>NC_090323.1:44026293-44645771 GCF_040869045.1 Eurosta solidaginis
AAAAAACTTGGCAAAGAGGAATTTAAATATCTACCGCATGTCTTAAACCTCTTTGTCCTCCTTCGTTACCCCCGAAAAATCGAAAATGGCGAAGGTGGTACCGCGACCAAAGCCTGGGATAGCAGCCAAAGTAGCAGAATCTTATCATCCGATATCTGTCCTATCGCCAGTACCCAAGGTACTTGAAGCTATTCTTCTTGCCTCTTTTACTGCACACCTGCGTCTTGCCAATCATCAGCACGGCTTTCGAAACCTACATAGCACTACCACCGCGCTAATCGCCATCAGCACACAGATAAATTGCACAGATAGACTGAATCAAAAACCGCACCACAAAACCGTACTCGTAGAGCTGGAATTGTCAAAAGCTTTTGATACAGTCAAACACGGCATATTACTGCAAGACTTCCTTCCTCTTAGTCTCAAAAGATGGGCCGCAAATTATTTATCTGAGCGCCAGGCATCGGTGCAATTCAGGAACGTAACATCTAAACCCAGAAGTATTAAACAAGGGGTATAACAGGGTGGTGTCCTATCCCCGCTTTTGTTTCAACTTCTGCAAATCGAAGCTCCCTTCGCCAACATAATGACTCACCATTGTATCTTACGCCGATGACTGCACGATAATGGCTACAGGACCGGACCACCCATCCATGGGCTATGTACTAAAATAAACTCTCTCCTTGACCTCTCCAGTTTTTTCTCCTCGCGAAACCTGCCTTTGTCACCGACCATATCATCGGCGACTTTATTTACAGAGACATAGCAAATGTCGACCATATTGGACATCCACGTCGATGGCATTACGCTACCGACTGTATTACACCCAAAAATACTGGGTGTGACGTTCGACCAGGATCTACATTTTGGCGAGCATTCAATCGCAATTGTACCTAAAATCCGGAGCCTTGGGGTAAAGATAAAGAGTCGCTCATTACCGCAAAGCCAAAAGGTTAATCACAGGAATAATTACGGGGCTGCCAAAAAACTGCTCTCATAATCGCTGCGAGCTGTCTTCTTATATCCCCAGAACACCCCCTACACAGTAAGTACCCAGAAACCTGAGCATCTCAACAGCCATCTGATTGAAGAAGCCCCGCCCGCAAGCATTATGAGAAATACGGCACCTGAGAACACACCCGTATATAGAAGAAAAACACAAACAGGTCCTCAGTGATATTCGAAAAAAGGCGTCGGACCTCTATGCCAGGAATGTATCAAGCCCATAAACTCTGTTTTTCTACTTAGTACTAGACAAAATTTTAATGCCAAAGCTCCCCAGTTTTTTTTCATTTATATGATTCTGATAGTGCATTCATTTAGCATTATTGTCACTATATTATTATTATAAATAATTAGCAGACCCGGCAGACGTTGTTCTGCCCTAAATTTGGCCTATCTGCATACATTTTAATAAGCTTTTTCCGTCTAACTCTGCCCTACCCCTCTACACTTTTTCCTAATCTTTGTATTAACTCTTCCCACCGTATTTTTCGCTTCATCTATCTCCATCTTCGTCTCATTCTATCTCTTTCTCAGTCTCCTTCTCTTTTTTCTCTTCTCTCAAGTTTTTCTCCTTCTTTCCATCTTTTTTTATTGCCGGTCCCAGAGGGTGGTATGTATTTTGTTCCAGTTCCATTCCGAGTCTCAGTCCCCGTCCTAGTCCTAATCCCAGTCCCAGTCCGTCTCTGGTATACTTCCCGGAAAAAAGCATCGTAAATACTAATATAGGCAAATTTATATACGAAATTTCAGGCAAATCGAATAGGACATATGATTTACATACATACATACATGTATGTGGGTATTATTAATTCTTGTCTTTATTTCTGCTTCGCATGCATATTTATCAGTTTTGCCAGGTTGATGCGACTAAATCGAATATAACAATGAAATTTAGAGCTCTCAGCAACAGCTTTCATTTGATATCCATAATACACACACATTCTATACCCCTAGAATGTGTGTGTATTATGGTCCATGTTTTGGCCTATATCTCGAGACCGTAGTCACCCAGCGGTGTAAAACTTACTCTGTACTAAAGCATACATCAACAGCTTAAATTTGATACCCATAATGTAAAAACACCGTCTAGGGTTACCCGCATCCACGTTTGAGGCTATATCTCGATACCCTAGCCTCCCAGTTGTATGAAAATTATCCTGTACTATTGTACTCATCAACAGCTTTCATTTGATATCCATATTGTATAAACACATTCTAGGGGTAACCGGGTTCACGTTTTGGGCTATATCTCGCGGCGGTAGCCACGGTTATACCACACACGCGGACTAGGAATGGCGTAGCCCAGGTTTATTTTTTATAAGCGCGGCCAAAGGCCGCCTATGTAGAAAGGTGTTTGTGGTAAATAGATGAACACACCGAATTAGCTCAGCAGCTGTATAACTCCCGTTTATTTAAATTAAATTATATTTACATTAATGAAAAAACTATAATTACAAAACTTAACTAAAATGAATTAAATAATAAATTTGAGACTCGAGTTTGCGACTTGACAGCGAAAAGCGATTTATACGAATAGGACTGCTTGCTGTAAAAATTGATCATGTACTTATGTATATACAAGTGTTTGTGTATGTGTTATTTGGTTCGATGAGCGCACTCGTTATTTTGTTTCCTTTATGTTCCTTTATGGCTAAGGTTGCCATCAACCTGTCTGTATACACAGTTGCCACAGTGCTCCACCCAGACTTTACGTCCTGAAACGGACGGGGAGTCTTATTCTTCGTCCGAGGCGGCCCGTCGATTAGGTGGGGGCTGCTGATCTGGTAGCTGTGATGTGTGCAACTGGGATGAGCTTTGTTGCGTCGATGGTGTTGGTGTTTGAGTGCCAATTTTTTGTGCTTCCATAAAAGCTGGTTTCAGTGGATCTATGGATACGTTGACGTTGTCTTTATTCGTTTTGATGGTGAAATATTTTTGGTTTTTAGATACAACCTCGTATGGACCATCGTATGGTGGTTGGAATGCCGGGCGAACTTTATCGTTGCGAACGAAAACGTGAGTTGCGTCTATGAGCTTTGTGGAAACAAAATGCTTGGAATTTCTATGATTTGATGTTTGTACTGCACTATATTATTATTATAAATAATTAGCAGACCCGGCAGACGTTGTTCTGCCCTAAATTTGGCCTATCTGCATACATTTTAATAAGCTTTTTCCGTCTAACTCTGCCCTACCCCTCTACACTTTTTCCTATCTTTGTATTAACTCTTCCCACCGTATTTTTCGCTTCATCTATCTCCATCTTCGTCTCATTCTATCTCTTTCTCAGTCTCCTTCTCTTTTTTCTCTTCTCTCAAGTTTTTCTCCTTCTTTCCATCTTTTTTTATTGCCGGTCCCAGAGGGTGGTATGTATTTTGTTCCAGTTCCATTCCGAGTCTCAGTCCCCGTCCTAGTCCTAATCCCAGTCCCAGTCCGTCTCTGGTATACTTCCCGGAAAAAAGCATCGTAAATACTAATATAGGCAAATTTATATACGAAATTTCAGGCAAATCGAATAGGACATATGATTTACATACATACATACATGTATGTGGGTATTATTAATTCTTGTCTTTATTTCTGATTCGCATGCATATTTATCAGTTTTGCCAGGTTGATTCGACTAAATCGAATATCACAATGAAATTTAGAGCTCTTAGCAACAGCTTTCATTTGATATCCATAATACACACACATTCTATACCCCTAGAATGTGTGTGTATTATGGTCCATGTTTTGGCCTATATCTCGAGACCCTAGTCACTCAGCGGCGTAAAACTTACTCTGTATTATAGCACACATCAACAGCTTCAATTTGATACCCGTAATATAAAAACACATTCTAGGTTTATCCAGGTCCATGTTTTGGCCTATATCTCGAGACCGTAGTCACCCAGCGGTGTAAAACTTACTCTGTACTAAAGCATACATCAACAGCTTAAATTTGATACCCATAATGTAAAAACACCGTCTAGGGTTACCCGCATCCACGTTTGAGGCTATATCTCGAGACCCTAGCCTCCCAGTTGTATGAAAATTATCCTGTACTATTGTACTCATCAACAGCTTTCATTTGATATCCATATTGTATAAACACATTCTAGGGGTAACCGGGTCCACGTTTTGGGCTATATCTCGCGGCGGTAGCCACGGTTATACCACACACGCGGACTAGGAATGGCGTAGCCCAGGGTTATTTTTTATAAGCGCGGCCGAAGGCCGCCTATGTAGAAAGGTGTTTGTGGTAAATAGATGAACACACCGAATTAGCTCAGCAGCTGTATAACTCCCGTTTATTTAAATTAAATTATATTTACATTAATGAAAAAACTATAATTACAAAACTTAACTAAAATGAATTAAATAATAAATTTGCGACTCGAGTTTGCGACTTGACAGCGAAAAGCGATTTATACGAATAAGACTGCTTGCTGTAAAAATTGATCATGTACTTATGTATATACAAGTGTTTGTGTATGTGTTATTTGGTTCGATGAGCGCACTCGTTATTTTGTTTCCTTTATGTTCCTTTATGGCTAAGGTTGCCATCAACCTGTCTGTATACACAGTTGCCACAGTGCTCCCCCAGACTTTACGTCCTGAAACGGACGGGGAGTCTTATTCTTCGTCCGAGGCGGCCCGTCGATTTAGGTGGGGGCTGCTGATCTGGTAGCTGTGATGTGTGCAACAGGGATGAGCTTTGTTGCGTCGATGGTGTTGGTGTTTGAGTGCCAATTTTTTGTGCTTCCATAAAAGCTGGTTTCAGTCGATCTATGGATACGTTGACGTTGTCTTTATTCGTTTTGATGGTGAAATATTTTTGGTTTTTAGATACAACCTCGTATGGACCATCGTATGGTGGTTCGAATGCCGGGCGAACTTTATCGTTGCGAACGAAAACGTGAGTTGCGTCTATGAGCTTTGTGGAAACAAAATGCTTGGAATTGCTATGATTTGATGTTTGTACTGGGCGTATCTCTTGCATGACGTTAGTGAGTTGTTTCACGAAGTAGGATTGTGGAATCGGCGTTCGTGTTTCGTTGAAGAACTGTCCGGGCAAACGTAATGTGCTGCCGTAGACAAGTTGTGCAGATGTCGTATTAATGTCGGTTTTAAACGCGGTACGCAATCCGAGTAGAACTATTGGTAGACAGTTAATCCAGTCTTGTCTCTGGTGACATGTTATCGCCGTTTTTAGTGAGCGATGCCATCGTTCTATGATGCCATTGGCTTGCGGGTGATATGCCGTTGTACGTAGGTGTGTTATACCTAGTATGCGTGATAATTCGTTGAATAACAGGGATTCAAACTGCCGACCTTGGTCCGTTGTGATGCGTGCAGGAACGCCAAAGCGTGAAAACCAAACGTTGAGTTCTTTGGCGACCGTCTCTGCGGTTATATCTCTGAGTGGGACTGCTTCCGGCCATCGCGTGTGTCTGTCTATGATGGTGAGACAGTATTGGTATTCGTTTGATGGCGGTAGTGGGCCAATGAGATCTATGTTGATGTGCTCGAACCTGCACTCAGGTAGAGAAAATTTTTGAAGCGGTGCGTGAACGTGCTTGCTGACCTTTGACTGTTGGCAGCTGATGCACCGTTGTACTGCTTCCGAAACGTTTTTGTCCATATTTGGCCACACAAAGCGTGTTTTGATGAGTTTTGTTGTCGCTCGTATGCATTTTGCGCTCTGGTGCATTTTGTTGATGACCTCATTACGATGGCGGCGTGGTATGAAAGGGCGGACTTCTGCTGTAGATACGTCACAGTAGAGTGTACTATTTGTATTTGGCATACGAAGCTTTTTTAGCTGCAGAGATGTATTGTTGTCGTTGATGAGCTTTTGTAACTCTGTGCAACTGGTCTGGTCGTCGGCGATTCGTTGATAGTCGATGGTTGCTGTCTTCACCATCGCGATGCGTGAGAGCGTATCTGCTGTCGTATTTTCGATGCCGGCAACATGGATGATGTTTGTCGTGAATTGACTTATAAAGTCTAGTTGGCGCAGCTGTCGTGGAGAAGCTCGATCGTGCTTTTGTTTGAAAGCATATATTAACGGCTTGTGATCCGTACGAACTTCAAAGGGTTTTCCCTCCAACATAGCACTAAAGTGTTTGATGGCTAAATATATTGCCAGTAGCTCTCGATCGTAGGTACTATATTTCTTTTGAGCTTCGGTGTGTTTAAGGCTGAAAAACGCGAGAGGTTGAAGTTAATTTCGAACGATTTGGTGTAGGACTGCACCGACGGCTGTGTCGCTTGCATCTGTACTGAGAGATATTTGTGCGTTTGGTGCTGGGTGAACAAGCAGTGCTGCATTTGCCAGCGCCTTTTTACATTCGTCGAAATGGTGTATGGTTTCCTCAGTCCATTTGATACGCGCTGTATCGTTTTTCTTATTTCCAGGGATTAACTTAACGAGAGGCATTTGATGATCCACTGCTTTAGGCAAAAAACGACGATAGAAATTAATCATGGCTAGAAATCGACGCAAATCTTTAGCAACTTCAGGCAAAGGAAACTTGCTAATTGCTTGAACTTTCTCTGGCAACGGTTTTATACCTTGTATATTGACTACATGTCCCACGCTTCCCAAGGCAGTCGGCTCTATGTACCGGAGCGACTCGGGATTTTTCCCGACCAAGGACTGTCATTTCAGTGTGACCCCATTTAATTTGTTTCCTCCCTCCCACAAATTGTCATCCTCCCAGCAGCTCCTTGCAGCAGGACTGCTACATATTCTCTTACTCCGGGAAGGTATCGAACCCAATCCGGGTCCGTCTCCTGACCCCGGTCCTGAGAAATGGTTTTGCTGCATTTGCCAGAAAAGAATCTTTTTAGGACGGTCATACTCTGTTCAGTGTGTCTCGTGCAAGGGATGGTTGCATCGGACAGGTTGTTCTGGGCTTGATCCCAAAACCCGACGTCCACGTAACTTTTATAAATCTTTTGTGGCTCCTTGCTGCTCACGCCCAAGGGCGTCCCGTAGTCTACGCCTAAGCGCCCCTCCACTACCTTCCAGCAGCCTCGCTGCTCAGCAAGCCACAACAAGTGCTGCTCGCGCCCCACGGCGCCAACAACTCAAACAGCTGATACCACTCATAACTACTACCTTCGTAGTAGAGCTGGTAGCAATGCTGAGCATCTGCCCCTGCCCCTGCCTTCTTCTCCCCCCCCCCCCTCTTTTCTGGCAGCAATCGTGCAGGTCAGGGAAACAGACTCTTAGTCCCTACCTCCGTTTGCACCGTCTGCCAGCACAGAATATATAGGTTTGCGACATCCGCTCAATGCAGCTCCTGCCTTGGGTGGTGCCACTTTCCTAGATGTTCTGGTCTCCGCGACGGCAACCCCTCGACGGGTTTCATCGCGCCATGTTGCCAGGGCGCTAACCCAAATCATCCGGGTACCCCAATGCTTGCCCAAGGGCGCCCAGTCCCAAGGCCACAACAGCAATTGCGTCCTGGCCTTCCACAACCTAGGCGTAGTCACCCGTCACTTACCCCTAGAGTGGCGGCGTCACCCCGCATGCACTTCAGAATTCTGCAGTTAAACTGTAATGGACTAACTGGGAAGATTACGGAGATAGTCGATTTCATGAAGCGGCACAACATCCGCATTGCTGCGATTCAAGAGACTAAACTCACAGCAAGATCTGCATTGCAGACCTGCTCTGGGTATAATGTCCACAGGAAGGACCGCGAGAGCGGAAATGGAGGCGGCCTCGCCTTTATTATACACCACTCTGTGCAATATCATATATTTGATCCTGGCATCGACCGCAGGGACAATGTCTTAGAACGTCAAGGCCTATCTGTCCGGTCAGGCGATGCAAATCTAGAAATCATCAACATCTACATCCCTCCTGTCACCTGTTGCCCCAGTGGATACCACCCTAAAATCGAGGCCTTACTCACTGGCAACAATCGCATTATCTTAGGCGATTTCAATGCCCATCACGACCTATGGCATTCAAACTTGCGGGCGGACAGTAGGGGTGATATGTTGGCGGATAAAATAGAAGAAACGACGTTCTGCACAATAAACGGAGACGCCCCCACACGTATGGTAGGGAGCTGTCATAGCTCGCCAGATATCTCAATCGTGAGCGCAGAACTCGTAAACTGCATGAACTGGCAGCCGATGGTAACATTGGCATCCGACCAACTGCCCATACTTATTTCGTTCGAGCGTACCGCCGACTTCATCGTCACCGAAAAACGCACTTTCATAAACTTCAAAAAAGGAAAGTGGGAAGAATATAAATCTGCAACAGACAGCAGCTTTGCTGCCCTCCCTATCCCGACTGATGCCCGCCAAGGGGAGCGTGCCTTCCGTAAGGTCATTGAATCCGCCTCGGCACATTTCATTCCCGCCGGGAGAATTCCCGAAATCCGGCCCCACTTCCCGGCGGAGGCCGCGAGCTTAGCGAGGAAACGCGACCTTATAAGACAGCTTGATCCAGGCGACCCCCAAATAAGGGATATAAACCAACGCATCAGATTGCTTGTGGACGAACACAAGCGGGCGAAATGGGAAGAGCACCTAAGAGGTTGTAACCTCTCTACCGGTGTAGGTAAACTTTGGTCCACCGTAAAGTCCCTATCGAATCCGACTAAGCACAAAGACAAAGTTTCCATCGCCTTTGGCGATAAGGTGCTGTCGGATGCGGAAAAATGCGCGAGCGCTTTCTGCCGACAATATATAATGCATCCTACGGTCGGCAAAGATAGACGGAGAGCCAATAGACACGCACATAAACACAAATTCAGCGCGTCACCAATCACCATCACCGCTAGAGAGGTTGAGGACGCCATTGGTCGCGCTAAACCATCCAAAGCAGTGGGCCCAGACGGCATAGCCATGCCGATGCTTAAAAACCTAGGGAAAGAGGGTTTCAAATATTTAGCGCATGTCTTCAACCTGTCTCTCTCCACCTTTGCCATACCCGAGAAATGGAAAATGGCCAAGGTGGTCCCGCTACTAAAGCCTGGGAAACCAGCTAACGTAGGTGAGTCATATCGTCCGATATCTCTCCTATCGCCAGTGGCAAAGACGCTTGAAGCCATTTTGCTCCCTTATTTCCAAGCACATTTGCAGCTAGCCCCTCATCAGCATGGCTTCAGAAAACTCTATAGCACTACCTCCGCGCTAAATGTCATTAGCACCCAGATAAATTGCGGTTTGAATCAATACCCCCACCATAGAACAGTACTCGTAGCGCTAGACCTATCAAAAGCCTTTGATACAGTCAACCATGGCTCATTACTGCAAGACCTGGAAGGGTCTACCCTTCCCCCATGTCTTAAAAGGTGGACCGCAAATTATCTGGGTGGTCGGCAGGCATCGGTGCAATTCAGAAACGAAACATCAAAACCAATGAGAATTAAACAAGGGGTGCCACAGGGTGGTGTCCTATCCCCACTTTTGTTTAATTTCTACATATCTAAGCTACCTTCACCACCGGAAGGAGTCACAATCGTTTCCTACGCCGATGACTGCACAATAATGGCCACAGGCCCAGGCCCAGAGATCGATGAGCTATGCAATAAAATTAACGGCTATCTCCCTGATCTCTCCAGTTTTTTCGCCTCGCGAAACCTGGCATTGTCACCGACTAAATCTTCCGCGACCTTATTTACAACATGGACGCCCCAAATGTCGACCATATTGAACATCCACGTCGATGGCACTACGCTACCGACTGTCCTACACCCCAAGATCTTGGGTGTGACGTTTGATCAGGATCTACATTTTGGTGCGCACGCAACCGCCATTGTTCCGAGAATTCAGAGCCGTAATAAAATCCTCAAATCCCTTGCTGGCAGTACCTGGGGAAAAGATAAAGAAACGCTCATGACCACATACAAAGCAATTAGCCAGCCGATTACGTGCTACGCGTCACCCATATGGTCGCCAAGCCTAAAAACTACCCACTGGAAGAAAATACAGGCCTGCCAAAATACTGCTCTCAGAATCGCCACGGGCTGTCTTCTTTTGTCCTCAGAACACCATCTGCATAATGAGGCGAGAATACTCCCCATCAGGGAGAGAAATGAGATGCTGACCAAACAGTTTCTGTTGAATACCCAGAAACCTGGGCATCCCAACAGACATCTGATTGACGAACCAGCACCGCCTAGAGGCAAAGAGTATATATTTGTCAAGAGGCGTCACTCGATACTTTTATTGTTGCCAAAGCAAATTACTCGATGTTTTCTCAAGGTAGTCGTTGGTTTTTTTTATCAGATGTATTTATAAAAACGCCTTCTATATATTTTCGTGGGGTATTTGTGTTTATTTTATTTATTGTATTAAATTAATTAATTAATTCTCTTTCCAAAAATCGTAATTATGTAAAGTCACTTTACCGCATAACTATATAGGATTCAATTAAAAAAAACTAAACAAAACTTCCTTGAGAATCACATTCGACATGACAGGGTTGCTTTGGCAACAACAAAGTATCGAGTGACGCCTCTTAACAAATATATACTCTTTGCTAGGGGCCTAAGGAGTCATCTCCGTAAGCATTTTGAGGAAATACGGCACCTGAGAACCCAGCCGTATGAAGCGAAAAAACACAAGCAGGTCCTTGGTGAACTCCATAGACAGGCGTCGGACCTTTATGTCGGGAATTGCCCGGTGAATCCAGTACTTGAAGAAAAATATCCAGAACGGAAGAGGAACGCATACTCCCCAGGGAAACGCGTGTCACTCTTGCTCAACTTCGTTCTGGATACTGTAACAGGTTAAACTCTTACCTATCCAGAATCAACCCCGACATACAAAATGTATGCCCCGCTTGCAATGTGTCCCCACATGACACCAACCATCTCTTTAATTGTAATGTGGAACCAACGCCTCTAACACCCCTTTCCTTATGGTCCACCCCTGTTGAAACGGCAAGTTTCCTTGGACTCCCGTTAGAGGATAATGATGACAATTTGTGATCGGTCGCGGCTATTAGGTGGGGCGAGCATTGCTACAACAACAACAACAACTACATGTCCCAGAAACTCAATCTGTTTTTGCGCGAATTTGCATTTGACCAGATTAATTGTGAGGTGAGACTGTTGAAGCCTTTCGAAAACCTGCCGTAAGTGTTGTTTGTGCTGCTCGATGCCTTCGGAAGCGGCACACACATCGTCAATATACACGAATACGAAGTCCAAACCTTGAAAAACTGCGTGCATGAATCTCTGGAACGTTTGCGCTGCGTTGCACAAACCAAACGTCATGTGCGTGAATTCAAATAATCTAAAAGGCGTAGTTATTGCCGTTTTGGGAATGTCAGCTGGCTCAATAGGGATTTGATGATAGGCCCGATTGAGGTCGATTTTGCTGAAAACGTCTTTGTTGTGAAGAAAATGCGTAAAGTCTTGGATGTGTGGGAGTGGATACCGATCTGGTACGGTTTGTGCATTAAGAGCGCGGTAGTCCCCGCACGGTCGCCACTCACCATTCGATTTGTTTACCAAGTGTAACGGAGAAGCATATGAGCTTTTCGATGGACGACATATTCCGAGCCGGGATAGATATTCGAATTCTTCTTTCGCGGCTTTCAGTTTATCGAGTGTAAGACGTCTGGGTCGTGCAAAGACTGGTGATCCTCTGGTTTCTATGCAATGTGTAACTCCTACCTGACTAGCGGAAGGAGCCGATGCGTGGGGATTCGTGATAGTAGCGTATTCTCGTAGTAGGTTTTGGATATCGTCGATTTTGCTATGTACGTCGGTAATGTTTGATGATGTTATACTAGCGATGTCTGATGGCGAGGCCAAACTTTTGTTTAATAACGTATAATTCGCTACATCGATGATTAAATTGTAATGATGAAGAAAATCTACGCCAATAATAGCGTATTTAGTTTCAGCTTTGACAAAATTCCACGATAATTTTTGTTGGAGGCCTAGATCTAGTGTTCGACACGTTGTGCCATAGGTTTTGATAGTAGTTCCGTTCGCGGCGTATAAAGGGTTACTTTCTATAGTGTTAACTACTTTGTACTCGTTACTTTAATTTTTAAAATAATTTTAATTGAGTTTTCGTGTTAACTTAAAATTTTGAATAACTTCAAAAAAAGAAAATTCTAATTAGTTGGAAAATATTTAAACTCAAAAATAAACAAAAATAAATTTTATATTGCAAACCAAAATAAAAGATTTTTTTAAATATCAACTTGAATGTTGATATATTGGCGATCCTACCAACGATCCTGCGCAAATATTTTATTTCATTAATGACTGTAATGATTACGAAAATTTCCATTCGCTAATTTTTAATTAAAATGCATTTATTATCTGAATCTATATCTGTCCGTGCTTGTATATATAATAATACCTCGTGCTTGTGATAAATGATTTTTTGAACAAAAAATTTCGCAATTTTAAAGTAACATACGAAGTATGCAATGTGTAAAAGATTAAAATATGCAAAAAGAAGGCAATTGGGAAAAACTTTACAACAACTAAGGCATGACGTAGCTGAATGCGTTTATAACCATTTCAACTATCGTAGGAGTGCGAGTTCGACTCCCACTCCCGGGAGAAAAGCCTTTGAAGAGATTTACAAGGTATAATCGAAACAGCTGTCGCCTTGTCCGTCCTGATGTCACGTTGTTTAAATTTTTCCCAAATTATTAAATAAATTATAAAGTAACTACTCCGTCATATTTACAACGACTTAAATAGTTGTGCGAAACAGACTAAACGAACAGCTAAAAGTTTGTTTACTTAAAATCCAATTTGGAAATACATTCGGCATCAACAAAAAACAAAAATTATTTGAGAATCAACGCTTGAAAACAGAAACAAAAAATTATGAATTTAGTGGTTATAATACGAAGCTATAATTAACTTTAAAAGTATTTCTTTTTGAAAGTGCCTAAAACATTTACTACTTATAGCAGAAATTTACTAGTAACATGCTATAAATTTTATGCAACATAAATAAAAATAAAATGTTTCTACGAATCGTTAATTAATAAAGAACTCTAAAAAACAACATACTACGCTTAAAACAATGGTTAAGTTTTCCACTTCACTACAACAAGAGCTATTACAACAATTTTACGCAAAATACACACAAGAACGGATTTAAAGTATAAGACATCACGATGAAAATGATGAGATTTATAAAGAAAACAACAAAGCCATTGCATAAACAGCAACAGCAATGAATTTAATTGTTATCACGTCCAAAAAACGCCATTTATTCCCTCAAAATCTCTACAATCATCAATCAAATACTTATTAATTTTAATATTTTTTTACTAATTTAATTTTATGTAAGTATAATTTTTATTTTAATATCATATTACAAATTTTCCAATTATAATTTAAATTAAAATTTTAAACCTTTTAAACTTTCAAATTTATTTTTATATTTTAACAATTTTAATATAAATTATTTAAATTTACTTATTTTTTATATAAAATTAAATATTTTATTTAAATTGTTAACTCCCTTTCCAAAAAAAATCTTAAATATTTTCTAATTTTCAAATTTTTCATTAAATTTTTTTTTTCATATGGTTCTACGTTCACAAATACGAACCCGTAAGTTTACAAATTCGGAAAATCAAAACAACAACTATTCAAATAACACAATGACTCACAATACAACTCAAAATTCTAACATTAATACAACACAAAACCACATCTCTAATATAACACAAGATACTTCAACACAAGATAACTTTACAAATATTTCTTCTACTAAATCTATTAAATTACCACAATTTCGGCAAGAATCTCCCGATGCCTGGTTTTTGCTTGTTGAAGGACAATTTGAAATTAACAATATCAATGATGATAATTTAAAATTTCAAAATGTTCTAATTACTCTTCAACGAGATACTATATCTAAAATTGTAGATGTTATTAACCCTCCTCCTCTTTTTAATAAATATGATACAATCAAAAAAATTCTATGTGAAAGATTTTCTCTTAGCGAAGAAAAACGATTAGAACAATTATTTTCAAAAACTGAACTTGGTGATCGTTCACCATCTGAATTATTCAGATTTATGAAATCACTTATAGGTTCTGACTCCATAGTTAGCCAAGAATTACTCTTTAAATTGTGGATTCGTAAATTACCACAAGAAATACAAATTCATTTGACTTCCAATAATAATCAAAAGAGAGATGAAATTATTATTTTAGCTGACAAACTTTTTGATTTAATCAATAAACCTCATTCTTCCAAATCTCCTGTGGTCTCAAGTATAAATAATAATATTTTAGAACAATGCATTAAAAATTTAACTGAATTAACTACGACTATTTATCAAAATTTAAATAAAATTTCTAATGATATTAATCAATTACAAATCCGTTCAAGATATAAAGATAGAAATAGATCTAAATCTCGAAATTTTTCAAGATCAAGAAATTTTTCAAACAATCGTAAATTTAATTCACAAACAACTATTTGTTGGTATCACAAAAAATTTAAGAATAACGCTCTTAAATTTATACACACATGCAATTTTAATCAAAATCATAATTCAAATTGCGAACAAAATTTAAACTGAAACGATCCATTATGACGGTGACGGATAATGGAAATATTATTAACCTACTCGTCGCCTATTCATATTTGATAAATTCAATAAACTTAATTTTCTTATCCATACCGGCGCAGTTGTATCAGTTATTCCTTTTTCTAAATTTAAAATTTATAAAAGAAATTCGGATCTTACTTTGACCTCAGCAAACGGTTCTTCAATTGAAACTTTCGGTACAAAACTACTTAAAATTAATTTAGGTTTAAGAAGAGATTTTGAATTTCCATTCATTATTGCGAACATTGATACACCAATTTTAGGAGCAAACTTTTTAGAAAAATTCGGAATTATTGTCAATATTAAAAATAAAGAAATAATGGATTCTACTACAAAAATTAAAGTTGCTGGATCTTCTGGATTTTCTGATATTTTCTCACTCAAAATTCCTATTGTCGAAAATAAGTTTTCAAAATTACTTAATGAATTTCCATCTATTACCTGTGAACCAGATTATACTAAAAAAGTTAAACACCATACGGTTCACAGGATAGAAACAAAAGTTATTTTACCATTTTCGAAACCCAGACGTCTTGATCCAATCAAACTTAAAATTGCTAAAGCTGAATTTGAATTTTTAGTTAAAACGTGTATATGCAGACCCTCAAATTCTCCTATTGCATCTCCACTTCATCTCGTTCCTAAAAAAGAACCAAATGATTGGAGACCTTGCGGAGACTATCGAAGACTTAATTTTATTACTACACCAGATCGGTATCCTTTACCACATATTCACGATTTAACAATTGATTTAAAAAACAAACAATATTTTTCCAAAATTGATCTTGTGCGTGCTTACCACCAAATTCCAATGGCAGAAGAAGACATTCATAAAACTGCAATAACTACCCCTTTTGGAATGTTTGAATTCGTAAGAATGCCTTTCGGTTTACGAAACAGTGCTCAAACTTTCCAACGCTTTATTAATGAAGTATTTTCTGATTTCGATTTTGTATTTACATACATTGATGACATTCTTATTGCCAGTGATAATGAAGATCAACATATAAATCATTTAAAATCAGTTTTCAAAAGACTTGAAGAATATAATTTAAATATCAAACCTTCAAAATGTACTCTCGGTGTAAATAAATTAAATTTTTTAAGTTACGAAATTTCAGGCGAAGGTATTAAACCATCTTTAGATAGAATTGAAATCATAACAAATTTTGAAAAACCAATTTCTATAAATAAATTACAAAAATTTTTAGGTATGATAAATTACTATCACAGATATATTAAAATGTTAGCAACAGAACTTAGTCCTCTGCATGAAATGTTAACACATGCAATTAAAAACAAACTCAAACAATTAAATTGGACAAATGAAACCACAACAGCTTTCGAAAATGTTAGACAACTTTTTGCTAAAAATACTTTACTTACACATTTCGACAAAAATGGTACTTTATCATTAGCAGTAGATGCATCAAATGTTGCTATTGGAGCAGTTCTTCAACAAACTAGCAATAATATACTAGAACCATTAGCTTATTTTTCAAGAAAATTAACTACAACAGAAACTAAATATTCAACATTTGATCGTGAACTTTTGGCAATTTATAATTCCATTAAACATTTTAAACATTTTCTTGAAGGTAGAACTTTTACAATTTATACTGATCATAAACCTTTAATTCATGTTCTAAATTCTAAAGTAGATAGATCTCCTCGTCAACTACGTCATCTTGAATATATTGCTCAATTTACAAATGATATTCAATATATACGTGGAAAAGACAACATAGTTGCCGACACACTTTCCCGTATTCCAGAAATAAATGCAATTTCAACTCAAGATATAAATTTAGAAACTTTATATAAAGAACAGCAAACTGATACATTTTTACAAAAAACCATTTCTGATGAAAATTCTAAAAATAATTTAAAAGAAATTCATATTCCAGTTATTAATTTAAACATATGGTGTGATGTTTCTGTACAACCTTTTCTACCTTATGTTCCACATTCTATGAGAAGAATTATATTTGACAAAATTCCCTATTTATCTCATCCAAGTATAAGAACAACTAGAAAATTAATTCAAAATAAATATTATTGGCCTAACATGCGTAAAGAGATTAACGATTGGACTTCATCTTGCATCAATTGTCAAAAATCCAAAATTTCAAGACATACTAAATCTCCTATCCAAAAAATTCAAATACCATCAGGCCGTTTTGAACATATTCATATGGATATTGTTCGACCTCTTCCAGTTTCAAATGGAAATTGTTATATTTTAACAATTATTGACAGATTTTCACGTTGGCCTGAAGCTTATCCACTTAAAAAGATATTTCAACAAATACTATAGTAAAAACTTTTATTCAAAATTATATACCACGATTTGGTATACCATTAAATATTACAGTAGATCAAGGTTCACAATTCACCCCAAAATTTTTTACAGAATTAACTAAACTTTTAGGTTCTCATAAAATTCATACATCTCCTTACCATCCCCAAGCAAATGGCATGATAGAGAGATTTCATCGAACTTTAAAAGCAGCAATTATAGCATCAAACGACTCGATTCATTGGTCTGACATTTTACCATTCATTCTACTTGGTTTACGAACTTCTATTAAAGAAGATTTAAAATGTTCATCTGCTGAACTTGTTTATGGCCAAACACTTAGAATACCTGGTGAATTAATTATTTCAAATAGTAATAAAGAACATGATTTTTCTAATGACACTCTTCATAAAATAAGAGAATATTTTTCGCTTGCTCGTTCTAAAGTTTTTCATCATAACAAAGAAAATTTTTTCGTTCCTAAACAATTAGAAAATTGTGAGTATGTTTTTGTTAAAGTTCTTCGTAAATCTAATTTCGAATCACCTTATGAAGGACCTTTTAAAGTTATCTCTAAGAAACATAAAACATTTACAATTCAATACCAAAATACTATTAAAAATATTTCAATTGATTTACTTAAACCAGCAAACATACTTATTAACACTAATTTAAATACAAATACATCAAACAACAAAAAACAAAAAAAGGTTACATTTAATATTAATTAATAATTTGTTTGTTTCAAATTTTCTTCGAGGGGGAGTAAATATAGTGTTAACTACTTTGTACTCTTTAATTTTTAAAATAATTTTAATTGAGTTTTCGTGTTAACTTAAAATTTTGAATAACTTCAAAAAAAGAAAATTCTAATTAGTTGGAAAATATTTAAACTCAAAAATAAACAAAAATAAATTTTATATTGCAACCCAAAATAAAAGATTTTTTTTAAATATCAACTTGAATGTTGATATACTTTCGGATCTGCGTAGACGACACGCTCGAGTTGGTGGTACGACCGATACTTCCGCTCCTGTGTCTATCAAGAATGATTGGTTTGATCTCCTGTCTTCTATAAAGAAACGTTTATATCTAGTAAATTCTGAAATTTTTACCTTCAGTTCGCACTGTGATTTGTTGCTCGGTATTTCACAGCCGGAACATTCGAGCGTTACTGTTTCGGCGGTATTTAGTTTTTTGTAGAGTCTGCTTTCTTGACGGGGAAGTCGCATGGACTGCGGCACTTGCGTGATTGTGTACCATACTCACGGTGATACCAACAGGTGGGATTTTGTTGTGCATTGGTCGTGCGATGCGGAGTGGTAGAACGTTTAGCGTTACTTTGCGAACGTTCATGTTGTCGGCTACGATCTCGCAGCATAAGCCGGCTTAACTTACTATTGATGTTTTCCAGGATCGTGTCGTGTTTCTCGATGCGTTTCTGAAGTGATTGCACTTGGCTGGTCGAAGCTTCGGTAGCGTTAATGGCGGATCCTTTTGGTTGCGTTGTGGTAGGTAGGTAGGTTGAACTGCCCGGTCCATGAGGACCTCACATAGACTGAGTCCGTAGTGTTACCAGAAGTTTGTTTTAACGACCAAACTGAAAAACCCTATCAAAAACCAGGACATAAGTTATAAAATAACTCCGTCCTCTTGGCAAATACTAGAAGCTTCCTAGGACTTAAGCCACTTGCTGCTTCTAGATCTGACAGCTGTATCACTCCTAATAGCTAGAGTCTTAGCCTGGCAAGTGCAGGGCACGAGCACAGAACGTGCTCGATAGTTTCCTCCTCCAACCCGCACTACCTACATCTGCAATCACTGACCAAGCCTAGTTTAAAGGCATGTGACGCCAGCAGGCAGTGTCCAGTCAGAATACCCGTCATGAGCCTACAGTCCTCTCTTTTTAATGATAGGAGCAACTATGTTAGTCTAAGGTTGTAAGACCTACACATAATCTTCGACACTTTACAGCCCCGCGCTTGAACCCACGCCTTTCCCGCTTGGTCGATCATGTGCACCTCTCGACTTCGCTTAATCTCGCCCAATCTAATTGGGACATCTACGGAGCAAGCTTCAAGGGATGCGCCCTTTTTAGCTAGTTCGTCCGCTTTTACATTCCCATCTATTCCCATATGCCCTGGGACCTAATATAGATGTATGCTTCTTCCTGTCCCGATTCTCTCCAGAGACTGCTTACACTCTAACGCGCATTTAGATGCTGTGCTATGCGAGATTATTGCCTTAAAAGTTAACACGGTTGCAGCTTAAGCTATTCTCTTCCAGGGTTTCTACTGCTTTGGTTACGGCTAATATTTCCGCTTGGAAAACGCTACAGTAATCCGGCAGCCTGTAGGATCTGCTTATTTCCGGATCAGCGCAGTATACAGCAGACCCTACTCCTTCCACTACTTTGGAACCATCGGTGTACACATGTATCGCCTCGTCCGCCATTTGCGCACCCTTGCGCCAACCGTCCACCTCTATTGTGGCCTTAAGATCTCCCTCGAAGCGCAGATAGGGAATCATGTAGTCTGTTCGTCTTGTGATTGATGACGCTATACTACTATGGCCATATGGTCGGCGCTCAAGCTGCCCCGAAGCACAGAGCCTGGTTGCGGTCGTTAACGCTTTGTTCTTTGCTACCAGGTCTACAGGTGGGATGTGCAAAATGGCATACAGTGCAGCCGTCGGGGTTGTTTTCAGGGCTCCCGTAATGCTAAGCATCGATAGTCTGCATACCCCCTCTAATTTTTTGAGGTATGTTGTTTTTTGTGTGGCTTTCCACCAAACAAGAACTCCATAGTATAGAATAGGGCTTACAATCGCTGTAAAAACCCAATGAGAAAGAGAGGGCGATAGGCCCCACGCACACCCCAGCATTCTTTTACATGCATAGAGTGCCGTTGAGGCCTTCTTGACCCTCTCCTCCACGTTGAGCTTCCATGTCAGCTTACTGTCTAGGATGATTCCTAAATATTTTGTGCAAGGTTTCTCCTGTAAGGTCACCCCTCCTAACTTAGGCCTGGTCCAATTTGGGACCTTGTACCTCTTTGTAAACAAGACCATATCCGTCTTCTCCGCATTTACTTTCAATCCGACATTAGATGCCCAGGTATGAATATCGCGAAGCGCCCGATCCATCATTGGAAGGCACTTTCCACTTATGACAATTGCAACGTCATCTGCGTAAGCCGTAAGTTTTACGGGTCCCTCATCGAATTGCCTGAGCAGTTGGTTGATGACCAGCGTCCACAGCAGAGGTGATAGCACCCCTCCCTGCGGCGTGCCCCTGTCCACAGATTTCGTGGCCTCGTACAATCGCCATTGTGATGTAATCTTTCTGCAATTTAACATGCAGCCGATCCATCTGATTAAGGCAGGATGTACTGTAATGTAATTAAGACCATCCATAATCGCCCATTTTTCAACATTATTGAATGTCCAAGAAGACTCCTAGAGCACACTCCTTATATTCCAGGGATTTCTCTATGCTTATTACCACCCTATGCAATGCGGTGTCTACCGACTTGCCTTTGGTGTACGCATGCTGTGTTGTGGAGAGCAGCTTTTCATCCACGTTGGACTTTATGTACACATCTATCAGCCTATCAAAGGTTTTGAGCAGAAATGATGTTAAGCTAATGGGTCTATAGTCTTTGGGATACACGTGACCGATCTTCCCCGCCTTTGGTAGAAAAGCTACACGAGCTGTTCTCCAAGAGTGCGGTACATGATTCAGTCGTATGCACCCATCGAATATTATTTTAAGCCATTCCACGACCGCCCTACTTGAGACTTGTAGCATGGCCGGGAATATACCATCTGGGCCCGGCGATTTAAACTTAGAAAACGTCTTCACTGCCCACTCGATCTTGGTATCGGTCACCAAGCCCGGCACTACTAGCTCCGTGATCGAGGTGTGAGTGATGTCTGCTGGCTCCTCTAAACCGTCTCCCGATGGGAAATGTGTGTCGAGAAGCACCTCAAGGGATTCCTCACTATTACGTGACCATTCCCCGTTCTCTTTCTTTATTAGTCCCTGGACTATGTTTCCCTTTGCTAGGACTTTTTTCAACCGTGCTGTTTCGCTGGAGCACTCTATGTCCGTACAGAAACTTCCATGAGTTTCTCTTCGCCCTGGTAATTTCACGCTTGTAGATCCTCAGTAGATCCCTGTACTCGTCCCGACACGCTTCGCTTTCCGCGGTCTTTGCGAGCTTAAACATTTCTTTTACCTGTCTTCTGTCATTTCTTTTTACCTGTCGACTCAGCTCATTGCTCCACCCTGGCGGCTTTGCTTTTCCTCTGAATCTTCTTAGAGGGCAAGCTTTGTTATACGCAGTCATAAGCGTCCTTGTTAGGAATTCATTCGACTCCTCCAGTTCCTCTACATTAGCAACCTCTTTGGGTTGTCCCAGTTTTGTTTCCACATGTTTCTGGAATTTAGTCCAGTTCGTTCACCTAGGGTTTCTAAATGTTCTTCCCTTCTCTACCCTCTTTAGGGGATGTTGAAGCTGATATACGCATGGTCGGAGAAGGATGGTCTATCAAGAACCATCCAATCATACCTAGATTTATCACGCTCGGAGCTCAATGTAATATCCAGAACATTGCTGGATGTTGGACCAATGTATGTAGGGACATTTCCCCTGTTGGCTATCTGCAAATTGGTTTGCAGGATGTAACAAAACAGAGATTCGCCTCTCTGGTTCGTATCTGCTCTTCCCCACGCATTTGCATCTGCGCCTATGACCAACCGCCCTTTGCGCCCTTCCGCCTGTACTAGCCTTTTGCACTCCATCGGTGGGACCTCCGCAGCATGGGCCATGTAGCAGGACGCCAGGATAAATACCTGCTTATTCTTTTGCTCAACGGCCACCGCTACGAGATCCTCAGTGGTGTAATTAGGCAGCATATATGAATGCAGCTGTTTCCTTACCATTATTACAGCTCGCACCCGTCTTTCCGTTTGCGCGTAGTAAACGCCAAACCCGCGCGCGCTAAGTCCAGAAACCTTTCCTCCCGATGAGAGTCACGTCTCCTGGATCAGCGCCACGTCAAACGAACCCTCCTCAAGGGTTAGGAGTTCGCTCGACGCCACTTTACTGTGTTGGAGGTTTATCTGTAGGACTCGCAGCACCATTGGGCTGTTTGTCCCCCTCCAGCACCTTCGTCGTCCTCCCCTTGCCCTTTTGGTTTAGAGTATTCGAGTCCCCTTCAGCCTCTCGTGACTGTTGTGCAGGGTGTTCCTCTGTGCGAGTCACAGCACCATTTAGCAGTTGGTCCTCTTCTAGCACGTTCGTAATGACGTCGGGACCTCCACCTGTCTTTTTTCCCTTAGGTTTTTGAGGTCCTTTTCGACTTCGCCCACCTCTAGCGTGTTAGGGTTTTTATCCTCGGGACTTCTTTTCCTGAGTCGCATGTAAATTTTGCCAGTGCCAAAGGACATTTTACCAAGCTGCGTGTACAAAATATCCTCCGCCTGCTTGTTTATTTGGAAGATGTAGAATTGACCATCCTCGGTAGGCCGAGATACAGTAAGTACCTTCCAATCATGTGTCGGTATGTTCGGATTCTGATTCTGCAGAAGTCGCAGTGTATCCTCCGACTTCATCACGCATGGCGTTGTGGTTGAGTCGCGGCTTAGCGCATCCAATACTGCATCTGCGGTGATGGCCAGTTGGTGCAATGGTGTGCTTGGCTGAGCTTGGAGCATACCGGCAATAACGGCGCGAGCGGATTCCGGTAGCTGTTTAAGCCAATATTGTTGTATGACTGACTCGTCTTTAGTTGCGTTAGTCCTTTGCATCTGGCTTAATAAATGGCTGGGTTTAGCGTCGCCCAATTGTATTGCGGTGAGTTTGTCAAACCCAGCCATTGCAGAATCACTAAATTTGTCTTTAATCGCATTTTTAAGAGTGGTGTACGGTGCGGTATTTGGCGAGTTGCGAACCAAATTGAATACTTGATCGAGGATGTAGTCATCGGCGTGAGCGATAATTGCTGTATATTTGTCTTTTTCTTTGCGTACCCCAAAACCATGTAACTCGAACCATGCGTCTACTTTGATAAACCACGATTCGATGTGGTATTTAGAGTTGAGCTTTGGGAACGGTAATTTGCCGAATATCGCATTGATTTGCTGTCTTTCGCTGTCTGCGTCTGCGTTGGCGCCGCCGACTGCGCCGCCGTTTTCGGTCGTGACTTCTTCTACATTTTTGTCGTTGTCTTCGATGCCCATGATGTTGGCTGCCGTATATATGTGAGAAGACTACTGTTGCCCGTTATAACTAGTGTTGGGAACTATCGAATGAATTCAACTATCGATAGTTAGTTACTGAATGATTTTAACTATCGAACGAATTTTTTTATTCATTCATTCATTCATTTAATTTGTTCTTTAGCTTGCCAGAAGCCAAAAGAACAATTTCTGGATTGTTTTAGTTACCCCTCGGGGTAGCTAAAGAACAAACCTATATAAGACAAAAAACGTCGTGTTCCAATGAAACGAGATCCAGATTCGATCAATTTGTTCGATGCATTTGTATGTTAAATTTCTATCCGTATCTGGATCACGCTACATTGGAACGTAACAAAAACTTTAAATATGACTAAAATGGTGTAAATTGTGCTTCAAGTAAATAATGAAAATATTCAATTTAAATGCCTTTGTTACATGTTATGCAAAGCGCATGAATGATATGCAAATGACCTTGGTTCGCAACCCACAGAGTTTTTTGGTCTCCCCAAACCTGTGGGGAGATTTTATGCCTCTACAACAACACCAACAACAACAGGAAATAAGGTTACTTAAAATGGATTTTTATCTGTATTATTCAAATCTGTTTCAGAGGCATTATTGATTGCCTTAACTTATACATAAGCTACTGTTTTTTTTTTTTTTTTTTTTTCAAAATTCAGGTCACGTTTAATTAATATAAAAATTGCACATTAAATTTCACTTATAAAAGAAACATAAAACAAATATTTCAAACACTTAAATACTAAAAGTCGCTATGGTTGTTCTAGCCAAAATCGGATAGTGCATGAGGGTCTATATTAAATTTTCGCCGCAGAGATGGCAACTGATTGTGTTATTAAACCCCTAAAAAAATTGATTGTAAAGTAAATAATACAAGTATGTACATTGAGTTGACATGAAAAATACCTTCAATGTTTAAATTGCTGTTCAAAAATATTATCATATCTAGTTTATCTCCTTTAAGTCGGTTTCTCCTGTCGTTAATTATTTGTCCTGCTTTCGAGAAAACTCGTTCTGACGGAACCGATGTTGCGGGTATACATAAATATTTTTTCGAAAGCATATATAGTTCCGGAAATGTTGGCTGGCTACGATTCCAATAGTCTAGGGGATTATTTGAGCGGTCAACAAAATTTTGCCTTAGATATTGCTCCAACTGAATATTTGCATTGACATTGGGCGCGTTTTGACAAATTGTTTTTGCTTCAGCAACTTTTTCATCGAGAAGGTACCAGAGAGATACTTCGCTTTTATCGACCGATACTTCTCTTGGGGTGTTGGTAGAAACACTTGTGTTTTGTTGCCGTATTAGGGAAGTTACTTCTTCCACTAGCCATTTTGTTGTATTATTTGCATTAATTTCGTTACCGAACGCAATTTTTTTAAACCAAGGATCTAGGAATGTTGATTTAGCGAACATTTTGTCAGACTCCAACTGCCCTAATCGTCTCCAAACTACCTCAAACAATCTGCTCTTCAAACTTTCTTCCTCTACAGTTTTCATTTTGCGATTTCGTACTGCGTATTGAAGACCTCTGATTAGGGGCACTACCAGTGACATCGTGGGATAATTTTCTCCTGACAATTCGGTTGTCATGGCCTCTACGGGCTTGAAAAGATTAGTGTAGTCCAACAATGTTTCCCATTCTGATGAATTGAGGAAATCAGGAGCATTTGGTAAAGAAGTTATTATGGCAGAGAGTGGTTCTTTTACCAAGCATATGCGCTCCATCATTATAAGGGTGGAATTCCACCGGGTAGGGACATCTTGTTTTAACCTCAGTTCAGTAACGCCCATTTGCTTTTGCATATTTTTTAATTTTTCCGTCGCTTGAGAACTATGGTTAAAGTAAGTGACTATGGCACGACACTTGTTTATGAGCACAGTAACTTGTGGAACAGCTTTGATGGCATCAATTACACATAAATTTGATGTATGCGCTACACATGGGTGGTGGTGCTTCTGTAGCATTTCAATTATATCCTTTTTAATATTAGCCCCGTTATCACATACTACAGTAACTATTTTGTCAAAAACGGACCACTCATCAAATATTAACTTCAATTCTGTAGCTATATTTTGGGAGGTATGATTTCCTAAGATTTCCTTTGTTGATAAAACTGCAGAAATCATTTTGTTATCCCGAACGAAATGACTAGTAACTGACAAAAAAGATTTTTGACTATCAGAAGTCCACATATCAGTTGTAACTGAAATATGTGTTACAATGTTGAGCAAGTCATGCAGTTTCTTTCTTACTTCATTGTATTTAAAAGGTAGCATTGTATTTGATAAAACTTTTCTGTTTGGCAAGGAATATAATGGCTGAAGCTTTTTTGTATATTCTACAAATCCTACATTGTCAACGATGGAAAGCGGCTGCAAGTCTTTTGTAATCATCTTTAAAAGAGATTCATCAATATTATTTTTTTCTTGCTCTGAGAGCTCAGAACGTGTGCTGGTAACAAATAATTTTGTTTGAACAGTCCTTCTCAAACATCCACTATTGGAAATGTCTTCGGTAGGTACTGTTAACGAACTGCGCGCTGCACTCCCTGCAGTAGTTGACGAAAGAGAAGTGGAACTACGTTCCTCTTCTGAAATTACTGGCGCTATTTCTCCTGAAGTTAGATTCCTATGTTCTGAGGAAGACGGACGCTTACGGCGTAGATGGTCATTTAAATTTGATGTGTTGCCAGAAAATTTAAAATTTTTTTTGCATATATGGCATTTAACTTCATTGCCATTTTTGGTAAAAAAACTCCCAAACAGAAGATCTCTTCAATCCAGGCCGCATTATAAATATCTACATAAATTAAATCGTTAAAATCACTTCCTCAGTTAAAAATATTTAACAATTACCACGCTTAAAACGCTTGTCGATTAGGTTGACGTATGCTAAATTTATTTTAATATCTTTTTAACACTGATATATGCACAGCAAAAATTTAAATAGAACGAATGATTCGAAGAAATAGTAATGAGCGAATCATTCATACCAAAAACTAGTAGTTCGATAAAATAGTAATGAACGAATCATTCATACATAAAACTAGTAACTCGAAAAAATAATAGTGAACGAATCATTCATGCCTAAAACTAGTAATTCGAAAAAATAGTAATGAACGAATCATTCATACCTAAAACTAGTAACTCGAAAAAATAGTAGTGAACGAATCATTCATACCTAAAACTAGTAATTCGAAAAAATAGTAATGAACGAATTTCAAATGACTATCGAATGAATGAAAATTATTGAACCAAAGAGTATATATTGTCAAGAGGCGTCACTCGATACTTTGTTGTTGCCAAAGCAACCCTGTCATGTCGAATGTGATTCTCAAGGAAGTTTTGTTTAGTTTTTTTTAATTGAATCATATATAGTTATGCGGTAAAGTGACTTTGCATAATTACGATTTTTGGAAAGAGAATTAATTAATTAATTTAATACAATCAGTAAAATAAACACAAATACCCCACGAAAATGTATAGAAGGCGTTTTTATAAATACATCTGATAAAAAAAACAACGACTACCTTGAGAAAACATCGAGTAATTTGCTTTGGCAACAACAAAAGTATCGAGTGACGCCTCTTGACAATATATACTCTTTGATTGAACTATCGAATAACTCGATAGTTTTCATTCGATAGTTCCCAACACTAGTTATAACGGTTAACGGTTTTTAGGTGGCTTGATATTTGCCTTAAGTTGGTGCTGTACCAAATTTTTAGGTGTTCCAAATGTTAAACTACAAACTTTTTTACAAATTCGTAGCTTGAGATTTAAGGAATCGTTTTATTTGCTGGGAAGCGTACGCACTCACTGCTGATGGATATTTAATATTCGATGCTAAGTTCACTATCTCCAATTTTATTCGGGGTCACCAGTGTGGTAAATAGATGAACACACCGAATTAGCTCAGCAGCTGTATAACTCCCGTTTATTTCAATTAAATTATATTTACATTAATGAAAAAACTATAATTACAAAACTTAACTAAAATGAAATGAAATGAATTAAATAATAAATTTGCGACTCGAGTTTGCGACTTGACAGCGAAAAGCGATTTATACGAATAAGAATGCTTGCTTTAAAAATTGATCATGTACTTATGTATATACAAGTGTTTGTGTATGTGTTATTTGGTTCGATGAGCGCACTCGTTATTTTGTTTCCTTTATGTTCCTTTATGACTAAGGTTGCCATCAACCTGTCTGTATACACAGTTGCCACAGTGTTCTACGCAGAATTACTGTGCATAGCGAATCCGGTGTTGGATCGGCTAACATAACAATAAACATAAGAGTTATAAGGTAGTATCAACTCGGTCACGAATGCAAAATTTTAAATAGTTTACCTTTGACGTATATTTTAGCAATAAAAAATTAGCAATGTAATACATTATGTATTTTTGCAATTAATTAATACAATACATAAACCCATACGTACATAAATAATTTAATTTAATTTATTTGGATTAAAGTCGACACAGACACAATGCGGTCGACTACTAAGATATATAAAACATAAAATTAATGTTAGAATTAAAAATATTTAAATTCAACCATACATAGGAAAGAAAGTACAAAATATCAGGCCAGACGTGACAGTATTGAATTATGCAACTCGGAAAACGAACATTCCAAACTGATGCAGTTATACAAGTTGTTGTAGTGCGAACACCAACTTCGCAGTGGATTATTTTTGGCAAAATTTTGCCGGCAAAGTGGTAAATAAAAAGGCACAAAGTGCCTGGACGTTCTACCAGGAACAGCAGATCTCGCCCATAATGAGCTTGTGAATGAACATTACCCTGAGTAAAGTTCTTCGATTTTCTAAAGTTGACAGATTTATAAGGAGAAGCCTATTTCTATATGGTGGCAAATGCACACTAGAATCCCAGTTAAGACCACGTAGTGCAAATATAATGAATTGCTTCTGTACTGACTCAATGCGCTTTATAAAGTTTTGGTACCCTGGGCACCAGACACACGAACAATACTCTAAGATTGGTCGTACTAACGATGTGTAGAGGGTCTTAGTCAGATACGGATCATTAAACTCCTTAGCCCATCGCTTCACAAAACCGAGTATACCCGTTGCTTTGCTTACCATTGATGAAATATGCATATTAAAAGTCAGTTTAGGATCAAAAAGAACGCCTAGATCACTTACGACAGATATACGCTCCAAAGGCGTGCTGTTTAACGTATACGATGTCAAACTTGGCTTCACTCTGTGAAATGTCATTAGTTTGCACTTCGAGCAATTCAAAACTAGTAAATTTGCGTACACCAACATTGAAATGAGTCCAAGTCTACCTGAAGAAACTCCACACGGGAAGACTCCGAAGGCAACATCATATATATACCTACATCGATAAAAATAATTGAACTCATATGACACCTTCTTTGTTTTTCGCCCCTAAATAATCAAGTTATGCCTTCTAATATAAAGATATATATACCAAATTAAAGGTAATGAAATTTTCTTCAACACGATAGTATTAAAGTATTTTGTCAATAACATATTTTTTCGACTTATTATTCGATTTATGATAAGTTAGCAATCATTTTCCCATAAAAACATTATTTTATTGTAGAAATTTCCTCTAAATAAAGATGTTTCATATATCAAACAAAACCTTGTTTTATTACCTATCTAAAGACATTACAATTTTCAAGATTGACTCAATAGTTTCAAAGATATTTTGTTTTAAAAAAATGTAAAATTTACCTTTTGACGTGGAATTACCCCTAGTTATTATATGCGCAAAAAAAAATTATACGGTTGAACTCACCATAAACACCACTACCGATACTCATATAAATTTTTTTAATTTGACCAATGTATGTATTCTGCACTTAAGCCACGTTTTGGGCTATATCTCGATACCCTAGCCTCCCAGTTGTATGAAAATTATCCTGTACTATAGCAATCATCAACAGCTTTCATTTGATATCCATATTGTATAAACAGATTCTAGGGGTACCCGGGTCCGCGTTTTGGGCTATATCTCGAGACGCTAGCCTCCCATGTGCTCCTTTGCAAAAAACGTGAGTCTCCATGCATGCATGTATGAAGTACTCGCTATGGACCAACCGAGTGCTCCAAAATTAACCACAATTCACACAAAAAATATGGTCCAATTAACATTGCGATGTCCTAGGACTGGACCATATACTCCAGCTCCGCATTACATCAGAGTAATCCATGGAGTACCCACAGTCCAATAAACATCGTGTAATGATTACAATCTTTAAAAACGAGCAATGATCGGCTTACAATATATTTGTGTCGAAACATTAGTTGGTCCATTGCTGCATTACAGTGGAGTATAATGGTAAGTAGTCCAGTGGACCACATGATCCAACGATTTTTACAGGGTAATAATCCGAAGGCGGAAAATAAAAAGTTTAACTCGTTCAAAAGATATTAACGAAAAACCGAAAAAAGACCCGCGGGTACCTCCGAAACCGGGGTGGTATCCATTTTTGCGCAGAACACCTACCAGGGGTGGGTCCAACAACAACAACAGACCCAAACCATATCCGCACAAAACACATGTTCATAATTTTTTTTGTGGGTAAACATTACAACAACCACATGAAAATCGCCAACTTCAACTACAAATATCTCCGGATAGAGATAAAATTTTTCTTTTCCGCCTTCGGATTATTGTTTTCGAGATTAATACGCGTCTTTAGACACCTCTCTCGATATTTTTTTACGCGTATTAACAGTCGACCCCTCAACTAGACTTTTACCGAATTTTTATATCTATGATTGTATTGCATGCACGTTACTAGAGAAAATTGCCGTCTTTCAGTGAGTTTTACAGCTCCGGCTCACGCTCAACTCTCACGGGAATGCTCTGGATCATTGAGAGACTTGAGAAGCAGATGTCGTGAAATTTTCGCACACGTGAAATGTGATAGGCAGATGTCGCCGCTGTTTTTCATTTAACTCATACGGCGAAAGGCTTAGCAGCGACATCTATTTTTGAAAAAAGTAGGTATATTAAAGGCCGCGTTGCCAACCTAAAAAGAAGTAATTAACAAATTATCTGGCGCACAAATTGAACCAGATTTCTATCTGGATTTGTCTGGCTCAAATCGTTGTTGTTGCATTTACATGCAAAATTATTTATCTGGCTCAGGATTTTGTCACCGGATGATAGCTATAATCGTTCATTATTTGGGGCTCCCTTTAAGCGATATTTGTGCTAGTTGGGTTAAGCTATAATCGACAAAAGGTTAGACAGCAAAAAAATTATCAATCTATATATGTACATATATACAGAATCAAGGTCATACATATTTAAATTTTTTACTTTGACAAACTGAATAAGTAAGCTCACAAAGTTCTGTTCAATAATCTTGAATGATAACGATATCAAGTACTGAGCTTTCTTCTCTCATTGCACATACACGCAATGACGGTGATCAACTTACAAACCCACTCCGCCCCCTTTTTTTGACATTGCCTATTACCGCCACGGTGATGCACAATTTTTTTTGTGGGTACAAACACAACAACAACCATATTAAAATCGCCAACTTCAACTGCAAATATCTCCGGACAGAGATAAATTTTTTCGGTAATAGTCTAGTTGAGGGGTCGACTGCTAATACGTTACCAAAAATATCGAGAGAGCTGTCAAAAGATGCATATTAATCTCGAGAACAATAATCCGAAGGCGGAAAAGAAAAATTGTATCTCTGTCTGGAGATATTTGCAGTTGAAGTTGGCGATTTCCATGTGGTTGTTGTTGTGGTTAAACTCTAGGCAACTTTAATTGGAGTTTGAACTCGCACTGAAAAACCGAGCATAAGTCGGAAAACAAATCATTAAGATCATGAAATAATAACATTAAATTCATTTAAAACTATGCTAGAAAAACGTAACATTTTCCACATCAAACTATATGGAATTACTATATTTTTTCTAAAAAAATTAAATTTAAAACAATGAGCTACAAAATTAAACACTCAAACGTATTTAACAATATTGAGATAAACACACTCTCTTAAATGTTTTTGAAGTTGAAACCTTCTCGTTTGGCTTCAATATCAATTATCCCAAGGGAAAATTAAAAATTTTGCTTATGCCAAACACATTCACAAAAAACTACTTAGATGCAGTTGCATCAGAATCCATCCCGACAACTGATTTAATAACGTATATACATATTTTATAATATAATTTTGCTCACTATGTATGCTTCTGTAATCCGTAATTATATTTGGCGGAAAAGAAAAATTTTATCTCTGTCTGGAGATATTTGCAGTTGAAGTTGGCGATTTCCATGTGGTTGTTGTTGTGTTTGTACCCCCAAAAAAAATTGTGCATCACCGTGGCGGTAGCCACGGTTATACCACACACCCGGACTTGGCATGGCGTAGCCCAGGGTTATTTTTTATAATCGAGGCCAAAGGCCGCCAACGCAGAAAGGTGTTCTGCGCAAAAATACTATGGATCCGACCCCTGGTTTCGGAGGTACCCGCGGGTCTTTTTTCGGTTTTTCGTTAATATCTTTTGAACGCGTTAAAATTTTTATTTTCCGCCTTCGGGTTATTAATACTGATGTCAAGACGCGTCGTTTGACACCTCTCTCGATATTTTTGGTAGCGTATTAGCAGTCGACCCCTCAACTGGACTATTACCATTTTTTCTTTTCCGCCTTCGGATTATTGTTCTCGAGATTAATACGCGTCTTTTGATACCTCACTCGAAAATCTTGGCCCAACTTTAGGGTGGGTACCGTAAACTGCACTACAACCTTGTTTTTGCTTATTCATGCTTGCTGAGGTATTTGTACTTTGATAAAGCTTAAACGATAATTTAACCCGAATTGAAATAATGTATGCAATCAGGTTCCAATTCGGCACCGGTGCATGACCTTGCACCTTTTTCATAAATGCCCGAAAAACCATAACAAATTATTTCACTTACCTCCTGCTCGAAGTAAACGGTACCCTTAGCATCACCGTTAATTACACATACAGCTTTTGCAGGCATCCTTTTTAATATATTTAATACTTTTTAATTGAAGGAATTAATTCGCAAGTGGTGATAAGTAAAATAGTTAAATGTCCCAAGCTCCAAAGTCAATTGACCGCAAAAATGAAAAGCAAGTCGAACAGAACAGTGCGCATAGCGGAACGATACAAGGTGGCAGCATGGTGACATACCAACAAACATAAATAAAAATTTCATGTACTTTGTTTTTGTAAATTCGATGGACAAATGTCAAAATCGTACTGCGCCGTATTTTGATGTATCAAATCAAATAAAATAAGCTTAAAATCAGCTGTCCCATGCTGCCACCTTGTATCATTGCGCCTTGACAGTGCGAATTGAGACGAAATCCAATTGGAATAACAACAAAAAGTTTGGTGCAATTATACAGAGTTGATTTATGACACAGGGCGTATAGCATCTCCAGTAGCTGAGTTCCAATTAACTCTGATCTAGATCACGATAGGAATTTAACATGCAAATGCAACAACAACGTTGACCCGTATTACGTATCCGATCAGTGACTGAAAACTATTTTCAATCATATAATACTTATGCAACTGTCAAACCTTTTCGAAAAATTATAATAAGTTATGGATCTAACGAGTACTATTTTTCGCTAGTACTCAGTTCTGCTCGACATCCTATACATTTTTACTTTTCCGAGCGCGCTTAAAGGGCCACATAATGGTGACTTATCCATAACGAGATAAAACAGCTGATCGAACCAACCTTATGGAAATCAATGTAATCGATTAATGGTGCCATACCATAACTCTAAAGCCATAACCATATCATAGCCAACCAATTGGTTTTTGGTTTTTCCCCATATCCATAACCTAAAAATATTTGAGTTGGAGAATTTATTAACGTTTTGTAGATTTGAATTATTGTGTTGGATACGTTTTGACTAAGATACTTATTTTTTGTGGTATGTGTTTGTAATTTTTTGCGTTTTCTTCATTTTTATGAAATTTTTACGATTTTTAGGTTAAAGCACCAACAACTGATGCCAATTTGATATGGATAAGTGAAAATCTGGTTATGACTATGGCGTTAGGGTTAAGGAAGTTTAATTGGCCCTTTAACTCCAGTTAAAGTTGACTAGAGTTTAACCTTGCCACTTTGTTCTATCACATACAATTTTGCTGCCCATCTCGGCCTAAGCGGCCGGGTTAAACTCTAGGCAACTTTAATTGGAGTTTGAACTCGCACTGAAAAACCGAGCATAAGTCGGAAAACAAATCATTAAGATCATGAAATAATAACATTAAATTCATTTAAAACTATGCTAGAAAAACGTAACATTTTCCACATCAAACTATATGGAATTACTATATTTTTTCTAAAAAAATTAAATTTAAAACAATGAGCTACAAAATTAAACACTCAAACGTATTTAACAATATTGAGATAAACACACTCTCTTAAATGTTTTTGAAGTTGAAACCTTCTCGTTTGGCTTCAATATCAATTATCCCAAGGGAAAATTAAAAATTTTGCTTATGCCAAACACATTCACAAAAAACTACTTAGATGCAGTTGCTCGGCATCAGAATCCATCCCGACAACTGATTTAATAATGTATATACATATTTTATAATATAATTTTGCTCACTATGTATGCTTCTGTAATCCGTAATTATATTTGGTCTAATTAATTGTTAAATTTGTAGATTAATAAATAAATAAATAAACTCCGAGCTGATCCAAAATCAATCGGTGCTTGATCCATTTAACTTTAGGGTGGGGGGATCCGGGAAAAGTTATTAAATAACATGCACCCTAGTATGGGCAATCATGAGTTGAGTGCTCCCATTGGTACTCCCCTAATGAGTACAAGATGCCGCAATATGAACCATTGCGGATAAGACAAGTGTGATTCCTGCAAAAATTGTTGGATTACGTGTTCCATTTACTTCATGTTGGAGTACTCTAACAATACTCCTTTGCAATGCGTTTGCGGACCACCATCAGTCGATCATTGCTCGTTTTTTAACGACAGTGATCACGACACGATGACGATCGAACAGAGGCGCACTGGTGCTAAATAACATAAGAATATTCGTAGCAACTGTGGCAACCGGCTCAGACATAACCGGGGTGGCAACCCCACATACGAAAGAACAAACCAAAAGCAATCACCAATAATGGAAATGCAAGTGCACTTAACGGCTTACTAAAAAGTTAGATATACTCGAAGAGCGAATCGATCAACATACCGGTGAAGACGTGAAATATCATTTTACTTTAATAAAATTTCATTTGTAATATTTAGTATATATAAGTTCCATAGTTTTTCTGTATAACATAAAAGTTACGTTAATTAAAGTTTTTACTAAAATTAAACGGGTTTGACTACAGTAATAACCACAGTAACAAATATAAAGGTTGTATTGCGCCTCTTCATTTACTTTCATTTTAAATTAAATTCACTCCGATAATTCTTTCCGACAACACAATTCCTCTTTAGTACTTTGGCATATGATCCTCTGTGGGTGCTCCATGGAGTACTACAGTGAAAGTCCATTGGAAAATACTCTCACGTATGTACTCTAAGGAATACTCACAAACAAAGCGAGACTGGGATCACCTACTCCTCTCCTAGGACATCGCAATGTTAATTGGAGCACATTTTTTGTATGAATACAGATTAGATTTGGAGCAGTCCTATACTCCGAAAGGAGTATTCCTTACATTATTTATAGAGTACTCGCGTTTTTTGAAGGGATATTTTAAGCTAGACCTCCAAATAACTAACAGATACGCTCACCTGACTTTTAAAATTACTATCGTGATCTCATCCTGTGTATCTTTTTGAATAAACCCTTACACGATTCATCGGGCGGATACTACTATATTGCCAAATCTTTACCTCTTTGATTCATGGGTGTAGTGTTTATCCAAAATATTTTTTCTAAAGTCCGGGTTTCAGTGCGAGTTTAAACCACAATTAGGGACGGTACACATACGAATTTTACGTAGTTTTGACTGGCATCAATTTGAAATACCGCACGTGAAGGCGAATTCAGTACCAGGTGTTGTTATCCCAAAAGCTGATTGCTTCTTCTTGATTATTTTCCATTCAGCGCCTTGTACTTTAATACGTCAGTTAATCGAAATCAATGGAAATTTTCTTTTGACTTAGTATTCTTCTGCACGGCGAGTTGATTTCGTTTTGCCGCCACCTGGTATGGATTCGTCTTTTCGCAGGTTAAACGTTTGCTTGTCACACCAAATGCAAAGTACTCAGTTTGATTTTAAGCAAAGAGTCAGCGCATACGCGCCTTGGTAACCACGCTACTGTTGGTAGCCATAATTTCGAAATAGTAAAAGACTTCGTTTATTTGGGAACCAGCATCAACACTAGCAACAACATCAGCACTGAAATCCAGCGAAGAATCAATCTTGCCAATAAATGCTACTTTGGACTAGGTAGGCAATTGAAAAGTAAAGTCCTCTCTTGGCGAACGAAATCATACTCTACAAGTCACTTAACGTACCCGTCCTGCTATATGGGGCAGAAGCATGGACCATGACAACAGCAGATGAAGCGGCTTTGGGAGTGTTCGAGAGAAAAGTTCTTCGAAAGATTTATGGACCTCTACGCGTTGGCGATGGCGAGTATCGAAGAAGATTTAATGATGAGCTGTACGAGCTATACGCAGATATCAACATAGTCCAGCGAATTAAAACGCAGCGGCTGCGCTGGCTAGGCCATGTTATGCGAATGAAAGATGATGCTCCGGCCAAGAAAGTGTTTATATCGGAACCTGCCTATGGAAGCAGAGGTAGAGGGCGTCCCCCATTCCGTTGGAAAACGATTTAAACTCCCTTGATGTGACCAATTGGCGCCGGTTGGTGGAGCAAAGGCGCGCCTTGTTGGACGGCCATAACCGTTTAGACGGTTAAGCGCCAATTAAGTAATATATTTAAAACCGATTAGCAGAAAATCGAAATAGTTTTGACAGATTTGAAGAGACAATAACAACAGAATGACAAATTTATAACATTCTCTAATCCCCTTGAAAACACAGAAAATTCACGGAAATCGGTCGTCGTTTAGGTCTTCAGTCACAAACACACGCGCAGAAGATATACATATATGTACATATATAGAAAGATGTAGATGTGATCTAGCGAATCCTTTCGCAGTTTTTTAAAAATACCTCATGCAAACTTTCTTTACTTGTTTATTTTTGTTAACTAAATATTAATGAATTATAAATAGTTTACTTATTTTTTGCCATACCTACATCAACATTAATTAAATTTTAATTTTTAAAAGCAGCCATGACTTTTCCCAAAAATTCTTGTACCTCTGGATTTTGCATCACAGCACGTTTTTTTGCGCTTAACACCATACCCAAAATATCCGGGCATTTTTCCTTGTCTCGCATGTATGTATCACGCCCATCCGTTTCATCGCCCCCGCCACCACAGCTACCTTCTTCAACGGCAGGTGATAAAGACAAAGCACCACTATTTGACCCTGCATTACCAACTGTTACTTGTACTGCAGTACCTACCACGGGCACTGGCTGCTTCTGACATTTGTTTTTACGAGCTCTACCACTATCTTCACCACCCGTTATTTGCATTTGTGATTTGGTGTCTTTTTTATCTGTTCGCTTTTGATAAGGTTTTCGTGTTTTTACTTGTTCCCTTTGTTGTTGTTTCTCTTTCCTTTTCGATGTTGATTGCGGCGCAGTGACGTTGTTTCCTATCGAATTTACGTTTATTTTAGCTAATTGCTGAGTGTTCGCAACAATTTCCACGGCTTCACGTATTCTCTGTGTGTTCATAGAAGGGTGAGTAATTGGTGGTGCTATTTGTTGTGGCTCCTGTTGTTGGTCTTGGTTTTGATGTAGCCGACGTTTCACGTGTAAATTTAAGCGCTCCTTAATTAATCGGCGCGGTTGTACTTCCGTTTCCGGCAATTGTGATCCTTCTGGTTTTATAACTTGTAAATTTTCCGGTAAATCGGCCATTGCGCCCTTTTTTATTGTATGTTGATTATTTATACCTCCTATATGACTTCCCAGGTGGGTTGACAATTGGAATAGCAAAACATTAAGTATGTTTTCTTACTCGCGCGACGTTACCCGGCGTCACCCAAACTCTTTAAGAAAAACTTTGTAACTTCGAAGTTTTGTTGCCAGGGACTCATCTCAAATATTCTGTTAAATTGGTATACTATAACATAGTTTCATACATTTTATGACGTGCCTATCTAAGTAGTGATTATCCTGAGGTATGACGGTATTATCTCAACAACTATAGTTTTTGTTTTGTTACTGAAAGCTCTAATTATTATTTAGTGTGTTCTACGTCAAGAAAATCTTTGTCGCATCCCATAGTTCTGTGCCGGTATTACTTATTCCGATCAATGAAAACCACTTTCACACAAGCCATAACTATGCAACTGTCTAACGAATTCTAACAACTAAAGGGCCAATTAATGGTGACTTGTAACCATAAAACCATAACCAGATAAAACAGCTGATCGAACCTACCTAATGGAAATCAATGTAATCGATTAATGGTGCCATACCATAGCCAACCAATTGGTTTTTGGTTTCTCGCCATATCCATAACCTAAAAATATTTGAGTTGGTGAATTTAATAACTTTTTGTAGATTTTATTCGTTGTTTTGGATACGTTATGACTAAGAGACTTATTTTTTGTGGAATATATTTGTAAATGTTTGCGTTTTCTTAATTTTCATGAAATTTTCACGCTTTTAGGTTAAGGCACCATTAATCGATCACATTGGAGATGGTTATGGATATGGGTATGCTTACGACTATGGCGTTAGGGTTAAGGAGGTTTAATTAGCCCTTAAAATAAGTTATGGAGCTAAATGAGTTTTGATCACGGATCGTAATACGTATAACGAGCCCTGGGTTGGTCACGCACAATTGTCAAAAACTGAAAGGAACAGTCCTATTATAGAAAAGGATGCTTAGTGATGAAGAAGAATCGAACCGGGTCATTTAATGAACCGGTTGTAGTGGGTTTTAAAGGAATCTTAAACACCAAAAACAAAAACCGAAAGTCTGAATGAAGTATTCCTTGATAGTATTCCTTGGTAGCTGGAAGAATTTTCTCAATCTCCGAACAAGCCAAGTCGGCATTTTAATTTAAAACAAACCTTCGGTTATATTTTAACTAAACTTAAACTAATAGTGAGCAAAAAAACTATACCATTGCTTTGTATATTTTATCTACTCAATGGTTGGGACTACGTCAAACTACTGAGCATGTTTGGCAGTTGTTGATTATGAATACAGTTTTTCCGAATAAATATTATAAAGAAGTTTGAAAAATAATTTGAGACGTCCCTTTTTTTAAAATTTAAGAATAATTACATAATTTGGCAGTTAACGGTACTCGCAGTTCATAAAACAAAATTTGTACGGAAACATGTTTGCACATGCGTTAGGCACATTCCGCTCATGAAATTTGTCGAATAAAGTTATAACCAACAAAATAGAAACTGGTTTTTGCTCCAATACTTTACATAGTGCCTTTATTGGATATCTGCACAATTTATTCCTCAAAGAAATAAGAAAATTTTAAGAGTTTAGTTCCGATCGTCACAATAAAATAAAACCATAGATGAAATCAACTTGAAGAAGAGCACAAATAAATCATCAAAATAAAAATCAATCAGCAAAAAAATGTAAAATAAAAATAAACAAAATAATCTTGTTAAGCGAATCTCAAGGCTGCATAAATAAATTTTTGCGTCTCTGTAACACTCTGTTGCGTGCAATGATGCCATTGTCCTGTTTGCATGCTTATGCAACCAAAAATTTTTGATTTCATGCTTTCTTATTATGAATAGCATGAACTTATATCAAAAACGTATAAATAGTTCATTTAATTCTTATATGCCGTTTTTTGTAATAATTTTGGCATGTTTCAATAATATTTGAAGAACTGGTTAGGTTTTTTTTGTATAGTAACAGCAAACGACCCATAGCACAATTGCTTTAACAGGTGACTCTGTATCACAGTGCTGCCAACAGAGTATATGAAAAAATACAATACACCCTGTGTTTGGTGCCTTGTGTCTTCTTCTCGTTGGTAATAAGAAACGTGTTTTGTGCAGAATTTTCAGTTCTTCATTTTCGATTTCGGTTTAGAATTTTGTTTGTAAACACGCGTGTGCCGAAAAAAAGCCAACCAAATATTAATAAACTAGCATTCGCGGTAAGTATAGTAAATTCAACCATTTCATTTTATTATATATGCATAGTTGTTGCGCTAGTTATTGGTGCTGCCGCTTGATGAATTGTGGAGCAGCGCTGTTGCTCCCGACATTAATGAAGCGGTTTTTTAATTTTTTCCAATTGATGGGATAAATGCGTGTGTTCAATTATATTTACATTTGTCTACACCTTCGTATTAACTATTTTGTATGTTTATTTTATGTAGATTTAAATTTTAAATTTCAATGCTGGTACATAATTTGTTCGCTTTTATTTCTTTACTCGTTTTCAGTTTTGCTTTGCACAACACACATCCGTACGAACAACATACAAGCGGCAGGGAAAAACAAGAGCAGCAACAACAACTGTAAGAAAAACAAAAACCACAAAAACAACAGTAGCACCAATCGGCCATTAGCCAACACACAACAGACCAGCCAGCCAACGAACGACCATACCAAAAAACAGCAAAGCGTATTTAATTTAGGGGAAGAGTGGTGAGCAGCAAACGGTGTCGGATGTATTGAAAAGAGAAGTGCGCAAAGCGTGCGGAAAACAAATTCGAATTTGGAAAAATCTCTAGAAAACGAAAGAAACAAATTAAAAAGGAAACCTTGAATTTTAAATTGTTCAAAGCGACGATAAAAGTGTTAATATTAGCAAAACGGAACAGTGGTCGACTGTGAATAGTGTGCAAAGCGTGCAAGTGAAAATTTAGTATATAGTACATATAGTTATCATTGTTTTTTTTTTGTTACAAGAAAGGTATTTTAGAAAAGACCGTATTTTATGTAGAACTTAATAAAATAAATAATAGTGATCATAGCAGAGAAAAACAACACCACTTGTAGTGTGAAAAAACACTAACTCTTTGTTGGAGGAAAGGGTGGCTATAGGAAAAAAGGCGCCGCCGTATACAAATGGAATTCTACCCCCACCAAAAACCACAACAGCAACAACCACATACTACAACTCAGCAATTGGACGACGGTTCTATTTCCGGCCCGGCAACCATTACAAATACTATCAATAGTAACGAAAACAACAACAACGGTAACATAAACATTACCAACATCGTTAAAAGCACAAACAAAAACAACACCCCGCCCACAAACATATTTAATTCGACAACATCGATAGTAGCAGCAAAAACAACAAATACGGCTCCCATCGTCGTCGACGCTGCCACAGTAGCCATCGCCAAGGATATGCTCCAATTGCATCATGGCACTGGTGCACTATTAAATAATAGCAACAATAATAACAGTAACAGTAGCAACAGCAGCGCTTATAGTAATAGTAATAATAATAGTAACGCCGTATTGGAGGCCATGAATACAACAACAGCAACATCATCTAATACCAATACCAATAATTCGGTAGTAGTTTCAGCTGGTAGCAATAATAATACAACCAATACTCCGGTTGCTTTAGTTGCACCAACAACAACAACACCATTAAATACTAGCCACCCACCTGCCCATGCCTCAGCCAATACTACGGCTAACATAGCCAACACTAATACAAGCGGTGTTGGTAATACACCTGGCGTTTTAACAGCTCCAGATAATGCACTCGGTTTTTTGAAATACGACCAAGAATTGTTATACATCACCGAGTCGTGTACTGTTATTGGTCGCAATTCATCTACATCGCATGTTAATTTTCATGTTGCCGAAAATAATTTGGTATCGCGAAAACATTTCCAGGTGCTTTACGATGGTGATGCGCGTGATTTTTTTGTGCAGTGTTTGAGTAAGAATGGTATTTTTGTTGACGATTTCTTGCAGCGACGCAATGCTGATCCATTACGTTTACCTGTCTGGTAAGTTTGACATAGACTTTCTATTTATAACTAATTTTTGTTTTGAATTAGAATATTTTGGTTGAGTTTCCCCACTGGCTTGCTCGCTGTATTAAGAATTTCACCGTAGATTCAAATACTAAAACGCTTATGAAAAGTTTAAGGCCCGGTTTATCAGTCGTTGGTAGAGCTAAGCTTAAACTAAGCTTGCTTAAATAAAATTAAAATTAAATTTAAACTCCAGTTAAACTACTGATCAGTTTTTCAGTCACAGTTTAAGAGCGCCTTTGGGGTGTGCTGTTTTGTGCGGCAACAATGGTTTTTTATTATCTAGATAATTTGTAGATACGGCAACAGCTAGAATTTGTTTACCCAACAAACATGGAAAAAAATTATCCTGCGAAATATATATCTAGAGTTGAAAGTGATATCCAACATCATTATTTAATTATTCTTAAACCAGATAGTTCTCGAGTTGATATCCAACTTCATTCTCCAGTTACTATCCAACCTTTGAGAAATTTTGTAAAATTAAAAGTTTTCCAGTGGATCTCCAACGTCATTAATATTTTGCAATTATTATCCTAATTTGGAGCCATTTTGAGAAATGTACAGTTCTCAAATGAATATTCAACCCATTTCTCCAGTTGATATCTTACATTATATATCGAGTTGAGGTGGAGTTTAAAAAAATCTCCAAGGAGGTACCATCAAAACCAACAGCTGTTTATTGTGAGAAATAAACACCTGGTTGAAAGCAGTAACGAAGCGTAAATAATCAAAAATAAATTATATAGGCGGCCGCCGTGGTGTGATGGTAGCGTGCTCCGCCTACCACACCGAATATCCAACATCAACATCATGGAATCTTACATTTGAGTACAAGTGGTTAATTACATTTTTGCAACTTAAGTAATAGCATATTTTCCTTTATAAAAAGTTTTCTCTTTTGCTGAGTACGCTATGATTCTCGAGTTGAGCCACTGTTTCGAAACAACTTATGAGATTTTAGAAGTATGCCTAGTTATCAATATGAGCTCTAATGGTACTCCAGCCCTTATGCTTGTTGGGTATATTCGACGCCATTTCGTATGAACGCAAATAACTGATAGGTTAACTAGAGTTTAACCCTGGCAGAGCGGCCGCTTAAGCTTAGCTTAAACTTCAGTTAAAGTAGACTGAAAAACTGCAGAATAATTTTAAGCGTAATTTAACTGACTGAGTATAAGTTCAACTCAGTTACTGAAAAACCGGGCCTAAGAGCTTAAAAAGTAATTTCGTAATATCAATCCACAGTGAGGGATGAAAAAAATCACCAAAATTAAAATATGCGTTATTTTGCAATTACGATTATTTATTCGTATGTGATGATTTTCAAACTATTAAAATTTAATCAAACCGAACAACACTTATTAAGGTTTCTAAAAGGAGGAGAGCTTTCATCCGACTGCTTCTTGTCGTGAATTAGGCCAAGTCGAATATACATATGTACAGTTGCGATCTCTGAAATAGTAGTGTGCACTTCCGAAATGCACACTTCCAATAATATCGGAAATTATGTGATATTGATATCGTTTTTTTTTTTTTAATTTTCGTCCCTTGTGTATGCCTTAAATATATGCAAAATATAAACCGTTGGCCTTGAATTCCATCTAGGCGGGTGGTGAAATAGTAGCGTATAACAAGTAGTATCACAAAATTTAAGTTAGAATAAATGAAGTTTGAACTATGATACGGAACGCGATTACTAATCAAAATGAACTGAAAGGGGGGGGGGGGGAGGCAAGCATAAATTATCAACTACCGTACCCCAAATTGTTAAATATTTGAAGACTCATCCCACAATCTGAGCTGTCGAAATTTAAGACGACCTAAAGTTACCAAGTAGTGTGCATACGATAAGAAGACGGTTTCGAGAATATAACGTTTATGCTAGAAGTCCACGTAAGTTCCCCTAAGAAAAAATCATGTACGTAGCCTATATTTTTCCAAAAAACATCTGGCCCTATATAGCGTCATACGATCCGTAATCGAAGGATTAGGGAAATATGTGAAATGTTGGCTAACAGTAAAGACCCTCGGTTTGATCCCCACCAAATATGGAATATCATCCGAGATACACTGCAAAGATGTTAAGCTTTGAGGATCCAGTATTATGGTATGGGAATTTCATATCATGTTCGCCAATATTTTGTATAAAAACCATTGTAGACGAAAATAAGTATGTCAACATAATGAAGGATGTTATGCTCCTATTCGCCCGAAAAAGAAACTGCTTAAAAAAGCTGTATGGGATGCATAACCAAAAAGCAACCACAATCTATGGGCTGTAGTGCGCCGCGCATAATAGTCAATACCAAAGGAGAGATGTCAACGCCTCATAGACAATGAGAAATCGATGAGTGATTAAAAATAACGGTCATGATACCAAATACTAAATAACAATGCTCATTTTAGTGTTTATATTCAGGATTTAATACATTTTATAGAATGTTATGTAATATACACTTACGTTAAAAAAAGCCGACGACAATGTGTTCCCCTTTTACATCGTTTCTACGGTCATTGCAGCTACGTAACGAAACTTTTTAGTTATTGTGATTAACATCGACAATTCCTTAACTCATTAGGTGATATCTTAGAGCGGAAAAGCTAGAAAGTGCCTAGCAGCTTGAGTAAAAGCAAAATTGTTTCATAAAATAGTTTTATTCTTGAAGAAAAAATTAACATAATTGTCTACGAAAGACAAATCACGCAAAATCTGGAAATCGTAGGCGGAGTACATCACAATGAAATATTCTTAAAAAGATTATGGACGAAATATATTGAATAGGTGACTTTATCGTCTCATTCTCGAAGTGGACGACCACGAAACCCCAATGTATGCGTTGATAGGAATATCGTCATCATGGCTCTTCTGAATACATTTAAAACTACTTTCGTCTTTGATCGAAGGAACCTACAGCCAATATTTGGTGATGATTGAAGTATTTGATTTTTATAGAAGATGTAGATAGACTGAAGCTAACATATTTTTGTAACGGCGGCAGATTACTAAACGTCCAATAACAGCCAAACTCAATAATGCAGTCCAACTTTAGGTGTTAAAATAACTTGTTTGTACGGCTGCCATAGTTCTGAAAAATCCCATTTTCCCAATTCCACATTTTACTGCAGATGTTAGGACTTAACGTCATATGTGACCCGGCCTATGAAAAGGTGGCTTATGACTCAAGAAAGAAATTGAGAGAAACAGCTGTTAAAGATAAACAATGCATTTCTTCAGTTACTTAGGGATTGACTTCATATAACTCCTCACTGAATTTCAATGTTCTGGCATTTATACCTTCAGAGTTATGCCGTACCAAAGATTTCATTTGCCACGCCCCTTTTTTATATCCAAATTATTTTTAGCCTAAAACCTTCCCGTTGTTCGAAGGAACCTTTTGCCAAAATTTGGTGATGATCGGTTTTATTTAGCTTGACTTGACAGGCAGACCGCACGGCCACATGCACGGCCGTTGTGAACGAATTTTGTAATTGAAATTTAAGTAACTTCCCGATAAGCTGCAAGCTTGAAACTTGGAATATAGTTCAGAACCCGATGACAATACAATAATAAAATTCGCCGCTAGGTGGCGCAAGAATCGAGATATTCACAAAAATCGTATTTGTGGTCCGATTTGGCTCATATTTGGAACACATAATACATACATTAATAGAAAGCGACCTATGATGTCCGATTTGGGTCATATTTGGTACAAATATTACATACAGTCCGGTAGAAGTGATATCAAAATATTTTGGAGTTGGAGGAGGGACAAGCATACGTGGCACAGAGTCGTGTAAAGTTTTTGGAAGGATTATGTATTGAGGACTTAGATTGTAGCAAATTGTCAGGAAAGAGTCCTTGTAATAATGAGTCACTAAATAAACTAAATAGAACGAGAAATAATAGGCAATTAAGACTAAAAACTTGAAAAAAAAAATAATTTTAGTTAAACGGTTTTATTGAAAACAATACTTACATGAAATAATAGTAATACTAAAAGCTAGAAAATAAGTAGGTCCTAGGTACTAGTCATCACACTCCTCATCAATCTAGGGCATTGATCAGACAGCTAAATAAAAGCGTTGGGCGCGTCAAGTTTCTATTGATAGTCATATATAAGACCAACTGAACCATAATCAGGTTATGCTTCGCCTCACATTTTTAGAAATTAATAAAACGCCTTTTACTTAAGCCATGCTTAAGTGATAATCTCAAGGCGAATGCATAAGGTGGTGGCAAAGCGAATTCAACCAATTCGCCGTGCAGAAGAAAGTCAAGTCAAAAGAAAATTTTCATTGATTTCGATTAACTGACATATTGGAGCACAAGGCGTTGTATGGAAAATTATCAAGAAGAATAAATCAGCTCTTGGGATAGCAACACATGGTACAAAACACACTAATATATGTATATTAAAGGAGCAAACCAACTTCAGGCTACCCTGAGGTTGTTAAGAAAAATATTTTTTATAAAGTTTTGAAGTGTTTTAATGAACATTCTGTCTACTGATGCAGATTTGATCTCTACAACTGCATAAAAAAATAAGGCATATAGCCAGTAGTAAATATCAATTAACTATATTGGGAAACTAACAGATCTCTGTCAATAAGTCAAAATACATATCACATTCATCTTGAGTTAGTTTGTCTAATAGATTTCGACAGGTATATTACTAAAGGTGTTTGAGTACATGGGATTAGCTTTTTTTGTTTAAATTTTAAGCGATATAATACATTTTAGTTTAATTAAGTTCTAAGAACTTGTATCTAAAGCTTTAACAAATATAAAGGTAAGCGTCATAAAGAACCTACCTCAATTAATGTTGTTCTAATGAACATTTATGTCCGCATATAATTAGAATAATTAAACATTTGGCACAATAAACACCAGAGGAGATTTAGGCCAAGCTTCTCTTCCAATTTCCATCGTGCTTATTTTAATTTTTTCTTACAAATGTTTCTCATGGTAGTAATACACTCGGAGTGTTTTTCAAAGCAATGGCTAGGGGTGACACCGCTTAGAAAAAAATTTTCTGAACTGTTCTCATATTGATTTTCCCGGGACTTGAACCCAGGACCTTCAGTGTGGTAGTTGACCACGCTACCACCATCCCATGATGTGGATACATACCTATATTTATTTAGGATTATGAGACGTATTTGCAATGTAACGTTACAACAGGCACCCGGTCTTTTTTTTGCATTTAAGATCTTGTAAATAAATATTTTTAACAACAGCCCAAATTTTTTAATAATTTTGTACAATTTTTTCTCGTTTTCCATTTTTATTATTTCAGTTGCTACTTTCGCTTTCCCAGTACCGAAATTCGTATACAATTTGAGAGTTTCGTACATAGCGACTCGATAAACGCTAGAGTGCACAATAGCTCGACCAGCAGTGGCATATCGTCCATAGCTTATAATAATACCCATCATCATAATGTAACCGGACTACAGAATAATAGTGGAATTCATGGTGGTGGTGGCTTAGCAACTACTGCACATGTTGCGATTATTTCACCAACACCACCCGATGATCATCATCCCCATCATAATACGCATGCGGCATCTGGATCAACAACATCAGCGCATGGATCAGCACATGGCTCTCATCATCATCATCAGCACTCACATCATGTATCCTCGAATGCTGTGTCGTCATCGACTCATCTGTTGCCGCATATGGATAATTCGAATGTATATTCACCATTAAAGATATCCATACCGAAAAAGGAGCAAAAGAGCCCATATCTATCACCAACTGGCAAGTGGAATTTTTTACTGTCTTTTAATTTAAAGAAAAAAAAAAACAAACAAACACATTCATACACGTTTTGTCATATGTATGCATTTCGTATTTAATTTAGAACGCGCCATTGTGTAGACAAAACATTCGTACACCCAATAGTAGCTTATAGGGTATTACACATTTCATTTAACGCAAAGTTAAAGCTGTCGTTCTCATAACGCCCATGCCATAACCATACCAACCAATTGGTTTTTGGTTTTTCGCCATATCCATAACCTAAAAATATTTCAGTTGGTGGATTTATACAATTTTTAGATATTTATGTTTCGTTTTGGATACGTTCTGACTAAGGGACTTATTATTTGTGGAATTTGTTCGTAGTTTTTTGCATTTATTCTTTTCTATGACATTTTACATTTTTTAGGTTAAGGCACCAAACCGATGCCAATAGAGATAAGGATTAGTAAAAATGTGGTTATGACTAAAGCGTTTGACTATGTCAACTTTGCCAGGCCCTTAAATCCTGTTAGATATTGACTTTCCTCTAAATATGTATGGTAAGCAGGCAAAAACAAAAAAACCAATAGCTGTGGTGGAAGTGAAGATACTAACTAATAAGAAATTAGGCTATTATCCCAAAAAAAATCTGAAGCTAAATATTGAGTAAAGGAATTTTAGAGGGTAATAGTCCACAACAGAGGTCGACTGCGGAGATAAAAAATACCGCCATCAGACTATTGTTACCGTGGTCAAGACGCGTTGAAACATCTCCCGACGTGTATTACAAGTAGGTTCCTGGTGTAAACTATTACTTCTAAATGTAACGAGCCTGACCTGTGCGCATCTTGCACAACCAATATAAAAGTCTCTTATCAAATATCAACAGAAATCAGCTGTTCTATTAACTTACAGCTTGCGCTGCCATCTAGCATATAATAGCACCTGCCGCCAATCAATTAAAACTTACCGCTTGCGCTGTAACTGCCGGTAATGCAGTACAAATATTCACAATAGTGCCATTGTACAAATAGATTTCTTTGTGTGCTCAAAATCGTTTATTTTTAACAAATTATTTTAATAAAATATAACTAAACAAAAGCACTACGACCAAAATTGCCCAAAGCTCGCTAATAGCCCGAATCTCCATCTTTACAACCAAAACTTTATAGATTTGGATTCCAAATAAGAGCGAAAAAGGGACCCGTACATAAAAACAGCAATTAGAAATAATATACATATATTGTAACGAATTTACTGGAAATTCTCTTATTTGCAACCTTCTGCTAAGTTCGAATCACTAAACTGTTGAATAAATAACTCCAATATTTAATAATGCAAAATGGCCTTTATTCAAGTACTTTCAAAATAACACTTCTATTGCTCGACAGATAGCGTGCTTAATCGAAACTGATTGTAGCGCCTCTACTATTGCTGCCTTTTATACTCTTTGATTTCCTCATTGCATCTTCTAGCGATTCTGTTCTAGAATCTACTAGTTGGTTATCTGTTATAATTATAACTACAGATGTACGTGTATAGCTCTCATATGCGCGTGTGTTTGTGAGCGACACTTCCACAATTATAATTGCATATCTCAGATAAGATATCTGCATGTGTTTGTGCGTTGCTTCTCCGCTGCGTGTACGTACATATGTGTAGACCTATTGATTGATTCGTTTATGTAGATACATAATGATTGATTTATGGATGTGCATACAAATCAGTCTTAGCATCGGCTTAGAGATGACAGTACCCCTTAGTGTTGCTAATATTCGTAACAATATGATGAGAGCTAATTCTCAAGAAAGTTCTAACGCCAATTTTTAATTATCCTCTAACGTTAATCTTAACTCAAGAAGAACTGTAGTCATCTAAGGTGCCTACAAGCAAGTTATAAGTAGGACTGCGATACCAAAAAGTTCTAAGTAAGGCTGGCGTTTGAAACTGAGGGCTGGAAAATATTTTATTAATTCGTTCGTTAGCAGTTTATCTCTACTTTTTCGGTTAACTTCGTGTTTAGATCGAGTTCAATAAATAAAAAATAAATACTTGGCGTGATTTATCTCAGACAGCTGCAAGGCAAATTAATTTTCACTGAGAAAGTTTTCACGGTAGAAATACACTCGGGAGTATTTGCCAAAACACTGTTAAGGTCGCCGGTACCAAAAGCCGTCATATTTCTTTGTTCTGTTCAAACATTTTTACACAGTGACTTGTTCGTTTCTCAAAATGTTGCACTGCAATCCTACAAAAGTGCAGCATAGAGTATGTTCTGGCCGCTAAATAATAACAGCAGTTTTGCTAAATTGCTAATAAATTTTTGAAATGTTGCTGATACTCAGGCTAATTACTTAATTGGCGCTTAACCGTCTAAACGGTTATGGCCGTCCAACAAGGCGCGCCAGTCGCACCCTCGCTCCGCCAACCGGCGCCAATTGGTCACGCCAAGGGAGTTTAAATCGTTTTCCACCTGGTCCTTCCAACTGAGTGGTGTACGCTCTCTACCTTTGCTTACATAGGCGGGTTCCGATAGAAACACTTTCTTGGCCGGAGCATCATCCTTCAATCGCATAACATGGCCTGCCAGCGCAGCCGCTGCGTTTTAATTCGCTGGACTATGTGGATGTCTGCGTATAGCTCGTACAGCTCATCACTCAAGCTAATAATGTGCTGCAATATCACAGCGAATTTTTTGTTTGCATTTGTATTGCCAGTGATGGTCAATAGATTGTCAACATTTCATTCAAAGAATGCGCGACGTTGCCACAGTTGCTCAAACTATGCCGAAGAACGTGATACTCTGTCATAAAAAGTAACATTTGTTGCGACAGCTGCAGCTCTAACACACCCATATTCTGCTTTCTTAAAACGTAAGGGTACCTGGTTGGCCGGTTGATATAACCGTTTTTTTACGGTTATTTTTTAACGAACTTATGAACTTTAATTTCTTTGTATATAAGTTAATGCCCGGATTTGTGCGAGTTTAAACTTCAGTTAAAGTTGACTAGAGTTTAACCTTGCCACTTTGTGCGATAACATAAAAGGTTGCTGTTCATATCAGCTTAAGCGGTCAAAGTGGCAGGGTTAAATTCTAGTCAACTTTAACTGTAGTTTAAACTCGCACTGAAAAATTGGGCCTAAGTGCTACATCTTAAGTTTTATACTGCCATGAAAAATTCAACATTTTTATTGTGTAATGTCGACATATTTCATAATAATATTGTGACGAATATTAGCAACACTAAGGCATTCTATCATCTCTAAGCCGATACTAAGCAGTCACTTGTATCAACATAAACAAATCAATCATTATGTCTACACATATGAACATACAAGAAGCGGAGAGATATGCACAAACACATGCATATATCTGAGATACTCACAAAAGTATGAAATCATCGGTGGAAGTATCACTCCCATATACACGCGCATATGGCTATGCGAGAAGCTATAAACGTGCATCTGTAGTTTATACCTCGTAAACAAGTAGTAAATTCTAAAAGAAGAAACGCCTAGAAGTATGCGAACGACACAGCAGAGAGTATAAAAGGAGCAAAAGCTGAGTAAGCAGAGTCAGTTTTGATTTAAGCCCGCTATCATTTGCGAAGTATAAGTGTTATTGTGAAGTATTTTCAAAGTAATCTAATAAAGACCATTTTGCATTATTGAATATTGGAGTTATTTATTCAACAGTTTAGCGATACGAACGTTAGTAGAAGGTTGCAAATAAGCGGAGTTTCCCTAAATTCGTTACAATATGTTAATGTGGAAAAATCGTGTTTCTGTAAGGCTCTGACGGTCGCAAGTTCCTCAATAAAGTAGAGGGTGAGAGGGGCTGGCCTAGGAGGTTCAATGTGGTAATATTATATAGATCTCGAGATGCTAGGTCTTGTACCTTAATGGTACAAGGACCATGAACATCGATAGCACTCGCTACAACGACATAACACTCCCCAAAACTTTCGGGGGCGTTTTGAACAACAAGGACAACGAAACGAAACGGGAAAGGGAGAGTTATACGAAAAGCAATGGGTAGATAACGAGAACAAGTAAAATAAGATAGGAGTGGGAATCGGAGAGGGCGAGTATGGTGCAAGAAACCTAGAGAAAAGAAGAATATGAAGGAAGAATTAAGTGGGAGTAGAAGAGAGATAAATCAAGAAAGTGAAAAGGGAAAAATACGATGGAGAGACAGGGATCAAGCATGGAGGGGAGGGGAGAATGGAAAGAAGATCATAATTTTACAGAAGCTACAATATGACAAATGCCTCTGTCTACTGAGAAAGTAGATACATCGCAGAAATGAATATAATCTCAGGAGAACTTCTCAGTTATCTAACTACATGTATCTTATATGTACAGATGAATGCAATTTAAACAAGTAAGGAAGGCTAAGTTCGGGTGTAACCGAACATTACATACTCAGCTGCCAAATTAGAGCTTGCAAAACTTTTAAATTACCTTTTAAAAGTGGGCGGTGTCACGCCCATTGTCCAAAATTTTACTAATTTTCTATTCTGTCATAAGGTCAACCCACCAACAAGTTTCATCGCTTTATCCGTCTTTGGTAATGAATTATCGCACTTTTTCGGTGTTTCGAAATTTTCGAAATCGAAAAAGTGGGCGTGATTATTGTCCGATTTCGTTCATTTTAAATAGCGATCTGGAATTACATTCCAAATTTTATTAAGATACCTCAAAGTTTACTCAAGTTATCGTGTTTACGGACAGACGGACGGACGGACAAGGCTAAATGAATTTCTTTTTTCGCCCAAATCATTTTGATATATAGAAGTCTATATCTATCTCTATTAGTTTAAGCCGCTACGGGGTACCGTTATGCGAACAAAATTAATATACTCTGTGAGCTCTGCTCAGCTGAGTATAAAAACGGTATCTTGCGTTATTTTCATATACATACATAGTTTCGTAGTGGTTTATAAAAACAAGAATATTGAAATCGGCTGTCAGGTGAAGCAGGTATTCCGTATTTGGTATAGAGATTAGGGCTGATTACATTCCCGACGGCGGTGTAGCCGTCACATCTGTCATATTATTTTTACACATGTTATGAGTGTCATTATTTTCGGCGCGACAGAGCAGCACGACAATCAATCACGAAAACCGTTGTAGCCAGATTAAACCTAATTCTATTTTTGGAAAGCGACAGTGAGTGGCGTCCTTTTTATTTTGTCAATAAAAACTAAAATAGAAGTAAATAACAGATAATTAAAGCTAAAATCATTTTTTTGGGAGTTTTTTTAAAGATAATAAAAACGTTTTTCTAAATTTTTCGCTACTCTTTGCTGTAATTTATATTGGTGGGATGGACAGGAATATACATATATATAGATGTACACCTGTAATGTACAGAAAATATTGTAAAGAAAAATATGCAAGAAACTACTTGGCGTATTTCCCTAAGCCATCAAATATTTCCTTTTAAATCGGTTGAGTGGTTATTTAATAATGCCAGAAGAAAAGCGAGCGATTCTTAATATGAGTTCCCGAGATGGTCGGGCTAGCACCTTAATGGTGTTGTTACCGGAGCGTACCGGGTCTGTATACGGCAAAGGACCATCACATCGATAACACTCCCCAAAGCCTTCGGGGATTAACCTTATCGCTACAACAACAATAACAACATTCTTAATATGAGTATGTATTAATATGAGCGATCTGCTGGTTATAAGAAAAATCTACTAAAATTCATCACTTCATTCAGCTAAAATTTTTATCTCTTTCTGTTGTTTTATTAACTTTTAGCAATGGTATTTTTAATTAATATTTGTTATTATTGCCGTTTTATACACAAACATACATATTTATTTGCTATACACTTACACTTGATACGATCGTCGTCATTGTATAAACAAAAAATGCAAATATGTACAGCCGACACAAGCAATGAAATACGACACAAAGCAGCGCTTTTATGCGGCGCGCCTTTGGCGAAAAAATATAACGAATTGGAACAAAACAAAAAGCCAAAAACACTACCTTGCTAAAGTACAATAATTCTATATTTATGTACATATGTATGTACACATGTACCAGGCATGAATGTAAACATGGTGGATGTAGCTAAATTCGCACAACTTACCCTGTATTTCCAGGTACGTAGTGCGTAATTATCTTATTTGCAAATTTGTTATACCTAGTTGTGCTTAGATATTAGAGGTTTACGCTGATCACTTTATGAGCGGCGGCCGCGTAGGCTCTATTATATACCGGCGGTGGCGGCGTGGGCGGAGCGCCGACGTACGCCGGTGTTCTTACTTTAAAAAGCTTGATTTTTCTATTTAAAAAAATAATATTTGGGAAAGGTTTTTTTGTATGTGTTTAAGGAAATCAACGTTTTGGCAATTTTCGATCGTTCAAAAACCCACTCAGCATTTAGGTGATTAAATTTTGAATTTCCTTACATATTAATACAATTTGATTACTCTTTCTGACTAAAAAATGAGTTATCATACAATTGAACAAAAGAAATAATCAAATATGAATGCTTTTTATGAACAAAAACTGAAAATAATTTTTCGATCACTTTTTGGAAACATTTTTGAAATCCTTTGATGATTAAATTGTAATATTTCATAAAAATCAACAAAAAGAATAATCAAATATGCCTACTTTTCGATGAACAAAAATTTAATATAGTTTTTCAATCACATTTTGGAATCATATTTGAATCAAATGTGTTTATTTTAGGTGATGAAAAATTTATAATCATTTTTAATTCAGCTTTCTGAATCTTTTATGAATATATTTGTTGACTGAATAATGAATTTTGTACTTGTTAAAATTTTACTTTTCATTAAAAATCTTATTTTTTCACATACACATATTTTTTCAATCATAAAGCTAAGAAAAAATATATACAAGTTTTATTATTTATACAAAAGATATTCTTCAAGACAAAAAATAATGTAATTTTGCTCGTGACCGAAGATTTCCCCAACCATTTCTCCATCTTCGGCTTCCCAGAAAATACATAATGATTGTTGTGAGCTATTTGAATCCCAGGTAAGTGAAACTATCTTGACATACCTGGATATGGCTCAACATCCCGTATCGTATCCGTATTTTAAGATGTAGACGAAAATAGCTGATTTTAGATGTTGCAGTCGCAGGTGTATATTGGTCAGGTTTGTTTGCGAGTTACCTGTGGTTCGAATAGCTCACTCCGCATGCTTTCTTCCCCTGATGAAATAAGATTATTATGTTGTATCTCATTTTGAATGCGATATAAATAATAAATGCATGATAATAGCATTCAAAAATGATTCAAAAATCTCAACCAAAACGATTGAAATATGTTCACGAATATGATCAGAAAATGACTGTGAAAAGCAGTTAAATATTACTCTAAAACTATTAAAGCTCAATTTTACAATGATTTCAAATATGAATAAAAAGCGTTTCGAAATAGGAATCATAAATGATTATTCAAGAATAATCACATTTAACGTACATTTTTCACCCGACGATACATTCATTTTCGAACAGAAAATGCTTTTAAATTTGAACGTTTTTAATCATCTTGGGGTATGATATTTAAATATTTTTTGATCAACATTTTCAAAAAATGCTGGCTGGGAATTTTTAGGAGTAGCTCCTTGGGGAGGGATTGTCCCTCGTTCACTTACACCAGAGAGGCTTCGACCCTAAGCCCGGTCTTTGGAATTTGTACTGCTGCGTCTGCTGAAAAGAAATAGAGATACATAAAATGGTCACACTTTTGTCTGTATATCTCGTGCAAAGCGTAGTTTCACCTGGTGTTAACTCCTAATAATCGTCGCGAACACAATTTCTTTAAATAATTTGTGGCTCCTTGGCGGTCACGCACAAAGGCGACTTACTGTTTCTATTAATGGTCTATTAATACTCATGACTCTTGTGACACAGGGCGCATCCAGTTTTTTCGAGCTACAATTCCCGATGATTAAGAGCTATAATTCCCGATGTGCGAATAGAAGCAATCCCGACCACCAGTCGCTACCACGCCTCCTGATGTTCACACCATATGTTTGCACAGAAGCCTTAGGACTGCGACTTCGAACTCATATGTACCTTCTCCGACGTCACTTTCCTAGAAGCTCAATGTGTAGCTCCGAAGACTTTCTAACGGGTGGTTTTGTCGCGCTATGCTCCCGAGCTACACCAGAGAAACACCTTGAAACGTTAAGGAGTGACTATTCCGCCAAGCGGCCGCCCTCGAAATCATAAGCAGTCTAAGTGGATGTCATTGCGTAACTCATGGGTGAAAATCGTATAATCCTCGGCGCATCTACATTATTAAAATTTTACAAGGACCCTGGATAAAATTTTTAAAATGTAGACCAAAGTTTGCAGACGTGTGTGTTCACAACATTGATTTCAATAGTCTTCGTTAAATCAAAACGATATTTTAGAATGAAAGTCTACCGATTTTTTTTTTCTTTATTGACAACAAAATTTGATTTGCTTTACAACAATTAAGTTGAAAGATGTTAATTGTCTTTTTTCGACCTTATGCTATAAGAGCTCATTAAGGATAACCGCGTAGCTTCAGTTTGCGGACTAGTTCGACTGTCCACTACGTTAGGGTAGTAGCAAACCCGGTCATTTGTTCGACTGTCTTGGAAAGTTTTTGCTTCACCCCTTTGTCTGTTCTTGCGAAGGACAAAGCCTCACCTGGTTAATATATCTGCCTACGTATTCACATTTGTAAACGGAGCCGTAAGGTGTTGGTGATATTAAACTTGGTTGATAGGCTATAATCAATGTAATTCACTCCAGGGGACTAGTTTTGGATAGGGCCGCCAATTTTAAGAAATGTCAAACCGGGAGGCTTGGGTGTTGAAGGATGAAGGGTGAAAATCAAAATTATCATTTCAGGCGCTATTATATAGGTTCGCAAATAAACAACAAATGTTTGAATGTAAGCCCAAGTGATTTTTCAAACCCTTCTCATACGTACATATATCCTCAACTTAAGTATGAGGTAAGAATCATTTCAAAGGAGTGTTTATGCCCCTAGAACCTACTAAACGATTTTGCATCACTGATTTCTCTTATTCTTTCAGCCAATCGCAATATAAATTTTTTAAAAAATCGGCAAGTTTTTTGTGTATTTTGGTTTTTTTAACAACTTCAGGACAATTTGAAAACATGTTCGCCTTGGGTCATTTTATTTGAATTCATTGTTAATTATAAATTTTTTGAAAAAAAATATGCAAAGTGAGCATATAAATTTATTATACATATAACTTTTCTTTTAGTGTTTTGTTTTAATAACTTGGTGAATTTGGTGATGCAAAGTCCGTGTTAAGCTGACGTCGAAAGCGCCTGTTTTTATACTCAGCTGAGCAGAGCTCAGAGAGTATATTAATTTTGTTTGCATAACGGTACCCCGTAATGGCATAAACTAATCGAGATAGGTATAGACCTCTATATATCAAAATGATCTGGACGAAAAAAGAAATCCATTTAGCCATGTCCGTCCGTCCGTCTGTCTGGCCGTGAACACCATAGCTTGAGTAAATTTTGAGGTATCTTAATGAAATTTCGCTATTTAAAATGAACGAAATCGGACTATAACCACGCCCAATTTTCGATATCGAAAATTTCGATAACCCGAAAAAGTGCGATAATTCATTACCAAAGACGGATAAAGCGATGAAACTTGGTAGGTGGGTTGACCTTATGACGCAGAATAGAACATTAGTAAACGTTTTTACAATGGGCATGGAACCGCCCACTTTTAAAAGAAGGTAATTTAAAAGTTTTGCAAGCTGTAATTTGGCAGTCGTTGAAGATATCATGATGCAATTTGGCAGGAACATTACCACTATTACTATATGTGTTCTAAATAAAAATTAGCAAAGTCGGATAACGAACACGCCCACTTTAAAAAAAAAAATTTAAGTCAAATTTTAACAAACAATTTAATATCTCCAACATTTGTCTCCAAAGCTCTCAGCTGAGTATGTAATGTTCGGTTACACCCGAACTTATCCTTCCTTACTTGTTTTAAATAACTTTTGAACAGTTAGAAATAGTTAAATTTCGCAATTAGTTTCTTATAACTGGCAGTAATGCGCAATTTTCGACATGAACAATAATGGCCTAAATAGTCTTAAACGAATAGAAAATATAGTAACGCGCCGGACGCCGCCGCCGCCGCGCCGTTTTTTTGACATTCGGCGGCGGCGTGCGAAAAACGACCAAAATCGGCGGCGTATATCTCTATTCCATATTATAGAATGTTCAGAGCAAAAAGAGGAGTTTATTGAAGTATTTCCGTCCGCAAATATTGGTGTACGGGTTCATCTGGACCCAGCGAGAATTGGCATTAATAATGGGCAAAATTGGACGATAATCACGATCGATTTTTCAATATCGAAGAATGGGATAATTTTTTTTAGCAAATAGCTATAAAATGTGAAAGTAGATTGATCTTATAACTTGAAATACAAATTTATAAAAACATTTTTATTAAGTAGAAAAATTAAAATTTATACTAGCCAGAAATAAAAAGACGCCGCCCTTGCTAATTAATACAGTACGGTTGACATTTGACAAGTAGGCTTATGTTTAAAAAACTTGGTGTAAAAAGTTTAACCGAAACAAAACTTACAATTGCTTGGTGGTAATTAATTACACTGGTATTCCACCTCCAGTAGTCATAGGCAATATTTCTGTGGCTTCCCGGCATAACCGAAAAAGTCACCTTTTTCTCGAAATAGAGTTAGTGCGCGTTTCGAAATCTGTAAACTTTAATCTTTCCATCAAATATCAATTTACATTTCTCAACCAAACGATGAAGTATGCTTTAAAAACTTTAACGCTGGTTTTTTCGAAATCAGCTGCAAGTGACTTTTTCGAATATTCTGGGAAGCCACAGCTTAAAGTAGCAAATTTTATAAGGATTGAAATGGGGCGCGTTTTTTTTAGTTCATACTGGAAAGAATTTAGGGAAATCCTGGTTTTTTTACACCTTCTGCTAACGTTCGAATCGCTAAACTGTTAAATAAATCACTCCAATATTTAGTATTGCAAACTGGGCTTTATTTAGACTACTTTGGGAGTAGTACATAATCACTTATAGCGCGTTTAAATCAAACTGATTACTGATTACTCAGCTTGTGCTGCTTTTATACTCTCCGTTGCTTCCTTCACATATTTCTCCTAAGGTCTAGACGTTTCACCTTCTACAACTTTTGTACCTCCTGCTTGGTTACCATCTACATATATGTACATTTATAGTTTATGTTTATCTTATAGCCATATGCGGTATGATGGTCTTTGCCGGATATTAGTCCGGTATGTGCCGTAGATTAGCACCATTAGGAGCCGACGACCAAAGTCGAAATCTTAGTTATGTGGAGTGTAGTGACATTTTACGATAGGCATACCTACCGCAAGAATATTCTAAGGTACTTAACGCACTGGAGACGCCAACTTTTCTACATCAGGTGTACAAAAAAAATTTAAAATGTAAAAAAAAATTTACATACATAAGTAAGATTTTGCACAAATATTTAACTCTCAAAACTAAACTCAACTAAACACATATTTGTCGGCAGTAGGCCACTTCTACTCTTTTGAGTAGGTAAATTCTGTAATTTTAAGTGTATAGAGATCCTTTTCTTAAACATTCAATGATAAAATTTCTTGGACTTAATTTTCATAGTAAAACTAAACTAACCACACCTGCTGGGGCTCCAGAAATTTAAATTTCAGCTTTTATAGAAACTTGATCTAAATTGGAATAGGACAAGGGGACCTAAAACTGATCATTACATCGCAACTAGGTATTTAATATTCGGTTTCACCCGAACTTACACTTCTTTACTGGTTTTTATTACTTCCTTTATATTAGGTCGGATGAATGTTTGTCCGCTTTTCATACAAATCTTGCAATAGATTTTTAAGTAACTTCTCATTGAGCTACAAACGTGAAACTTTACACATAGGTTAGAATACCGTGACAATACAACAAAAGGAAAAAAATCCGGTAGTTGGCGCACGGATCGAAATAATTTGTTTGTCCCCTTTTCATACAAATGTTGCAATCGATTTTTAGTAAATTCTCATTGAGCTACAAACGTAAAACTTTACACATATGTTAGAACACCGTGACAATACAACAAAAAGAAAAAAATCCGTTAGGTGGCGCATGGATCGAAATAATTAGATACAAATTTGAAAATTTTCAAACTAGCTTTTAAGTAACTTCTCGATGAGATAGAGACTTGAAATTTTAAACTTAATTCAGAGGTCGATGACAGCCGATGACACGATACAAAAAGAGTCGCTAGGGGGCGCAGGGAGTGAGATATTTAGAAAAATCGTACGAAACGGAGGGAATCTAGGGATTGGTTTTTATGTAAGTTATCATTGAGCTACAACTGTAAAACTTCACAGTTAGGATAAGACGCCGAGAAAATTTAAGAAAAGGAGAAAAAATTCCGTTAGGTGGCTCACGGATCGAAATATTTAGATAAGAATTTGGAAATTTGGTGTTTTGAGATCGATTTTAAAGTAAAGTAACTTAAGACACCCCCCCGCTGAGCGGGTTGTGCGCTGGGCTTGGGACCCGCCACGTAAAACCATACTCCAATGAAATATAACAACAAACCTCGGATAAATACACTCTCTATTGATGACGACCATGGCAAACGTTTGAAGGACAATGAATTGAGGGCATGCACCTGGAACGTCCGCTCCCTGAATGGGATTGGTGCAGATGCCCGGCTGGTTGATGTCCTCGTCAAAGCAAAATCTGACATCACAGCCATCCAAGAAATGCGTTGGACGAAGCAAGGAAGAAAGAAGATCAAAACTTGTGACATATATTGGAGTGGCCATGCGAATAAGCGCAGTTTCGGCGTCGGATTCGTGGTGGGAGAGAGACTTTGTCGCCAAGTGCTGGCGTTCACGCCTGTAGACGAGCGTCTCGCTGCTATCCGAATAAAAGCAAAATTTTTTAATATATCATTCATCTGCGCCCATGCGCCGACAGAGGAGAAAGACGATGAGGTGAAAGACACTTTTTATGAACAATTAGAACGCACATACGAGCGCTGCCCCCGTCATGATATAAAAGTCGTGCTTGGCGACTTTAACGCCAGGGTGGGCAAAGAAGGTGTTTTTGGCCCTACAGTCGGAAAGTTCAGCCTACACAATGAAACTTCTCCTAACGGACTGAGGCTGATTGACTTTGCCGGTGCTCGAAACATGGTCATATCAAGCACGAGGTTCATGCATAAAAAGATACATCAAGCTACATGGCTGTCTCCTGATCGAAATACTCGCAATCAGATCGATCGCGTTGTGATAGACGGACGGCATGCCTCCAGTGTTTTAGATGTGCGCACGATCCGAGGACGTAACATCGATTCGGACCATTATCTCGTTGCAGGCAAAATACGCACCCGCCTCAACGCGGCTAAAAACAAGGAACAAAAAACACAAGGAAAGCTAGACGTCGAAAAGCTTCAATCACAACAGACTGCCAATGATTTCGCAACTCGACTCCCACACCTGCTCTCTGAGGGCACAACTCATCCTGAAGGAATACAGGAGCAGTGGGAGCATATCTCCAAAGCACTTCGTACTGCCGCCGAGGAAAAAATTGGTTACCGGTGGCCACGAAAAAACAACTGGTATGATGAAGAATGCCGCGTTGCAACCGAAAGAAAAGACGCTGCCTACAGAGCTACGTTAAAAGCGAGCGCGACAAGAGGAGTGTGTGAATGCTATCGTGAGTTAAAAAGGGAAGCGAGACGCCTTTTCAGAAGCAGAAGCAGAAAGGCGTGAGTGCGAGGAGCTTGAGCTGCTAGCCACCAGGAATAACGCCCGAAAATTCTACCAAAAAATACGGCGACAGACGGAAGGTTTTAAGACCGGGGCAAACTCCTGTAGGAATGAAAACGGCGACCTTGTAACTGATGTCCAGAGAGTGCTTAGATTATGGAGGGAACACTTCTCTGCTCTCCTAAATGGAGGCAGCAATTCACCACGCAGAGATGAAGAACCCGATCCCGCAATCGATGATAATGGAATATATGTCCCCCCGCCCGATTATGACGAAGTTAGAATAGCAATAACCAGATTGAAAAACAACAAGGCCGTGGGCGCTGATGGATTGCCTGCGGAGCTATTCAAGTTCGGCGGCGAGGAGTTGGTAAGGCGCATGCAGCAGCTTCTTAGCAAAATATGGGCGGACGAAAGCATGCCCGACGGTTGGAATCTAAGTGTTCTTTGCCCAGTCCACAAGAAGGGGGATACTGCAAAATGCACCAACTATCGTGGAATCAGCCTTCCTAATATCGCATATAAGGTCCTTTCAAGTGTATTGTGCGAAAGATTGAAGCCCACCGTGAACCGGCTGATTGGACCTTATTAGTGCGGCTTCAGACCTGTTAAATCTACCATCGACCAGATTTTCACAATGCGCCAAATCTTGGAAAAAACCCGTGAAAAGAGAATCGACACACATCACCTCTTCGTCGACTTTAAAGCCGCCTTCGACAGCACGAAAAGGAGCTGCCTATATGCCGCTATGTCTGAATTTGGTTTCCCCGCAAAACTTATACGGCTGTGCAAAATGACGTTGAGCAACACCATCAGCTCAGTCAGAAATGGGAAGGACCTCTCCGAGCCGTTCGAAACTAAACGAGGTTTCAGACAGGGTGACCCCCTATCGTGCGATTTCTTTAATTTGATGCTGGAGAAAATTATACTAGCTGCAGAACTTAACCGCACTGGAACAATATACTATAAAAGCGTGCAATTACTGGCATATGCTGATGACATTGATATCATCGGCCTAAAAACCCGCGCTGTTAGTTCTGCTTACTCCAAGCTGGAAAAAGAAGCGGTAAAGATGGGTTTGATGGTGAATGAGGGCAAAACGAAGTACCTGCTGTCATCGAGCAAAGAGTCAGCGCATATACGCCTTGGCAACCACGCTACTGTTGGCAGCCATAATTTCGAAATAGTAAAAGACTTCGTTTATTTGGGAACCAGCATCAACACTAGCAACAACATCAGCACTGAAATCCAGCGAAGAATCAATCTTGCCAATAAATGCTACTTTGGACTAGGTAGGCAATTGAAAAGTAAAGTCCTCTCTCGGCGAACGAAAATCATACTCTACAAGTCACTTATCGTACCCGTCCTGCTATATGGGGCAGAAGCATGGACCATGACAACAGCAGATGAAGCGGCTTTGGAAGTGTTCGAGAGAAAAGTTCTTCGAAAGATTTATGGACCTCTACGCGTTGGCGATGGCGAGTACCGAAGAAGATTTAATGATGAGCTGTACGAGCTATACGCAGACATCAACATAGTCCAGCGAATTAAAACGCAGCGGCTGCGCTGGCTAGGCCATGATGATGCTCCGGCCAAGAAAGTGTTCCTATCGGAACCCGCCTATGGAAGCAGAGGTAGAGGGCGGCCCCCACTCCGTTGGAAGGACCAGGTGGAAAACGATTTAAACTCCCTTGGTGTGACCAATTGGCGCCGGTTGGCGGAGAGAAGGAGCGACTGGCGCGCCTTGTTGGACGGCCATAACCGTTTAGACGGTTAAGCGCCAATTAAGTAAGTAAGTAAGTAACTTAAGACACCGTGATAAAGGAACAATAGGAGAAAAAAATTCCGTTAGGTGGCGCACGGATCGAAAAAATTAGATAATAATTTGGAAATTTGAAACCGGGTTTTAAGTAACTTGTCGATGAGCTAGAGGTTAAAACTTAGAGCTTAATTCAGAGGTCGATGACAGCCGATGACACAATACAAAAAGTTTCGCTGGGGGCGCGCGGACTGAGATATTTAGAAAAATCAAACGGAACGGTGGGAATTTTGAGATTGCTTTTTATGTAAGTTCTCATTGAGCTACAAGCGTAAAACTTAACACGTACGTTGAGACACCGAGAAAATGTAAGAAAAGTAGAAAAATAAAATAAAAAAATGTTAAGCACTTCCTTTATATAAATGGACAAAAATCAGCGAAAAATGTCTCCTTATATAAAGACATATTCCTGCTAAACTTTGATTTTTAAATTTTGACATAGAAATTGCAAAAATATTTATGAGAAGTAAAAATATAAAGGTGGAGCGCAATTGATTGACTAGTAATATTTCCTTTCCTACCAACTTTCCAATCCAAGTAATGTGTGCTCACCTTTTATATTTTTACTTCTCATAAATATTTTTGCAATTTCTATGTCAAAATTTAAAAATCAAAGTTTAGCAAGAATATGTATTTATATAAGGAGACATTTTTCGCTGTTTTTGTCCATTTATATAAAGAAAGGGCTTAAAATTTTTTTATTTTATTTTTAGTTTTTTTTTTTTTTAGTTTTTGCGCAAAATGTAATACTTAAAAATCAAACTCAGAACAAAAGGAAATCAAAAAATAAACATATTAAAATATTCTAATTTCTTTTTGTTTGAGAACGTATGTATGCAGTTGCGAAATTTAAATTTTTTTCATTGCGGAATATCATCAATAATGTCAGAAACGATTATATCAGGTAGGCGTTTTTAACATGGTATTAAGTATATGGCTCACGGGGTCTAAACAATTTTTGACATGTGTCAGTGGTTGAACCATTTTTTGGCTATCTCTGGGCCTATTCCGAGGATCACTTCGGAATAATTTCAAGATTATTGTGGGACTACCTCCGGAAAACTTTGAATTGTTTTCAAGATAATTTCGCCGTTGTTCTCGAAATCATATTGGCACCGTTTCGGTATATTTTAGTCAATGCTTTCTGAATAATTTCGGCTTCATGCCAAGACCATTGTAAACATCATTATCGGCATTATTGCGGGAACATGTCGGTATTGCTTTCGGGATAATTTTGCGGTTTTCGAACGATTATTTCAGAACTGTTTTCTGGCGCATTTCGGTATTATTTTAAGGATCATAAAGGTACTACTGTGATTTTATAAATAAAAGATAAATACTTGGCGCGATTTACCTGCAAGGACGGACATATAGGCTGAGCTTTTCTATCAATTTGCGTCATACTCCTTTTTAATTTTTACCTACAAATTGGCGGGACGAATTGAACAAATTGAATTAAATTGTCTTGGACGAGATGAATTTTCACGAGAAGCTTTTTATGGCAGAAATGGAACTGGATCGGTTATTCTTGGATCATTTCATGGCTGAACTATACAAGGCGGCAGCACGGTGACAGCTGATTTATACTTTTTTAATATGATTTGATACATCAACTTCCTGCCCAGTACGATTTTGACATTAGTCTATCGATTTACAAAAACAAAGTACATGGAACCTTTATTTATGTTTGCAGGTATTGCACCGTGCTGCCACCTTGTATGGTTCCGCCGTGGATTATTTTGTGAGTTCTTCGGCACCGTTTCGTGAACATTTTGAGATGGCTTCAGAATCATTCCTAGATTTTATCGGAACCAATTCGGAACAATATCAGGATCGCTTCCGGATCACTTCAGAATAATTTGGAAACTAGTTTGGGACGGTTTCGGAACGATTTCAGGATCACTTCGTGATTATTTTAGGTATCATTTCGGGTAAACTTTAGAATCGTTTCTATAAAATTTTGGATAGCTTAAGCTTCCTTTCTGGTAAGCTTCGGGACTATTTTTGTAATCATATCGACTATTTCGGGCCTGATACGAAACAATTTCAGAATAGGTACAGGATCATTTCAAGATCACTTCGGAATTCTTTTTAGACTATTTTAGAACCAATTTGGAACACTGTCCGAAACAAATTGGACTTTGTTTGGAGTTAAATTCCTGCATCCTGAAGTTGTACCGAATCCGTTGTTGTTGTAGTAGTGTACCGAATCCGTCCGAAAGCAGTCTTGAAATATGAGCATTTAATTGTCCCGAAATTATACCTAAAATAGTCCGGTAGAGTTTTTTATTTATTTTTTTTTATTTATTTAGTCCGGTAGTGATCCTGAAATTGGTTCGAATTGGTGCCGATATGGTCTCAAAATGATTGTGAAGTAGTTCCAAATGGTCAAATGGATACAGCTCCATCCTCTTCAAAATTCGAAGTCCGACAATCCTTAACGCATGGACAAAGGTGGCACTTAGCTCCATATCAGTTGATATGCACGCGCATCACTCTAAAATTAATAAATTTTTTTTATTGTTTTACCGAATAGCAGCATAAATATTTTTTTTTTTTTGAACAGGGGTCTCAACATGTGTAACTCGATTTGAGTAGAAATGCGATTCGAAAGCTGTCGAATCGAATTTTTTTTTTTAAATCCCAAAGAAATTTCTATCGAATGGAGTTACATAATAAGGCCCTAGATCGGCTTCTGACCACAAAAACATTCTCAGCAACTTACTTAACTGGCACTTGACCGTCTAAACGGTTATGGCCGTCCAGCAAGGCGCGCCAGTCGCTCCTTCGTTCCGCCAAACGGCGCCAATTGGTCACACCAAGGGAGTTTAAATCGTTTTCCACCTGGTCCTTCAAACGGAGTTGGGGCCGCCCTCTACCTCTGCTTCCATAGGCGGGTTCCGATAGAAACACTTTCTTGGCCGGAGCATCATCTTTCATTCGCATAACATGGGCTATCCAGCGCAGCCGCTGCATTTTAATTCGCTGGACTATGTTGATGTCTGCGTATAGCTCGTGCAGCTCATCATTAAATCTTCTTCTGTACTCGTCATCGCCAACGCGTAGAGGTCCATAAATCTTTCGAAGAACTTTTCTCCAAAAGCCGCTTCATCTGCTTCATCTCAACAACACTTCAGGTTTTTATGACGCTATTTTGAACTACATAAATCTGCTTTGGGGTCTCGGAGACCTTAGGCGGCAAACTCACATTCATTTTTTATATCGCATTAGAAAGTATTCCGTATTGTTTGTAACTATACGGTATTCAGTAACACTGGATATAACCCTCACGCCGAATGCTCATTTGGATGCTATCCTTAACAAGGCAAAAAGAGCTTTCTTCGCCTGAACTCGTCTCTACGGAAAACATGGGGGATTTGTCCAAAAATGGTATATTGGACATTTAATACTGTCGTAAGGCCAATAGTCACCTATGCTTCTCTACTTTGGTGGCAGAAGGCCACGCAAAGAAAGGCAACGGCTAAACTAAGCAAACTGCATCGATTAGTTTGCGTTGGCATAACGGGTGCGATGAGAACCGCCCCTACTAACGCACTTAGTGCTTTAGTGGGAATACTTCCCTTCCCTATTCTGATAGAGAAAGATGCAACACTAGGTGCACTAAGACTTCCAAATATTTCTGAGTTGAAGGAAGGAAATATGATAGGACATATCAAAGTAATAAGAAAATTCATAGGAAATCCCTCATTGCAACTGCGTGACGTAATGTCCCCTAAGCTCAGAATCTCACGGAAGTTTGAAGTGTCCATTGTGGTCAGGACCCTCTGGGAAATAGGGAATCCTTATAACGACCCTGACTCAGAGATCTGGTACACGGATGGATCGAAATTCGATGACGGAGGAACGGGAGCTGGCATCTATGGGCCAAACTTCAAAAAATCGATACCAATGGGATGTTACCCCACCATATTTCAGGCAGAAATTCATGCAATAGAGGTCTGTGGTAGAGAATGTCTGCGGAGAGGCTCAACATCGAAGAGCATCTACATTATGTCGGACAGCCAGGCGGCACTGCGTGCCTTGCAATCCTACATAGTTACATCTAAGCTAGTGGATGAATGAATTGAAATCCTTAATGCCCTGGAAGCCAAAAGCAAGGTTTTGTTGGGATGGGTTCCCGGACATCAGGGACATGAAGGTAATGAACATGCAGATTACCTAGCAAAGCAGGGTGCTACACCAGCATACTATGGTCCAGAGCCCTTTTGTGGACTCACAAAAGCACACACCTGGGAAACTATAAGTAACTGGGAAACTAAACAAGTCAGACGTGACTGGATTAATTGCCCAGGGCAAAGGCAGGCCAAACTGTTTATACTTCCGGCAACGAAAGTATCAGCCAAACTCATTAACCTAAGAACTCTTACTGGGTACTACACGGGACACTGCGGTCTACGATATCACCTAAGTAAATTAAATCTATCTGATACCCAAATTTGTCGTTTCTGTGAGCTGGATGATGAAAGGCCGGTTCACTCTCTCTAGCTAGGCAGAGATTATCCCATCTAGGTGGTGGGACTCTTAATCCCTATGTGACATGGAGTAAAAAGCACGAAGAGGTACTTAGATACATCAAGAGCCTCCAGATACAAAATTAGGCTGAAAGGTCTTGCACAATAGATCTGCACAAAGGTCGCAGTGCTTCCAGACCAATTAATACCCACTCAGCATTTAGGTGATTCAATTTTGAATTTCCCTACATATCAGTACAATTAGATTACTCTTTCTGACTAAATAATGAGTTATCAAAGAAGTGAACAAAAGAAATAATCAAATATGAATACTTTTGATGATCAAAAACCGAATATTGTTTTTCAATCACATTTTGGAATCATATTTGAATCAAATGTGTTTAGTTTAGGTAATCAAAAATTTTTAATAATTTTTCAATCAGCTTTCTGAGTCTTTTCCGACTATCTTTGTTGACTGAACAATAAATTTTATACTTGTTAAAATTTTACTTTTCATTGGAAATCTTATTTTTTCACGTGCACATATTTTTTCAATCATGAAGTTAGAAAAAATACTTATATAAAATTTGTTTTGTTTATACAAAATACATTGTAAATGCTGCTCGTAACCGAAGATGTCCCCAATCATTTCTCCACCTTCGGCTTCCAAGAAAATACGTAATGGTTGGACAATACAAAGTTTGTGAGCTATTTGAACCCCAGGTAAGTGAAACTCTCTTGACATACCTGAATACGGCTTCAACATCCCGTACCTTATCGTTTTATAAGATATTGACGATCATAACTGATGTTGGATGTTGTAGTCGCAGGTGTATATCGGTCAAGTTTGTTTGCGAGTGACCTGTGGTTCAAATAGCTCACTTTCGCATGCTTTCTCCCCCTGATGAAATAAGATTAGCATGTAGTATCTTATTTTGAATGAGATATGAAGAATAAATGCATCATAATCGCATTCAAAAATGATACAAAAATCTCAACCCAAATTATTGAAATATGTTCACGAATATGATCAGAAAATGACTGTGAAAAGCATTCAAATATTACTCTAAAACAATTAAAGCCCAATTTTACAATGATATTAGATATGAACAAAAAGCGTTTCGAAATATTGTGCTCCTCTTAAAATTTTCAAATTCATTGTTTATTGTGAGTCTTAATTCTTACAACCTGTGTCTAAACATTAATAAACGTAACATTTGTCTGTGGAAAGTAAGATCCTCTGTCCAGGTGATCTCCAATCCAACTTTACTAACTTGGCAGTATATTGCGATTGGTGCTCCTGCTTTGTTGTTGTTAGTCAACTTGTTTTTCTTTGACACCTTCATCAACTGTGTATCTTCCCGCCAAAAGTTTTATAGTCACTGAAGTTTGTGCTTCAAGCTTTATTTTGTGGTTTGCGTCTATGCTAAACTTGAAGCCTGCGTCATAATAATCTAAGCTGCGTTAGAGCTGCCACCCAGTTTCTTGGAGCAATATTTTTTGGCCCGTTTTTTTTCGAACACCATGGATCAAGTCAATGGTAAACGTCGTGGTGACGACCTTAATAACGAGGTTGATAGCGCCAAAAAGGTGCAACGGATCAGCGGCTTCTCTCCTAGTTTAATGCAAAGCATGGATCAGCGATTTGCTAAGTTCAACGATCTGGTTGCTAAGCAAATTTTGGACTCGGAAAAAAGGCTCATCGAATTCGTATGCAAAAAACTAGAAGACAAATTTGTGGTGCTGAAGAAAGAGGTCAGTGAGCTTAATGCAAGAGTTACTCAGCTGGAGAGTGTGTTCGAGCGCGTTGGTTATCTCGAAGAGGAAGTAAAAAAACTCAAAAACAATGCGTCAAAGCAAGAGAGCCATATTGCCGCAAGTGAAGTCCGTGTGCACGGAATTCCCTTTAAGGAAGGAGAAAACTTAGCAAGTGTCTTTCATCACCTCTGTTCCACTCTTAGATTGCAACCAATACCTATAATGAGCATTTTTCGGCTACGGAAAATAGACAACAGCGTGACAGATCCGGCCGTAATAATCAAATTTCAGTCGCCGACAGACAGAAACAAACTCCAACCTTCTCGTCGACTCAACTCTAAAGCTAAGTATGGAGTCTCTTGGACTTTTTCCCACCAATTTAACTTCACCTACACACTTTACTGACTCAAATTCTTCTTTGCTGGATTTATTTTTTGTGAATGATCCCCTGAAATTGCTCCACTACGATCAATTGTCGGCATCTTGCTTTTCAAAACACGATCTAATATTTCTTAGTTACAACTTCCAAACGTCACACATACAATGTTCCTTTACATATCGTGATTTTAGAAGCATAGATTACAGTTCCCTTAATGCAGCGGTGGAGTCGGTTGAGTGGAGCTTGATTCGTACACTGACATCGGTCGATGATCAGGCATCATTCCTACAGAACCATATCATTAGGCTTTTCGACAACTATGTGCCAGTGAAACTCAAAGCTGCTACACACAATAATACCCCTTGGTTTAGTGCCAATCTAAAACACTTAATTCACCAGCGTAACCTTGCTTACTCACGATGGAAAAGATACAAAACCCTGGAGGCTCACAACTGCTTCAAAACAGCTAGGATCGCTGCAAACAAAGCCATTAGGTCAGCTAAGCAGAAATTTTATAATAACAAGTTTAGTGCTGCTTTGAGTTCGAAGGAAACCTGGAAGTCGATTAAACATATTGGTATCGGAAAATCCAAATGTGATATTTCTGTCCTCCCTGATGTAGACATTAATGAGATAAATATAAATTTTGTAAATCTGCCAATCTCAACTGACAATATATGTGCTGATAATCATTGTATTCGCGCTAATGTTGATTTTGGTCCTCTTGAGTTTGCTAGTGTCGATGAGTGTGATGTCGTTCAAGCCATTCTTTCAGTAAAGTCTAATGCTATGGGGTTCGATGGTATATGTCCGAAATTTTTAAAAATAATTCTTCCTAAAATCCTTCCTCACTTAACCTACTTGGTTAACTCTGTGCTGACGTCCTGTGTATTTCCCAAATGTTGGAAAGTTGCTAAGGTAATCCCAATCCCCAAGCAAAACAAGGAGTATAGGCCTATAGCTATTCTGCCTTTCCTTTCCAAGGTCGTCGAACGAATTTTGCACTGCCAGATAAATACTTATGTGCAGAATAATAACCTCCTCACAGATTCCCAGTCTGGATTCAGGTCAAATCGTAGCTGTAAAACGGCGCTCCTATCGGTGATAGAGGATATTCGAGAACAAGTTGACAAACATTTTACTGCTTTCCTGACTCTTCTCGACCATTCAAAAGCGTTTGACTCGGTCGACCACACCGTTCTCTGCAAGAAGCTGGACAACCTATTTAATTTCTCCAACTGTGCAACAGCCCTAATCAGATCGTATTTGGCCGACCGAACTCAGGCAGTAAGTGTTGGTAGCAGAAAGTCTGACTTCGTCAGTGTTTTAAGAGGAGTCCCACAAGGCTCAATCCTTGGTCCCCTGTTATTTGTTTTGTATATAAACGATTTGCCTGGTGTTCTCAAGTATTGTAATATTCACATTTATGCTGACGACGTACAATTGTATATGTGCTGTCCTAGTGATCGTACCAGTTCATGTATTAATAACTTAAATTACGATTTGTGTCAAATTGGTACGTGGGCTTCTATGAACGGCTTATGTCTTAACCCTAAGAAGTCGAAATGTATAGTCATTCATAGAAGGTCACTAGATAAAAGTGGAATGGAAAATTTAATTTTAGACAACACTATTATAGAATACGTTGACACCGCAAAAAATCTAGGTATAGTTTTTAACAAAACCCTGACATGGAAAGATCACATCTTCCGCACAGTGGGAAAAGTGTATGGGATGCTTCGTACACTCTGGCTTACACAATATTTTACCCCGTTACATATTCGTCTACTAATAGCAAAAGCGTACTTAATACCTACGTTCCTTTATGGTTGTGAGGTTTACTCCAATTGTGACTATGTATGTAAGAGGAAACTTAATGTTGTGTATAACAACATTGCTAGATACGTCTATGGGTTGAAAAGACTTGACCACGTCTCTCAACATGCTTACAGGTTGCTAAACATTTCTTTCGATAACCTTATTAAACTTAAAACGCTCACTACGCTACATAAATTAATATATATGAAGGAACCTGACTATCTGTATCGGAGGCTAAATTTTCTCCAGTCGTCTAGATCTGTTCTCCTTACCCACTTCAGACATCGTATGCTAATATCTGATCGCCAGTTCTTCATTAATTCCATACGTCTTTGGAACTCGCTCCCTTCTAGACTTAGGCTTATAAGCAATGCTCTGCTCTTCAATAAAGAATTAACAAGTTTCTATAATAACCTAGACAATTAAAATACTGATTCCTTCTAAGCAAATGTACTCTATCATTCCTTTATTTATCTATTTACTATTTATTAAATATATTATTTGTTGTAACCTTTTCTTAGCCATAGTCATTAGCTTTAAGTTTCAAGATTAGATTGTTCCTATTTTATGCCTTTTACCGACTAGCACTGTAAAATAATTTTTGTCAAATTGTTGTGCTGGGATGAATTGCCTAATAAATACAAATACAAATACAAATATGAATCATAAATGATTATTCAAGAATAATCACATTTATGGTACATTTTTCTCCCGACGATACGTTAATTTTCGAACAGAAAATGCTTTTAAATTTGAACGTTTTTAATCATCTTGGGGTATGATATTTAAATATTTTTTGATCAAAATTTTCAAAAAATGCTGGCTGGGTAGTAATAATAATATACTCAGCGTGCTTTGAAATAGATATAGACTTCCATATATCAAAATCATCAGTGTCGAAAAAAATTTGATTGAGCCGTGTCCGTCCGTCCGTCTGTCTGTTAACACGATAACTTGACTAAATATTGAGATATCTTCACCAAATTTGGTACACGAGCTTATCTGAACTCAGAATAGATTGGTATTGAAAATGAGCGAAATCGGATGATAACCACGCCCAATTTTTATATATATAATATTTTGGAAAACACAAAAAACGTGATTATTTAATAAATAATACACCTAGAATGTTGAAATTTGACGTGTGGACTGATATTGAGACTTGATAAAAATTTGAAAATTTTTTTTAAAACGGGGGTGGCACCGCCCACTTGTGATAAAATCAATTTTACAAATGTTATTAATCATAAATCAAAAATCGTTAAAGGTATCGTAAAAAAATCGGCAGAGAGGTTGTCTTTACTATAAAGAATGCTTTGAAGAAAAATTAACGAAATAGCTTTTATATAAAAGATTTTTAAAAGGGTCGTGGACGAATAAAATAAGTTATATCTTTGCAAAAAAGAGCTTTATGTCAATGGTACTTCATTTCCCTAGTGGATTTATAACAATAAATAGGAAAAACTTCAAATTTTAAAAAATGGGCGTGACACCGCCCCTTTTATGACTATGATTCGGGAGCCATAACTCGAAGAAAAATTAACAGATCGTAATAAAATTGGGTACACGAGTTTTTCCTTTAGCAGGAAATATTTCTACAAAAAATGGACGAGATCGGTTAAAGACCACGCCCACTTTTATACAAAAGATTTATAAAAGGGTCGTAGACGAAAATAATTAGCTATATCTTAGCGAAAAAGAGCTTTGTATCAACAGAATTTTACTTTTTAAATGAAATTATAACATTAAATTGGAAAACACTAAAATTTTTGAAAATGGGTGTGGCACCGCCCCTTTTATGACTAAGCAATTTTCTATGTTTCGGGCGCCATAACGCGAAGAAAAATTAACGGATCGTAATAAAATTGGGTAGACAAATTTTCCTTATAGCAGAAAATATTTCTAGTAAAAATGGATGGGATCGGTTGAAGACTACGGCAACTTAGATATAAAACAAATTTCAAATAAATACATTGGATAGGATAGGTTAGGTGGTAGCTGCCCTGATAAGGATAGCTCACTTGGACAACACGAAGGTCCGTTGTGATACCATATACACCAAAAATAACGGTGACTTAGATCTAGCTACTTAGAGAATCGCTGGGTAGCAACGATAAAGTTCCGAATGATACCGATCTCAACTTTGGATATATCATCGGGAGATCCAAGTGAGTCGCGACCGAAGTACTTTCGCCTAGTTCTGGGAAAAGCTGGACAATCAAGCATAAAGTGATTTGGTGATTCCACCTCATCATCCTCCATACAGCTGCAGCAGGATGGAGTTTCCAGTATATTGAGACGTACCGCATGGATACCCATGGGACAGTGCCCCGTCAAAACCCCAATGACCATTGATAGGTGAGCCTTAGTGAACCCAATTATTTCAGCAGACCTCCTGCCATCCACTTTTGGCCAGAAAGATCTTGCTACCCTGCAAGACGTGGTATCCGCCCAACGTTTGCTGAGCTGATTCGAGGCCCAGCTATGGAGGAGCAATCCACAGGTGGCCAGCGGGATCCCGAAATCCCTACAGCCATCTTCATCCGGTTCAGTTGTACCGATGCGGGCTAAGAGATCCGCTTGACAGTTACCCGGGATATCACTATGGCCCGGGACCCAGATAATCTTAATTGTAAAATAATTCGATGCAATCGCAAGCGAGGTCAGGCACTCCCAGACCACCCTCGATCGCACTGTAGTTGAGCTCAAGGCCTTGATAGCCGCTTGGATATCAGAGTAGATGTTAAATTCCCTAACCGTGATAGCACTGGATAGCATTCCATCCACCGCATCCTTAATCGCAGCAATTTCCGCTTGGAATACACTGCAGTGATCAGCCAACTTAAACTTGCGGATTAAATTTAGCTCTTGACAAAAGACCCCCCCCCCCCCCCACCAACCTTTCCATCCAGCTTTGACCCATCCGTGAACAAGTTAACCGGTCCCATGCCCCAGATAATTCAACTTCCCCAATCCTCTCTCTCTGGAATAACTGGGGTGAAGGTTGTATAGGGAGCAGTTATCGGCATACAGTAGTCCGTTCTGTCCGGGATGAAGTCGAAACTGGTAAGAAGGCTAGAGTGTCCGCGGTCAGAAAGTCTATATCCCATATCACGAAGCCTGACCAACGACCTTGCCGGCCGCCTTTCCCGCAATATCTACTGGGTATATGTTCATGATTGAAAAAATATGTGCACGTGAAAAAATAAGATTTTCAATGAAAAGTAAAATTTTAACAAGTATAAAATTTATTGTTCAGTCAACAAAGATAGTCGGAAAAGACTCAGAAAGCTGATTGAAAAATTATTAAAAATTTTTGATTACCTAAACTAAACACATTTGATTCAAATATGATTCCAAAATGTGATTGAAAAACAATATTCGGTTTTTGATCATCAAAAGTATTAATATTTGATTATTTCTTTTGTTCACTTCTTTGATAACTCATTATTTAGTCAGAAAGAGTAATCTAATTGTACTGATATGTAGGGAAATTCAAAATTGAATCACCTAAATGCTGAGTGGGAAGCTATAACTTAGCAAAAATAGTTTTGAATCAATGATATTTCACGTATCGTGTTTTATTGTAAGAGGAAATGGGGAGACATTTTTTTAAACGGGCGGTGCCACGTGTTATGTAGAAAAGTATTTTATCTGAAATGAAATGTTCAATTGAAGCTCACGCTGAGTATATAATGTTCGGTTACACCCGAACTTAGACACCTTTACTTGTTTAAAATAAATTCAATTTCATATTTCAAAGTTTTGCATTACTAATAAACATATCGTTACTCTTTTTTTCCATGTTCATCTTCACAGGTACAATAAGTGCTGCAAATAGTTGCCCAGCCAGCCCGCGTCAAGGTTTTCATCAGAATCAAGCTACATACAACAACTATAGCAATAGCAATATACAAAACGTAAATATTTATTTAGAAAATTTGTATAAACAATTTGTTTGCTTTCTTTATCGTTTGTTTACATTTCATCTTTGTTTTACTTTGCTTTTACAGCAAGATCTATTCCAAACACCATCAACTGTTAGCTACAATCACAATGAGAAACCACCGTATAGCTATGCTCAATTGATTGTACAGGCAATATCCGCAGCACCGGATAAACAATTGACATTATCGGGCATTTATTCATTTATTGTAAAACATTATCCATATTATCGTAAAGAAACCAATAAAGGTTGGCAAAATTCTATACGCCACAATCTCAGTTTGAACAGGTGAGTTGATGAATAAAATGTACATATGTAACAATTTTGGGGTTATGTTTTTTAATTTGGCCGCAATTATATTAAATCAATATGAAAAAGTAAGGATGGGACTGTTTTCGGCTGTGCTGAAGACCACATACACATATGAGCTATAATCTTATCCCATTCGTAATTTTCGAATAACAGCCAAGATACATATGTAATGTATAGAAAGCAGATGTACATAAGCAACACTTTCGATAAATATCCAATAAGTAAATGATAGATTGGTAATCCTCACACAAAGTTTCCTGTTTCTTGTTGTCTGCATGAGATAGCTATGACTATGACTCTCTTAACTCAACAATCGGTTATATGGGGTACATGATGTACATTAGACTGGGTCGAAAAAAAAGTTGCTAATGTCCGCCCCTAAATTTAAAGATTATGTTGAGAGGGTTTCGGAAAAAAAATGTTTTTTTTTATCCTTCGAAATACAGAGGAAAAGGTTTTTTCGTTGTAACTTGGTTATTTGACGTCCGATTTTAAAAATTGATATGCCATTATTTTGGCCTTAGGAAGCTTCACATTTCCGTTTAATGTCCTTTTAAGCTATGAAGTCGTTTTCACATGATTAGGTCAGCTAACAAGGTTGTACCCAGGGACGAACATTCAGCGTATGCCATTAGCTTAATTCTCCGTGCGAGAGGTGGTCTCTTGAACCTTAGTGCGAGATCTTTCAGGAACGTAACAACTGCAATATGTCTAGTTTGTAACCTAGGCGATGATGAAAGTGTTCACCACTTTATCGTTGTTTGAATATATTCTGGTGAAATTTTGAATCTATCTGATAAATTGAGGAAGATATGACAACAAACTTCTTCTGAAAAATCAGTTGTAGGGGGATATATGCTATATTGGTCCGATCCAGTCAGTTCCTACAAATGTCTGATCGGGCAATATACCCGCTCACCAAATTTCATCAAGATATCTCAAAAATTGAGGGACTAGCTTGCGTTTAAACAGACAGACGGACTCAGATCATCATCCTGATCAGTGCAGTATACACCAAGGGTCTGTTCTTGTATTAACGATAGAGACACCCCCGAAGGTTTGGGGAGTGTTATCAATGTTGATGGTCCTCTGTCGGATATAGGTCCGGTACGTTCCGGTAACAAGCACCATTGAGGTACTAGCCCGACCATCTCGGGAACGATTAATATGACTACATTAGATCTTATAGGCCAACTGATATTTGTACAAATCGAAAATTTCAACGTCCAGTAATTTTTTAACTACATATTTTTAATAGTTAAATGTTTATTGACCTGGGCCCGAATCGTGTTTTATAATCAGTTGCCGAAAAACAGTTTCACTCAAACGGTAAATATGAATCCGTTAAATTATTCGTAAAAATAATAATAAGTTATGAATCGTATGACTACGATATCTTCGATAGGTGGCGCATGGATCGAAATATTTCAAAAAATCTTATTTGTGGTCCAATTTGGCTTTAAATGCGATTTGCGCGTTAAATTTCCTCTAAGAATCACTCAAAAAGTGAACAACGGTATTTTCGCACAATACGGTCGTTTCATGATTCCAGGTCACATACATATGTCTTTAATAAGAGCTCTTGTGATTTAAAAATTTGATTTTATATCGCGACTCTTCAAAAGTATTTCTGGATGGTTCCGGCACAGTTTTTGAATTGTTTTGGACCATTTCGTAAATATTGCGTAATCATTTTGGGACTTTCTGGATCTTTCTGGTTTGTTTTCGATACTAATTCGTTACCATTTGTAGTTCTTTTCGGGACTATCTCCGTTTACTTTAGGAATAGTTTATGACAACTTTTAGGGACCAATCTCAAAATACTTTGGAGCTATTTCGTGATTTTTTCGGAAATGGCTTAGGGATTATTTCGATACTTTCTAGGATTAGAACGGTATTATTTCTTTGCTTCTTATGATTTAGTTTATTTCGGAAATATTCTAGGGGCTATTTCGCTAATTTTCGGGAACATTTCGGAATTATCTTCGTAATATACAAGAGTTTTTATTTTTAAAACATCAATAATTGTTTCTTACCAGGTATTTCATTAAAGTTGCACGCTCTCAAGATGAACCAGGCAAAGGTAGCTTTTGGCGTATTGATCCCGATAGTGGCGCAAAACTGATTGATCATAGCTATAAGAAGCGTCGTCAACGCAGCAGCCAAGGCTTTCGTCCATCATATGGCATGCCACGTTCGGCACCAGTCTCACCGAGTCACATGGGTATGTAGCGTAAATGGACGAACAATTACTGTTCGCTCACATGTAGAACGGCATGCTATCTTATTCTCTAAAGTTACCATCTCATACAATGTTGGCAAGTTTTAAAATTAACTCTTAGTTAAAAAGTTCTGCAAGTGGGCCTAAGTGTTTAAAGGTTTTCAATGATCTGTTTAGATCAATATAGGCATTTTTATTTAAATAAATCTTAAATTTTATTTTTTCACAGATAACTCTCGTGAGAGTTCACCATTGCAGGATTTCGTTTTACAATCGGCTCCTGGATCGCCGGGCATGTCAATTGAGCAGCGTGCTGCTGATGGTGGTAATAAGTCTACTAGCAAGCGATAGCGCGTTTGTTTTACTTTAAATATAATTACATAAAAATAATATGTGCGTTGCATTGCAGATCTTATGTACAACAACACTACTCAGAATGTGCATCAATCGACGGCAAACAATTCCCACAATCAATACAAGTAAATTTCTTTTTAATTTTGTTTATTGATACGTATTATTAGTTTATGTAATTTTTGCTTTCGCTTGATAGTTTTTGGTACATTGCTTTTTATCTGATTTAGTTACCATACGCAATGCCATGTTGTTGTTGTTGTAGCAATGCTTCGCCCCACCTAACAGCCGCGGCCGATCACAAATTGTCATCAATATCCTCTAACGGGAGTCCAAGGAAACTTGCTGTTTCAACAGGGGTGGACCATAAGGAAAGGGGTGTTAGAGGCGTTGGTTCCACATTACAATTAAAGAGATGGTTGGTGTCATGTGGGAACACATTGCAAGCGGGGCATACATTTTGTATGTCGGGGTTGATTCTGGATAGGTAAGAGTTTAACCTGTTACAGTATCCAGAACGAAGTTGATCAAGAGTGACACGCGTTTCCCTGGGGAGTATGCGTTCCTCTTCCGCGAGTTTTGGATACTTTTCTTTGAGTACTGGATTCACCGGGCAATTCCCGGCATAAAGGTTCGACGCCTGTTTATGGAGTTCACAAAGGACCTGCTTGTGTTTTTTCGCTTCATACGGCTGGGTTCTCAGGTGCCGTAGTTCCTCAAAATGCTTACGGAGATGACTCCTTAAGCCCCTAGGCGGTGCTGATGTCTGTTGGGATGCTCAGGTTTCTGGGTATTCAACAGGAACTGTTTGGTCAGCATCTCATTTCTCTCCATGATGGGGAGTATTCTCGCCTCGTTATGCAGATGGTGTTCTGGGGACATAAGAAGACAGCCCGTGGCAATTCTGAGAGCAGTATTTTGGCAGGCCTGTAGCTTCTTCCAGTGGGTAATTTTTAGGCTTGGCGACCATATTGGTGACGCGTAGCACGTAATCGGCTGGCTAATTGCTTTGCATGTTGTCATGAGCGTTTCTTTATCTTTTCCCCAGGTACTGCCAGCAAGGGATTTGAGGATTTTATTACGGCTCTGAATTCTCGGAACAATTGCGGTTGCGTGCGCACCAAAATGTAGATCCTGATCAAACGTCACACCCAAGATTTTGGGGTGTAGGACAGTCGGTAGCGTAGTGCCATCGACGTGGATGACATTTGGGGCGTCCATGTTGTAACAGAGGTCGCGGAAGATTTAGTCGGTGACAATGCCAGGTTTCGCGAGGCGAAAAAACTGGAGAGATCAGGGAGATAGCCGTTTATTTTATTGCATAGCTCATCGATCTCTGGGCCTGGGCCTGTGGCCATTATTGTGCAGTCATCGGCGTAGGAAACGATTGTGACTCCTTCCGGTGGTGAAGGTAGCTTAGATATGTAGAAATTAAACAAAAGTGGGGATAGGACACCACCCTGTGGCACCCCTTGTTTAATTCTCCTTGGTTTTGATGTTTCGTTTCTGAATTGCACCGATGCCTGCCGACCACCCAGATAATTTGCGGTCCACCTTTTAAGACATGGGGGAAGGGTAGACCCTTCCAGGTCTTGCAGTAATGAGCCATGGTTGACCGTATCAAAGGCTTTTGATAGGTCTAGCGCTACGAGTACTGTTCTATGGTGGGGGTATTGATTCAAACCGCAATTTATCTGGGTGCTAATGACATTTAGCGCGGAGGTAGTGCTATAGAGTTTTCTGAAGCCATGCTGATGAGGGGCTAGCTGCAAATGTGCTTGGAAATAAGGGAGCAGAATGGCTTCAAGCGTCTTTGTCACTGGCGATAGGAGATATATCGGACGATATGACTCACCTACGTTAGCTGGTTTCCCAGGCTTTAGTAGCGGGACCACCTTGGCCATTTTCCATTTCTCGGGTATGGCAAAGGTGGAGAGAGACAGGTTGAAGACATGCGCTAAATATTTGAAACCCTCTTTCCCTAGGTTTTTAAGCATCGGCATGGCTATGCCGTCTGGGCCCACTGCTTTGGATGGTTTAGCGCGACCAATGGCGTCCTCAACCTCTCTAGCGGTGATGGTGATTGGTGACGCGCTGAATTTGTGTTTATGTGCGTGTCTATTGGCTCTCCGTCTATCTTTGTCGACCGTAGGATGCATTATATATTGTCGGCAGAAAGCGCTCGCGCATTTTTCCGCATCCGACAGCACCTTATCGCCAAAGGCGATGGAAACTTTGTCTTTGTGCTTAGTCGGATTCGATAGGGACTTTACGGTGGACCAAAGTTTACCTACACCGGTAGAGAGGTTACAACCTCTTAGGTGCTCTTCCCATTTCGCCCGCTTGTGTTCGTCCACAAGCAATCTGATGCGTTGGTTTATATCCCTTATTTGGGGGTCGCCTGGATCAAGCTGTCTTATAAGGACGCGTTCCCTCGCTAAGCTCGCGGCCTCCGCCGGGAAGTGGGGCCGAATTTCGGGAATTCTCCCGGCGGGAATGAAATGTGCCGAGGCGGATTCAATGACCTTACGGAAGGCACGCTCCCCTTGGCGGGCATCAGTCGGGATAGGAAGGGCAGCAAAGCTGCTGTCTGTTGCAGATTTATATTCTTCCCACTTTCCTTTTTTGAAGTTTATGAAAGTGCGTTTTTCGGTGACGATGAAGTCGGCGGTACGCTCGAACGAAATAAGTATGGGCAGGTGGTCGGATGCCAATTTTACCATCGGCTGCCAGTTGACGCAGTTTACGAGTTCTGCGCTCACGATTGAGATATCTGGCGAGCTATGACAGCTTCCTACCATACGTGTGGGGGCGTCTCCGTTTACTGTGCAGAACGTCGTTTCTTCTATTTGATCCGCCAACATCTCACCCCTACTGTCCGCCCGCAAGTTTGAATGCCATAGGTCGTGATGGGCATTGAAATCGCCTAAGATAATGCGATTGTTGCCAGTGAGTAAGGCCTCGATTTTAGGGCGGTATCCACTGGGGCAACAGGTGACAGGAGGGATGTAGATGTTGATGATTTCTAGATTTGCATCGCCTGACCGGACAGATAGGCCTTGACGTTCTAAGACATTGTCCCTGCGGTCGATGCCAGGATCAAATATATGATATTGCACAGAGTGGTGTATAATAAACGCGAGGCCGCCTCCATTTCCGCTCTCGCGGTCCTTCCTGTGGACATTATACCCAGAGCAGGTCTGCAATGCAGATCTTGCTGTGAGTTTAGTCTCTTGAATCGCAGCAATGCGGATGTTGTGCCGCTTCATGAAATCGACTATCTCCGTAATCTTCCCAGTTAGTCCATTACAGTTTAACTGCAGAATTCTGAAGTGCATGAGGGGTGACGCCGCCACTCTAGGGGTAAGTGACGGGTGACTACGCCTAGGTTGTGGAAGGCCAGGACGCAATTGCTGTTGTGGCCTTGGGACTGGGCGCCCTTGGGCAAGCATTGGGGTACCCGGATGATTTGGGTTTGCGACCTGGCAACATGGCGCGATGAAACCCGTCGAGGGGTTGCCGTCGCGGAGACCAGAACATCTAGGAAAGTGGCACCACCCAAGGCAGGAGCTGCATTGAGCGGGTGTCGCAAACCTATATATTCTGTGCTGGCAGACGGTGCAAACGGAGGTAGGGACTAAGAGTCTGTTTCTCTGACCTGCACGATTGCTGCCAGAAAAGAGGGGGGGAGAAGAAGTCGGGGGCAGGGGCTGATGCTCAGCATTGCTACCAGCTCTATTACGAAGGTAGTAGTTATGAGTGGTATCAGCTGTTTGAGTTGTTGGCGCCGTGGGGCGCGAGCAGCAGCGGGTACTTGTTGTGGCTTGCTGAGCAGCGAGGCTGCTGGAAGGTAGTGGAGGGGCGCTTAGGCGTAGACTACGGGACGCCCTTGGGCGTGAGCAGCAAGGAGCCACAAAAGATTTATAAAAGTTACGTGGACGTCGGGTTTTGGGATCAAGCCCAGAACAACCTGTCCGATGCAACCATCCCTTGCACGAGACACACTGAACAGAGTATGACCGTCCTAAAAATATTCTTTTCTGGCAAATGCAGCAAAACCATTTCTCAGGACCGGGGGCAGGAGACGGACCCGGATTGTGTTCGATACCTTCCCGGAGTAAGAGAATATGTAGCAGTCCTGCTGCAAGGAGCTGCTGGGAGGATGACAATTTGTGGGAGGGACGAAACAAATTAAATGGGGTCACACTGAAATGACAGTCCTTGGTCGGGAAAAATCCCGAGTCGCTCCGGTATATAGAACCGACTGCCTTGGGAAGCGATGGAAACTTTGTCTTTGTGCTTAGTCAGATTCGATATGGACTTTACGGTGGACCAAAGTTTACCCACACCGGTAGAGAGGTTACAACCTCTTAGGTGCTCCTACCATTTCGCCCGCTTGTGTTCGTCCACAAGCAATCTGATGCGTTGGTTTATCTCCCTTATTTGGGGGTCGCCTGGATCAAGCTGTCTTATAGGTCACGTTCTCTCGCTAGGTTTGCGGCCTCTGCCGGGAAGTGGGGCCGGATTTCGGGAATTCTCCCGGCGGGAATGAAACGTGCCGAGGCGGATTCAGTGACCTTACGGAAGGCACACTCCCCTTGGCGGGCATCAGTCGGGATAGGGAGGGCAGCAAAGAGGTTGTCTGTAAAAGATTTATATTCTTCCCACTTTCCTTTTTTGAAGTTTATGAAAGTGCGTTTTTCGGTGACGATGAAGTCGGCGGTACGCTCGAGCGAAATAAGTATAGGCAGGTGGTCGGATGCCAATGTTACCATCGGCTGCCAGTTGACGCAGCTTACGAGTTCTGCGCTCACGATTGAGATATCTGGCGAACTGTGACAGCTTCCTACTATACGTGTGGGGGCGTCTCCGTTTATTGTGCAGAACGTCGTTTCTTCTATTTGATCCTCCAACATCTCCCCTACTGTCCGCCCGCAAGTTTGAGTGCCATAGATCGTGATGGGCATTGAAATCGCCTAAGATAATGCGATTGTTGCCAGTGAGTAAGGCTCTGATATTGGGGCGATATTCACTGGGGCAACAGGTGGCAGGAGGGATGTAGATGTTGATGATTTCTGGGTTTGCATCGCCTGACCGGACAGATAGGCCTTGACGTTCTAAGACATTGTCCCTGCGGTCGACGCCAGGATCAAATATATAATATTGCACCGAGTGGTGTATAATAAACGCGAGGCCACCTCCATTTCCGCTCTCGCGGTCTTTCCTGTGGACATTATACCCAGAGCAGGTCTGCAATGCAGATCTTACTGTGAGTTTAGTCTCTTGAATCGCAGCAATGCGGATGTAGTACCGCTTCATGAAATCGACTATCTCCGTAATCTTCCCAGTTAGTGCATTACAGTTTAATTGCAGAATTCTGAAATGCATAAGGGGAGCCGCCGCCACTCTGGGGGTAAGTGACGGGTGACTACGCCTAGGTTGTGGAAGGCCAGTACGCAATTGCTGTTGTGGCCCTGGGACTGGGCGTCCTTGGGCAAGCATTGGGGTACCCGGATGATTTGGGTTTGCGACCTGGCAACCCGTCGGGGGGTTACCGTCGCGGGGACCAGAACATCTAGGAAAGTGGCACCACCCAAGGCAGGAGCTGCATTGGGCGGATGTCGCAAACATATATATTCTGTGCTGGCAAACGGTGCAAACGGAGGTAGGGACTAAGAGTCTGTTTCCCTGATCTACACGATTGCTGTCGGAAAAGAGGGGGGGGGGGGAAACGGGGGCAGGGGCTGATGCTCAGCATTGCTATCGACTCTACTACGAAGGTAGTAGTTATGAGTGGTAGCAGCTGTTTGAGTTGTTGGCGCCGTGGGGCGCGAGCAGCAGCGGGTACTTGTTGTGGCTTGCTGAGCAGCGGGGCTGCTGGAAGGTAGTGGGGGGCGCTTAGGCGTAGACTACGGGACGCCCTTGGGCGTGAGCAGCAAGGAGCCACAAAAGATTTATAAAAGTTACGTGGACGTCGGGTTTTGGGATCAAGCCCAGAACAACCTGTCCTATGCAACCATCCCTTACACGAGACACACTGAACAGAGTATGACCGTCCTAAAAAGATTCTTTTCCGGCAGATGCAACAAAACCATTTCTCAGGACCGGGGTCAGGAGACGGACCCGGATTGGATTTGATGCCTTCCCGGAGTAAGAGAATATGGAGCAGTCCTGCTGCAAGGAGCTGCTGGGAGGATGACAATTTGTGGGAGGGACGCAAAAAATTAAATGGGGTTACACTGAAATGACAGTCCTTGGTCGGGAAAAATCCCGAGTCGCTCCGGTACATAGAACCGACTGCCTTGGGAAGCGCCAATGCCATCAAGGACGTTTGTAGTTTTGAAAGTCGTAAAACTCTGATCACAATACGTAACGAAAAAACATACATAGCAAACGAAATTCTAGTCTGATATTGACTAAATTGGCTTTTATTATTGTATTAGATGTTGTTGTTGTTGTAGCGATAAGGTTACTTCCCGAAGGCTTTGGGGAGTGTTATCGATGTGATGGTCCCTTGCCGGATACAGATCCAGTACGCTCCGGTAACACAGCACCCTTAAGGTGCTGGCCCGACCATCTCGGGAACGATTTATATGGCCACATTAAACCTTCAGGCCATCCCTCCCTCCCCACCCCCAAGTTCCATGAGGAGCTTGGGGTCGCCAGAGCCTCGTCTGTTAGTGAAACGGAATTCGCCGCTCGAAGGTGTGGTTGACATTTGGGTTGGAGAAGCTATATATTGCGCTACATAACCCCTTGAATTCCATTGAATTAGATCTAATACTTCCTTAACAATAACATCATTAGAAAAAAAGTAGGTCTAATATAGTGGAAGAAAGGAATAACAATCAATTTTTTTGCATTTCCTTCAAGGGCATACAAGTTTTTTCTTTATTTAAACCCTACATGAGCAATCCATTGTACCAAAAAAAAAAGACTAAACTTGTATGGGGTAGTTCGTATTTACTTCGTATATTACTTAATACATTACACGAAATCGTATAACAATTTTATTTTACGCTTAAATGTGTGAAACAGGCATTTTAGTTTACAACCATACATTTCGGAAACGTTTGAGAGCGTTTTGTACCAGGCAGTCGGGGCAATAATTTAAGCATAGGTTCTATTCAACTATTTTCTGTTTCAAACTTCCAAAGTTGGCCTTTTTACAGACAAACCGTTTATTTGTATATTTTTTGGAATTATTTTAGAAACTGTTAAGGCCTAAAAATTGTCTAAAATACATTTATATAAATTTTTTGACTTATTGTTTTTCAATATCATAGTTACATTGATTGCTTTCAAACCCGTTGATAGCTGACTTTTTGGTTAACTCGAAGTGTGACTTTCTGAAATCCTTTCTATTACTTAGTTAGCGTTTTTTAGCAATTGATATTATTTTTCTGCGGAGGGGTTAAACTCATACTTTTCTGTCACAAATTAAGTCTGAGTAAGAAAGATAACTTGCCGTTAAGCAATCGGGCCTTGAGGGATCAATTGGATCTGAATCATTGGTCAGATTCTTTAAGAAATTTGTGATCTTTTCGTAGTGATGTGGGTACTACTTCTACATTAGTTCGGTTATCTGCGCTTTCATTTCAGATCTACTCGGGGACCTTTTTTTATTTCGGAGCCATATCCAAACTATTTCCGGACTCTTTAGGACTTTGGCTAGGAAACCTGTCGAAGTAGTTTAGGGGACTTCGGTATAATTTCGAGATTATTCGAGAAGTTATCGACAATCTATGAGTTTGTTAACAAAGTGTTATCGGGTTATTATCGAACTTTTAATATTTGTTATTGAGAATAACGGTTGGTTAGCTATCGAAAGTGTTTTCTGTCTTATTGGTTTTCGGTTTATTGTCAATAACAATGTTATCGGTGAATAATCGGTTTGTTAACTACTATTTACCAGCTTGTTATTGTTTTTTATTTCGTCGTTATCGACGGAGCATCGGTTTGTTATAGACGAATTATCGGTTTGTAGCCAATAACAAGCATTAAGGGTGAGTTTTGTCAACGAAAATAAGTGCCGTTTTCCCAATTGAACTTTAAAATGTATCTTCCCTATAAACGCAAATTTCGTTCACATAAAATGTTTTTATCAGACAGATATGTAAATCTTAAAATTTACTTGATAAAACGACCCCAAACCTATGGAAAATCGATAACTCATCGAAAACGAACCAAAAAAAATTTAGGCCGATAAAAAAACAATTAAAAACCGAAAGCTCCCCAAAAACTTAGTTATCGGTGACAAACCAATAAAAAAAACCGATAACGCTATCGATAACAATGCGATAGCAAACCGATAGCAATTCGATAGCAAACCTAAAATTTTGCTGTCAATTACAAACCGATAACAATTCGATAGCAAACCGATAACTTGTCGATAACTTTCCAAATAATTCCGAAATGGTTTTGAATTGAGACATTTTGTTTCTTAAGAATTCAACCAGACTAGTTCAGTTGTATTCATGAAAGTCATAAAGCATTTGGCACAGCCGAAGTGAGTCAAAAGTGATATATTTTTAATGCCGAAATATATATGTATATATATATATACATTAGAGCGGGTCAAATTGTATGGGGAACAAAGAACTTCAGGTGCACATCCAGTTTCTGAATCTATGGGTCGTACTGAGTAATATTGTCCATGGGACCATAGGTCTGAAATGAATTTCAAGCCTCCCCAATTTTGTTAGAACATTTTTTTTTTTAGAAATTTTTGTTATTATTTTTGTTAGAAAATATTTTGGGCTGTTTAAAAATTGAATTAGCAATATGGAAAAGTAGAATATTCGTCAATTTTTCCCAAAAAGAAGCGATACGACGACGAATATTTTACTTTTCCATATTGCAAATTCAATTTTTAAACAGCCCAAAATATTTTCAAACAAAAATAATAATAAAAATTTCAAAAAAAAAAAAAAAAAATATTTTTTTTTCTATCAAAATTAGGGAGGCTCGAAATTCATTTCAGACCTATGGTCCCATGGACAATATTACTCAGTATGACCCGCAGATTCAGAAACTGGATGTGCCTTTTCAACAATAAATTTGACCCACCCTAATATACATATATAAATCGAACAAAATCCAAAGCAATCGTGATATTTCTTTAAGCAAATTTTTTCTTAAAAAAAATGCAAAAAAAATTTGTGAGAAATAGTAGGCCAAATTTCGCATGCCATTTTCTTTTCTGCGATTCAAGTTTCTACCATTCAATTGGCTTTCTACATAAAATGATTTCATTAGTACAAATATTTAAATATATTCTTACAAATTATGTGCATATTTCAGAAGCAGCGGTAGCCCATACTATGTTTCAAATCAAAATTCAGCTATGTCCGGTGGACAGCACCAACAACATCATCAACAACAACAACACAATGACAGTGGCATTATAAGCAGTAATAATAGCAGTGGAAATGGTGTTGGTGCATTGATTGCACTAAAACGTAATCATGCATTGGCTGCTGGCGCTCAGCAGCTTCAGCAGCAACAACAACAACAACAACAGCATCATCATCAACAACAACAAGTGCAAACACTGCATCCGGATATTATTTATGAGGAGATGCCAACAGATTATACTGGCAATATGGAATCGGGTGATGAATATATACTGGGTGGTAATAACAACGGTGGTGGTGGTGGTGGTGGGGGTAGCAGCAGCTCCAGTGATGCTGCCAAGCGCCCTAAATATATATCTGAAGTACTCTGATGTGTTGCTGTTGCCGTTAAGGTTTCTTCTGCTAATGTTTGCAAGTAATTTGAAAAATAAAATTTTTAAACCAACAATGCAAATTTTTTGAGAAATAATAAAAAATAATCTTAGAACAAAGATGCTCGCCACATACAATCAAATATACATACATATGTACTTTGCATACATGTGTTACATAATACATTAACATATAAAATACAAAAGTAGATAAGTGCGCTCAGACAAGAAAGCAAGAAATATACGCGGCGGTACTTTGTATACGTTTCGCGTTTGAAATCCAATTTTTAAATCACAATAGCTCTGAAATTGTAAGTCGGAATTAGCGCGTAAAAAATTGATACGCATACTAACCAGGGTCGATTTGTATGGACGAAAGTTAACCGATATCGCGCCATCGATTTTTCGATAGGATTTGGGCTGAGGAAAAAAAGTTCCACTACGCATACCCAAAAAAATCATTTTCGAGCCTGCGAAAAAAAAAATGGCGAAAGCGTAAAATTTTTGGACCAAAACACTCCCCAAAACCCAAAAAATATTTTTTTTTTCAAAAAACTGTTGTAAAAACGTTGGGGGAGTTTTGGTCGAAAAATTGACCCTTTCGCAATTTTTTTTTCGCAGGCTCGAAATAAATTTTTTGGGTATGCGTAGTGGAACTTTTTTTCCTGAGCCCAAATCCTATCGAAAAATCGAAGGCGCGATATCGGTTAGTAAATCGACCCAGTCTAGTGTATACTCATAAGATCCTTAACACATTGTTATTTGACAGTGTCATTTATTGTGACTACAAAAAGGTTTTCGGTCGCGCCATGTATGCCACGATACAGCCTCTAGTAAAAATGTACTAAAGCCCAATTTAGTAAATTTGAATGCTTTCAATGCATTTACTGAGATTCGGCGTTTTTGAACTTTACGACGAGTTATCGTGTTATTCCAGTCAGGCGATCGATATATTGATTTAATCGAGTTCATTCAATGCGAAAGCTATAAATTCTCGCCCCTAATGTGTTTGTATTTATAACTACTCTGGGTTTTTTCGTAGCTTCAGTAGTTTTTGAGATATTCAAAACATTTACTTAAAAAATTTGAAGTGCAAAAACTTTTAGTTTTGAACAAAAAAAAAAAAAAAAAAATAAATGCATCGGTTTTTCTTTTGCATAACTGCATTAAATGGCGAAAAAATTTATTTCAAAAAAACGTACAAAAACGAAAAGGATTAATTTCAAATCTTGGTCTACTTTCTTGAAATTACTCTTGCAAACATAAATAGTGCATCAATTGTAGATCTATAAAAAATAAAAATAACTGTAAGGCGCAATAACCTCCGAAGACGTTTTAGGCCTAGCTTCTCTTCCAATTTGCGTCGTGCTCCTTTTAATTTTTTCCCTACAAATTGGCGGGATAGGACCTAATTGTTTTATGCTGACTCCGAACGGCATCTGCAAGGCAGATAAGTTTTCACTGAGAGCTTTCCATAGCAGAAGTACACTCTGAGTGCTTGCCAAACACTGCAATGGGGCGACCCCGCTTAGAACAATTTTCTTCTAATTGAAAAAACTTGTTTCCAAAATTTTGATGTTGCTTTGCCCGGGGAGTGGACCCAGGATCTTCGGTGTGGTAGGTGGAGCACGCTACCATCACACCACGGCGGGCACCATTTTAGATCTATAAGCAAAAGAAAAAATACTTTTAATAGACAGCAAAACGATGATTTATATTTTTCATGCATTTTTAAGTATTCATAAAGCTGCCCATTAGTACGAAAATAATTTCTAGACAAATTTGCTTAAGTATTTTTTAAAAAATATATGATGTTTAAATCTTTTACTAAATTGGGCCGAATGAACACAAACATGAAATAATTTGACAAAAACCAAAAATGGGGAAGATGAAAGCTAGAATTTTTTTTCTAATTATGTAATTACAAATCTGGAACATCGGCAACTGGAAAACTTTATTTTCACTTCAAACCATTAGTACATTGAATTGGACAAAAACAAAAGATGAACAATGATTAAAGCGAAAAATAGTATAATTATTTTGTGTGTTACTGCTTTTTGAAATATGAATACACTGAAAAAAAAAAAAAAAAAAAATGAGAGGCAAAAAAGAAGCTCCCTTTTAATTGCTTTAATATTTGTTGTTTTAATGATTTATTCGTTTAACGATCGTTCTTATTATTATCCAAATTGTAACCCTAGCATTATTCTATATAAATCATATAGGAATATACTCTTTTGTGTACTATACACTGGACGAATTCAATATGCTTTTGCTGATAATATGAATTAATGAAAAACAAAAACAAAAAAATACAAAAAAAAAAAATAATAAAACAGCTCTGCGAGGTTGCAGTTTTCAAATGGTGGTAAATGTGATTCTTGGAGATTCTTATGAGCTGAACACGATTATGACCTTGAACATTTTCCAGCACCACAGCATTATTGGAAATACTGCTGTTAAATAAAAAAAAATCAATTTTTTTTTTATTTTCTTTACATCGTTTTTTTCGTAGAAATTTTCTTATTTAATTTTCTACAACACTGCCTAGTAATACTTTGAAATAGTTTTTTTTAAACTTTGAAACAGTTTTTTTATAACTTTGAAATAGTTTTTTAAAACTTTGAAATAGTTTTTTTTAAAACTTTGAAATAGTTTTTTTAAAACTTTGAAATAGTTTTTTTTAAAACTTTGAAATATTTTTTTTAAAACTTTGAAATAGTTTTTTATAACTATTTCAGAATTTCAAAACCTTAGAAACCATGTAATTTGTTACTTAACAAGGCGACTTCAGTACCAGTTGGTTTTTCCCCATCAGCTGATTGCTTCTTGCTAAATTCCAAGGCGAATTCAGTACCAGGTGTTGTTATCCCAACAGCTGATTTTTTCTTCTTGATTATTTTCCATACAACGCCTTGTGCTTTAATATGTCAGTTAATCGAAATCAATGAAAATTTACTTTTGACTTGTCATTCTTGTGCACAGCGAATTGGTTGAATTCGCTTTGCCACCGCCTAAGGCGAATTCAGTACCACGTGGTGTTATCCTATCAGCTGATTGCTTCTTCATGATAATTTTCCATACAAAGGCTTGTACAACAAAATGTCAGTTAATCCAAATCTATAAAAATTTTCTTTTGGCTTGACATTCATCTGCACGGCGAATTGATTGAATTCGCTTTGCCACCACCTAGTATAGATTCTCCTTGGCCACCACCTGGTATGGATTCGCCTTGCTAAATTCTAAGCAACGCCTTGATCAAGGCGAATTTATTTTTTTGCTTGAATTTCTTCTGCACGGCGAATTGGGTTGAACTCGCTTAGCCGTCACCTTGCATAGCTTCGCCTTGGTTACTTAAGGTAAATAATACGAAATTCGATTTTATTTTATTGCGAAGAAACTGGATTTTGAGAAAGTTTGCCATGATTCAGTTGCCCGGAAAATTTCTCAAGCTCAGTATCGTACTCAGCTTTAAAACAGTTTTCAAAAATCACTCTTAAGCATTTTTAAATTGCAGACAAAATAATTGAATAATAAATATAAATTAATTCCTTAAAATTAAAGATAAAAAAGAATTCCAAAATGCAAAGAAAAACAAAGTTGAAAAAATTTCTAATAAATTTACAAAAAAAAAAAAAATTGTTAAAAAACAAACACATAAAAGTGGTAGATTTTAAAAGGTGAAAATAAAATAATAATAACACGTGTTAGTTTACACTGTGCTACAATGTTAAAATAATTTTAATCAACGCGGGGTTTGCCACTATTATGTCAGTATGCCTATATAGGAATAAAATATGCGAAGTATTTTATTATTATTATTAGGGTAGTCCTAATAAATCAAGTAATCTGATTTTTCGTTACGTATTTAAACGTTACTACAAAACAAACAAACAAAAAAAATCACTTATAAATTTTGCTTCCAACTAGGGACGATTAAGGGATGTTGCACAGGGGTCAACATTAAGATATCTCTTTGCAGATCCGATAAATTTCCATTTATTTTTGGATTACTAATACCCAAAATCAATAATATTGTAGAAGGCGTAGGAATTAACCCTTAATTTACTTCAATAATATTTTAACAATTTCTTCGAGGAAATAGTTTATAAAAAAATCTTTAAAGAAGTTTCCAAAGCATATTTTCTAGAACAAGAAGGAAATCGAGACTTTTGGTGAGAGTAAATTGTTGCCAATTTTTTTGCAAAATTAATGGTGAGTTTATACTCAATTAACCCTTAATTTTCCCCAGTATTTTTTTTGCAGCTTCTACACCTTATCTAGCTATTTTAGCGGCTAGAACAAATTTATACTCTAACCACATTCGAAGTATTTATATTTTTTTTAACTAAGGCGTAAAAAACTTTTACACAAATCGAATGAACTATGCTCTTTATGCGTTGTTGTTGTTGTTGTAGCAGTGAGTGCTTATGCGTTAATTTATCTTAGTTCCAAATTCCCTAAATCCATCGTATGTTTTGTTACTGAATATGCATACATTCAGTAAATAGGAGTTCAGGCTCTTTTAAGTTGTTGCACAGTGTTTAAAATTAAATATATTAAAAAAATAATATTTAGAGGTATAAAATGTATGGCTACGAATCATTGGCATAAAAAAATAGTGTTGAAAAATAACAAAAAAAAAAAACAAAATATGCAAAGTAACCCTAGAATGTGAAAATAAAAACAAAAACAATTGATTAAAATAAAAAAAAATTACCTATCTTTAAATACCACAATTATATCAAACCTAAAACTAGCGTAAAATAAAAAACACAAACCAACAAAAAAAAAAAAAAATTAAAACTGAGCGACAAAATGCAAGAAAAAAAGGGTGGCAGCTCATCCTATTACTATTGGTCCAGATAAATACCAGGGTCACAACATTGTTTTTGCTTTTGCATGTACATTTTTATCAGGATCGAGATCAGTATCCATTGGAACTCAGCTATTGGTACGGGCGCAGTTTTGCACCCAAACCCCAGTTTTTGAGTGCAAGTTTAAACTACAGTTAAAGTTGACTAGAGTTTAACCCAGCCACTTTGGCCGCTTAAGCCGAGATGAGCAGCAAAATCCCATGTCATCGAACAAAGTGGCAAAAGGTTAAACTCTAGTCAACTTGCAGTTTAAACTTGCACTGAGACACCGGGCATAAATTGCATGCTTAAGGGCCAATTAATGGTGACTTATAACCATAAAACCATAACCAGATAAAACAGCTGATCGAACCTACCTTATGGAAATCAATTTAATCGATTAATGGTGTCATACCATAACGCTAACTCCATATCCATAACCTAAAAATATTTGAGTTGGTGCATTTAGTAACTTTTTGTAGATTTTATTCATTGTTTTGGCTGCGTTATGACTAAGAGACTTATTTTTTGTGGAATATGTTTTTTTTACGTTTTTTTCATTTTTATGAAATTTTCACGATTTTTAGGTTAAGACACCATTAATCGATCACATTGGAGATGGTTATGGATATGGTTACGACTATGGTATTAGGGTTAAGGAAGTTTAATTGGCCCTTAAGTCACCATTAATTGGCCTTTAATAAACAGGTAACGCTTTTACGGGGTATTTCGTTCTTTTGTGAAAATGCTCGCAACGCAAAAGCGCTACTACACTTTTACCCTGCATAAAATGACGGCGTGGAAGTGTAACCCTTCCAAACACCAGCTGATCGTGACAATTTATTTTCGTAACTTTACAAATTTTTAGCGAGGAAAATTGAAACGAAGGCAGGAATTGGTAATGAATTTTTATTATTATTGACAACGCGCTTGTGAGAATGAGCACAGGGTAGCCATTTATGTTCTGACTTATTTTGTTTTGTTGATTTTCCGACAGGGTGGATAAGAGATGTATATTGGAACGATTTTTCGTCATCCCTTGTCAAATTTGGTTTCGAGACAACCCGGTTTTGGCGTTGTGCCATCATGAATGTAGATTTTCGTTCTCTGCACTATAAAAGTTGACACTTTTCAAGGGTAGGAGTAACTCTATTAAGGTTTTATCATTTATTTAAGCAACAATTTGTTTTAGAAAAGGAAACTATTACCAATTTTTTTCTCGCATTTTGAAGCAAAGTGTAACTAAACAAATTTAAGTATACATAAAAAGCAAACAAACAAACAAAACCAACAAATTTATGATATATAAAGAAAGAAAAAATTGATAATGATGATTGCACTTTATTTCTATATATATTATTACTTATAATAATATTAATAATAAAGAACAAAACAAATCCCCATTTCAATGTTTGGACATAATGTGTGTGTGTATTGAGACAAAAAATACAAAGAATATAGTTAATATCTGTGTGTATTCTTCATTACTTTAAAAAATATCAATGTAAAAAATTATTATATGTTGTTTTAAATTGTTTTCGAAATATGTATGTTATTCGTATAAGGCGTTGCAACAAAAAACGGATTAAATTGTTTTTAACATACGCATGTAAAAGGTTGGTAAGAGTTTTAAAACCTTTTGAGATTGAGAAAAGGACAATCATAAAGGTGTAAAGGACCTGCATTACGGCCGCCGTTTAGTACTCAAGCCTTACGATATGTTTTTGAAAATGCACAGACATTTTTATTTAAAATTTTATTTCAAGTTGCTCTAAATGATTTGAGAAATATCGAAAAGTAGGCCATTTACCTTTCACCTTGCCTTTACAGATTCAGCTAGGACGTGGCAAGATTCTGGTTTTTTTTTAAAGCATAAAGTAAGTCGTATCCATTTTCGTGGCATTTTCAAACGTGGTGGCCCCGTGGCAGTGGTGGCAAGCACTTGGAGCGTATTTGTGTTCGTAAAAGCTTCTCATTTGTCTAAGGTCAGGTTTTTTTAGTGCGAACCTAAACTCTAGCGGCCACCGTGGTGTGATGGTAGCGTGCTCCGCCTATCACACCGTATGCCCTGGGTTCAACTCCCGGGCAGAGCAACATCAAAATTTTAGAAATAAGATTTTTCAATTAGAAGAAAATTTTTCTAAGCGGGGTCGCCCCTCGGCAGTGTTTGGCAAGCACTCCGGGTGTATTTCTGCCATGAAAAGCTCTCAGTGAAAACTCATCTGCTTTGCAGATGCCGTTCGGAGTCGGCATAAAACATGTAGGTCCCGTCCGGCCAATTTGTAGGGAAAATCAAGAGGAGCACGACGCAAATTGGAAGAGAAGCTCGGCCTTAGATCTCTTCGGAGGTTATCGCGCCTTACATTTATTTTTTTTTATTTATAAACTCTAGTTAAAGTGCAACTTTACCACTTTGTTTGATAACATACAATTTTGCTGCTCATCTTAGTTTAAGTGTTAAACGCCTAATCGCTTTTAATCGTTTCGTAAAAAGTCACGCCAGTAATCCACATTTCGCGATAACTGACGCCTAATTGGGAGCACCGAGGGAGGTAAATTTTGCCTCAACCAGCCTCTCTCAACTTAGTGTAGGTCTCACCCCAGCCAGCGAAGTTTTTGGACTTTTATTCGCTGCACAATCGTCTCTTTGCATATACGACAATATATCGACTGCTGAGTGGAATATCCCCTATCTCGGCTGCAATTTCGAAAACGCCCTATGTCAGAAAACGTTTAAATAAAATTTGGTCCCCAAACCGCTGATGGACCGGACCCACATACAGGGGTTCTGCGTAAAGGTTCTATGAATTCCAAATGCGGTTTCGGAGCAGTCCGAGCCAAATATACGAATTCGCCATTTATAAATAAATGTTAGGCGCAATAATCTCCGAAGAGAGCTTCTCTTCCAATATGAGACTTTCTCCTTTTTAATTTTTCCTACAAGTTGGCGGGATGGGACCTGGGGTGGCTTTCCGTAATTCGATAGTCGACACTCGTTGATTCGATACTTCAAGTCGATATCGAACGCTCGATGATGCATTTTAATTCCCTATCTTGGTATGATCTCTTTCGTTTGCAGATTTCAAAGGGTGTTTAGGAAGCTTTTTGGAGCTACCAAAATATTTTCTTTTATAGTGTTTGTTTTTTAATCTCTGATGAAAAAATCATTCCCTAAATAATCACCAAAGCATAAAATTATAACTTTCAAAAAGGCAATTCGACACTTAATTTGGTATCGAACAGTTTGTATCGAACGTTCGATACGACGCGTCAACAATTTGTGTTACGGAAAGCGAAAACGATTATTTTATACTCGTTCTTGATCGATATTGAATTACGGAAAGCCACCCCAGGATCGTCGGTGTGGTAGGCGGAGCACGCTGACATCAAACCACGGCGGAATCCGCCATTTAGTTTTGACAAACGCACAACAGCTGATGGTTTGACAGCTATCCAGAATTTTCCAGCTAAAAATTTAACAACTGTCTAACTGGAGCCTTATTTACACTTGGTCCTCTAAATAGTCAGAGAACCGATTACGGGACCGTTATTGGCTAAAAAATTGATTTTATTACAATGGTGTATGTGAGAGGCAGCATTTTTCGTTCTCTGGCAAAAGGTAAAGGCGAATTCAGTAGAGGTGGTGTTATCCCATCAGCTGATTGCTTCTTCTTGATAATTTTCCATACAAAGCCTTGTACAACAAAATGTCAGTTAATCGAAATCTATGAGAATTTTGTTTTGACTTGACATTCATCTGCACGGGGAAATGATTGAATTCGCTTTGCCACCCCACCTGGTATAGAGTCGCCTTGCCGCCAACAAGGCGAATGCATATCAGGTTTGGCAAAGCGAATTCAACCGATTCGCCGTGCAGTTCAAAGCGAATTCAGTAGAGGTGGTGTTATCAATACAGCTGATTGCTTCTTCTTGATAAGTTTCCATACAAAGCCTCAAGGCGAATTCATTACAGGTGGTGTTATCCCATCAGCTGATTGCTTCTTCTTGATAATTTTCCATACAGCGCCTTGTACTACAACATGTCAGTTAATCGAAATCAATGAAAATTTTCTTTTGACTTGACATTCTTCCGCACGGCAAATTGGTTGAATTCGCTTTGCCACCGTATAGATTCGCCATTCGCCTTGCAAAGCCTTGTACAACAAAATGTCAGTTAATCGAAATCAATGAAAATTTTCTTTTGGCTCGACATTCTTCTGCACGGCGAATTGGTTGAATTCGCTTTGCCACCACCTGGTATGAATTCGCCTTGACTGACATTAAAGTACAATGCGTTGTATGCAAAATAATCAAGAAGAAGCAATCAGCTGTTGGGATAACAATTCGCCTTGCCCGCCAAGTAGGTACATTACAAATTAATGTCGCAAAAAGTACGAAAGAAAGAGAAAGTCTCTTATTATTTCTATTCTCTATGCAGTTCTGGTTCAACCAAGGCGAATTCAGTATCAGGTGTTGTTATCCCAACAGCTGATTGCTTCTTCTTGATTATTTTCCATACAACGTCTTATCTAATATCTAATCTAATCTAATATCTAATATATATTATAAATGGCAAAGTTTGGATGTTTGGATGTTTAGATGTTTGGATGTTTGTCCAGATGTTTGTCTTTGTGACTCAATCACGCAAGAACGGATGGATCGATTTGAATGAAATTTTGCACACATATAGCCAATAGTCTAGAAGGATCTACTAGCTATATATTTTTCAAAAGGGGCGTGGTCCCCGCCCCCTAGGAACAGTTATAATTTAATTATTATATTTTTTCGTCTTTGCGACTGAACACGCTGGAATGGCTACACGGATTTTGATGAAATTTGGGACACAGACAGTAGTCTACCAGCGAAATTTTTTTCGAACATGGAAAGAGGGGTGGGGTCCCACGACCCCTTCGAGCAATTACTTTTTAGTAATTTTTACACATTATAACTTTACGTATACTGGCCTTCACCAATATCACAGACTCAAGGGGTCAAATAAGTCGAGGGCTTACAAAGTGAGCAGTGACACCCTCCGTCCCCCCCTTTATCTCCCCCTCTGGTGTAAAATCTATAAATTGTTATAACTTAATATACATTTTCTCCTAAATCAGTAGTTTTTGGTATCTGGCACATACAGATCGAGATCTAGACAATTTTGGAAAACGATCAGTGATCCTCTCCTTCTCGTCCTGATATCTGCCCTCCACCAATTGCTTTTATTAGCTTTACCTGTATGTTTCTATGTAACTCTTCATTCGCTCCAACGCGCCTGCTGCCTTATTAACACGGTTTTATAATTAGCTTCACCTTATTTGTAATCCCGCTAGGGTCATATCGAGACCCTTCCGGGGTAATTTCTGGATGGTTTTCGGGATCCGTCCACGATCCCGCCGGGGTCATTTCGGGACTTTTTCGGAACTATTCCGGCATTATTTTGGGACCCTTCCGGGATCATTTGTGTATAGTTTTCGGGATCCGTCCGGGATTCCGTCGGGATTATTTTGGGACATTTTCGGGACTATTCCGGGATCATTTCGGTACTATTTCGCGATCATTTGGGGACCCTTCCGGCATCATTTCTGGACGGTTTTCGGGATCCCGTCGGGGTCATTTCGGAACTTTTTCTCGACTAAGACGGGATCATTTGGGGTAGCTTCCGGCATCATTGCTAGATGGTTCTCGGGATCCGTCCGGGATCCAATCAGGGTCCTTTCGGGACTATTTCGGGATCATTTCGGGTACCTTCCGGCTTCATTTCTAGACGGTTTTCTGGATCCGTCCGGGTCATTTCGGAACTTTTTCTCGACTAAGACGGGATCATTTGGGGACCCTTTCGGCATCATTTCAGGATGGTTTTCGGGATCCGTCCGGGTCCCGTCGGGGTCATTTCTGGACTTTTTCTCGACTGATACGGGATCATTTCTGGATTGTTTTCGGGTTCCGTCCGGATCCCGTCGGGGTCATTTCGGAACTTTTTCTCGACTAAGACGGGATCATTTGGGGACCCTTTCGGCATCATTTCAGGATGGTTTTCGGGATCCGTCCGGGTCCCGTCGGGGTCATTTCTGGACTTTTTCTCGACTGATACGGGATCATTTCTGGATTGTTTTCGGGTTCCGTCCGGATCCCGTCGGGGTCATTTCGGGACTTTTTCTCGACTAATACGGGATCATTTGGGGACCTTTTCGGCATCATTTCTGTATGGTTTTCGGGATCCGTTCGGGATCCCTTCAGGGTAATTTTGGGACTTTTTCTCGACTAATACGGGTTCATTTGAGGTACCTTCCGATATCATTTCTAGACGCTTTTCTGGATCCGTCCGGGATCCCGTCTGGGTAATTTCGGGACTTTTTCTCGACTAATACGGGATCATTTGGGGTAGCTTCCGGCATCATTGCTAGATGGTTTTCGGGATCCGTCCGGGATCCCGTCAGGGTCATTTCGGGACTATTTCGGGATCATTTGGGGTACCTTCCGGCTTCATTTCTAGATGGTTTTCTGGATCCGTCCGGGATCCCGTCGGGGTAATTTCGGGACTTTTTCTCGACTAAAACGGGATCATTTGGGGTAGCTTCCGGCATCATTGCTAGATGGTTTTCGGGATCCCGTCAGGGTCATTTCGGGATCATTTGGGGTACCTTCCGGCTTCATTTCTAAATGGTTTTCGGGACCCGTCCGGGATCCCGTCAGGGTCATTTCGGTATCATTTGGGGTACCTTCCGGCATCATTTCTAGATGGTTTTAGGGATCCGTCCGGGATCCCGTCAGGGTCATTTCGGGATCATTTGAGATACCTTCCGGCACCATTTCTAGATGGTTTACGGGATCCGTTCGGGATCCCGTCACGTTCATTTCGGAACTATTTCGGGATCCTTTGGGGTACCTTCCGGCATCATTTCTATATGGTTTTCAGGATCCGTCCGGGATCCCGTCCGGGTCATTTCGGGAATTTTTCTCGACTAATACGGGATCATTTGGGGACGCTTTCGGCATCATTTCTGGATGGTTTTCGGGATCCGTCCGGTATCCCGTCGGGGTTATTTCGGGACTATTTCGGTATCATTTGGGGTACCTTCCGGCATCATTTCTGGATAGTTTCGGGATCCATCCGGGATCCCGACGGGGTCAATTCAGGACTTTTTCTCGACTAATACGGGATGATTTGGGGACCCTTTCGGCATAATTTCGGGATCATTTGGGGTACCTTCCGGCATCCTTTCTATATGTTTTTGAGTATCCGTCCGGGATCCCGTCGGGGTTATTTCGGGACTTTTATCGACTGGTATCGGATCATTTGGGGATCCTTTCGGCATAATTTCTCGATGGTTTTCGGGATCCGTCCGGGATCCCTTCGGGTTCATTTCGGAACTTTTTCGGGACTATTTCGGGATCATTTGGGGTATTTTCCGGCATCATTTCTGTATGGTATTCGGGATCATATGGGGTCCCTTCCGGCATAATTTCTCGATGGTTTTCGGTCATTTCGGGACTATTAGGGGATCATTTGAGGACCTTCCGGCATCATTTCTGGATAGTTTTTGGAATCCGTGCGGGATACCGTCGGGGTAATTTCTGGACTTTTCAGAGATTGTTTCGGGATTATTTTGGGCCCTTCCAAGATCATTTCTGGATGGATGTCGAGATCTGTCCTGGATCCCGTCAGGGTTATTTAGGAGTCCGTTCGAGATCCCGTCAGGGTCATTTCGGGACTATTAGGGGATCATTTGAGGACCTTTCCGGCATCATTTCTGGATAGTTTTCGGAATCCGTCTGGGATCTCGTCGGGGTCATTTCAGGACTTTTTCGGGACTAATACGGGATCATTTTGGGACCCTTCCGGAATCATTTCTGTATGGTTTTCGCGATCCGTCGTGGATCCCCTAGGGACCCTTCCTGGATATTTTCTAGATGGTTTTTGAGGACCGTCCGGGAGCCCGTCAGGGTCATTTCGGAACCTTTTCGGGATGATTTTGGTACCCTTCAGGCATCATTTCTTTGTGGTTCTCTGGATAAGTCTAGAATCGTATCGTAGTCATTTCGGGTTTTTTGGGACTATTCCGCGAATTTTTGGAGACCCTTCCGTGACATTTCTAGGTGGTTTTCGGAATCTGTCCGCGATAGCGTCGGGGTCATTTCGTGGATTTTTCTCTATAATTTCGGGATCATTTGGGGATCCTATCAGGTTATCAGCTCATTTAGTTCTTTTTTTACTCAATTTCAAAAATAAAATGTATTAGACAGAAACATTTTTTTAAACAGATAACTTGATAAGCAGGCTAACGTGAATATCCCATATATTTAATTTTCTCCTTGCGGACGGGGCGCGGGTAAAGGCTAGTATATATTATAAATGGGAAAGTTTGGATGTTTGGATGTTTGTCCAGACGTTTGTCTTTGTGACTCAATCACGCAAGAACGGCTGAACCGATTTGGATGAAATTTTGCACACATATAGCCAATAGTCTAGAAGGATCTACTAGCTATATAATTTTGAAAAGGGCGTGCTTCCCGCCCACTAGGAACAGTTATAATTTAATTATTATATTTTTTCGCTTTTGCGACTGAATCACGCCAGAATGGCTACACGGATTTTGATGAAATTTGGGACACAGACAGTAGTCTACTAGCGAAATTTTTTTCGAATATGGAAAGAGGGGTGGGGGTCCCACGGCCTCTTCGAGCAATTACTTTTTAATAATTTTTACACATTATAACTTTACGTATACTGGCCTTCACCAATATCACAGACTCAAGGGGTCAGATAAGTCGAGGGCTTACAAAGTAAGCAGTGACACCCTCCTCCCCCCCTTTATATCCCTTTATGGTGTAAAATCTATAAATTGTTATAACTCAATATACACTTTCTCCTAAAGCAATAGTTTTTGGTATCTGGCACATACAGATCGAGATCTAGACAATTTTGGAGGAACGATCAGTGGTCCTCTCCTTTTACTCCCGCCTACCGCCCTCCTTCAATTGTTCTTATTAGCACGCTTTTATTAGCTTTACCTGTATGTTTCTATGTAACTTTTCATTCGCTTCAATGCGCCTGCTGCCTTATTAACATGGTTTTATAATTAGCTTCACCTTATTTGTAATCTCGTAAGGGTCATATGGAGACCCTTCCGGGATCATTTCTGGATGGTTTTCGGGATCGGCCGGGATCCCGCCGGGGTAATATCTGGACTATTTCGGGATCATTTTGGGACCCTTCCGGTATCATTTCTATATAGTTTACGGGATCCGTCCGGGATCCCGTCGGGGTTATTTTGGGACATTTTCGGGACTATTCCGGAATCATTTTGGGATTATTTCGCGATCATTTGGGGACCCTTCCGGCATCATTTCTGGATGGTTTTCGGGATCCGTCCGGGATCCCGTCGGGGTACTTTCGGGCTCATTTGCGTACCTTCGAGCGATAAATTCTTGATGGTTGCCGGGATTATTACGGGACTTTTCGGGGTTATTTTGGGTCCCTTTATGCATCATTTCTGGATGGTTTTCGGGATCCGTCCGGGATCCCGTCGGGGTCATTTCGGGACTTTTTCTCGACTAATACGGGATCATTTGGGGACCCTTTCGACATCATTTCTGGATAGTTTTCGGGATCATTTGGGGTACCTACCGGCATCATTTCTGGATGGTTTTCGGTATCCGTCCGGGATCTCGTCGGAGTCATTTGGGGACCTTTTCGGGATCATTTGGGGGCTCTTCCGGCATCATTTCTGGATGGTTTTCGGGATCCCGTCGGGATCATTTCGGGACTTTTTCGCGACTAATACGGAATCATTTGGGAACCCTTTCGGCATCATTTCTGGATGGTTTTCGGGATCCGTCCGGGATCCCATCAGGGTAATTTCGGGACTATTAGGGGATCATTTGGGAACCTTTCCGGCATCATTTCTGGATAATTTTCGGGATCCGTCCGGGATGTCGACGAGGGATCATTTGCGGTCCCTTCCGGCATCATTTCTGGATGGTTTTCGGGATCCCGTCAGGGTCATTTCGGGACTTTTTCGGGATCATTTAAGGATGCCTTTTAGGATTCGTCCGGGAATCCGTCATGGTAATTTCTGGACTTTTCCGAGACTATTTCGTGATTATTTTGGGACCTTCCCAAGATCATTTCTGGATGGTATTTGGGATTCGTCCGGCATCCCGTCGGGGTAATTTCGGGACTTTTTCTCGACTAATACGGGATCATTTGCGGGCCCTTTCGGCATCATTTCTGGATAGTTGTCGGGATCCGTTCGGGATCCCGTCAGGGTCTTTTCGGAACTATTAGGAGATCATTTGAGGACCTTTCCGGCATCATTTCTGGATATTTTTCGGGGTCCCATCAGGGTCATTACGGGACTTTTTCGGCATCATTTAAGATTGGTTTTCAGGATTCGTCCGGGATTTCGTCAGGGTAATTTCTGGACTTTTCCGAGACTATTTCGGGATCATTTTGGGACCCTCCCAAGGTCATTTCTGGATGGATTTCGGGATCTGTCGGGGATGCCGTCAGGGTCATTTGGGGAATATTAGGTGATCATTTGAGGACCGTTCCGGCATCACTTCTGGATGGTTTTCGGTATCCGTTCAGGATCCCGTCGGAATAATTGCGGGACTTTTTCGGGATCATTTGGGGTCCCTTTCGGCATCATTTATGGATGGTTTTTGGGATTCGTCCGGCATCCCGTTGGGGTCATTTCGGGACTTTTTCTCGACTAATACGGGATCATTTGCGGGCCCTTTCGGCATCATTTCTAGATAGTTTCGGGATCCGTTCGGGATCCCGTCAGGGTCTTTTCGGAACTGTTAGGAGATCATTTGAGGACCTTTCCGGCATCATTTCTGGATAGTTTTCGGGATCCTTTCGGGGTCCCGCCAGGCTCATTTCGGGACTTTTTCGGGATCATTTAAGGATGGCTTTCAGGATTCGTCCGGGAACCCGTCAGGGTAATTTCTGGACTTTTCCGAGACTACTTCGGGATCATTTTGGGACCTTCCCAAGATCATTTCTGGATGGATTTCGGGATCAGTCCGGGATGCCGTCAAGGTCATTTTGGTATTAGGTGATCATTTGAGGACCTTTATGGCATCACTTCTGGATGGTTTTCGGTATCCGTTCAGGATGCCGTCGGAATCATTGCGGGACTTTTTCGGGATCATTTGGGGTCCCTCCCAAGATCATTTCTGGATGGATTTCGCGATCTGTCCGGGATCCCGTCAGGGTCATTTAGGGATGCGTTCGAGATCCCGTCAGGGTCATTTCGGGACTTCTTCGGGACTATATCGGGATCATTTCTGGATGGTTTACGGGATCCGTCCAGGACCCCTTAAGGGTAATTTCGGGACTATTAGGTGATCATTTGAGGACCTTTCGGCATCACTTCTGGATGATTTTCGGTATCCGTTCGGGATCCCGTCGAAATCAATGCGGGACTTTTTCGGAATCATTTGGGATCCCTTTCGGCATTATTTCTGGATGGTTTTCGGGATTTGTCCGGAATCCCGTCGGGGTTATTTCGTTACCTTTTCGGGGCTAATACGGGATCGTTTGGGGATCTAGGGGTCGTTTCGTGACTTTCTGTATTATTTCGGGATCATTTGGGGACCCTTCCGGCATAATTTCTTGATGGTTTCTCGGATCCATCAGGGTCATTTCGGGACCATTTTGGGATCATTTGGGGACCCTTCCGAGATCATTTCTGGTTCCGTCCGGGATGCCGTAGGAGCCATTTCGGGATTTTTTGTTACTTTTCCGGGATAGTTTTTGGACCCTTCCGGGATCATTTCTGGATCTGTGCGGGATCCCATCTGGGTCATTTCCGGACTATTTCGGGATCATTTTGGGACCCTTCCGGAATCATTTCTGTATGGTTTTCGCGATCTGTCGTGGATCCCTTCGGAGCCATTTCGGAACTTTTTCTGGAGTATGTCGGGATAATTTAGGGACCCTTCCTGGATATTTTCTGGATGGTTTTTGAGATCCGCCCGGGAGCCCGTCAGCGTCATTTCGGAACCTTTTCGGGATCATTTTGGAACACCTTCAGGGATCATTTCTGTGTGGTTCTCTGGATACGTCTAGAATCGTGTCATTTCGGGTTTTTTGGGACTATTCCGGGAACTTTTGGATACCCTTTCGGGCATTTCTGGATGGTTTTCGGGATCCGTCCGCGATAGCGTGGGGTCATTTCGTAGCTTTTTCTGGATAATTTCGTGATCATTTGGGATCCTATCAGGTTATCAGCTCATTTAGTTCTTTTTTTTTACTCAATTACAAAAATAAAATGCATTAGACAGAAAACAAAATTTTAAACAGATAACTTGATAAGCAGGCTAACGCGAATAGCCCATATATTTAAATTTTTCCTTGCGGACGGGGCCGCGGGTAAAGGCTAGTACTTTAATATGTCAGTTAATCAAAATCAATTGAATTTTCTTTTGAGTAATTTCTTCGGCACGGCGAATCGATTGAATTCGCTTTACCACTACCCTGGTATGCATTCGCCTTGGGTTCTACCATGTCGAAATTCGTTTTACTTTTGCGTACTCTGATAAATCTTAAACTATCGATGCTTTAACATCTCGAGTCATAAACAGCTGATTCGTATCATTGCTCTGTCAGGAAACATTTTATTTGGGTTCTGGTTTTTAAAAATTTATCATTACATAAAAAATGAATACTTTAGCACGGCTATTGGGCAATTGTTCACTAAATGCAGCCAGATCCCAGCTAAAAAAGAGTACACTTCAGCCAGCGTCCACCATACAAATGCGTGGCAAGTGTAAATTTGTGATTAAACCCAAACCAGGTGCGGGTCAGCAATTTCGGCGAATAGTTCATTTTCCTAAGGAGTACACTGTAAAGCCTTTGGAAACCACACATTTGGCTGGGCGTGATCCCGTTACCGGACGAGTGGTGGCCAAAGGTATAGGAGGTGGAATAAAACATAAATATCATTGGGTGAAGTGGGATCGTGATGGACCCGAAGAAGGACCGCCACAGGAAGAGCTTGTATTGGAATTAATCGATGACGGTTGCCGAACAGCAAAAATAGCGCTTGTAGGTGTAGGGGACGAATTGAAATATATATTGGCGACAGAAAATATGAAAGAGGGTGATGTATTAAAAACATCACGGTTCATACCAAGAATACCAGGTAGGTTAATGGTAATACTACAGGTTTGATTTAGCTTAAAATCGTTTTACAGTTCGTCCAAATGAAGGTGATGCTTATCCGCTTGGTGCACTGCCCGTTAGTACGCGCATACACAACTTGGAAAAGAATCCTGGTTATCCCTTCCATATGATACATGCTGCTGGCACATTTGGTACAATTATACGTAAATTCGATGATAAGGTTGTAGTGCAATTGCCTTCCAAACGTGAGTTTGCATTCGATCGTAAATGTATGGCGACAGTTGGTAGGCTTTTACAGAAATTTATTATCTGTTTGTATTTAGCTAGCTGTATTCTATCCTACTTACACAGGTCGTGTATCAAATATTACTCACAATAAGGAGCATGTGGGCAGCGCTCAAAATATGCGTGCAATGGGCAATCGCCCACGTTCGGGTTTATGGAAACGGAAAGAAGGTAAACATGGGCGTAAAATACGTCGTTTGCCGCCAATGGCATTAGTGAAACCACCACCAAAGCCCAAAGAAGAGGTAATCCAATTAACATGGAATGTGTAAAGCCCCCAATACATTGCAATTGTTTTATAACTAAAAGTTTATTAAATAAATTTATAATTAATTAAAACATTTTCAAACTGGACATCTAAACTACGTGTTATTTAAAAAAAACGCATTCAAAGTTTACGTGATTTCATCGAGAAGCCCTGACCCTGGAAAGTTTCTGGTTCGTCATCTTCATCGTCTTTTTTGGGTGCGCGTTCACTTATGGGTTTAATTGAACGATCGAACTTCAAGTAACCAAACTGATAATCGTAGTCAGGCACACCACGTGCAAGCACCTGTAAATCACAAAAATTGTATAAAAGCTATAAAAATATATATTATGCGGTTTATTTAACAAAGCTTAAATACATAGATAATCAATAGACCATTGTAATGCAATTTAGATATATTTTTCCCTTATTTCGTTCTTCTTGTTTGGGCATATGCATCAACATTGCATATATGTATTCCCACATAACAAACATTTTTTCAATAACAATATGGAACAAATGTCTAACGCCCATGTCTCTTCATTCCAACCTTATTGAAACTTGCTAGTTTCCTTCATCCAATAGAGGACATCGATGAAAATACTTGTTGGCGATCGCATCTATTAGATGGTGCGAAGTATTGATACAATAAGAAGGTGATACGATGTGAGCAGTACTTTGCCGGATATGAATTCTAGATACTAGAAGAGGGCCTAGAAATCGATTCGTTTGACCCCTCGTGCGAATCGAATAGGCATTTTCTCAACCAAATGCTGTTGCTTCTGTTTAGCCCCATCTAATTTGCTGCGTCGCTCCCCTAAAAAAGTGAAGGATAACAATTTTCGGAAGCTAAATGAAGCGGCGAACAACTCTTTAAATTATGCATTCATCCACGGAACACACTTTGCAAGACCATTTGTGTTCATCTAAAATGTATGTGTTGTATAACTTACCCTCTTAATAACTGGGGCATCAAGTTGATTATCCTTTTTCTTCTTGCCATCCAAACGCACACCGGTTCCTTTGAATGTCTCAACTACTTCTTCCATTACTTGATCTTGTACTTCTTCTTCTGGTTCTTGTTCAGTATTTGGTTTATGTGGCTCATAACCAACGGCAGCTTCAAATTCCACCTAAAATTATGGCCCGCATATTAACATTTTTCAAATACTCTCTCCACCCTTCAACACACTTACATTCATATCACATTCAATAATGCTTACAGCATTACCTGGACGCGTCTCCAACACACACAACTCATATACCTTCTTATTATATTTAATAGCAATCACATCGCCCGTTGTTAGGCAAGCAAAATTACGTAGAGCGTTCTCCAAAACAGCTTTGGGATTGGTAATATCTAAGAAATCAGTACTTTGCGGTTGAAATTTGGAAAATGTTGCAACAGGCAAACTAACACTTTCTACACGCACGGGGCAACCTTCAGTAATCAAGAGATTTTGCATCATCCACAAGGGTAAATAACATTTTCCCTCTTCGGCCACGAACTCAAGCACGCCAGCATGTGTACTACGCTTTTGTGCACGATTAGTCAACTTGAAGAGCATAGGATATTCAACATTATGACGTGTGAGCACATCTAATGCAGATGGTGGCATAATAACTGCGTATTGTAATTGATATAAAAAATATTAAATGTATGCATTTTTTTGTAATTTCGTATGTATGTATGGATAAGGAAGAGCTCACTTTTGCCACCACGTTCCAAATCTTCACGTTCATTTCCTGGCAACATGGCTACTGGGAAACACTTATAAGTTTCCTGAAAGCTGTGCCCATTATCCAGGAACTCCATGTTGAAACCATTAAAATGAAACTAAAGTAAATGTGAGTGTAAATATTTAATAAGTGAAAATCAATTTTATTACATTAAAAATCTTACCATTTCGATTTTTTCAATACTCTACAATTTTTTTTCCAATGACTGGGTGTTATTGTGAAACTTTGTTTACAATTTCAGTTGTCATTCTTTCCTAGATATATAATTTTAACATCGATATTTTTTAAGAATCGATCTAAGGGTTACGTTCCAATGACGTGTGACCCAGATACATTCGAAGAGAGCAAAACCATTCGGTTTTGTGACACTAATTTTAATCAATATTGGTTTGTAATTCCGACAAAACGCAAATCCGACTTGGATTCCTTGACAGCCCTGATTTTAGAGTTGGGTCGTTTCGTTCTGAACTTGTTCAATTGACCGGGTCTCTCAACTGAACAAGTGAACTAGATCTTCGATTTCGGTTCTATTTGTTCTTATAGTTCGTTTTATCTAATGTTATTCTTTCTCTCATCTCGTTCGCGAACATACATACGTAAATTCATACATACATACGCAGAAATTCACAGTGAGTACGAATGTCGATGATGCCACTTAAGCGCCAAATACACGACTCGAACATTTCCGCGAACATTCCGCAATCTTGTTCGCAGCTTTGGCCATACACCATACGAACTTTTGGCCGAACATTAGTTCTCTTTCAGACAGCGATGAATACGGACAACAATTGTGCTGCAGCAATATTGCTCGCTGTCGCAATTAAGGGTAAAAAAAAAGAGAGAAGATCGCAAAAAAAAGATTGATTCACGCTGGTGTTGCGCCCGCAAACTACTTATTTTTTTTATAACTGTATCCTTTGTGGCATCAGGATCTACTTCTTTTAATTTTTCGATTAAAGTCGCATAATCATTATTCTTTTTAATTCTATTACAATAATCTTTGCTTTTTACTTGCCACAATGATGGCAAAGATTTATACATTTCAATAAATTCACTCAGAAACTTTTTATTGTCCATTTTACTTTTCCGCGCACGTCTGTTCCGTTCAGAAATTACTACGATTATGAGCTATTTCGCCATACACGCACGAACAGTTCGCGCAAATGTTCGCCAAAAATTAAAATATTTTGATTTTTTGCGAACATTTGCGCGAACTGGCAAACACCACCATACACGACAGAAAAGGTTACAGAAACATGACATAACGGGAATGTTCGCGGAAATGTTCGTGTCGTGTATTTGGCGCTTTACACTAAAGATATGTGTGGTCATCTTTCCCTGCAAAAACGCTCCACGTCATTTGACTAGTCATTTTACGGTCATTATGACTTTTCCCAGCGGTTATATTCATAGTCACATTTGAATGGGCGGATTAGGTTTTGTGAGCAAATTTTCCGTTTCGTTCCTATTAATGTGATCGTGCATTCCGCTCCCACCTATAGGATGTGAGCATAGTACTGTGCTGCTCACACACGTCACAATGCTCGTCAAATGGCGGTCATTTCACTCTACATTTTCGAGTCATTTGACAATCAATTTTACTGCGGTTTTACCATTTATATAACCGCCATATAACGTGAATTTTACCTGCAGATTTACTTTACCTGGAGCAAAGAGGATATATATATATATAGATATATCTATCCTCTTTGGGAAGGTTACGATACGGTTACCGATAAAGCACCAATGTCTCCAGCTAAAATCCCGCCTAGAGTTCACAAGTATCCGAAATTTCTTCAGTATGCATTTTTATAGAGAACAAACTTTCATTTAGCACTAACATATTAGCCGTGTTTTATTTTTGGTAACATTTTACAAGACGGTGCACCATCGAATTTTTATCAAAAATTATCAAAGGTGATATCAAAAGACGCGTCTCGACCTCCGTTTTTAGAATCCGAAAATTAAATTTTTATTTCTGTCAAAAGATATAGGCAAAAAATCGGATCAAAATTTCATGTGGTTGTTGTTTTTTTTGCCAGATTTGTTGTAAACACTCACACACACACTAATGCAGAAAGGTGTTCTGCGCGCATTTAGTTTTGATCCAAACCGGTGTCGGACCCACTCAGGGTTATATTTTTAAATCGCGGCCGAAAGCCGCCAACGCAGAAAGGTGTTCTGTGCAAAAAACTATGGTTCGGGCCCCATATTTCGGACCGTCTCTTGGTCTTATATGTATGTAGGCATGTGACGCCTGAAAGCAGTGCCCTGCTATTAAGTGCATCATAATAAAGACACATTCAGTCTATCTGAGATCCTTACGAGTCGCCCAGTTAGTTGCTTTGCCTCGCTTTGACGATTTCACAGCGCCAAAACATACAAATGAGTTGCCTTGCCGGTTTCTTTGCATTGAAGCGACCAAAAAAATAATAAATAAATGTAAGGCGCTATAATCTCCGAAGAAATTTTTAGGCCGAGCCTCTCTTCCAATTTGCGTCGCGCTTCTTGTAATTTTTTCTACAATTGGGCGTGACGGGACCCACTTGATTCATGCCGACCCCAACGGCGTTTGCAGACAGATGAGTATTCACTGAGAGCTTTTCATGGTAGAAATACACTCGGAGTGCTTGCCAAACACTGTCGCTTAGAAAAATGTTCTTCATATTGAAAAAGTTGTTTCTATAATTTTGATATTGATTTGCATGGGGCCTGGACCTTCGGTGTGGTAGGCGGACACAGTGGCCGCCATCATAGCATAGTCTATTCGCCCCTGTAAGATATTTTTGTTAAATTTTATTTGTAAATATTTCAAATTTTTAATAAACCTTTTATATTTAAATTTTTTTTGTAAAAAGTTATTATATTCCATCAATACATAAGCAACTCTTGAAACGGAAGAGCAGATGCGAGCGGAAGTCGGCAAAATATCACACATACACGCAATTTGCTATAGCGAAGAGCAATGAGTGTGCGTTTAGATGTTTATTTGTGGTACCCAGCAAAAAATTATGCAAGCCGTTAAAAGACATAAGGAATACAGTGCTGCCTTGTAATACGGTTATTAAAATTAATTTTTACTTTATTATAGGCCTGAAAATAGTTTCATTATGCTTCAATTCCTTGACCAAATAAGATTTTGCACGTAAAGGTCATCCAAGTATTGTTTGCTTACTTTAGTAGTACTATTGAAAGTGAGTTAAGAATTTTGTGTATTTGATATAGAAAACATTGCTATAGCAGCTGCAGTAGAACCTGTCAACATCGTTTGAGTACTTCCGGAGTACTCCCTTTGGCCCACTCAATACACATGTGCGTGCAGATCAAAACTTTTTCGTAGGTCCCACCCATTCTTATGAAAAATTTTAAGCAGTGCATGGCGAGTTTTAGGAGAGATCTGCAAAATCTTTTCGGAGGAATACGCACCCCGAATGGGTCGGTACGGACTGTGCACTTTATAGAAATTAGTCAATGATTTTTGAAGCACCGATTTTGTGAATTTTTTTTGTTCTTTTACACAATAAATAAGATTAAATTTTTTTCTCAAATTTTTCCTGAAAAACTAATATATTTTTTACAATTTTTGAAACTAACTCTTGGTTAAAAATATAACTTGCAATTCTGCAAGTGAACCCTTGGCGGAACTATACAAAGTGACAGCACGAGATAGCCGATTTGTACTTTTTTATTTGATTTGATACATCAACTTCCGGCGCAGTTCGATTTTGACATTAATCCATCGAATTTAAAAAAACAAATTACATGGAACTTTTATTTATGTTTGTAGGTACATATGTCACCATGCTGCCACCTTGTATGGTTCCGCCATGAGTGGACCTAGGGCTTGTTTTGATGCATCTGCTGAAAACAATTAGGCTGCTCACAGTCCTTTCTAATTTGGCCTGTTAAGTTATCCAACTGGCAAAGCTTTGACAATTTATCACAGCGTAAATTTTTTGTTTTTGTTTTGCAAGAAATTACAAATACCACTTCAAAATAAATTTACACATAAACACAAAAAAACACATTGAATTGCTGAGTAATAAACGTATTGAAAATAGAAATGAACTTGAAAACTAAAAAGAAAGATGAAAAATGTGTAAATAATTTCAAATTGTCAACAATAAACTGTTGACTTATAAAGGGATGCTCAAAAACTTGAACTGTTATTATCGTAAATTTAAATATTTTTAATATTAAAGGGACTGTGCGTACCATAAATATGTAAAACTAGATCATTTGAATATTTTTTACATGCATTTTTTTAAGAAGCCAAGCTGACCCAAAGGAAACGAGAGACCAAACACACCATTTTTGGTATAAATGGACCAAAGTGGCAACAGTACTTCACACCTTCGAACAACACTACAGGGGGCTATACATAAACGCTTTGATGCTTTGATATCGCCATAAGATAATAACGAAACGCCTAGAAGTATTTTTTGCTTTAAATCGACCAGAGGGTTTATGTATATCCACCTTACTGGGAAACCAAGCAGTCATATAATACTGTATAGAGTGCTCAGGCCAAAGTGAGGCCAAATTGTTTATACTGCCAGCAACGCGAGTATCAGGCAAACTCGTTTATCTAAGCAGAGAGGACTTACGAACTCTGTGGCTACTATACGAGGCACTGTAGTTCACGATAATATTTAGGTAAGTTAAATCTATCCGAAAAATGCCGTTTCACATTCTCTGCGAAGTCGTCGCTCTGGCAAGAAAGAAACTCTCCCATTTAGGTGGCGTGACTCATAATCCCTAAGTGATATGGCGTAAAAAGCCTGGAAAGATACTTAATTACATACAGTAATAGGCTGAAGGGTCAAGTACAGAAAGTCTAAATAAGAGTCGCAGTGCATCGAGGCCTAATAGTTATAATAATAATAATATCCGCCTAACATTTTGACATTTGTCTTAAAACAACAACAACCGAAAAAACTTTAGTATACCACTTTTTCATGATTTCTACCAGCTGGCAGCCTTTTTGCGATGAGCTCTTGATGTGCACCGTTCTTAGCAAAACAACTATTCGAGGGTTTGCCGACTATCTCCTAAAGGCCCCATTTTTATTAAGAAAACAATTATCTCCCTCAGGGCCGGATTAGCAACTAGGCAGAATATGCAGTTGCCTGGGCCCCCGATTTTAGGGGGCCCCGAAAAATAAAAAAATACTTCTAAAACTTTCTTACAAACATAAAATTCTAGAGAGTGAAAAAAATTTAATAAGAACTGAAAATAATTCTTACTCATCTAAATAAAACTCAATTGACCGCATTCAAAAGGCGACGATCGACGAACTAGACAAGGTTCCTAAAAAGGACATTTCCGACTCATTTGACAAATTGTATTAGCGTGCAAAGAAGTGTATTGAAGTAAAAGGAGAGTATATTGAATAATAAAAAGAATTATCTCAAAATATATTTGACAAATTTCGGTTATTTTTGGAACAGAAGGTGTAGAAGCCTTCAACTCTATTTTGACTGCTATACGTTCAGTGAGTAAGTCATTGCAAAGTGAAAAAGCAGATTTAAAAACGTCTGCTTTTTTGTACGGATCGTTGGAAGAGAGTTTAGTTTCATTCCGTGAAAACTTCAATGATTTCGAGGAAAAACGGAAAAATAAAACAATTATTACCTGGTGTAGGTTATACAGAAATCGTAAAACGTACTGGTCGTAGAAAAACAACCTAATGACGGAAAGGTTTCTCTAAATCATCGACAATCTTCACAATAAAATCAAACGATGTGCGAAATTGTATATGAAAGTTTCAGAGAGATTTACATTTCTAATCAACTTTTCTCTAAGTGATGGAGACCTCCACGAAGCTACAAATAACTTAGTTATTTTTTATTCTACAGATTTGGAAGAATTTTTCATTCAAATGAAACAATTCCAAAGTTACGTGCACTCCAGATACACGGATGCACAAAAAACTCATAATCATTTGTATAAGTTTCTAATGGAAGATCAATTAGCCGATATATTTCCTAACACATTAACATTAATGATCACAAATTGTTCTGCCGAATGATCCTTCTCGCAATTAAAAAGAATCAAGGCTGCTGAAAGTGCTACAACAGATTTATTGAATAAAATCGATATTGATGATATAATTGGTGAATTTGCCGAAAACAAATGTAGAAAACGACATGTTTAAAATGTAGAAAAAACAAATTGATGATTGCCTAGGGCTCCGTTGAGGGTTAATCCGGCCCTGATCTCCCTGTTCAAATTTGGTATTTTCTACAAGGCATTTCGCTATGGAAAGCAAGCACACTACGCGCCATAACACGCTAAGCGCTTTATGTGAGATGCAAATATTTTGGTGGGTATACATTGTACAGGAAATACAAAACACATGCATGCGGTCGATAAACGCGTAGTCAGTCAAATCAGTCCAGTTTCACTCTCGCTGGCAGAGTTTTCCATTTAACTTTGCATTTGTCGGAAAAATTTATTTCAAAATATTTCACAAACAAGTGAGTACAAAAGAAGGAAAAACCAATCTTAAAAGAAATTAAATGGTAAAAATAGCAAATAATAAATAAAAAAAAACAAAGTTAATAATTTACGCAAGGTGGAAGTGATTGAAAAGTGAGCACAAATTTTAATTTTGCTGTTCTTATTGGCAAATTTTGGAGGAGACGAAGAAAAATACTGTGTTAAGTGTTAACGGATTTGCGACGAGAATATTACAAAATGTGTCTGCAAATTTATATAAAGGAGTAGCAAGTGCGGTGTAAAAGTAAAGGGTGCCGACGAAAAATGAAGGCATGCGAATGTCAAGATGGCAAGCGTAGATGTTTCATTTATTATGTATAAGCGTAGAAATGGAGTGTCTAAGGGTTTTAAGGACATATGAAAAAAAGAGCAAGTCAAATTGAAATGTGCAGCTCATGGCATATAATTTTGGGACAGAGGAGGAGTTCTTAAACTCTATTGATTTTTTTTCAATACAATCAAAGGCACTGTCGCCGTTATTAGCGCCGTACTCGACTCCATGCCACCCATTCGCAAGTGGGTGGCTGACATGGGCAAATAAGCCGACAAAGCAATCAATTTCGACATAGTTTTTTTGTAAAATTCGTAAGTTTTTGAATATTTGACGTTAGTGATGACTATTACAGCGCTCTGATGCAATTATTAACGTGCGCTGATGCAATCATCAAAATGGGTTAAAAATCGATATACCCATGAACTAAGTTTTTAGTGGCAGTGATTTGTTATGTGGGTGGGGTGGATGGTGGTATGAGTGGTATGAGTGAATGGAGATGGTCAATGGATGTGTCAGCCTGTGAAGGGCCACTAACCTATAAATTCAAACTATGTTAAAGCGTGACTAAAGCCAATTGGCGGTTTGGTAATTGTGACTGTACTACAACATTTCCTATTTTTCGGTATACCGATTACTTATTTTCTTCCTTTAAATTTTGTGCTAAAAAAAATAAAAACTAAAAAGTACATCATCGTTGGCTAGCTACCTTACGAAAATCTGTCAATCACATAATCGTACATGACAGCTGCAGCAAAGCGTGTGGCGCTACATGAGGCTGCAACACTTACACATACATATACACGAGTGCTCGGTGATATATTTGTATATATATGTGTGCGTTTTTATCATAGCCCAATTCGCCAATAAAGACCAAAGAACGCGAAAAAGCGTTTTGTACATTGAGGAATGCTGCAGCGCCTCGCTTAAGGAGCACACTGCCGAAAGAAACACGCTACGTGGAAGAAAGGTTTGGAATCAAGCGTTTTTTTTGCGGGCGTGGGGCGGTATGAAAATGAAAGCAGCATAATTTTCGCCATCGCTGAATGCCCTTGGACTAATAACTATTCAGCCTTTAGAACTGTCCCCCACCCTGGGACCGCTTTCGCATTACTTCAGGGTGGATTTCCATAAATTTTGGGTTTCAAGAGTCTTGTTGTTGTTGTAGCGATAAGGTTGCTCCCCGAAGGCTTTGAGGAGTGTTATCGATGTGATGGTCCTTTGCCGGATACAGCTCCGGTACGCTCCGGTAACACAACACCATTAAGGTGCTAGCCCGACCATCTCGGGAACGATTTATATGGCCACATTAAACCTTCAGTAGTCACCTCTTACGACAGGCATACCCAGCGGGTTAGGGGATCAGAATATACCCGCGGTAGGTATGCCTGTCGTAAGAGGCGACTAAAATACCAGATTCAAGGGGCTGTGTAGCGCAACCCTTCAGGATGCCAGCGCAATATATAGCTTCTCCAAACCCAATTGTCAACCTCACCTATCCGCGGCGAATCCTGTTTCACTAACAGACCAGGCTCTGGCGAACCCAAGCTCCTCATGAAACTTGGGGGTGGGGAGGGAGTGAATGGCCTGAAGGTTTAATGTGGCCACATAAATCGTTCCCGAGATGGTCGGGCTAGTACCTTAATGGTGTTGTGTTACCGGAGCGTACCGGATCTGTATCCGGCAAAGGACCATCACATAGATAACACTCCCCGAAGCCTTTGTGGAGCAACCTTATCGCTACAACAACAACAACAACGACAACCGTGGGTTTATTCTGACCCCCTAACCCGCTGGGGGCTTTCAAGAGTCTTATGTTATTCCTGCGTTAAGATTCCTCTTTTTTTGTTTTGAGTGTGGTTTCTGGGGACAAGATGAAGTTCTTGTTGTTATCCAAGAGAGAACTGAAGCTTTTACACCTTGAAATCCATGGCACGGTTGACGGATATGAGCTCGAGAATGTGAAGGGCTTCGTCTACCTTGATACTAGCATTACCAGCGAAAACAATGTCAGCTTAGAAATAACCCGGAGAACAACTCTTGCAACAAGTGCTACTTTGAACAAAACAGGCATTTGAAAGGTGAAGTCCTCTTTTTATAAACAAAAATCACGCTCTAAAGGTCGCTCATCATACCCGTCCTGATGTACGGCTCGTGATCTTGGACGGTGTCGAGAAAATGGCTTTTAAAGTGTTCGAAAGAAAAGTTCTCCGGAAGATTTACGGTCGTGTCCGAGATGCCGACGGTGAGTATAGAAGAAGGTATAATGATGAGCTGTATGAGCTTTACGCAACTATGAAGATTGTGCAGCTAATGAAAGCCCAGATGCTTCGGTGACTAAGTCATGTTATTCGAATGGAAGAAGACACTCCGGCCGAGAAAGTATTTAAGTCGACACTGCAGCTTGTAAGCAGTGGAAGGGGGAGACCTCCATTGAGTTGGGAATGGCAGTTGGAAGAAGACTTGACATTCCTGGGTGCTTTCAATTGGCAGCAGTTGCTGAGAAGCAGAGATATCTGGCGGCACTTGTAACGAAACGTCCGAAATAGCGTAGGTGGTTAAGCGCCAATTAATGACGATGTGTAGCTTGGTTGCTATTTGATACCACTCGTCTGTGCCGCTCAGCATTTTTCTGTACCATAATCGTCAGTGATTTGCGCAACATTTCGCTCGCGAATTTTTCGGTTCTAGCTCCATCGCAAGCATTTCAAGGTGTGCCCAGATCCATCCTAGCATGCTCGCCTGGGATCAAGGCCCGCGTAAAGCAACATCAAAATCTTTCGAAGAAGGGGATTGGGTTAAAAAGCTCCACAGCAAAAATTCATCTGCTCAGAGTCGTTATAAAACATGTAGGCCCCGTCCCGCCAATTTGTATGAACAAATAAAAAGGAGCACGACGCAAAATGGAAAAGAAGCTCGGTCTAAAACTTCTCGGAGAAATATCAAGCCTTTTATTTATTTATTTTATTAAGGTCCACAGAGTACTTTTGTAATGTTGTAATGTCTAATTGCCACGTTGTTCATTTTCTCAGCTTTCTTGCCACAGTCTAAATGTTCTTCTATAATTTTTTTGACCAACGCCTTTCACATGGTCTTTATTAGTCTACTTTTTGCTTTTCAAAACCTTCTTCTTTCCAGTGCTAATATGTCGGTCATGATTGTTTCGGTGATCACTTGTATGGCTAATCCTGATACAGTGCGATAGGTGTAGGCTATCCTCAGAGCTGCTTATAAAAGTAAGGAGCATGTCGCCATGCTTATTCTAAAGTGTGTTAGCCCACCTTTCGGAGCCGTACAATAAGATGAATAGGGTGCTGCCCATCAGAATATTCCATAGAAACTTAAGGCCTACGTGCCCTTCCTCTAAACTTATAGGTTCTTACCGAATACTCGAAAGCTCCTAATGCAAAAAAAAAAAAAAATATTAGTTGCATACACTGATGATTCAGTTCACTTTTCCTTATTTCGCGACTAGCAGGGAAGGGAAGGGAAAAGTATGTTGGGTAGTCGTAATCGAACGGAGCTCATTCTCTTCAAAAGATATGCTATAATGCTATCTCTAAAATTACCGAGCATAAAACCTATAGCAAAGGAGACTTCAGCTGCGTGTTATACCTGCAAAGGAACTTTAGGGAAGATACTCGGCATTGGCATGTACAATAAAGTCTTCGTTTTCGATTCTGAAGCCACAAAAACACTGTTTTGTTGTTGTTATTTTAGCGATGACGTCACTCCCCTAAGGCCTTGGTGATGCAGATGGTCCTTTGCCGGATGCAGATCCGGTACGTTCCGGTAACAGGCACCAATAAGGTACTAGCCCGACCATTTCGGGAATGATTTAGTATGAGCACATGAAACCTGCTAGGCCATACCGCCCTCCCACCCCCTAGATCCTTTAAGAACTTGGGGTCGCCAGAGCCTCGGCTGTTAAAGAAGCAGGATTCGCCACGGGTAGGTGAGGTTGACAATTGGTTTGTAGAAGCTATATGTTGCACTGGCCACTCCTTGAAAGGGTTGCGTTACACAACCCTTTGAATTAATTTGGTATTTTTGTCGCCTCTTACGTCGCGCATACCTGCGGGAATATTCTAAGCCCCTAACCCGCTAGGGGCCCACAAAGACACTCCGTAGCGGCTTTGAAATTTCTTGTTGATGTTGCACCTTTGCTGGGTACTCTTCGGCACTAACACCGACTGTCTTGCGAGCGATTTTGTATGACCACGTTGAGCTTTCTGGTTTATCCCACATAATCCTTCCGTAAATAACTTGAGATCACCAGAATGTCGTCGGGAATAAGACTTTGTCTATCTTTATTATACCAAGGCCCCTGTGGTGGAAGCGTCCTCACATTGGCAGTCTTAGGCTCAAATCCCAGGAAAAACAACATCAAAATACTTTAGAAAAAGGTTTTTTTAAACGCGGTCGCCTTTCGGAAGTGGTGTAGCAAACATTCCAAGTGTCCTTTTTTCAATCCATGAAAAGTTCCTCAACGAAAATTCGCCTGCCTTGCTGATGCCGTATCAAATGTTTTTTGAGAGTCACATAATCGTCTTGTGAAGCATAAAATCGATGATTAAAACAAGTAAGGATGTCTAAGTTCGGGTGTAACCGAACATTATATACTCAGCGTGAGCTTCAATTGTACATTTCATTTCAGATAAATTACTTTTCTATATAACACGTGGCACTGCCCGTTTAAAAGAAAAATTTCTCCCCAGTTACAGCTATTATTCTAGTCTACAACCCTTTTAAATTTGTTTTATATCTAAGTTGCCATGGTCTTTAACCGATCCCGTCCATTTTTACTAAAAATATTTATGCTATAAGGAAAATATGTGTGCACAATTTCATTACGATATGTTAATTTTTCTTCGAGTTATGGTTCCCGAAACATAGAAAATTTTTTAGTCATAAAAGGGGCGGTGCCACGCCCATTTTCAAAAATTTTAGTGTTTTCCAATTTAATGTTATAATTCAATTGAGAAAGTAAAATTCTATTGATACAAAGCTCCTTTTCGCTAAGATATAGCTTATTTTATTCGTACACGACCCTTTTAAAAATCTTGTATATAAAAGTGGGCGTGGTGTTTAACCGATCTCGTCCATTTTTTCTAGAAATATTTCCTGCTATAGGGAACATTTGTGTACCCAATTTTATTACGATCCGTTAATTTTCCTTCGAGTTATGGCTCTCGAAACATAGAACATTGCTTAGTCATAAAAGGGGCGGTGCCACACCCACTTTTTAAAATTTGAAGCTTTTCCTATTTATTGTTATAAATCCACTTGGGAAATGAAATACCATTGATATAAAGCTGTTTTTTGCAAAGATATATCTTATTTTATTCGTACACGACCCTTTTAAAAATCTTTTATATAAAAATGGGCGTGGTCCTTAACCGATTGCGTTAATTTTTCTTCAAAGCATTCCTTATAGTAAGGGCAACCTCTCTGCCGAATTTTGTTGCGATAGGTTTAACGATTTTTGATTTATGATTAATAATATTTGTAAAATTGATTTTATCACAAGTGGGCGGTGCCACGCTTGTTTTAAAAAATGTTTTCAAATTTTTATCAAGAGTCTCAATATCAACCCACACGTCAAATTTCAACATTCTAGGTGTATTTTTTTTACTAAATAATCAGGTTTTTTGTGTTTTCCAAAATGTTATATGTATATACTTATAAAAAGTGGGCGTGGTTATCATCTGTGTGCAAAGCACGCTGAGTATAAAAAATATATTAAACCAATGTTGCCCTGGTTATGGCAAAAAGGAATTTGTTTTGGTGGACACCTAACAACGTCAAATTGTCTGACTCGATGAGAAATCTGAAAAGCATCTTGTTAGATTTTGGCGAATTGGGTAATCCACGAGAAGCTGCCCCTTTATGGTATTCATTCTGTTGTAGTTGTTGTAGTTGTAGTTTGTATAGTTCTTATGATTATTATTGTTCTCGTTCCTGCTATTTCTATGGTACATACCGAATTCATATGTCCTTGGATTGTGCGTGTCCCATCATCGGTGCGTTTGTGTTTGTATATGTAAATGCTGATAGCTCATCGGGCATTCGCAGCAATTTTCCATTGTGTGTCACATTATTATAGTGCATTTACTTAGTGGCGTGGTTATTGTGATACTTATAAAGGTATATGTATTTCGAAGCGTGGGTAATTTTGCAAAATTTTGCACAATGGCCGGCTACTTTACATAATTTTCTTAAATGAGTTATTTGTTTTTGAAACGACAACCTCTGCACAGTCTTGAAACTGGTTCAAAAATTTCTTGAAGATCTATTCATTAGGCCGAAAACACTCAGCAGTGGAAGAACGGAACTGGACCTTACATTTATTTCCGTCTACAACTGGCAGCTGTTTTAGCTAAAGGTTATCAACTGCGCCATGCTCATCCCAGTGAACCAGGTATCTGCGATAATAACGTGGGTACAAAGGTCTTATACTTAGATCACTATGAACAACTTCAGCAAGAAGATCGCCTAAGGAATAGGACTTGCTATAGATTTCTTCAACTTGCTCAAAATTTAAACCCGAAAAATCATACTAAGCCGCGAGCGTATATTTTAGGGGTCATGTAGGGACGAGAGGGATCCCTCTGGACTTGAGATCATTATTGGCCTGTTTGGGTTTAGTTTAGGGATCATTTTGAGACTTCGGAGATTATCTCGCCTTGCGTTTATTAATCGGGAGTGTTTCGGTGTCTTACAACTTTACTTATTCGGAGTAGATTGCTTCTAATACTTTTAATTCTGGAATAGGGCGTTTATTTTATTTATTTCTGGGGACGTTTTGAGAGCACAGCCAAGATAATGTGATATTCAACTCAGCAGCCAACATAAAGTATTTCTGTATCCTTCTGTAAAGGTTTGTTGTAAAAATTTAAGCAAAAAGGAAATTAAAACAAATCTACATAACACACAAATCAATATAGAGAAAAATGTCTCAATTGTGTTGTTAGTGTAGAAATGAGATAAACTGAATTAAGCAAGGAAACAAATACAAGCAGGATAGCCTAGTGGATAAGGCAAATGCAGTTTCATCGTGTGATTCGCGGTTCGAATCTCGGTGAAACATTTGATAACATTACGAAATTGCCTAATGATAATTACGTGGTGGTTTTCGAAATGGTACCATCGCAGTATGCCAGTAAATGTTTCTTTCTTTCTTTTCAGTTTCTCTTAGAAAAACATAACAATTGAATATTCAGTTTTTATAAGCCAGTGTTAAGCTCATGAATTCTTAAATAATAAGTACAAAAAGGAAATCGCTATTAAAACACTCTCGGTTAATAGTTTAAACGTATTGCTCTATATGAGATTCCAATAAAATGTAGTCTGGACCAGCGGCCGACCTATTACAAAAAAAATCTTATTTATTATGCGATTTGCTTTGAGTTTGCTACAAAAGTAGCTTTTGGCTTTAGCTAATATTAAGGAAACTTTTCTCCTGGAAGTATTCCAAGTAACTTATTCATAGTTCGATAATATGTCGCCCAGAGGCGTGGCATTGTTTGAGTTTTCGTAAGAGGCAAATGCGGATAACGTGTACCGCGTCTGCTAATAGCTTATAAAAAGAGTTCATCTCAAGCCTCGTTGTAAGACATTGCTTTCGAATGGGATGAGCCCAACATATCAACAGCCCGCTTCTCGAAAAGGAGCCCAGAAAACAATCTCAGTAGAACGCTGGGCTGATGTACATTTCTATCGCTAAGAAGCTGTTTTATAATGGCCAATAAAAAGAAGTGCTTCAATATTTTCCTTCTGGGTAACTTTTCTTAATTCCCAACTGTAATTTTCATGTAAGTATTTGCCAAATCTTATTGACTTTGTTGTTGTTAATTGTATATGCTCAACTGTTCATTCACATTTTGAACCGTGTTCCCGTTTTTATAACTCTATTCTTCGCTGCTTATGTACGTTTTCCAGCTGTGCCCTGTTGGATACCCGCGCTCATTACCCCAGGACACTTAATTGTAAGTATGTACAATATTTAGTTATTTGTGTGGGCTTTATGTATGTCTGCCTTTCTGACTGCATTTCCATAAAGCACAGAAGCACGTTTTGGGCGCAATAAATTTCCAAAAATCCTTTGAAAGTCGACACATCAAATCTCCGTTGACCATTAAGGAAGGTCTTAATTAGAAGCTAGGGTAAAGTCTTAAACAGATACACGATTTCTTAAGCTTTAAAATGATAGGCAAATTCATCTTTTGTGTGGTAAGGAATTCAAGTAGACCAACACAATTGCTTTTAAGATAAAAAAAAGTTCTGCCGTCACAGCCTCTTCAATATGGAATAATAGAGTTAATAGACTATATAGAAATCCCATTATTTATGTATAGTTAAGTCAGAAATAAGATAAACAAACCTACAGGACCCCAGATGGCTAAGCAGAGATATGACAGAGGCAGAACAGAAGATAATAGCGGTTGTATAATAGAGATCACTAGTCAGCCGGATGATGTATGAACCTATACGTACCTTGGGGAAGATTTGATATTGAGCTTAATGAGGGCGCAGACATGATTGGGTTATGTTGTACTAGCGGGTCCGTTAAGACCACACATGGACTCAGTGACTCCTGGTATTACCAGAAGTTTCTTTAACGACCAAAACCCTATCAGAAACCAGGACCTATGTTATAAAATAACTCCGTCCTCTTGGCAAATACTAGAAGCTTTCTAGGAACTATGTCACTTGGTGCATCTAGATATAATAGCAGTATCACTTTTTATAGCTGTAGTCTTTTGCACTAGCAGAAAACATGTTTGAACGTTTTTTCCTCCAACCCGCACTTCCTACTAACCAACCAACTAACCCAAGCCTAATTCAAAGACATGTGACGCCAGAGGGCAATGTCCAATCGAAATACCACTCATTAGTCCTCTCTTTTAATGAAGAGAGTTACTTTGTTAGTCCAGGATTATAAGACCACACATGATCTTCGACACTTTACAGCCCCCTGCGCTTGGCTACACGCCTTTCCCGCTTGACCGATCATGTGCAACTCTCGCCGTCTGTTAATCCCGCCCAATCTAATTGAAACAAGAACCATAATTTTTGCAAAGTAATTCTTGTGATTTACAGCTTGCAAAGCTTTTAAATTTTCTTCTCCTTAATGTGGGCTGTGCCACGCCCAATAACGAGAATTATATTAAATTTCAGTTATGCTTTTTGTTTAAAAAGAATTCTTCCTGACGTGAAATATCACTATAATTTAGTTGCATACCAAAAAGTTGTTAAATTTTTTGTTACCGTTCGACTCTGAACATTTTTTTTTAAGTGGGAGTGGTCTCAAGCTGATTTTGTTACTTCTCATAAGGTGTATGTATATAGTAGAGACAATTATACTAGCTGCAGAACTTAACCGCACTGGAACAATATACTATAAAAGCGTGCAATTACTGGCATATGCTGATGACATTGATATCATCGGCCTAAACACCCGCGCTGTTAGTTCTGCTTACTCCAAACTAGAAAAAGAATCGGTAAAGATGGGTTTGATGGTGAATGAGGACAAAACGAAGTACCTGCTGTCATCCAGCAAAGAGTCAGCGCTTACGCGCCTTGGCAACCACGCTACTGTTGGCAGCCATAATTTCGAAATAGTAAAAGACTTCGTTTATTTGGAAACCAGCATCAACACTAGCAACAACATCAGCTCTGAAATAGAGCGAAGAATCACTCTTGCCAATAAATGCTACTTTGGACTAGGTAGGCAATTGAAAAGTAAAGTCCTCTCTCGGTGAACGAAAATCATACTCTACAAGTCACTTATCGTACCCGTCCTGCTATATGGGGCAGAAGCATGGACCATGACAACAGCAGATGAAGCGGCTTTGGGAGTGTTCGAGAGAAAAGTTCTTCGAAATATTTATGGACCTCTACGCGTTGGCGATGGCTAGTACCGAAGAAGATTTAATGATGAACTGTACGAGCTATACGCAGACATCAACATAGTCCAGTGAATTAAAACGCAGGGGCTGCGCTGGCTAGGCCATGTTATGCGAATGAAAGACGATGCTCCGGCCAAGAAAGTGTTTCTATCAGAACCCGCCTATGGAAGCAGAGGTAGAAGGCGGCCCCCACTCCTTTGGAAGGACCAGGTGGAAAACGATTTGAACTCCCTTGGTGTGACCAATTGGCGCCGGTTTGCGGAGCGAAGGAGCGACTGGCGCGCCTTGTTGGACGGCCTTAACCGTTTAGACGGTTAAGCGCCAATTAAGTAAGTAAGTAAGTAAGTATGTATAGTGGTAAGGTCAACGTCTATGCCAAATTTCAACACAATATCTTCAATGGCTTTTCATTTACGGCTTGCAGAAGTTTTGAATTTTCTTCTTAAAAATGTGGGTGGTGCCACGCCCATTTTCTAAGATTTAACTAAATTTTCCATTTTCCGCCGTAAAGTAAACTAGCATATCAAGTTTAGTCACTCCTACTGTTATTGCGTTTTTTCTATTATTCGAAAATTCTATATCGTTTTTTTTTTTCAAAGTGGGCGTTGTCGCTAATCGTATCCGTTTATGCATATACATAACGTCGCTGCGCTCACAAAAACAGTTATGTGTTTTTCAGTAACTTTTCAGGAGATCAAAAAAACTTATTTCTGGTGTCCATTTGCAAAATTTTGCAAATGTTGTATTTTTGAAATATTTTATGGAAAGTACGTTATTGATGTGTGAAGGAAAATATCATGTTTTTAACCCTTTACGACGTGATAAATATTTGCGCCGTTTTATAGCTGCTTTGAAACATGATTCAAATTTTCTTTTGGCGGTAGGGAAATGCATGCAATTTTTGCCGCTATAATGCTCATGGAGATTACCTCTCAATCCCCTGGGAGGTGTAGCTTCATCAATCAGATGTCTGTTGGGATGCTCAGGTTTCTGGGTATTCAACAGAAACTGTTTGTTTAGCATTTAATTTCTCTCCCTAATGGGGAGTACTCTCGCCTCATTGTGTACGTGGTGTTCTGGGGACTAAGAAGACAGCTGAGCTGCCCGTAGCGGTTCTGAGGGCAGTATTTTGGCAGGCCTGTATTTTCTTCCAGTGAGTAACCTTTAGGCTTGGCGACCATATCGGGGACATGTAGCATGCAATCGGCCGTCCAATCGCATCGTAAGTAGTAATGAGCGTTTCTTTGTCTTTACCGCAAGTACTGCCGGGGTTTGAGGATTTTATTACGGCTCTGGATTTTCGGTACAATCCAAAATGTAGATCGTGATCGAACGTCACACCCAAGATTTTAGGGTGTAAGACAGTCGGTAGCAAAATGCCGATGTCGGGATCAAATAGATTATATTGCACTGTGTGGTTGGTGATAAACGCCAGACCGCCTGCATTTCCGCTCTCGCGATCTTTTCTGTGGACGTTATGTCCAAAGCTGGCCTGCAGAGAAGATCTTGCTGTGTGTTTTGTCTCTTGGATCACTGCAATGCGGATATTATGCCGCTTCATGAAATCAACCATCTCCGTGAGCTTCCCAGTTAACCCATAACAGTTTAACTGCAGAATTCTGTAGTGCAACGGGAGAGACGCATTTGGGTACCCGGTGTAGTTGGGTTTGCGGCCTGGCAGTATGGCGCGATGAAACCCGTCGGGGGGTTGCCGTCGCTGAGACCAGAACATCTAGGAAAGTGACATCGTCCAAGGCAGGAGCTGCATTGGGCAGATGTTGCAAACATATATATTCTGTGCTGGCAAACGGTGCAAAAGGTGGTAGGGACCTAAGAATCTAAGGCGCAGACTACGGGACGCCCTTGGGCGTAAACAGCAAGGAGCCGCAAACAATTTATAAAAGTTACGAGGACTTCGGGTTTTGGGGTCTAGCCCAGAACATCCTGTCCGATGCAACCATCCCTTGCACGTGACACACTGACAAGAATGTGGCCGTCCTAAAAATATTCTTTCCCGACAAACGCAGCAAAACCATTTCTCTGGACCGGGGTCAGGTACAGGTCCTGGATTGGGTTCGACACCCTCCCTGAGCAGGAGAATATAGCGCAGTCACGCTGCAAGGATCTGCTGTGAGGATGACAATTTGTGGGAGGGATGCAACAAATTAAATGGGGTTACACTGAAATGACAGCCCTTGGTCGGGAAAAATCCCGAGTCGCTCCGGTTCATAGAACCGGCTGCCTTGGGAAGCGAGATGGTTTGTAATTATTTTTTACATTGAAATCAAAGCACTTTCGCCAGCATTAAAAAAAATTATAAGCTAGTGAGGAAGTACATAACCGTTTTTCAGAGTACTTCTAGTACTGTGAACACATAGCTGCTTTCGATCACTTCTAACCCAAAAGAGATATAAAACAAGTAAGGAAGGCTAAGTTCGGGTGTAACCGAACATTACATACTCAGTTGAGAGCTGTGGAGACAAAGTAAGGGAAAATCGCCATGTTGTAAAAAGAACCTAGGGTAACCCTGTAATGTGTTTGTATGACATGTGTATCAAATGGAAGGTATTAAAGAGTATTTTCAGAGGAAGTGGGCCATAGTTCTATAGATGGACGCCATTTAGGGATATCGCCATAAAGGTGGACCAGGGGTGACTCTAGAATTTATTTTGTACGATATGGGTATCAATTAAAATGTGTTAATGATAATTTTAAAAGGGAGTGGGCCTAAATGAAAGGTATTAATGAGTATTTTAAAAGGGCGTGGGCCTAAGTTCTATAGATGGACGCCTTTTCGAGATATCGCCATAAAGGTGGACCACGGGTGACTCTAGAATTTGTTTGTACTATATGGATATCAAACCAAAGGTGTTGATAAGTGTTTTAAAAGGGAGTGGGCCTTAGTTCTATGGGTGGACGCCTTTTCGGGATATCGTTATAAAAGTGGACCAGGGGTGACTCTAGAATTTGTTTGTACGATATGGGTATCAAATGAAAGGTGTTAGTGAGTATTTTAAAAAGGGGTGGGCCTTAGTTCTATATGTGGACGCCTTTTCGAGATATCGCCATAAACGTGGGCCAGGGGTGACTCTAGAATGTGTTTGTACGATATGGGTATCAAATTAAAGGTATTCATGAGGGGTTTAAAAGGGAGTGGCCCTTAGTTGTATATGTGAAGGCGTTTTCGAGATATCGACCAAATGTGGACCAGGGTGATCCAGAACATCATCTGTCGGGTACCGCTAATTTATTTATATATGTAATACCACGAACAGTATTCCTTCCAAGATTCCAAGGGCTTTTGATTTCGCCCTGCAAAACTTTTTCATTTTCTTCTACTTAATATGGTAGGTGTCACACCCATTTTACCAAGTTTTTTTCTAAAGCTATATTTTGCGTCAATAGACCAATACAATTACCATGTTTCATCCCTTTTTTCGTATTTGGTATAAAATTATGGCATTTTTTTCATTTTTCGTAATTTTCGATATCGAAAAAGTGGGCGTGGTCATAGTCGGATTTCGGCCATTTTTTACACCAATACAAAGTGAGTTCAGATAAGTACGTGAACTGAGTTTAATAAAGATATATCGATTTTTGCTCAAGTAATCGTGTTAACGGCCGAGCGGAAGGACAGACGGTGGACTGTGTATAAAAACTGGGCGTGGCTTCAACCGATTTCGCCCTTTTTCACAGAAAACAGTTATCGTCCTAGAATCTAAGCCTCTACCAAATTTCATAAGGATTGGTAAATTTTTGTTCGACTTATGGCATTAAAAGCATCCTAGACATATTAAATGAAAAAGGGCGGAGCCACGCCCATTTTGAAATTTTCATTTGTTTTTGTATTTTGTTGCAACATATCATTACTGGAGTTGAATGTTGACATAATTTACTTATATACTGTAAAGATATTAACTTTTCTTTTAAAATTTGAATTAAAAAAATTTTTTTTTTAAAAAGTGGTTGTTCTCCGATTTTGCTAATTTTTATTAAGCAGACATATAGTAATAAGAGTAACGTTCCTGCCAAATTTCATCATGATATCTTCAACGACTGCCAAATTACAGCTTGCAAAACTTCTAAATTACCTTCTTTTAAAAGTGGGCGGTGCCACGCCCATTGTCCAAAATTTTACTAGTTTTCTATTCTGCGTCATAAGTTCAACTCACCTACCAAGTTTCATCGCTTAATCCGTATTTGGTAATGAATTATCGCACTTTTTCGATTTTTCGAAATTTTCGATATCGAAAAAGTGGGCGTGGTTATTGTCCGATTACGTTCATTTTAAATAGCGATCTGAGATGAGTGCCCAGGAACCTACATACCAAATTTCATCAAGATACCTCAAAACTTACTCAAGTTATCGTGTTAACGGACAGACGGACGGACGGACATGGCTCAATCGAATTTTTTTTCGATACTGATGATTTTGATATATGGAAGTCTATATCTATATCGATTCCTTATACCTGTACAACCAATCTGTGAGCTCTGCTCAACTGAGTATAAAAACGGCATATGCAGAAATGTGGGCTCTATATAGTGATAATAAAATATGCAATAAAAAAAAATTTGAAGAAAAACACATAACTGTTTTCGTTAGTGCAGCGACGATATATTATAGTTGAGAGAATTTCCGTGCCAAATTTTAATATGAAATCTTTAACGGAATGTGATTTATGACTTAAAACTTTTAAAATTTTCTTTTTCCATATGTGGGCGGTGCCAAGCCTATTTTGCAAAATTTTATAAAATTTCTATATTCGTCATAGAGTTAACCAACATATCAAGTTTCATTGCATTATCTCTCTTTGGAAATTAATGACCGTATTTTTTACATTTTTCGAAATTTTGATATCGATTTTTTTTTTAAAGTGGGCGTGGATACCAGCCAATTTTTTAAATTTTCATATAGTGATTGTTTAATGGCAAGGTTTAATGATAATGGTGTAAATTTTTGCATTCGGCTTTAGATTTATGGCTCAAAAGACCTTAAAATTTCCCCTTCGAATTTTAGGCGGTGCCAGGCCTATGTTCTAAAATGTTTCCAAATTGATAGTTATTTTGCCATAAAGCCCACCCAAATATCGAGTTTCTTTACTTTATTAGTCCTTGGTAATGGATTATCGCATTTTTTCAATTTTTCGAAACTTTCGATATCGAAAAGTGGCCGTGACTATCGCTAGATTTCGCTCATTTTTATACCCGCTATACTTGTACACAGGTTATTATAACTTTGATTGGATATCGGTTGGTTGTACAGGTATAAAGGAATCGAGATAGATATAGAATATATCAAAATCATCAGTATCGAAAAAAATTAGATTGAGCCATATCCGTCTGTCCGTCTGTCCGTTAACACGTTAACTTGAGTAAATATTGAGATATCTTCACCAAATTTGGCACACGAGCTTATCTGGACCCATAATAGATTGGTATTGAAAATAGACGAAATCGGATGATAACCACGCCCACTTTTTTATATATATAACATTTTGGAAAACACAAAAAACCTGATTATTTAGTAAATAATACACCCAGAATGTTGAAATTTGACGTGTGGATTGATATTGAGACTCTTGATAAAAATTTGAAAACATTTTTTAAAATGGGCGTGGCACAGCCCACTTCTGATAAAATCAATTTTGAAAATATTATTAATCATAAATCAATAATCGTTAAACTTATCGTAACAAAATTCGGCAGAGAGGTTGCCTTTACTATAAGGAATGCTTTGAAGAAAAATTAATGGTCAAGGACCACGCCCACCACGAATAAAATAAGCTATATCTTGGCAAAAAGAGCTTTCTATCAACGGTATTTAATTTTTTTTATTTATTTATTTATTTTTATTCCATTTCCCAAGTGGATTTATAACAATAAATAGGAAAAATTACAAATTAAAAAAATGGGCGTGGCACCGCCTCTTTTATGACTAAGCAATTTTCTATGTTTCCGGACCCATAACTCGAAGAAAAATTAACGGATCGTAATAAAATTTGGTACACAAATATTCCCTATAGCAGGAAAAAAATGGACGAGATCGGTTAAAGACCACGCCCACTTTTATATAAAAGATTCTTAAAAGGGTCGTAGGCAAAAATAATAAGCTACATACATACATATGTATATCTTAGCGAAAAAGGGCTTTGTATCAATAGAATTTTACTTTCTAAATTGAATTATAACATTAAATTGGAAAACACTAAAATTTTTGAAAATGGGTGGGGCACCGCCCCTTTTATGACTAAGCTATTTTCTATGTTTCGGGAGCCATAACTCGAAGAAAAATTAACAGATCGTAATAAAATTTGGTACACAAATTTTGCCGTTGCAAAAATTTAAGTTAACCCAGTAAACATTTTAAGTCAAAAAAGAGTCGGAAAAAATATCTAAATTGGAGCGTTTACTGTCGGTATGCGCTCATTTGGGAGACCGAAACCAATGTATTTCCCTTCTGTCGTGGGAATGGTCTTCCTGTATGAGGCTATTAACATATGTATATCATTTCAGCCTATATAAGAGTCCGACATAAGTCTTAAAAGGCTTTTAAACAGCTCATATTATACTCTACTGAAACTCTCCGGTGTCATTTTTAACTCTAATAAACTTTGATTATCTGACACCTATCTGGCCTATTTATTAGGAATTGTCAGCGCTTATTGGGGGCATATATATGTAGTTCGACACACCAGGACAGAGCGTGGCAGATTTGCGGTCACATTAAAAATGTCGAGAAGCGTCCATAAGCGGAAAAACGTCGATGCTTATAAAAAAAAAAAAAATAGCACGGGTAACAATAATGTACAAATGTAATTCATTTTGGATTAAAATGAAAAATTGTCGTAACAAAGTTTCAATACATATTTGCTCCAAACTCGCTTTGACGAAAATAAATATTTGATAAATGACAATTTTTGCACGCTAGGTTAATAGCTTTTAGCCCGTTAAACAAAAGCCAAAAATTAAATTTTCTTTTACCCTCCAACGCATTTCGACGCTTTTTTGATTCCTACATTGCCCACTTATTTTGGACTCGTTTCGGATTCTTAAATTATGAGCGTCGTGAGCATGTTTGCGTAAATATGTCGACCCTATAAACATTCTCGAAGCGCTTACAGTTCTGGAGTTCAATATGGGTCCGAACTACGTGAAAAATATCAGCCTCACAAATGCTAATGCCTAAGAGCCTTTTATTACTCCAATTTGATGAAATTATGCACAAAGGAAAAATATTAAAATCATCAAACTAGGCAGCTCCGGAATAAAAACTCATTTCCATCTTATCCTCATGGGAGTTTTAACACAACAATTTTCGCCCTGAAGTAGTGTCATTAAAGAACTCAAAATTAGCAGTATATGGCGCCAGTAAGGCTCATATATGATATCGGAAGGAGGCCTGTATAAGACTTCAGGCTGCTAAATGAGTTCATAACGAGTGTAAACGATCCAAAGTTTGAACTCCTTGCAGACTAATTGTTGACTCCGAGTGTGTGCTGGGTTGTTTGTTTAAAATCAAAACGAAATTTTTTAATTTGAAATGACGTATAAATTTAATTGCTGAATTGTAATTCCAAGCAGCCTCGATTCAAATGATTTTTAAATACCCAGAAAAAGATGCAAGACAGGAATTTTCCGGATATTTTCCTGGTATTTACCCATAAAAATGGTAAATACCCGGTAGAATCCCAACTCTAGAAATGTACAATTGAAGCTCACGCTGAGTATATAATGTTCGGTTACACCCGAACTTAGACACCTTTACTTGTTTTAATTTTCATATAGTAATTGTTTAATGTTGAGGATAGCACACGTGCAAATTTCTGCATTCGGCTCTAGATTTATGGCTCAAAAGACCTTAAAAATTTCCCCTACCAATTCTAGGCGGTGCCACGCCTATGTTCTAAAATGTTTCCAAATTGATAGTTATTGCCATAAAGTCCACCCAAATATCAAGTTTCTTTACTTCAGTAGTCCTTGGTAATGGATTACCGCATTTTTTACATTTTTCGAAACTTTCGATATCGAAAAGTGGCCGTGACTATCCCTCGATTTCGCCCATTTTTGATACTAGGTTCATGATGAAACGCACCATGATCGATGTTTTTTTCTAAATACCGAGTAATGTATTCCCATTTCTTATTCCTTTTTCTAGCGGCAGAATTATCAGCGCCTAAAACTTTGGTAAGACACATAAAACATGAATAAATAAAATTACATTCATTATGTCAGATTTGTGTTTATTTTAGATGAATACCTAAAAAGTTGGTGGCTCTGAAAATTCTTACAAAAGTTCAATTTGAAAAGTACGTTATTTTTTTCATATTATATACACATACATATATACATGTATTCATATATGTATCCATTTTGACAATATCAGTAATACTTTTGCAATATGCCACTATTGCAAAAAATGTTATAAAACTAGTGGTAATACGTCCAATTTGTTTCACCATCTAGAACGATCGCATACAACTGCAAATTTAGATTCACATAGCTCGCCAAATAAGATTGATTTTCATATGAAAAAAAAAAACATATCAAGATCCATCATCACGTAAAAAAGCTTTTCACAGCACCCTACTAGGGTTTAGTCACCGCAGACGTTCGACCTTTTCCCATAGTGGATGACAAAGGGTGTTGTAACTTTGTATATACCCTCGTTTCGCTGTATAAGCCACCATCGCGGACAACTTTGCAGAATTTGTTTTATGATAGTTTAGAAGTTATGAAGACAATATTACATATATACATATATACATGTACATATTGTATTTACATAAATGTCTGAATATACGTGATATTGCTTTTAAATTGAGTAAACGCTTTTCACTATAAAAAAAATTCAATATATATCGCGATATATCGGTACCCCCTCTTAAATATCGAAAATATCGAGTAAGCCGAATATCGATACTTTTAAAATAAGCCAGTATACCGAATATCGTAAGATATCTCAATCGTAATATTAATCAATCATAGTGTTAACGGACGGACGGAATTGGATTCTACGTACTTAAATTTCTTTTATTGTATCTTCTATTGTACTAAGTGTACGAATTCATTCATATTAACATTTAGCAAATTCCATTTTATTCAACTACTTATTATTCATTCATGCAATTCAATCCCCTGCACACGCTTTATCATGTCATACCAACTTCATCAATTTGTGCACATATGTACATAATGATACTTGGATACTGCCCTTTTTTGATGTGATATATTTTACCTTAATTCACCACTTCCACATCTATCCCTCCACAAGGAACGTTCCTTCAGCTTGGTTGCACACACGTGCCTTCCATTCGTTCGACTTGTCGGCCCTTATTACCTGTAAATTTTCTATTTTTGTTTCTTTTCGCAAAGATTTGTTTTTGTTATTGTAAAAACATTGCCTGGGACTTGTTATTGCTATAGTCTTGTTGTTGTTATAGCGATAAGGACACTATGCTAGTGACAGCCACATATTTGCCTTTACGCACCACTGCGCCTGTAATTTCCTTTATGCAAGTGAGAGTTCTTTACTTGCCGTGTCGTTAGCTTTAAAATCAACAAACCTTCAGATTGCTTTTCATATTTTTCTTATGTATGACAATTATTTTGCGAAAAAAATGAAGAAAGACTTAATAAGATTATAGAATCCCCAGAAAGCTGTAAGGCTAGGCCGACAAGACAAAGAAAATTCCAAAAATATGGTTATTTGCTGATGAAGTTTAAAGTCCCAGACTCACATAGCGCATGGCGCGCCTTTTTGATGATCTCCTTTATATAATTGTGCCATCAGATTACTCAATACTTATGCGCAAACTATATGGTTCGGGGGTCGAACTTTCTGACATCCTTAGTGGAGAATTTCGCAATTGCCTTAAGCAAGTGGGAGTAGATCTTGTGTCACAAACTATAGGGGAATAGCCAAACTTTGTGCTATTCAAAAAAAATTTGAATCAATTGTCACAAAGCAACTGGCTTTTACAGTATCTTCAGCAATAGACCTGTCACAACATGGCTTTTGCAAGGGTAAGTCCACTGTGTCTAACTTGCTGGAGTTCTCAACCCTTGTATCCAATAACTTTAGGACGAACTGCGAAGCTGATGTCATTTATACTGATTTCAGTAAGGCGTTTGATAAAGTTTCCCATTCGATCGATTGGGTTTCCCATTACGGCTTCTCTCTTGGGTTTCTTCGTACTTGGAAGGAAGAAAGCAAACCGTTGTGTTTAACAATTGCTTGTCTGAATTCATCAAGGTATCTTCTGGAGTTCCCCAGGGCAGTCACCTTGGTCCAGTGTTGTTCCTGCTCTTCATTAATGACCTCCCAAATGTTTTGAAGCACTGCATGCCGCTGATGTACGCTGATGATGTCAAACTGGTTATGCCCATTCGCTCACCTGAAGATAGGGTACTTCTTCAATCGGATTTGAATAACATAGTTGAGTGGTGTGATGTGAACGTCATATCACTAAATTTACCGTAGTGCAAGTTTATGTGTTCTACGAGGAAATCTTTTAAATCCCATCAGTACTTGATAGGCGATTATATCATTAAGCAAGTCACAAACTTTACTGATCTTGGCGTTATGATGGACCCTAAACTGGACTTCAAATTACATATCGAATCGTGTGTGAATAGGGCTAGAGCGACTTTGGCTTTCGTAAAAAGATGGTCCAAGGAATTCAATGATCCCTATGTCACTAAAACTCTTTTTTTATCGTTAGTAAGACCTATATTGGAATATGCTTCCATTATCTGGAACCCGCGTTATCAGATTCATAGCGAAAAATTGGAGTCGGTCCAAAAGCAATTTTTGCTTTTTGCTTTAAATCATTTGCCCTGGGATCCATCAAGGAATCTACCGCCCTACTGCAGCCGGTTAAAACTTTTACAGCTGCCGTCACTACAGAGCCTTAGGGAGATGCTTGGCGTTTTATTCATGGTAAAACTTTTAAGAGGGATGATAAACAGTCCATTTCTGCTTGGCGAGGTGATGCTTAATGTCCCTTTTAGGCCCTCTCATTATTTCCAACCGCTATATATAATTACCTGTAGATCGAATTTTCAAATGCATGAAACTCTGCTTTGTCTGTGTCAAGATTTCAATAATCACTGTAATAATATTGATACTTGTGACGCACTCTACAATATAAAAAAATATATACTCACTGTTTTGAACTCATAACTTATTCAAAATTATCATGTTAAACTAAATTTGTTACCAGCTCCAGTTACTTTGGGCGGGTGGCTTGGAATCACGTCTTTTTCAACCTCCCACGCATTGCAGCCCTACTCATTGGGTGTTAAATACACATCAGCTGCTCGAAATCACGTCCATTCCGACATCATTAATAATCAATAGTTACGTTGGGCGGCTGGCTTGGAATCAAGTCCTTTCCAACCTCCCACACATCGCAGCCCTACTCATTGTGTGTTAAATATACATCAGCTGTTCGAAATCACGTCTATTCCGACAGCACTAATAATCAATAGTTACGTTGGGCGGGTGGCTTGGAATCACGTCTTTTCCAACCTCCCACGCATCGCGGCCCTACTCATCGTGTGTTAAATATACACCAGCTGCTCGAAATCACGTCCATTCCGACAGCACTAATAATCAATTCCGTTGCTCGGCATCACAGTCCATCCCGACAACTGATTTAATAATATATATACATATTTTATAATATAATTTTGCTCACTATGTATGCTTCTGTAATTTATTCTGTAATCCGTAATTATACTTAGTCTGATTAATTGTTAAATTTGTGGACTAATAAATAAATAAATAAAATAAATAAACACATGTATGCTTGAGCTGCGTATTCGTGTAGGTAGTGCGTGACTGTTTCCTTGAAGTCTTCTTAGCCGCATCTCCTGCATATGCTTTTAAATGATATTCCCATTCCTTGAGCATTCAGACACAGCAACCGCATTCACAACTTGTCCCAACATCTGAAATTCGCCATTTATGTTTCTTTTGATTGATGTGAGTGGGTGTACACAAATGCCCTTGCTTTTGCAAGTTCTTCTCATTTATTGTTGCCCACAATGCTCTAAACCCCAGGAACTCATCAGAGCTTAATGCTTGCACAGTTTACCGCAGCGTGAAGCATCCTCTTGTAGTCGCTGATGTCTTTGGACGATGCGATAATGGAGTTAAGCACCACGAGTGCGGTTCGACCACGTAATGTATAGAGAGGGTCCCACCCTCATTGTGTCTAAAGACAGGTCCTTGATATACCAGTACCAGTACGAGTCAGGTAGATCGACTAATAGCGATACTCTAAGCTACTCAGAGAAACCACCGGCTCCTACCCGGCAGCTCGTTTTAGACCGGTCTATGTAGAGCGAGATAGCTTTCTTTTTACGCACCATTTCTTCCATCCAGTGTTTTCTTGAGAAGAGCCTCGCCTTATAGCTCCTGTTAAAACTCAGCGGGGGCGTTTCATAATCTGATGATGGTGTCAAAACAGTAAGCATGCGGAGTTTGTTACAGTAGGAAATTTATCATTTTTACAATCACAGTTAATAGCTAAAGAGATCCTGACATCCCATCGTTCCTCGGAGACTACGCATGCTGGACACGAAGGAAAAACTTATGGAAAGCCTCCTAAAACAATGCCTGTTAAAGCAACTATGACAGATGGAGGGTGCTTAGCCCGCTGCAACATGCCTTCTGGAGAAAGTACTCAAAGGTAAACGCCATAAGAACTCTTTCAAAGATGCCTATGTGACATATTAAGGAACTCTTTGAGGGATTGTTGGCTTGCGTTCGAAACTTAGGCCCGGTGAAAGGGGAAGGTGAGAGAAGGACCAGGTCAGGAGGTAAGATATCTTTTTCTTAGAAAATCAAACTGAAGTCGGAGAAAGGGAGGGTGGAAAATTTGTAATAATAAAAGTAAGGAAGGATCGTGAATATAAAAAGAAGAAAAAAATCAAGCAGAATAAAAAGAAAGACGATTAAAAGGTAGAATAAGAAGAAAAGAAGAACTAGGCAAAAAATTAAAAAAAAAAAATAACAGAGAAAAGAAAATAAGATCAGTTAACGAAAGATGAATCAGGAAACTAAATGGAAGCCAATTCTTGCAAAACAAAACAAATTAAAGAAATCGAATATTTATAAAAGATATTCGATGATCGTAAAAGCGAAAAGAAAATGAAAGAGAAAGTCGTGGTGGAAACAAGCCAAAAAAAGAACAAATGGAAGTAAAAAAGGAAAGGAACACGAAATAGTGACAGAAAAATAAGGAGAAGAAGAACTAAAACAAAAAAGAAGAAGAGGAAGAAGTAGAAAAAAAACAAAAGGAGCAGTCAGAAAGGTAGAAGATGAAAAGAAATAGGAAGAAGAAGAAAAGAAAGGAAAGGAAACGAAAAAAATTAAAAAAAGGAGTAGCAGAAAAATAGGAAAGAGAATAACAAAAAAAAAGGAAGAAAAATCAGAGAAAAGAAAAAGAAGTAAAAAAAGAAAAAAGAAAATGAAAAACTAAGAAAAGAAATTAGAAGCTCGTAAAAGTGAAAACAAAATGAAAGAGAAAGTAAGACATTTTATAGAAGAAACTCTTTCTTAGCGGGGTCGCCCCTCGGCAGTATTTGGCAAACACTTCGAGTGAGTTTTTAGATTTATTTATTTAAGAAGGACAAATGGAAGAAAAGAAGTAAAGTAAGACGAGAAAGAGACGGAAATACAAAGAAAATAAGGAGAATTAAAACAAAGAAAAGAAAAAGAGGCAGTAGTCGAAAAGTAGAGAAAAAGGAGGTTCGTTTTGTTGTAAATTGGAATGAAAATGAGACTGGTGATGGCGGAACGCCAAAATCGGTTTATCTCCAAACCAAATTCGACAAGGGATGACGGAAAAACTCCAATTTACATCATAAAAAGAAGAAGTCGGAAATATTTAGAAAGAAAACGAATCTCTACCTATTCGTAGAAGAGAAGGTAAGCTGAAATATGAGAAGAAGGAGGAGAGCAAAAAGAAACGAAGTTAAAAGAAGAAAAAGTAAAAGATGAATAAGAAGCAAAAAGAAAACAAAAATAAGAAAAGAGAAGTAGGAAACGCAGTAGAAGAAAGAAAGATCAAACAAAGAAGAAACAAGTAAAGGTGGCTAAGTTCGGATGTAGCCGAACATTATATACTCAGCGTGAGCTTCAATTGTACATTTCAGATAAATTACTTTTCTACATAACACGTGGCACCGCCCGTTTAAAACAAAAATGTCTCCCCATTTCCTCTTACAATAAAACTTGATAAGTGAAATATCATTGATTCAAAACTATTTTTTGCTAAGTTATAGCTTATTATTCTAGTCTACGACCCTTTTAAACTTGTTTTATATCTAAGTTGCCGTGGTCTTTAATCGATCCCGTCCATTTTTACAAGAAATATTTTCTGTTATAAGGAAAATATGTGTACACAATTTCATTACGATATGTTAATTTTCTTCGAGTTATTGCTCGCGAAACATAGAAAATTGCGTAGTCATAAAAGGGGCGGTGCCACACCCATTTTCAAAAATTTTAGTGTTTTCCAATTTAATGTTATAATTCAATTTAGAAAGTAAAATTCTATTGATACAAAGCCCTTTTTCGCTAAGATATAGCTTATTATTTTCGTCTACGACGCTTTTAAAAATCTTTTATATAAAAGTGGGCGTGGTCTTTAACCGATATCGTCTATTTCTTCTAGAAATATTTCCTGCTATAGGGAAAATTTGTGTAAGTTTTTCCTATTTACTGTTATAAATCCACTTGGGAAATGAAATACCATTGATATAAAGCTCTTTTTTGCAAAGATATAGCTTATTTTATTCGTCCACGACCCTTTTAAAAATGTTTTATATAAAAGTGGGCGTGGTCCTTAACCGATTTCGTTAATTTTTCTTCAAAGCATTCCTTATAGTAAAGGAAACCTCGATTTTTAATTTATGATTAATAACATTTGTAAAATTGATTTAAGCACAAGTGGGCGGTGCCACGCCCATTTTAAAATTTCAACATTCTAGGTGTATTATTTACTGAATAATCCGGTTTTTTGTGTTTTCCAAAAATGCTATATAAAAGTGGGCGGGGTTATCATCCGATTTTGCTCATTTTCAATACCAATCTATTCTGGGTCCAGATAAGCTCGTGTACCAAATTTGGTGAAGATGTCTTAATATTTACTCAAGTTATCGTGTTAACGGACAGACGGACGGACGGACATACTGACGGACATGGCTCAATCAAATTTTTTTTCGATACTGATGGGTTTGATATATGGAAATCTATATCTATCCCGATTCCTTTATACCTGTACAACCAACCGTTATCCAATCAAAGTTAAGATACTCTGTGTGCAAAGCACTTTGAGTATAAAAAGAAAACCAGAGACTTAGAAAAAGCAAAGAAAGAAAAATAAAAGAAAACGTTAAAAAGAAAACGGTTCGTTTCATTTAATATGAAGTCTTTGTAAATTTAAAAGCAATATGAATCACACACAATGCATTTTAATTGCTTCTTCAATAAATTTAAATTGAAATATATACTTAAGTGGCCTTCAGCTGGGCTCAACCAGAATCAAACGAAAACAATAAAGTTCATCACAATAAATCAATATCAATAACTGTACCAAGCACAAAGTCATGGTAAAAAGGGCAGACAAGGTGAGTGGGTGCATGGGTGCATGGGCGAGAGAAGAACAAAATAAATAAATTCCATCGAGTCAGCAAATTCGTTTGTTATGTGTCAATGGCGAATAACTTTGCACAATGCGCTTGCACATGCATACTGACATACATACAGACAAACGTGCATTACAAAAAAAAATTAAAAACAAAAAATAATCTAAGATTTTCTAAACATGCTATCTATGAATGAATACTTACTAAAGTGCAAATAAAAGCTAACGATGTGTTAATTAGGGGCTTCAATGAAAGTATGGATAAAATTCGATTTATTTTAATTTCTTCACTTTTTTTTCGTCTGTGATTCCTTCCTACTCAAGTCTGTAGCAGTTTCGAGTGTCACTCGCTACAAAGCTTCTTTCGTCAAATTCTCTTTAGTCTGCTTCTACTGATGGCCTATGACTATCAAATACGATGCAAACATCTTAGCACTTCATAGTAATGCGATAAGGCTCTCTCACTCTCTCTATTGTGTTCCGTTCTACGCTAAGTCTCCTTTCGTTTACGCACCGAGGAAACTGGTGCTTCATCATTGTTGGCAGACTCTCTGGTTATAGCACTATCTCCGCTCCTCTTCACATCCTTACAATTTATATTATCTTTTTCGGAAATCATCTTCAAATAACCATACACTTTGGGCGCGGGGGTTGGCAGTTTTTGGTCACAGACTTTCCTGTTACATAAGGCATATGAACGCGCGTGCAAGTGCCTAAGCTGATCAGGTCATATTCGGGCGCTGTAGAGTTCGAATATATCCTCGAACCAGCAAAAGGGTGCCTGCCTTAGCAAGGGGGTTAAGGCAAGCGTCACGATCTATCACGGAGGGGGTAGGGGGCTCTTGTAACCCGTCACGTAAGGTTTGATAATTTATTATATCCTTATTTCACCTTTGAACTACATCTTTTTTACAAATTTATCCACCAAAGAAGTGTATGGGTACCTTAGACCTGAAAGAAATATACGCATTCACAAGGGAAGGGGAAGGAAGTCTGAACAAGGGACACGATTTGGCACGCATGTGGCGAAGTTAGTCGAAGATTTACATCACGCAATTTATGGAACGCCACAAGGGTAAAAACCTAGCCGGAAAATCTTTACATTAAGTTGTGTTAGCGTTAGCGGATATTTTTTCTCTTGTCATGTAATGTTTCCGCCGAGTATAGTTAAGGCCATTGTGATTGACGGTAAGCGCAAAGTCACTAACGTTCTGCCGCCTCTATTTCTCCCTTTTTCTTTCTTTTACTTTTCACCTTTGCTTCTTCTCTATTGCCCTTCGGCTTTCCCTATCTATATTTCATTTTCCTCAACCCATTCTCCATCCTTTTTCCCACTACTATTTTTTTTATAATCGTCTTTACTTTCCGCTCTTCCCTACACTCCTTTCGCATTTTAAATCCCATCCCTTCCTCTATTCTCCCGCTCTTTACCTTTCTCCATGTCTTCTCTCTTTTTGTCCTACCAATATTCCTTTCTGTAACCGTTCTCCTCTTTGTTTCTATTTATCTCCCTAATCGTCTGCCTTTTCCATTCCTTCTGGATTTTTCTTCCTTCTTCTTTCCTTTCCCTTATTATCCAGCTCTTCTAAGCCTTCTTCTCCCTCTACGCTCCTACCTCACCTCTCCGATCACGCAGGCACTTCTTAGTAGGCATGGCAACGCATAGTCTTCCAAAAACTTCATACTATCGTAACTTTAGGGTACATATACCGAATATGCTGTCCTTTTCCTTTTTACTCTCTTTACCGTAAAATAGCGTCAACTGCAAATCGTCAGCCCTAGTATGAATACACATACAAACCTTCTAGGAATAGCGTTATGTAAGCACTCTAATTGTTTATGCCGCCATTTTACTATATTTATTTGCATGTCTCGGTTGTTGCTTCGTCCGGATGTATGCCGTGCAAAAATTGACTAATAGCGTTTTCTTTTCTGAAATAAATTGTTGCCTAAGTAAATGGTAAAGCCTTAATAGAGCTACTCCTGAAAATGTTCAACATTTATAGTGCATACAAAAAACATTTCAACTCACCATATTCATTCATATTAACAGAGTATATGTAGAACTTAAGAGCGAATTGAGAGTTTTACAGAGTTGCACTGCCACACCGCCATTTTATAGAGGGTAAAAGTGTAATGCTTTTGCGTTGCGAGCAGGCAACAATTTTCACAAAAGAACGAAATACCCCGTAAAGGCGTTGCCTATTTTTTAGAATAGAACAACAACCCTTGCGCGGCGTACAAAAAGCGTAACACTTTAGCCAGAAAAGAAAACGCTATAAATTTGCGCAATTCCATTAAAGCAATAAACAACGGCACCTAAAAATTAAAACAACAATAGTCGCTATTGAAGTTACATAATTATACAAATAAACAAATGAAAGTCGCCGTGATTGAAAAAAAAATATCTAAATCGATCTGCAGTGTGAAACGAATAGACCTTGTAAAAAAATTTGTCATTTTGGAGATGGTAGAGTTTTAAGGCGACCAAGTCGCGTATATTAGTACAAGATGTGTAGACCTCAGTCGCATGTATCTCACCATTCTTCCGTTATGGATGCAGTTCAATGTTTGCATATAATTATAGCTAAACAGGTCCGAGGGTTGGTTGGCGAGTCCACTTCAACTCCAATTAGCGCTTATGCGTCTAAACTCTACAAGACTAGAAACGCGTCCGCCTGTTGTGTTGTTGTTGTTGTTCCAGTGCTTCGCCCCATCCAATAGGTGCGACCGATCACAAATTGTCGTCAATATCCTCTAACGGGAGTCCAAGGAAACTTGCTGTTTCAACAGGGGTGGACCATAATGAGAGGGGTGTTAAAGGCGTTGGTTCCACAATCAGGGGGCCTACTCTGTATTGCGATGCGAAAGAAAAAATACGCGAAATCGCAAAATCGGTACTCTGTATCTTGACATTCGCATGTATATTTTGACTTTCGCATTCACATTTTGCCCATTCGCAATTTTTCTCCCTTTTCGCATTGCCGGCACTCTGTAAAGCGAAAGCGAATGTCGAACAGCATTCATTTTCGCATTTTTCTTGCTACAAGTAATAGGCATTCGCATTGTTCAAATATGTAAGTATTAATTGATGATTTTATAAATTGATATCTTTATATTCATTTAAAAATATATAGGCCAACTTAAAAATCAAAACAAACACAAAAGCAACAATTTGTAATCCTAGTGGACTTAAAATACATAAATAAATAACAATTAAATCGAAACCACTTTTTTATAAAGCATTTCTATTGGAAATCATGTCATTTTTTATTTGTTCTCTGATACAACTAGCAATATTTGCCATTCTATGATTTTCCACGTTTTCTGTATTTATCACGTTCACTTCTTCCAGTTCAATTTCTGAACTGGGAGGATTTCTTCATTTAAATCAATCCTTTCTTCATTTAAATCGTTCCATAATGCTACAGAATCCTTTTTTTAATTTGTTCAACAAAAATTAATCGTTTGCCGAAATTGTAATCGCCTTGTTTCTTTTGTTCTCTTTCTTTGAGTTTGGTCAGTGATGCATACTCAAGCAAAAAATTAGCGAAAAATAAAAAAGCGACATTGTTAGCGATGCGATAGCGCTACAGAGTTCCAATTACCTTTCGCATCGCAATTTATTTTCGCATCGCACTGCCTTTCGCATCGCAATACAGAGTAGGCCCCCAGGTAAAGAGTTGGTTGTTGTCATGTGGGGACACATTACAAGCAGGGCATACATTTTGTATGTCGGGGTTAATTCTGGATAGGTACTAGTTTAACTTGTTGCAGTATCCAGATCGAAGTTGAGTGACAGTCACTCGCGTTTCCCTAGGGAGAGTGCGTTCCTCTTCTGCTACTTTTGGGTATTGTTCTTTGAGTACAGGATTCACCGGGCAATTCCTGGCATAGAGGTCCGCCTGTTGGGAACCTCGCTTAGTCAGTGTGATCCCTTGAATCAAGCAGTGCTTACTCATCGCTCATCTCTTTGCTCAGTTTTTTACGGGTGCCCAACATCCAAATCAGAGAAATTCTATATCGACTGATCATATTCAGGAACCACTCTCGACAGCGACCAAACAGATCTGATATTAAAGTCACTGTTTCGAGAGCTTGAAGAGCCCCCAGGCTATCGGAGAACATGGCTAGTTTCTAACAGCACCCAAGGTAACCAGTAATGCTCAACATTTCTATAGCATGTTTTATAGCAAGAATCTTGCATCGCAACCCAATCGCTGACTGCGGAAGATGAAAAGATATGGACGTGGCCGGTAGTGTTGCAAAGACTGATGATTCCACTCCTCGTTCGAGAAAAAAGCTATATCGAATAGTTGAGTGAGCTCCCAATTCTTTTAGTCCTTTCTTGTAAGAAAGAGAATCTTATTGTTTCTTACAAAGACTATAATAGACCAAATACTCAGACCATCCAACTACTCAGATTCCTCAGTGATCACTGCATAATCCTGCTGTTCATTTTGCGTCACACACCCGATGCCAGGTAATCTGCCACTTCAACTTAACTCTTGCTGAGTTTACTGAGTTTGCTATTCATAACACAAAGCTAGCGGAGTGGCTACAAGTTACGGCCTGTGTAGTCCTTCTCCATTTATGTGCAGTGATATCAAACTCATGTTTGAATGTCAATCTTTTTCGGCGTTTCATAGTTCATTTATTAGCCTAAGGAAGGAAGGAATACACCGGTATACTCTCTTGGTTCTATTTGGCTGTGGCTATAGCCTGGAAAATAGTGTTTCTAAGCTGCTTCTGCGAAGCTTTCCGCCCATTATCCATCTTAACCAAGATTTTTCCGTCGAAAGAATGTTTCTTTATTCGAGGATTCTTTGGTGGATTTGAAAGACGAGTAAAATTCCTTACAGCATTTATTTTTTTGTAAATGTAATGAAATCCATTCAGATTAAAGGACGTGAAGTAGAATAGAGAGGAAGTTAACATCTTCCCGAAAAGTCAGTCGGTTACATATCTGTGGTCTGCAAAATCGTATGGTTGGGCGCACGAAGCCATAACGACATCTCTGGCGACACTCACGTGGATTTCTTTCTGAAACTTTCCAGAACTCTGAACTTCGCGGACCATTTGTAGTTTACTTTTGAGCAGATAGGCCTTTTTGTCAGCTGAGATAGCGCTTGTATGCGTGCTCCGAAGCTACCTATGTTTACTAAACCCATATTTCAATGGTGACTGGAGTCAATTAGCTTTGTTGATTTTTTCCGACGGGGTGGGTATTGGAACGATTTTCCGTCATCTCATATAAAATTTGGTTTAGAAACAAACCGGTTTTGGCGTTGTGCCATCATCAGTGTTATTTTTCGTTCTCTGATGGTTATTGGAGTTACGACATGGCCCTGTACGAAAGAAATTCCATTTTTAACAACGTCATTATTCGCTAAATAACTGGACACGACTGTCCCTCAACTTACTGCGTTCGTTCTATTCCGGTATTTCGCAAAGTGCAGGGTGCCAGAAATTACACAAATTTTCGCACCACTCTTAAACATCTATGAATGTAAGAATAAACGAATTTAATCTTTGAAATAATTTTCTAGGTTCACTGGTTATTAATTCATTTATTCAAATTAAGATTTTCGCAATTGCCTGCTCATTTGCATTAAGCAATAACATTGAATAACAACAAGACATAATTCGTACTATATTGAAATGTTACAACAGCAAAAACAAAAACGTAATTTAGACACGTGCTGCAATAAAAAAAAATTGTATACATTTCATATGAAAATTGTCATCATTATTTTGTTCTGCCGTGCGTACCAAAGATACGACAGTGATAAAAGATTTATCATAAAATTAGAAACTATGCACTAAATAAGGTATCATAACGAACTTTGGGAAATTCTGCCACCTTTCGAGCAATAGCAATCGTGAACTGTCGAATAAAAAACTCAAATATTCATTATAGCAGTATTTGCTTTATGAAGACTACTTTGGGAGTAGTATTTCACAATACTCGCGTACTTCACTAATAGCTTGTTCAAATCAACCTGATTACTGATCGCTTGCACCGTGTTGCTTCTATACTCTCATTAGGCGTCCTAAGGTCAATACTTTTCACGAACATGCCTTCTAGAACAGTTGTATCTCATACTTGGTTATTTAGCTATATACATGTATATCTGCAGTTTATGTTTATAGCTATATGCGGGTGTATGTGTGAGTTAGTACTTCTGCTCTTTGCTGATGATAGCGTGATGTGTGATTGTTTCTCTTTCTTCTTCACTCTTATCTGCTGACTACATAGGTGTATGTCTGGCTGCTTGCGTTGATGTGTTCATGTACATAAGTATGGTTGCTTGCTTTATTGTTGTTGTACATTTATTTAGTAGCAGCATAGTGATTCTAATATTCGCCACAGTGATTTATAGGTAAATGAGAAAAACAGTTATTTGTAGTATCACATTCTAGTCGTTAAGTATTCATCAAGATACTTGCTGGTCCAAACTTCGGAAAAGATACTTACACACTCTTCAATGTAACCTGGCGAGAACTCACTCGCTGTCGCTCTTAAGCGAACTAGTTGCTATGCCTTGCTTGTGCGCCGCCTTTTATAACCTGCCAATGCTGAAGTGTCCGTACCAAGTACCCATTCATCTTTCGCGCATTTCGGCTATCACTCATTCCTCTTTAATATATTTGTTGTTACTGTTGCTATTTCTTTCTTTCTTGAGCACACAAATGCATGTTAAAGTTAATATTTCTAGTTCGTTAATTTTGTAATCTAAAAAACATTCCCCTGAGGTTGAGATGAATGTTTCGGATTTGTGCAGTAGCTTGGCGGAAATGAATTCAGTGCTGCTACTAGTCCAGCTGTCATGTCACCAACTTGTGTGACCTTTCGAACCTGAAGGTCGGTCATTACAACCTATTTAAATGGCTTAGGCATTTTCTTTCGTTTGGATCATTAACCAAAGAGTGCACTTGAAATATATTAAAGATATATTTTAGGCTTATTATTCCTAATCGACAGTTTTCACAGCAAAATAAGAAAGCTTTACCCTCAGCGCCACGAGTGCTCGTCTCCCAACTGAATGCATTCTAAGGTGGAACACGGTGGTTAGAACCCTGTTAAAACAAATAATATAAAAGAGTATAAAGTTATCTCCGAACCACAAAACTTGGATACAACAAATTGTAGCTTTCATTCCCCAATTCAAGTATGAAAACTGGGGCTAGAACCTTAAGTTGTGCGCTTTATTTGGTTATTACTGCGAATATATATGTAACCTCGGTGATAAATTAAGAAAGAAATCATCGGTTGATTAGTGATTGCAGAAGATGATGCTGTAAAAAAAATTCTAAACTAAAGCTAGGTCCATGAACTGTGCGCTCTATGTTCCTTCGCCATTCAGGAGTCTTGCAAGACATGTTGTTGTTGTTGCGATAAGAACACTCCCCGAAGGTTTTAGCGAGTGTTATGGTTGGTGGTCCTTTGCCGGATGCAGATCCGGCCCGTCCCGGTAACAAGCACCGTTAAGGTACTAGCCCGACCATCTCGATTTAGTATGGCCAGATGAAATCTTCTAGGCTTCCCACCACCTAGATCTATGAGCCACACAAATCGATCAGTAAAAACCACCATCGGTTGAGAATCAACACACAGCACATACACATGAATATACACAAACGTCCATTTTGCCAATACCTGCACGACAGATCAGAACGAAGTAGACACTGATGATGGCACAACGCCGAAACCCGTTTCTCTCGAAACAAAATTTGACAAGGGATGACGGAAAATCGTTTCAATATGCCTCTGTTGTGTTTGTATATTTTTCTAACACAATATATAGCTGTCAGCTATCAGGCGTCTTGCGTCACCTTAACTGTTTTATAACACGTTTAAGCTCTTAAAGCTTAGTTGTTTATAGTCAGTTACATAGTTTTTGTTGTCGTCATAATACTCGCACACCTTGTGAATGAGGATAACTCATCCTGCAGACAAGCTGGTGCTTTGGTTTTTGTTTTCCTTTTTCTATGTACTCATGCCGCATCTAACCATTTTATAACAAAAAAGAGCACAAGTTGTTTTTTTTTATTGTTTTGTTTTTAATTTTTTGCTGTTTCTTCGTGCTAGGCATACTCTTAATTCATTCACTTTTGTTTGACCTTCATTGAAATTATTATTATTTTGCGGCCACCATGGTGTGATGGTAGCGTGCTCCGCCTACTACACCGTATGCCCTGGGTTCACACCCCGGGCAAAGCAACATCAAGTTTTTAGAAATAAGGTTTTTCAATTAGAAGAAAATGTTTCTAAGCGGGTTCGCCCCTCGGCAGTGTTTGGCAAGCGCTCCGAGTGTATTTCTGCCATGAAAAACTCTCGTCGAAAACTCATCTGCCTTGCAGATGCCGTTCGGAGTAGGCATAAAATATGTAGGTCCCGTCCGGCCAAATTGTAGGGAAAATCAAGAGGAGCACGACGCAAATTGGAAGAGAAGCTCGGCCTTAGACCTCTTCTGAGGTTATTGCGCCTTACATTTATTTTTTTTATTTTATTCATTGAAATTATGATGAATTCAATGATGTGTTTTGCCAATGGGATCTGTTGCGAAAAAGTTTTTCCAACTGCTTTCAAAGTTGCTCATCATCCTTGTATATTCGTCAAATAAGCAATCGTTGCGAGCGGCAGCTAAAAATGTCCTTGAAATTGGCGTATTGTAGTGAAATTTAATTAATACATGTAAACATTTTATAACATACTTTTAGGCGTTATATAAATGTCGTTCGCTTTGCAGCCTCAGTTATCCATATGTAGTATGACTTAGTAGTAGTTCGTATTTGCATATGACTAGTTCGCCAAAATGTCTATAAAAACTTATAATGTATTGATATGCAGATTTTACGGTATTAGTGATGTTGAGTTGTGGTTACGCGTAACTGCATAGTCGAGTTAATGTGCGCGCAGTCAGACACTAAGCCAAAGACTCAAGTAACAAACATAAACCAAATCAAAGTACTAAGCAAGCAAGAAGTGTAACGCAACCTTTTCAAGGGGTTGCCAGCGCAATTTATAGTTTCACCAACCCAATTCTCAACTTCATCTGTCCGTGGCGAATCATGTTTCTTTAGCAGTCGAGGCTCTGGCGAGCCCAAGTTTCTCATGGATTTAGGGGTTGGAGGGCGGTATGGCCTAGAAGGTTCCATGTGGACATACTAAATCTTTCCCGAGATGGCCGGGGTAGTACCATAAGGGTGCTTGTGACTAGACCGTACCGATCTGCTTCCGGCAAATGACCATCAACATCGATAATACTCCCCAAAACCTTCGGGAGCGCCCTTATCGCTACAACAAGATAACACGACCGATGTCTTACCTCTCTTACCTACTGAATACTGTAAGATTAAGGAAGTAAACATAAACCAAATACAAACAAAAAATCGAATACATAATTACGAAGAGGTCGTGTTTGCTTCCCATATTTGGAAGCCCAGGTTGGCTTTATATTAGGGCAATTATGCACCTTGGAAGAAAATTAAGGGAATGAAAAGGAAATTGAATGGTAAGGAGGTTAGGTTAGGTTAAACTGGCCGGTCAATAAAGACCTCAGATAGACTGAATGTGTCCATAGTGTTACCAGAATGTGTTTGACGACCAAACGGAAGAACCCCAATCAGGTGCCAGGACATATGTTATAGAATAGCTCCGTCCGGAAAGAAGTAGGCGCAAACAAGAAAATGATACTTCAAAGAAGAAGAAAACGAAAAATTCGTGAAAGATGAAGAAGGATTCCTATGATTCGGGTAACATTAGCTGTGCCGACGCGGATGATGGTTAAAATGTTGGTGGCAAGACAAGACCGAGACAAAAGCGTAGACTAAGTGTTGGACGAGGACAAAGAAGAAGTTGCTGTTTTTATTAACAACCCGATTACTGTTTTCACTTATTCATATGGTGAAGGCTACGGTTCCGGAGGTTCTAGCTACGATTACATTTAAAGTTTCGATAAAGATTGATTTTATGGTGACGACCAGGATTAGTGTTGTTGTTATGACAGTCGCAAATGAGTCTGGTCAGTAACGTGATTGGCTCCTTAAAACATATCCTCAAGCTGCAATGGGCTAAAGATATCTTAAACAAATTTGTCTTGAAACGAGCACAGAAATGCAGATAGGAGTCGCGGTCGGCAGTGGAGGGATATGCCTTAATGCATAAGAGAAATTTAGCACCGAAGACTATCAGCGGGAGGAACTAAAAAAATTGACTTTCGCTTTGCGGAACTTGTCAGTATCACCAAACAAGCTTTCACGGATTTTCTTAATTTCGCGGACAAAACAAATTTCTCTAAGATTGAACCTGCAAGTCGATAGCATTACGCTACCGATTGTCTTACACCCATAAATTCTGGGAGTTAGGTTAGGTTGAACTGGCCGGTCCATGAGAACCTTAAATAGACTGAAGGAGTCCGTAGTGTTATCAGAAGTTTCTTTTAACGACCAAACTGAAAAACCCTATCAAAAACCAGGTCGTATGTTATAAAATAACTCCGTCCTGTTGGCAAATACTAGAAGTTTCCTAGGATTTATGCCACTGGCTGCTTCTAGATCTGACAGCTATATCACTCCTAATAGCTGAAGTCTTAGCCTGGCAAGCGCAGCGCATGAGCACAGAACGTGCTCGATCGTTTCTTCTCCTACATCTGCTATCAATGATCAAGCCTAATTTAAACACATGTGACGCCAGAAGGCTGTGTCCAGTTAAAATACCCGTCATGAGTCTACGCGATCTGTGAGTGATCTTCGATAAATTTCAGAGTTTTCTCAAGTCCCTCAAACGGGAGGCGGGAGTATACGCTATTAAGGAGAGTAGAGAAATACTTAACAAATAGTTCTTGTAGAATTCCCAGAAACCTCGGCAACCTAAAAGACAACTGATTGATCCCGCCCGCCTTCATTGAATATAAAGGGACATCTCAGTAAACACTACTAGTGGTCAAGTCTTATGACGATAAATGCATGACGAGTTCTCCTCAGTCCTAAACCCGAAATTCGCAGAAGAGGAAAGCAGACCATTCTGGTACAACTTCGAGGTGGATATTCTATTAGGCACGCCCTGCGTCCATTCAAGACATTAACCATCTTTCCAAGTGGAATGTGAAACCAACGCTTTTGACACCTATGTCTCTTTGGTCCAATACTAGTTTTTGGTGAACTTTCCTTAGAAATTTTTGACAGGTATGAGCAATCGCACTTATTAGATGGGACGAAGCATTACTACAAGGAAGAAGGAGAACCAGCGGATTAAGGGATTCAGAATATGCCAGCCGAAAGAAATACCCTTCGTCTGATCCATTTCTGGTAAAGGATTGCCCATATCCCTAACTTTCCCCGCCAGCATTTGGAAAGTGCTACAACAACAACAAGAGCGAGAGGCTTGTTGTCAAAAAACACCGACTTATATTGAGCGTGAACTCGGGATTTTCGCACACAAAAGAGAGGTCCCTATTGCATTAGTTGGAACTCGTATCCCAAAGACCAGTTTTCAATTCGTTCGAACCTATTTATGAATTCCTGTAACTTTTGTCTGCTCCTTTGACTATATTTTCTGAGTTTTGCTGGAAATTTCAAGGCCCTTTGGATCTGATTTTGATAGCGTCCATTAGAAAACCGGTTCTTCGGATCCGGGTTCTACGTTCTGCGCATCTCTTATGTACAAGTGTTAATTCTTTGTCTAAATTAGCTCCTACAAAACAACTGTGAATGAAATTTTAATTTGAATTGTTTTCTTCTTCTCCTCCCAAAAGAGTTGATGAGTCAGATGTGTTTTATTGCGTTGTGATTCATAATTCATTTGTTCATTGAGATGGTTTTTGGTAGCGTTGCGCATATAACGGTTTTTGTGAATGTGACACGCAAGAACATTTTATTTAAGAAGTTATTTATGGTTTGAGTTTTAGGCTTTAAGATGCCACCACAGATGTTCCGAGCGCGGCGGCTACCGTGGTGTGCTGGTAGCGTGCTCCGCCTACCACATCAAAGATTCTGGGCTCACGTCCCACATCAATAATTTAGAAACACGTTTTTCAATTAGAAACAAGTTTGTCTAAGCAAGTGCGCCTCTCGGCAACGATTTGGCACACACCCCAAATGTATTTCTGCAATGAAAAGCTTCTCAGTGAAAACTCATCTGCCTTGCAGATACCGTTCCGAGTCGGCGTAAAATATGTAGGTCTCGTTCCGCCAATTTATAGGGAACATTTAATGTAGCACTACGCAAGATGGAAGAGAAGCTAGGCCTAAATCTTTTTCGATTTGTATTGTGCCTTGCATTTATTTATTTTATTTATTCGAGTGCTTTCCTCGAACCAAGTTGGAAACCTTAAGCTTGATGGAGTAATGCTTTCAAATTGACATAGTAAAGTTCTTTTCAACTTATCCCCATGCATCTTTCAGCACTTTAAGACTTTTCGGCATCGGCCCATTCTCAAATTCCTCGTGAATTAGAGACTGCATCCTCTAATCCGAAATGAATTTTTTTGTCTCTTTCGTCCCTGGTACAAATGTTTCTCATAACAAAACATTAAGGTTGAGAATACAAAAAATTTAAGGCATGAATTTTTCTATAGAAAGACTTAATTTGGAAAAGCTGTAATTATATATATGGGAGATAGGCTCTTGGCACCGTAACAACCACAGCAACCTCGACTGCCGTTTGAGTTCCAAGGCAAGGCTAGCTCCTTAAATAGAAGAAAACATTCAAGGAACGACCTGATTCACCATCGAAAACGCATAGCTAAACTGCGCACATAGGGGCTCGCTATTTTTCCCGACCAAGGGCTGTCATTTCAGTGTAACCCCATTTAATTTGTCGCGTCCCTCCCACAACCCCACCACTCCTAAAGGCAATGCTCAGAAAAATACTTACAATTTTACCAAAATCTACAGTGAGCACTTAGAGAGCTGAATAGGTGGGCGGACGTGAATCCATCAAAGCAATATTTCCAATTCATCTCTTCGTATTTGTATATTGCGTTGTGATAGTGCGAAATATGTACAAAGAGCAGCGCGGGAATACAGCCTAAAGTCATCTGGTAGGTGAATATACATATAGCTTGAAGTCAAACGGGTCGATGAAAACCGTCAACAATTCTAGGAAAAAAGTGGAGTATACGAAGATAGCTGGCAGTGTTTAAATAGGATTTCGAGCGATGCAAAGGTATGAAGCTCTGATGTGATATACGGAATTTGATGTAAGCTTCATGAACAACTTGATAGCTAAAGCTCAAGAAGTTGCGATATATAAGCGCTCTGAACGAGAGATGCTACGTGTCACAGATCGATATATGTATTAAGAAAAAATATAGTAAAATATTTTACATAACATAAGTTGATACTTTGGAAAGAGCGGACTTTGGGCTGTAGGGCTGTATTTTCCTTAATCTGACTACGTTTGACCTACGACACTCTTCGATACTGACTGTTGGACTCACTTTTCTAGTAGTGAGGATTATAAAAATTGAGAACTTGTTTCGAGACTCCACACTACAGTTTAAGAATGGACTGTGTACTAGAAGGAAGACACACTACCAGCCGCGTCGATATCTTTGCAGCTGCCAGAATCAGCGAGAGTATTTCAATCGAAGATCTTCGCAGTTTAAGAGGGTTGCAAAGCGTTATTCTGTGCGTATAGTATTAGAGTTTCTAGAAAGGCTTCTTTATTCAACAATGATATTCAAGCATACTTAAGATTTATAGAAAGGACATATTCAGATTAGTTGTAGTAATTAATGAGCACTGGAATATTGGGGCTTATGTGATCGAGTTGGCATTACAGCAGTATTTCTGAGGCCGAAGTTACAAGCTTCGGGCACGAATTTCTGGGAACAACACTCGTAAACCTTCAACAAATGAGGATATTAAGCAAGTTTTCTAAACATACATACATATTTCTTTACATTATTGGATCAAATATTGATAAATTGATTGGCCCTCCAACCAGAGGATTCATGCACGTTTGTCAAATAACCTACACTCTAATCCACATTGGACTACAATTAGCTTAATGATTAATGACGATGACAGCTTAATTACTTTATTTACTTCCTACTATTAGGAAATGTGTCTAACAACAATATGTCACGGCAATTATTCTACTATAAAATGAATTTTCATCATGTCTTTGCTTCTTTCCTGCTGGAAAATCACATACGATTTTAATCCGAAAATGAATAGCGTAACATAATGCAAATACTAATGAAAACTATCCAATAATGTAAACAAATGCTGCTACGCCTGTCGTGAAAATAATTAATTTGCATTCATATTGTTGTTGTATGTATTGTGTATGTAAATGAATGATCGCATTGACATTCAATTTTGATGGAAAACAAAATAGAAAAGTGGGAAATTTGTCGCATCAGAACAATGTGGATTTAACCAGTTTCGATCCAGTCAAACTGGCGTCAAGTGCCATGAAAATTATTGCGATGCACGAAATTATGTCACGGAAGTGACTTCACCGGTACCGAAATTGGATTTTCACAAATTTTCTCTTATCGGCAGCGAAATCGGTAGTCTAGAGCCGTTTTCATCAACTCTAGTTAAGTTAAAGTCCTGCAGATAGCTTCATTTGACATTTTCGTTTTCACAAACACAGGGTGACCAACTCCCAGTTATGATTTAGCCAGTTATGATTTATACTGTTTTCACACAGAAACTTAATGATCTCATTTCACCTTCTAATGAAATCGAAAATGTTTTGCTTTCACACAGAAGTAACTGCCCGATTAGTATGAAGGATGAAATGTCAAGCGAATAAAATGACAATGCTATATGACAGACAATCATGGCGGAATGATACAAGGTGGCAGCATGGTGACATACCTACATACATAAATAAGAATTCCATGTACTTTGTTTTTGTAAATTCGATGGACAAATGTCAAAATCGTACTGCGCCGGAAGTTGATGTATCAAATCCAATAAAAAAAGATTATAATCAGCTGTTCGATGCGGCCAACTTGTATCGTTCCGCCATGCAGACAATGACATTTACTTTGACAAATGACATTTTTAAGCACTGAACACACCAAAAACTAAGAAACTGAACGCTCCCAACAGAGTTGCATTGTGCTTTTGACTTCATTAGGCATTCGATTAGCTACTAATGAAATAATTATAGATTCGAATTTCGTAGGGAAGATTGAGCTCAATAAGCGTCTTAATGTAGAAAACTGCCTTTATTATTCAATAAGCCGTCTGTGTGAAAACAGTATTAGATTCTAAGCACTTAAATGACAGTCGATGCTGCAGTTAGCGTGGAGTAAAAGAGTTTGGACAGCTTATGGATAAGTGATTAATTGAAGATGGTGAAAACGGGCCTAAATAGGAAACAAGAGCCACACACATACAAGCTGAAGTGGTAGGCTGTGGGCTTATTTAGGCCAAGCAATCTTTGGTAACATATTGTAACGAATTTTGGGAAGTTCTTGATAATTATGCACCTTCTGCTAACGTTCGAATCGCTGAACTGTCGAATAAGTTACTCCAATATTCAGTATTGCAAAACGATCTTTATTTAGACTACTTTGGGAATAGTACTTCACAATTACAAATTATACTTCACTGATTACTGATTCCTCTGCTTGCGCTGCTGTTATACTCTCGGTTACCTTGTTCGCCCATTTCTCCTTAGGTCTATACGTTACACGCACATGCCTTCTAGAACAGTTGTATCTCATGCTTGGTTATTTAGCTATATACATGTATATCTGTAGTTTAAGCTTTTCTTCTAGCCATATGCGTGTGTATGCGTGAGTAACAACTGCTGCTCTTAGCTACTGGCTACAAATGTGTATGAGAAATAATCTCTCTGCTTCAAACTGCTAGTTACATATGTGTATGGAAGAATTCGTTGCCTAGTACATAAGTGTGGCTGCTTGCTGTTTTTGTTGTTGTGATTATTTACTAACAGCATAGTGATGCCACAATATGTTGCTCTTAGTTTCCTATCTTCATATTTTCGCAACGTCCTGCCTTTTGACAGTGTTAGCCGTTTCAGCAGCTCATAGAAATATTTTGGCTTGCCTACTATTTCATAAAAGGCGTGCATGACGCTTAGAGACAGATCCCCCGCGCTTGGTGATGGCCCCTTCATATAAAAAAAAGCGTCCTAGACCTATCTATGCCTGTAAGCGACTTTAAGATTCCAAGAGAGTTTGTTGTCCTGTATAACACGGATATGCTTAACTCTATTCTATCCATAGTTCTTCTCATATAAAGGCTATTTAATTCCATTTTGCTAGAATTGATAGGCATACCACATAAATGTGCCCATCTTGGTATCTTGTCCAGAAAACCCTGTAAAACATAGCGCAGGATGGCCGAAATTTACCTTTGACCTGATCTAGAAAATCGGTAGGCACTTTCTTGGGACTCCACAATAAGATCAAAATACCACAACACAGACATTAGAAGAAACTGGGCAGCTGTTTTTAGCGTATATCTACAAACTAATGTCTGTATTGACGACAGGACGAGTCCTGCCCTGCATCACTTCTGTCAAATCAACCAAATCCTTTCGTCTCGTTTATCAGCCAGTGCGTTTTCGATGAAACTACTATGCTGTTAAAAGAGACCTCCGAAGCGAGAGCTCCAGACCACCTTTGTAATGAAGATTACTTCCACCGCATCCTTAGACTGCGGCATGTGCTTGATGTTTTAAAGTTCCTCCTCAAGCATTTTACCCCATATTACGAACGTTTTAAGACTCCCCTCATCTAGATAGAATAGTCTCTGGCATTTTATCATCAAGTTTACAAAATCGACACATTGGTTATCGGATAGATAGAAATTAATTATGTGTCATCTTATTTTTCTTGTTCTTGTAGCGAAATAGACACTGCCTGAAGATTTTGAGGATTTTTATCGATGATGACGGCTCTCTGGCGGTTGTTAATCCGGAAATTGGCACCAGTAAGATACTAGCCCGAATATCTCGAATTTAAGTCGCCTATTAAAACAGGCATGCCTACCGTGTGAATATTCTAAGCCACTTGGGTCTGGGTTAGGTGTCGTCAGACTATGGTGTAGCGTATAGTACCCAGTGTGAGTTCATAGGTCGTTCCTATCCAAATTAATGAGTTTTTTCATACTTGAGGAAAGTAATACAATACAATTTGGCCTTTCCCCTAAGGAAGTCAACGCAGGAATGCTTGAACTGCTTCCTTCGCAGTTGCACCTCGCTTCCTTCATGTGTGTTTTAATGAGCTCACAGAAAAGATCTAAACCGTAAAATGTTGCTATAGCGAACGATTCGACAAGGCTACCTTCCCTCGTTCTCAGATCCTTGGGAAATCGAATGCGGTCAAGGTATTCTCTATAGCAAACTTCTATCGCACGGATTTCTGCCTAAAAGATAGAGCGGTGTAGATTTATGGAAAGTTGCGCAATCGATTTTAAATAAACAAACGAGTACCTACTGCCCCACCCTCCTTAAACTCCCTCATTGGGTATTTAGGGCAATTGTCAAACACATACTTTGCTTTGGGTTTCTTGTTGTTGGGCACCTACACAAAAAAGTATGTATACCAAAAAACTTGAGAGGGTACACAGTATATCAATGATTAGCATAACGAGAGCCCTAAAAACTAACCCCAACAGCAGCATTGCATGTCATTCTACACATCCCGCCTGCAAACCTAACGGCCAAAAACATCACGATAGCAGCTGCAACAGGGCTTAAAGCCTCGGGGCAGATTGAGAGCAGGCCGTATGACCATAGCAGTATGGCGTCATCTAATATCGGGCAAATGGAATATATGGTCCCGAGCCTGAGCTTCGAAAGAGATATTGGGGAAACAATTGAACCGGAGGGTTGGTGCCGGGTTGCAGAAATGGCAGAACATGCTATACACGTGTATACGGATGGTTTCAAATTAATGGAAGGGGTTGGGTCTGCGGTTAACTATGGCGACCCAGAAATAAGTAGATCCTACAGGCTGTCAGATTACTGCAGCGTTTTTAAAGCGGAAATTATAGCAGTAAAGAAAGCAGCAGAAATTCTGGAGGGAGCGTGCTTAAGCTGCAGTCGCGTCAATTTATATATTGATAGTCAGGCTTCGATTAAGGCAATAACCTCACACAGTACTTCGTCAAGAAGTGTTCTGGAATGCAAAGAATCATCGCTCAGGCCGGATTATACATCTTTACTGCGTTCCCATTCATAAAGGTATAGAAGGTAACGAAAAAGCCGATGAGTTGGCTGAGTCGACGATAGACGTCCCAATCCGTTTGGGAGAAATCAAAAGAAGACAGGAGTGGCATATGATCCATAAAGCAGGAAAGGCGTGGACAAAAGCGTGTAGCTGAAAAATTTCTAAGATCATGTGCAAAGCCTACCATATTGCACTCACAAAGTGGCTCATACCTTTGAAGAGTGAAGACTTAAGGCCATATTAACTGGACACTGCCTTCTGGCGTCATATGCTTATAAGTTAGGCCTCGTCAGTAACAGCAGATGTAGGAAGTGCAAACTGCAGGATAAAAGAGTTGAGCACATTCTGTGTGCGTGTCTTGCGCTCGCCAGGGGGAGAGCTCCAGCTATTGGGGGAGGCAGAGTTGCCATACTTCGAGGCAGCAATAAGCAAGAGGACGGAGTTATTCTATAACATAGTCATCGCACCTGATTGGGGTTCTTCCGTTTGGTTGTCAAACAAATTCTGGTAACACTATGGGCACATTCAGTCTATATGAAATCTTTATTAAATCGAACCTAACCTATTGCCCCACCCTGTGCGAGTTCGTGTATGTATTAAATGTTCGCTTGTTTGTATGTATGTAAATTCGATTGATTGCTATCGTGCCGTAAACAAAAGCTTCAAATTGTTCAATATCCGGCGCTTACCAACATAAAATTGACACAAGCTTTTTGTGAATGCTTTGTGATATTTGTTGTTTTTGCAACCAATTAATAGCAATTAAAAGTTGATTAAATTGTTTATTATAATAGCATTTCAATCGACTGTTTTTACTTAAAACTTTTGCTAACAAAATTGCGTTTTAAATACCGTAACTAAATTCAATACAAAAATTGTTACAAAACAAAAAAAAAAAATAACAAATTTAAAAAATTTTTGGAATTTAAAGTTTTTTGCAAATAAGTTTTATTAGTCTCTGACACTTTGTACCATTTAATTGGCTCTTAACTCAATGCGAATTCATTTACCTGTTTTGTTGTTGTAGCTCATCAGCGTCATTTTCAGTTTTTGTTGCTGCTAAGTATTTTAATTGTTTCAAAAATTCTGTACTTCTCCAATTGCAGCCAACTTGATAATTTAATAGTTGACAAGTTCGCATGGCGCGTAGTCGTGTTTCACTTTTCTTCTTCTTTATATTTACAATCATACTTTTGCCGTCTAAACTTTTATCCTTAGCATGCCTGAGCAACTTATACCAAGTGACACTTATAAATGGTATTAAAAAAAATTTGTGTTACTAAACTTTTACAAGGATAATCATCAAATGTTGCTATCTACTTACACGCTTGTGTATTTGTGTTGGGTGGGTGTTGCTGCGCTTCTAACGGGGTTATCAAATTTATGTGCGCCAATGACTGCGAGCTTTGAAATGAAATAAAACTTTGTTGCGGTAGACATGTTTGCCATAAATTTTACTACTTCTATGCTCATAATAAGCTGAATGAGTGAAAGCCGTTAAAAAAGTTTAATATGAAAATTTAGTAAAAAGTCTTAGGATAATAAGGATGTTTTTAATTAAGTGAGGAAAATGTGTGTGTGCGCAATTTATGAGAAGGAAAATGAAGTTGAAAAAGTGATTTTCGTTGTTTTTTCGTTGGTTAAGATAAATAGCGAACGAAAGCTCGATGTCTTTGATGTTGTAAATTTATAAAACAATATTTCAGATTTTGGAGAATTCTTGTAGAGTGACGTTCCTTTAGCGGATACATGGGAGTGCTTTTACTACTGAGCAGGATGCGACCATAGTTTTAAAGACAGTGTGGGACTCCTACCACCCAGAACCTCCTTCCTCCGCCAAGCATCGATCCAGCTGATACCACCTTAAAGTAGTCTTTCAGGAGGTAGTTTAAGCGCTAGGTTAGGTTAGGTTAGGTTGATTTGGCCGGTCCATGAAGACCTCACATAGACTGAATGAGTCCGTAGTGTTACCATAAGTTTATTTTAACGACCAAACTGAAAAACCCTATCAAACACCTGGACCTATGTTATGAAATAACTCCGTCCTCTTGGTAAATACTAGAAGCTTTCTAGGACTTAAGCTATTTGCTGCTTCCAGATCTGACAGCTGTATCACTCCTAATAGCTGGAGCCTTAGCCTGGCAAGTGCAGGGCACGAGCACAAAACGTGCTCGATCTTTTCCTCCAACCCGCTCTTCCTACATATGCTATCACTGACCAAGCCTAATTTAAAGGCATGTGACGCAAGAAGGCATTGCCCAGTCAGAATACCCGTTATGTGTATACAGTCCTCTCTTTTTAATGATAGAAACACTTTGTTAGTCTAAGGTTGTAAGACCTACACATAATCTTCGACACTTTGCAGCCCCGCGCCTGAACCCACGCCTTTCCGCCTTCCCTCTAATTGGGACGTCTACGAAGATGATGCGCCCTTTTTAACTAGTTCATCTGCTTTTTCATTCCCATCTATTCCCATAAGCACTGCCATCTCACGCATATACTGAGTGGACATGGCGGTTTCAAAGAGTACTTATGGAAGCGTAGGATAGAGGAAGATCCTCTTTGCTCAAGGTGTACCACGGAGTTAGAAAACACCGAAGACGTCATGTTCCACTGCCCCCGTTTTCACGAGCAAGGACTCACCTTGCATAGAGTTTTTGGGGAGGAACCTACCACGAGAAATTTAGTATCACAAATGTGCAACAGGAAGGAATGCTGGACTGCAGTGAGCAAAATGGCATTTATAGCATGACTCGCCTGATGGATGCAGAGAGGGAGCGCAGAGAAATGCGCAGGCGAAGAAGTGGCGATTAAATCGACACTCAGAGCAAATAGCGGGAATCTGGAGGCATGAGCAACAGTAGGCTCTTAAAAAATGTGAAATATGGAACGCCACCCTGAAGTAATGCGAAGTGGTACCAGGGTGGGCGACGGTTCCCAAACTGGGGTTCTTTTTTAGCCTGCGGACATACGGTTGCTGCGACGGCAGCAATTATGGTGCATTAGGCATCGTTCAGCCCTCCCGCAAAACAAAACAAAAAAATAAGCTCCTTAATGAACAGAACTATTACACCCGGTAAACCAAACAACATTTACAGGGAGTCGGAAGTTCTTTTGTCTTCTGCCGACTGAAAAATGCTGTAGTGGAAACCGATGAACGCATCCTAGGCTAAACTTTTGCTTATTTAGACTGAATATGTAGAGATGACCACACATTTGGCGGGGTAAAGAGATGTGATTAGGAAAGCGGAAAGGGAAAAAGATATTGTGGCGAATATTAGCATTTGGGTTCATCACTATGCTGATACTAAATAAATGCACAAAAACAATGAAGCAAGCAGCCACACTTTTTTACATGTAAACATCAAAGCTGACAGCGAAGAGAATATTTCACATACATATGTATATGTAGCCGGCAGCTAAGAGCAGAAGTTGTTACTCACACATACACATGCATATAACTAGAAGAAAAACATAAACTACAGATATTCATGTATATAGATAAGTAACCAAGCGTAAGATACAAATGTTCTTGAAGGCATGTTCGTGAAACGTCTAGACCTTAGGAGAAATGGGCGAACACTGTAACCGAGAGTATAAAAGTAGCGCAAGCTGAGGAATCAGTAATTAGTTTGATTTAGACACGCTAGTAGTGAAGTATAATTGCAATAGTGAAGTACTTCTCCCAAAGTAGTCTAAATAAAGACCATTTTGTAATACTGAATTTTGGAGTTATTTATTCGACAGTTCAGCGATTCGAATGTTGGCAGAGGGTGCATAATTGTCAGGAATTTCCCAAAATTCGTTACAATATCAATAAGGACAGCATGAAAAGAAGAATTGGTAAATAGAGACAAAAGGGAGGTAGGCGTAAGATGGATACGGAAAAAATGTGCGAATATAGACCGGACATTGAACAAAATTTGCCGTGTCTGCCAGCATACCAATAAAAAATAAATAAAACAAAGCGATTTATCTCTTACTTCTGAGGTAGGTAGGTGAAATGGCTGCGACCCTGATCACCCAAGTAGCTATTTAAAACCATTTTGATGCCATATAACTCGTCTAAAACCTACGGAATGTTACGGTCAATGTATTACAACCAGCCAGAGTTGTTGATAAAATTAAGAATATTCGGAATTGCTATCACAGATAGACCTCTGAGGTCTTCTAGAAACGGGGTTCCAAGGAATCTTAGTCGGGCTCTAGCTAGAGCCGGACATTTACACATAAATTGTTCTACTGTATCCCTGGCATTTGGATCTTTGCAGCTTCTGCAGTAGTCGTTATACGGAATCCCCATCTTTTCCGCATGCGTACCTACTTCCCAATGACCGGGGCAGACTGCTATCAGTTTGCCTGTGTTGCCCCTGGATTTGTTCAGAAGACTTCTCGTCCTCCTTCCATCATAGTTTGGCCAAACGGATTTTGATATTGCACAGGTGGTGATGTTATTCCACTTTGTTTGTGCTTTCATCAAGTAGAAGCTTTGGATATTCCCCTTGGCTACTGATAAGGGTATACCTACTTCGACACTGGTTATTTCCTCGCTCATCTCCGATGAGCCCCTGCGTGCCAGCTCGTCGGTCTTCTCGTTACCTTCTATCCCCTTATGACGCATAGTTCTAGATTGGTGCATAACTGGGATATGAGTCGCTTACAAGGCCACACTAGTTTTGAGTTAATGTGTAGCGAGGAAAGCGCTTTTATCACTGCTTGGCTATCCGACAAGATGCAAACTTTACCATGCTACATTCAAGCCCTCCAGTGATTTGCAGGCTTGCCAAATCGCGAGGATTTCTGCTTGAAACACGCTGCAGTGCGATGGGAGTCTGAATGATGCAGACAAATCTAGGGACTCAGAGCAGACTCCGGCCCCCACTACCGATTCCATCTTGGAGCCATCAGTGTAGATTTGGATGTCGTCGACCCTTATCCCCGGGTTTCTCTTCCACTCGTTGCTGCTTGGAATGGCGGTATTATAACCGTACTCTAACATCAGTTTGCGAGGGTAGTAATCTGTCGCGGTACTATATATACCATCCGGAAGTTTATTTAGGTTACTACTATGCCCTTGCTGAGTAACCTTCCAACACCAAGACTCCCTGAGCCTCAGTGCGGTTTGTGACGATGTACAAAGTATATGCAAGTCGATCGGAAGCAGATGCAAAATGGGGTCTAAAGCAGCTGTGGGGCATGTGCATCCGGCCCCTATGGAACCAACACACGCAGTGCGCTGGACTTTTTGCAGGCTGGTGAGATTGTAGCTCTTACTTAGAGCTTCCCACCAGACTATGTACACATAGCACCAGTCGCACAACCGCCTCGTACATCCAAAGTACCATGCTTGGCTCGAGTCCCCATTTCTTACCAAACATTGATTTGCAGGCATAGAAGGCGATGCAGGCCTTCCGTACCCGCTCTTCGATGCATAATTTCCAATTCAACTTGCAGTTACTTCTTAATTTGGTTGTAATTTTTTTAATTTTATTTTTTCAGAAATGTTACTATTCTTTCTGACGGATCAACAACTATGCTGTCTTAAATGCGAGGTAGTAAAATCTGTTAAAATTTCAATATTTGAAAACAAACTTAATTAGTTAATAATTTTATATTTTCACAGATAACAAATACTAAAGCTACAACAACAACAGCAACAACACAAACTACAGCCAATACGCTTCACCTAAACTTATAACAAGAAGTTAACGTTTTCGTGAAATTTTAGAGAAAGAAACAATAACAAAACCAACAGTTGAAGCAGCAGCGAAAGCCAAAATTGCAAAACTTTCTTGAAATCACCGAAAAACAACAAAGAAAAATCTAAATCGTAAAAAAAGGAACAAACGAAGCGCAGAAAAACTATTAAAAGCAGAACAAGAAAAGGCGAATAACTTTAAATTATTAACACAACAAAAACAATTAACTAAAATTTAAGATAAATGAATATAATTTTTTTTTTTTGAGACCGCAAGAAATTTATAATTTGCTTAGTTTTGATGTTTACAATCCCGCTGTAATTAATTTACTTGTTAGTTTACTGAATCTTAAACGCATAGCGTGCTTTCAGGCGCAGTTGAGATTTATTTTGCTATAAAAACTAGCTGCTAAGCAGCAAAACAATTTTGAGTAAAACAAATTGTTTTTTTAAACGCTTACCGCTAGCGCATTGCATACTTTTCGAATTTCCACATTTTCACAATGAAAATTGCAAACATGAAATTTAAGCGCAAATATGGCTGTTTAAATATTTGAAAAATAATATTACAGTATTTTTCGAATATTTTATTTCGTAGTCTTTTATAAGTTTATATATAAACAGTCCACTTAGTATACTACATATATCCCTCTCCAATTAAGTCTGTGTCTGTCTCTTTCTATTTTAGTGTGTTCTCCGAAATTCGATACTTTACTCTTTAGATATATAATCAACACGTTTTCAAACAAATTTCCATAAATTTAAACTAACATTAAAAGTACTTAAAAATTAAAGTTTCAAGCAAAAACTGTTTTCAACACAATATCAAATATTTTGAAAAACATTTTCAACAAGCAGACACATTTAAAAAAATTTTTCAATATATATTTTTTTCCGAAGTCTTTCGTAAGCAATTTTTGTGCATTTGAAGTAAAATTTTTGGTTTTTCAAAATTTAAATTTCTTGCTTTTTCACACTTTAATAAAAATTTAATTCACTAAAATCTTAAATAAAAAAAACTTATAAAATAATCAAAAAACGAAAAAACGAAAAATAACTTACAAAAAAAACTTCGTTAAATAACGCTTAAAAAGTAAAGTGACGCCACAACAACATGGATCCTTTATCGCCCGATTTGCTATGGATGGTCATTCTTGGCTTTTTGATTGCTTTTGTATTGGCTTTTGGTATTGGCGCCAATGATGTGGCTAACTCATTTGGCACAAGTGTCGGCTCCGGTGTGCTGACCATACGACAAGCTTGCGTATTGGCGACTATATGTGAAATTTCGGGAGCAGTTTTGATAGGTGAGTTTGGTTAATTCCTTCAATTTCTGGTTGGTTAATTTCTACACCTGCACTCGACTCTATAGCAAAACATATATATTGGCACGATTTTCCGTCGAATAGTTTTTATTGGCTTAACGGGTGCGATGAGAACGTCCCCTACTGATGCACATACTGCCGTAGTGAGGGATGGGAGCCCTATTCTATTAGAGAAAGAGGCAACACCCGCTGCACAAAGACTTCAAAATATCTCTGAGCTAAAGAGCGGAAACATAACAGGGCATAAGAAAGTAAAAGCAAAATTCATAGGAAATACCGTCCATATACAGACCCACATTCTCAGGCTCATCCACGGATGAATCAAAATTTCATGACGGAAAAACGGGAGCTGACATCCATGGGCCGAACTTCATGAAATTGATACTAATGGGATGCTAGCCCATTGTTTTTCATGCAGAAATCCATGCAATAGAAGTTTGCGATAGAGAATGTATACGAAGAGGCTTATTCTCGAGTTGTATCCTCATTATGTCAGACAATAGATGACTGCATTGGAGTCCTAGATGCTATGGTAGCCAAAAACAAGGTTTTGTAAGGATGAGTTCCCGGGCATCAAGGGTATGAACAGGCAGACTACCTAGCCAAGAAGGGTGCTTTAGCAGGGCCCTTCTGTGGACTCAGCAAGGCACACTTTAGAGATACCATAAGTAACTGGGAAACAGAGCCCTTGAGATAACACTGGCAATGAAAGGCATTAATCTAAGCAGAGAGGATCTATGAATTCTAACTGGGTACTATCATCATCATCATCATCATCATCCTCCTCAACTCCTATTGGAGCATAGGGCCTCGACCACCGACTTAAATCTTATTCTGTTAGGTGCAGTTCTTGTGATGTCATTCCACGTATATCCTGCGTCTTCGAGTTCTTTATCCACAGTTCTGCGCCAAGTTTTCGTAGGTGCACCAGGTCGTCGGCTTCCTTGTGGATTCTATCGCAATGCTTGTCTGGCTATATTTACTGGAGGTCTTCTGAGAGTGTGACCAATCCACGACCATTTACGCTTGGTTATTTCTGTGGTAGCCTTAGGTTGATTTGTTCTAGACCATAAGTCGTCATTTGAAATTCTTTCCGGCCATCGAATTTTCAGCATTCGGCGCAGACATTTATTAATAAAAACTTGTAGACGTTTTTGAATTGAAGTTGAGCTTTTCCACGTCTCGCAAGCATAAAACAGTACTGATTTAAATTCGAATTAAACAGTCGAAGCTTCGTTTTTAAAGATATTTGGCTGGACCTCCACACGTTTGCCAGTTGCCCAAAAACCATTCTTGCTTTGTTTATGCGAGACTGAACGTCCTCATCTGCACCGCTCTTATTTGAGACAATACTACCAAGATAAACAACGGACTCTACACCTTCGATTTCATTTTCGTCAACCGTAAGCGTCAATGGCCTTGATGAAATACTATAGCCGCATCTTATGACTTTGGTTTTCGCTGTATTGATGCTTAGTCCGGCCTCCTTTGCATGTGTGTTGACAGCTTCTAAATTGTGTTGAAGGTCAGTACTTCTGTGGCTTAGCAGACAGACATCGTCTGCATATTCTAAATCCCCTAGCTGAGTGAAAGGCGTCCACTGTACACCGTGTCCACCATTTTCTGCGTTCCTCATAATCTCGTCTAATGCCAAGATAAACAAGAGCGGCGAGAGTATGCATCCCTGTCGCACCCCGCTTTTAATTTCGAAGGGTTCTGAGAGGCGCCCATAGTGACTGACCCGGCACTTAAATTCGGCATACATTGCCTTTATAATGTTTATTATTTTATTGGGCATCCCTCGTTTTCGTAGTATTTCCCAAATATATTTCCTGTCGAGACTATCAAAAGCCTTTTTAAAGTCGATAAAAAGTAAATAAGCTGATGTTCTGTATTCACAGCATTGTTCAACAATGATTCGGACGGTATTTATTAGATCAACACAGGATCGGTTTTGTCTAAAGCCAAACTGATTTTCTCTTAGAGTTCCATACACCGCCTCTTGAATTCGGGACAGTAAGATCGTGGAGAACACTTTGCTAGGAATCGAGAGTAAGGTGATACCTCTGTAGTTGTTACAATCAGAGGTATCTCCCTTTTTTGCGATTTTTACAAGTATGCCTTCATTCCACTGACGAGGGTAGGATTCTTCTTCCCATACGTGACGGAAGATTGGAAGTAAGGTTTCAGCTGCGGTATCTGGATCTGCTATGAGGTATTCAGCATATATGTCATCAGTTCCTGGGGCCTTGCCCTTTTTTAAGGACTTGATTGCTGAAATTATTTCATTTTTCGTAGGGGGCGCGCTGTTTACCCCATTGAAGTGGGGTTGGCTGTTGTAGTTTGCAGCAATAGTGTTGGAATTTAAGGTCGCTTCACCTACAGGATTATTTAATACTTTCTTGAAGTGTTCCACCCATACACTCATTTGTTGTTCGCTTTCAGTAATAAGATTTCCGTTTAAGTCTTTTACTGGTTTTTGACCACTCCTGTATTTTCCGGTGAGTTCCCTACTAATCTCATAGAGTTCCCTCATATTATTTAATCTGGCTGCCGTTTCAGCTCGACTTGCTAATGTGTCAGCCCATTCCCTGTTGTCTTTTCTAGCAGACTTCTTAATTTGCTTGCATTTTTCTTTATACCTTGCGGATAACTGCCTTGCTTCCTCCGTGGCATTGTTGTTCGTCCGTCTGAGAAGCGATTCTTTAATTTTCCGCCGCTGTTCAATAAGTGTCCACGTATTATTTGTTAGCCATACTTTCTTTGCTTTGTTTTTGTGTCCAAGGATACTGCTACCAAGTTCTTGGTAGATATTATTAACGGAGTCTAGCCTGTCACCTGTACTACCACTCATGTTTACCTGTTCAACACGTTCGCGTACTGCGGCATTAAAGGCATTTTGATATTCTTCATGCTTCAGTTTCTCAATATCAATTTTCTTGCTAATTTTTTGAAGGTTTTTCTGTACTGCGGCTACCTTAAATCTGAAACTACCAGCTACAAGGTAGTGATCGCTACCAATATCTGCTCCTCTTTTAACGCGCACATCTAGCAAGGATGTGGGTACTATACAGGACACTGTACTCTCCGATATCACCTAAGTAAGTTAAATCTATCCGATATACAAATCTATCGCTTCTTGTAAGTTGGAGGATGATGGATCCTTCACATACGGTATAAGGCTGAAAAGTCGAACTCAATGGATCTAAATAAAGATCACAATGTATTGAGGCCTTCAATCCTATAACGACAACATAAAAATTTCCGTTGTTCTTTTCCTTCGCCTAGTTTATGAAACCTTTTAAAGACATAGTTTAAGCTTTCAGCTTTTACAGTTCTACTGCCAATACCTCTGGAACAAAAGTGCTTGACCCCTTCTGAATATATTTTCAGGTATGGCCCACTCTAGGTGGTAGTACGGAGGCCTTTCTTACATTTCCAATTGTCTACATATTTCTCCCTAGTGAATGACCTCAGTCAGTGCCGCATTGGAGTATATCGTTCATGCAGCCAATTCCCAATTAATGATTATCAAAAAACTTGCTTTACTATATGAACTTAAGTAGGAGTGGAAAAGTTTTCTTACCTTACATCTCAAAAACTATCGATAAAATGTGCGCCCCGAAATCTGAGTCGGGATTTCTGTAGCCTAGAACATTTTTAATGACAATGATGAGTGAGCTCCCGTTTCGACAGAGAAAACTTGATGATAAACTCCATAGCCAACATTCTGCGAGGACACCCGTAAGAACGCTCACCTTAGATTTCTTAAGTTATAAAGGGGGGCTTGTTCTATTTGTATACATACATTGCCATAGAGACCTCGTACAAAATTATTCACTTCATCTATATCCACTTCTACGCGTGTTCCGGTCACACCATTTGTGATTTCGCTCCCTACGATGGTCCTCTACTCTGATTAGGAGGTGTAGAGGTGGATGTCGAGACAGGTAAGCACGTATTTACATGCTTGGGCATTGTTGCAGTCTGGTTGAAAGGAGGTTTATTATACTGTGACGAATATTACCGTCTCTAAGCTGTTACTAAGTAAATGCACAACAACAAAAACATTAAAGCAAGCTACATAAACACATTAATCATCATTTACTCTCATACATACAAAGCAACGAAGAGATAACTCACACACAGATGAAGTCATCAGTCTAAGTAGTACTCACATATACACACGCATATGGCTACGCGAGAGGCTATAAACTACAAATACACACGCATATAGCTGGGAACCAAGTAAAAAATTCTAGAAGAAGAAACGTCTAGACATTTGGGGCAGAGAGTATAAAAGCAGCACAAGCTGAGTAGTCAGTAATCAGTTTGATTTAAACACGCTATTGGTTGTGAAGTTAAGTTTTATAGTGAAGTACCTTAAAATAGTCTAATAAAGACCACTATGCTATACCGAACATTGGAGTTATTTATTCAACAGTTTAGAGATTCGAACGTTAGAAGGTTGCAAATAAGCAGAATTACCCTAAATTCGTTGCAATATGTTCCAATAGCACTGAGCTCCTGAATGGAAGTAACTCAAACTTGCGAAATGTTTAGGAGTGTACAATTTTTTTATTTTGTTATTTAAGATTTATTTCAAATCCATTTCGATTTCGCCTTTTTTAAAAATAAGAATATTATATTTAATAGAAATTTAAAAACAATTCTCTTCTCTCTCATTAAACTTAGGCTACAAGGTCTCGGACACCATGCGCAAAGGTATTCTGGAAGTAACACTCTATGAAGGCTACGAAGAGGAATTAATGTTGGGCTGTGTCGCTGCGCTGGCAAGCAGCGCAATTTGGTTGCTGGTCGCCACATTCCTTAAATTACCCATTTCGGGTACACACAGTATTGTTGGCTCAACTATTGGTTTCTCGTTGGTGGCACGCGGTACACAAGGTCTAAAATGGTCTACTTTGGCAACGATAGTCGGTTCGTGGTTCATATCGCCTGTGATGAGTGGTTTGGTGAGCATTTTGCTCTTTTTGGCTATACGAAAATTTATATTACGCGCCAGTGATCCACTGAAGGCGGGATTTCGCTCGTTGCCAATTTTTTATGGTGCAACGTTTTTCGTCAATGTGATTAGTGTTGTTTTGGATGGACCAAAGTGTGAGTAAACTTGTTGTGTGTATATTTTTTCCCTTTATTTTGAGTTGGCGAGTCTTTCTAGTTAAAAGATAATCTGTATGTAATATAAGTGTTGTAAGTTTAGTCCCTTATTTGGTTCAAGCTACTTCTAAAGCGTAATGTCCTAATTATGGAAGTCACGCACAAAGTTCTTCAGTTTAGTACCAATATTTTCGGACAAAAATTTTAGTACTAAAATCAGTTCTAGATCTTTAGTTTTACATTTTCGGATAAACATTTTTTTGTACTAACTTTGTACTAAAATTGTATACAAAAATTTCTTTTATTGACCGAAGAAGTATATGAATAAATCTTTGAGGAATATTTGCGTTACTTATATAACGAATTTAGTATTAAATTTTATTAGTACTTAAAATAAATATCATATAATACAAACTTATACTAAACAAGTTTCTACAAGTTTGGTATTGTTTAGATTTTTTTTAGCAAAATATCATTTAGTACTATAACTGAATACTAAAACTTTATTTAATATTATTAAAGCATCAAAGCAGTTCAACTATAAAAACATGATTTGAATGAATATTGTTCAACCGTAACTTTTGTAACTTGTTAATTTTAAAACTTATCTATCTTTGAGTATTTGAGTTATTTGCCATCTGAATTATAATTTTTTCATTCAGTTTTTTACTCTAAAATAAAATACTTGGTCGTATACTCTAAAATCGGCGTTTTATCAAATATATTTGTGGAAAAACAATAAAATAAAATCCTTGTTCGTAAAATGTTTGTTACAAACAAAACATATTGTACCAAATCTTAATATCACAAAAAAAACAAGCCATTCTAAAAAGAGTTTCTTTAAACTAGGAGTAACTGTTTACACAATTGTTTTAGAAGTAAAAATTTAATTCAGTTTAAATTTGATTAAACTTTGCTTTAAAGAAAAGGTTTTCGTCATCTTTATTTTAGTATTAAAAGAAACAAAATTGGTTCAGAGCGCACTAAATATATATGAATAGTACCGAGCATTTTTTTATGAAATATCTTTATGAAATATTTAGAACTAAAAATTTTACTTAAAAGTTAACCTAAAATTTTATGACACCTACCACAGAAAATTTAGTACTAAATATTATTCCATACCAATTAGCTTGGAAATCCATTCAAAAACTGTCAGAAATCTCATTTTTGATACAGCGGTGGAATAAAATTGTACTTAAAATTTAACTACAATTTAATGAGGATTACCAAAATTTAGTTCTAAATTGAATTTTATATTTCGTTCTAAATTCTGTGTTTGCAAATATGTTTTGAAGTTCGCACTAATATTTAGTACTAAAAGTAATTCCATAACAGTTAGCTTCAAAATTCATTCAAAAACTGGTACAAAAACCCATTTTTGAAAAGCAGGTAGAACAAAATTTGTTGTTTTTTCGTTATTTGGGTACCTAGTACTAAAATGAGAAAAAAGTTCTACCTAAATTGGATAAAAAGCGGGAGAAGTAAAACATTTGGTTCACATGCTTTCAAACATTTTTTAAAAATTTGACATTTATAATAAAATATTTTTGATTATTTAGTACAAAAATATCCAAAAGATAATTGTTGAATAAATTAGAGCGAATTTTTTTCCAAATGAAGTCCCAAAATTACAGTGTGTACCCTTAAGTATAACATGTTAAAACTATTTTCCAAATAAAATGGCTTTATAAATTTAGTACCAAAAATCTTACAACTAAACATGGTTGTAGTATTACCTCCAAATTTCGAAGTTAAAAATTGCAAAAAAAATCCTTAAGTTGTAATCAAAGGCACTGGTACGCAAATTGCGAAGAGCTGAAACTTAGTACTAAAAAATAAAATTAGAACCGAAAATTGTTTTAAGATAATTAAAAATACTGAGTACTAAAAATAAAGATGCGCTATAATTTAATGACTACTACCAATACATACACAGATTAGTACTTAATAGAAGTTCGGACAATGGTTTTTAAACTGACTTGAAATTTTACCATCAAAAGATGATTACTGGTACTAAAATAAATAATATCTCCAAACATTAAAGTGAATAACTAAAACCGAGTTCTAAAACAGCTGTACAAAAATTTCGTACTTTATAAATTAACACTAATGTCATTTAGTAATAAAAATAAATATATACATACCTCAATTTAGTAAAAATATTTATTACTAAAAATTATTATCAAGGTTTAAAAAAATTTAGTACAAGGAATTTGTTGTAAAACTTTTTAAAATAGTTTTTGAAATTTTGGTTTGTACGTGTTTTTAAATTTTCTCCCGTTTTACTTTAGTGCTTTATATGGATAACATTCCCACCTGGATTGCCATATCTTCGAGTATTGTGCTGAGCTTATTGGTTGCACTTTTAACGCATTTTTTTATTGTGCCGATACAAAAACGTAAAATCGCTAAACAACTACGTGCTCAAAATCCTGTTAAATTTAATTTCGAGGATTCAGTTGGTAAGTAATATCGTATTTTTCAAAATTCAATTTAACTTACTTTCTGTCATACCTTCTCCCAGAATCCTCACCGTCCGGTAGTCCTAAGAAAAATCGTCGTCCATTATCACTCGTTAGTGATGGAAAGCAGTTACCTGCAATTGCCGAAATCACCGAACTGGTCTCTTTAACCGATAATTCACCGAAAACTTTCAAATTAGCGCCTTATAAGATCAGCAAAACTGGCAATGCTACCACACCAAATAACGGTTATACTGCAGATGGTTATAAAATTAATCCGGAGATTATAAAGAAAGCTGAAGATTTGCTAGGCAAAGCGAGTTTGGATAATACAGATTTGACTATAACCAGTTTGAATTTTATTGATGAACAGTATCAGAATGGTAATGGTAATGGACTGCTACAACATAATAACAAGAACAATAATATGGCTGTGGTATTATCGAATGGTAAACGGAACAAAGACAGTCAGCTGCAGGAATATTTTAAGCAAGGCGTTATGTCACCACAAATGGATGGAAGGAGGTGAGGAAGCATAAATGGCAGAAAAAAATTCGAATACTGTGGGCTACTAAAAGTAGGCTATGAAATTCAAAGGGCCTCCGTCTGCTGGGATGACGCTGGCAATGTAAATGAACCTTTCTTCGAGTATGGCAGTGACTTTTAAATTCTAAATTCCTCTCATAACCAGTTGAACCACTCTAGAGATCACGATTGAAGCTCTAAATAAAAAGGCGCTATTCAGTGGAAGTCTATACGTCTTCCCCCCCAATATTGCGAAAAATTGCAACTGTCTACTGATGAGAACTAGAGCCTATTGCGGCTGCCATTCAGCATAGTGGGCTGGCTGCGCTACTATAATACGACTGACCTAAGCGTTAACTTCCCAACCAGTGGACGTAAAGATAGACCAATAACTTAAACTGGCAACTTGGTACCGTTCTTAAGGAAACGGTTTCCAATTTACCTGAAACGTTCACGTGTGGGTTCCTGTGCCGATCTGGCTTAATACTTTTTAGAAAAAACTGCCCAAACCATCACTAGCACATATCGAGACTAGGCACAAGTTCATCGACTTGTCTATCGTCGTCCCACTAAGAACCTTTCTCGCTTCATCGGCAGTGCAGTTTCAGGTATCCTGCAGAGACTTCCACCCAGTTCACTGGCATTAAGTTACTTCCTGTTCTGAAGTACTTTTTGTTATGCTTTACTCTCACAATAAACCGACAAGGATGTAGGGTTTTTAGATAGTGAGAGATTTTCTTTACTATGGTTAGTAGTTCGGTCTCAAAGACGCTGCGAAGGCGCGGTATCCTTAAAATTTCATCCCGTGGAACGCGAACAGGTAAGTTTAACCCTTTGTGGGTTTGAGGCTCACTTTGTTTTGGATTGGTAGCGAAAAAAAATAATTCATAGCGCATGGTGAATAGAAATATTGCGGCTTTGAAAAGGTAGACCGTCCTTCGAGAGGTTCAAAAGAGTAGCTCGCCTAGAGTTTCAGAAGTACGGTGCTCGACGGTGGAAGCTTCTATAAAGAGGATTGAATTTATTTTGAGAACGGAACCGACTATTTTGGGAACTATTCGACGATTAGATAGCTCACTCAATCTGAAGTTAATTATATAATATAAAATAGTCCAAAGAGGATTTTCGAATCTTAACATTTGCAAGAAGTTTAGGGCATATTTTCAAGCTTTCCAGGGTCAGTCTTACTGGGCAAAAAATCACGAAATCTGAATGGTCCAATATCTCCGTCTCCTATGTCTGTAAGCTACAATATTATAGAATATCATCAGGAGCCAGAAGTTGAGGGGCCAGAATATGTAAATATTTTTCATTTAATGGTTCAACCCCTACCACAAATATAAAATGTTTGCTTCTAAAATTAATCTATAGTGGCTCAAATAATAACTTCCTTCAAGTACTTAACTAACTTTATTTATATGCTTGACAGCAGTGCAAATTCCAACGAGCTTCCACATCAACCACAGCTGGATGCTCACAAGCAATCGCAGAGCTCTGCTGCCAATAATAACACCACACAAACTGCCACTACGGACACAAGTACCACCACCATCAGCTCAACTGCACCCGAACTCACTTCCACTTCAACTACGTTGCCACTGGCGAATGCACACACAAACTTAGCTGATGTAATAGTCACTAGAGCAACAACAACTACAGTGGATTCAGACATCGCAATGACAACTGCCAAAAAAGATTTAAAAATTGTGGAGAGTGGCAGCAGTTTGGAAATGATGATTTCGTCAACGTTATCACCTAACTCGAGTAAGGTGCCGTTAATTGAGAGTAAAGAGTTGATGAATGATTTTAAGCAAACACTTGGAGAAACGACGCACAATGACGAAGAATCGGAGGAGGTGTCAATGTTATTTTCGTTTTTACAAATTTTAACTGCAATGTTTGGTAGTTTTGCCCATGGTGGTAATGATGTGAGGTAAGTCATCCTAAAAGTATGAAATATATGTGTTTTTTTTAAGCGTTTTATCTTTTCCAGTAACGCGATCGGACCCCTAATTGCTTTGTATATGATTTATAAAGAAGGTTCTGTGATGCAGAAGGCCGAAAGTCCTATTTATATTTTGATCTACGGAGGTATTGGTATCTCGGTGGGTCTATGGCTGTGGGGACGAAGGGTCATCGAAACAATTGGCAATGACTTGACTAAAATCACATCGTCGACGTAAGTGAAATGAAATTTTTTAAAAATATTTATATTTCCAAAAAAACAATATTTAAATTAGTAACTTAATTTTAATTAAGCACTAGATTTGTTTGTTGAAATACACTAAAGTGTTAAAAATAAGCACCTTAAGTTAGTACTAAAGTTAATACTACAATATAATGTAAGTACTAACTATGAGTAATGCAAGTTTTGCAAGAAAAATGTACTAAATACAAGTACTAAAATTAAAAATTTCAGGTAAATACAGAATGTTGGTATTAATTCGGACTTGTGGTTGTAATACTAAGAAACTGGACTTTAGTCTTAAAAGGACTAAATTCTGGTATCAGAAACAAAAATACTAGTATTAATAATGCTTATCCATGCAGCCGAAATTTTCAATTTAGCCGAATTTTTTGTACTAAAATATTTGATTGCAAAAAATCAGTAAATAACTAAAATTAAGTAAACATACTCGTATTCTACTTAGCTTGGAATAAAACGCCGATGCTATATATTTAGTTCTAGAATTGCAGAGCTGTATACTACATTTTTAGTACTGTGAGTTGTGAATGCTTTCTTCACGGTTATCTATGAAGAAAATTGTGATAAAAATAGTGCTAATAAAACAGTTAAATGTACCAAGTTTAGTACTAAAAACAAAAAACTTAGTACTTTTGAATAGAAATCGGCCTTTAAGGTAAAACAATTTTTGGTACTAAACCTTAATATTTAACCTGATATTTTTTTCATTCCAGTAAGTTATGTGTTATTTCTGTTTTTATTGATGCTAATACTTGTAAAGTTATTTGGCAACCCTTTTAGCAGATGAGAAGTACGATCGAATGACAAAGCAAAGGGAGTAGAAAAGCATCAGCGAAAGCGAACGGACATCAATTCAGAAGACTTAACAATTATTCATTTTTACAACTAAATCTTTAATGTTTTATTATTTATTATCATTCAATAAATAAACTGAAATTACAGCTTAATCGTTGTGAAAGTATTACTCGTTCTATCAAACGGCCATCCCGATAGAGTCAGAGTGGAATGTGAACTTCTGCAAAAATTGCAGAAACGCCTACGACGAAGTTAGATTAAAAATATCTACGTACAACAGTGTGTGCAAGTCTATTTTTGCAGTCACAACGAGAGACAATTTTTGGCAAAGCGCAAACGGCATGCATAGCAAACGGCGCAACGAAGCAATTTTTGGAGTCTCAACGGCGACGGTAAAACACGCAACGTTGCATACACACGTTGAGGCAGCATATATGTAAACGTATACAACATATATGTAAAAACAATTGCCAGGCGAAATAGGCAAACGTGCACGAACAAGCAATACGAAGAATTTGAATTTGGCGTAGCAATGGCTAACCGAACGATACTGGTAGGCAGCGCTACAACAACAAAGATTGCAACGAAAGCCACCCTTATTGTGCGAACAATAACGAAAGCAAGTAAGCGCAAGCATACTGGCAAAGAAAAACGAAAATTTGTCAACGTATAGACAGCGAAAAGCAATAATTTAATACAATTAAGTCAACGACTAGAAGTGACTGTATAAAGACCAAAAAGTAAAATTCTAAGATGTTGAAGTTAACTACGCTTAAAGTTGCTCAACTTAATGAATTATTAAATGCAAACGGTGCAACAACGACGGGCACAAAGGCCCATAAAGTTGCAAAGCTTCAGGAGTTGTTGGGAACGGATGAAATCGACCCAGATGAATTGGAGGAGAACAACACAACAAACGCAAGTGAGCTAAAAAACAAATTGATGGACTGAAGTCAATTATGGAAAAATTGACAACAGCGATCACGACAATGGCACCTATTGCAGGTAGTAGCAGCGAACAAACAAATGTAAGTACGGAAAATGGTGGTACTACACCAGCGCCTATAGGTCGAATTGAACATGCAACAAATGTGCTATACGCACCACGGCAATCAACGAAGACCATTCAAGATATGGTTGGAATTCTTCCCGATTTTGACCCAGTTAAAGGCACTATTACGTCAGAGCAATTCGTAACGAAAATTGAACAATTAAAACAGAATTACAAATGGCATGAGGTAATGGTATTAGTGGCAATACAACATAAATTGAAAGGCATGGCGAAACTTGGGTTGGATGCACAGCCGGTACACAGCAGTTGGTCAGACTTTGTGCAAGCGTTCTATGTAGACTTTCCGACTGGGTATAATACAGCTGAGGTGCACAAATTGATGGCCAACAGAAAACGTAAAAACAATGAAAACTATGTTGAGTTTTATTATGCGATGATATCTATTGGGCGTCAGGGTGCGCTTGATGATTTGTCAATTATTACGCACATAATTAGCGGGTTAAATGATAATGCATTATCAAAGACATTAGCGGCAATGCGATTTAAATCTTGCAGCTAATTGCTTACAGCTTTAAAGAATTTAAAGGCAATGAGCAACCAAGTGACGATGAATAAGGTACAACACAGCAGCCAGTAAAAGTAGAGGGCAAGTCCAACGTTAGGACTCCAGGGCAAGTAAAGTGTTACAATTGTAACGAGCTTGGACACATAGCGGCTAAGTTACAACGTAGGCCCAGGTGTACATCATGCTCAAAGACAGGTCACATCGCGAAAGATTGTACGAATAATAAGGCTACGGTATTGGAGATTTCTAACGATAAGCACGTTAAGCAGGAGACTACTCCAGTAACAAAACAAATCGAAGTGGACGGCAAATGTGTAAATGCTTTTGTCGACACTGGCAGTGGATGTTCATTAATTAAGAAAACAGTAGCAGACCTTATGCATAACAAAGTTAAGGTGCAAAAGCAATTTATTGGTTTCGGCGGGTGCAAGGTTGAAGCATCGGCAAAGATAACGATGGAGAATATGCAACGACAGGCGACCTTGTATGTTGTAGAAGATAAGTTGCTACCTGATGACGTTTTATTGGGTCGCGATATACTACAAGAATGTGGCTATCGTCTAGTTGTTGATGACGGAGTCTATCATATCAACGAAGGCGATTATAATTTTAATATATCGAACGATTTATGCATCGAAGAGCGTGGTAAGGTGCTAGATCTTTTACTAATGTTTAAGTCTTGTTTTGCCGAAGACATTTGTGACATTGGGCGAGTCAAGGGTACTGAGATGTCAATTCAGGTTACGACAGATAAACTGATTATAGGAAAGCGATACCAGGTTCCGTTTTAGCAGCGTCCAATATTGTCGGGTATAGTTCGTAAACTACTGGATTGTGGTATCATAGGAAAAGCGATTCACCGAATGCTGCATCAGTATTGCTGGTAAAAAACAGCAACGGGGAAAGTCGAATGTGTGTCGACTTCCGAAGTCTCAACGAAGTTACGGTCAAGAAAAATTATATCATGCCAGTGGTAGAGGAACAACTCTCACGTTTAGCAGGAAATAAGTTTTTTACCACTGTTGACATAACGTCAGGCTATTATCAGGTTCCATTGGCGGAGGAATCTAAGAAGTATACGGCATTTTTGACACCAGAGCGTCTTTTTGAACATAATGTGATGCCCTTCGGGTTGGTCAATGCGCCGATGGTCTTCCAAGAAGTCACCGGTAACGTTATAAAGACGATGAAGCATCCAGATAAGGTCATCAATTACGTCGACGAGGTTATTATTGCAACCAAATCTGTCAATGAAGGTTTAGAGGTTTTGCACGATTTTTTGACAGCAGTTAAACGTCACGGCCTTACGCTGAGGCCAACAAAAAGTACATTTCTGGCAGAGGAAGTCCAATTTCTTGGACATGTTATCAATCGTGAAGGTATACGACCAGGTGAATGTAAGACAAAAGTTATCGAGGAGTTTCCGGTTCCGTCTACGGCAACAGAGGTGCGACAACTTTTGGGAATAACCGGATACTTCCGTAAATTTGTAAAGAACTATTATGTTGTAGCACGACCGCTTACAGCATTATTACGTAAAGGTGCAATTTTCGAATGGACAAATTTGCAACGAGATGCTTTTGAGGCACTTAAGGGCGCTATTACCACAAAACCGGTTTTAGCCATGTACGATGAGACAAAAACGCATGAAGTGCACACAGATGCCAGTTCTAAGGGTCTGTCTGGTGTGCTTATGCAACGTGAAGAAGATGGGCTGAAGCCTGTATTAGCAGGCAGTGTAATGATGCTGAACGTAATAGTCGAGCCATGAATTGGAAGTTTTGGCGATTGTCGAAACATTGCAGAGATATAGAATGTATTTGATGGGACAACATTTTAAAGTGCTAACGGATTGTAATGCGGTGGCAGCAACGAAAGCAACTACGGCGCTGTTGCCTCGTATAGCTAGATGGTGGCTCAAATTGCAAGAATTTGATTTTGAGTGTGAGCATCGTCCAGGAGCGAATAACGAAGTGGCGGACGGGTTGAGCCGATTTCCAACTCTTCCATCAACTGAACCGATGACGGTTGCCGATGCAGTGTACGCTGTTACTAGCATTTCGGAAGATTGTGTAGCAACGATGCAACGGCAAGACGACAAGCTAAGGCAGATTATAGAAATCATCAACGGTGGGGTGAACGCAAAACAAATTAGAAGTGACTATGTGATACACGGGCATCGATTGTATCGTAAGATGGGTAATGACAAACGATTGGTTGTTCCACAAGCTGTAAGGTGGCGATTAGCAAAGGCATGTCACGACGAAGCAGGGCATTTTGGTGTGGACAAAACTGTTGAACGCATATCAAAACATCTTTGGTTTGCCCGAATGCGACCATATGTAAAGTCGTACATTGAATCTTGTCCAGACTGCTGTTTGAACAAGGTGCGCGGAGGGAAACGAGGCACAACTACATGTTGGGGAAGTGGTACCCCTTCCGTTCAGAACTATACTTCTTGATCATTTGGGACCATTTGTGCGAAGCAAGCATGGCAAGTACTATATTTTGGTTATCGTATGCGCGTTTACGAAACATGTTGTGCTGAAAGCGTTAAGCAACACAAAAACAAATCCAGTATTGAACGTTATGAAAGACTACATGACCGTGTATGGGCGTCCAAAATGCGTGGTCACCGACAGAGGGACGGCTTTTACGTCCAAAGAATTTGAAAAGTTCATGGCGGATCATGACATTCAACATGTGAAGACGGTAGTGCGAAGTCCTAGAGCCAATGGACAAGCCGACCGTATAAACCGTACAGTGCTAGCATCACTTAAGTGTAGCACTAAGAATGATAAAGAATGGGACGAGGCTTTGCCACAGCTGCAATGGCAGTTAAATTCGCAAACTAACGCTATGACTAGGCAGAGTCCTAACAGCTTGGTATTCAACTATAAGCTGAAAGAAGTTACAACAAATCGGTTAATACAAGCTGTGAAAGACGGAGATGAGTCTGAAATTACGTGTGACGACTTTCGAACACAAGCAGTAAGGGAACGAATACAGCAAGAGCGGCTTAAATGGAAGCAGCGTTTTGATGCGCAACATCGTGCACCGAAGCCGTATAACGAAGGTGATCTAGTATTAATCACTCATGTCCCTTCTCCTACAGGTACGTCTCATAAACTAGAGCCAGCATATAAAGGACCATACATCGTGACCAAAGTCCTTCCACATGACCGTTATTTGGTGGAAGATTTACAAGACCTACAGAGGAGTCGCAAAAGGTATTCCGGGGTGTTTACCAATGACAATATGAAACCGTGGTGCACCTTAGGGGCAGAAGATTGCGACGAGACAAATTCAATTGTCAACGATTCCGAAGAAGAGATAAACATAGAAAGTTCCAACAATGCAAAATCGTCCAGGGGAGACGATTCATCAGGAACGGCCGAGCTGTAAAGTTATTTGTCAACCCTTTTAGCAGATGAGAAGTACGATCGAATGACAAAGCAAAGGGAGTAGAAAAGCATCAGCGAAAGCGAACGGACATCAATTCAGAAGACTTAACTATTATTCATTTTTACAACTAAATAAACTTAAATTACAACTTAATCGTTATGAAAGTATTACTCGTTCTATCAAACGACCATCCCGATATACTTTTCTATTCCTTTATAAAATTTTGTGGCAGAAGTATCTATGCGTTTTGGTACTAAAAAGTATTTATAGATATTTTAATCCTAAGGCTATAAACTAAAAACAGTTTTACTAATTAAACTTTGTTAAGTTTAAATACTAAAAATTAAACTAAATTTTAGCAAGATTTTACTGTTACCACTAATTTTATAGCTTCGAATTGCAGCACTTAAATTTTACCACTTTGTAACTAACTACTATCTTTTAAGCCGAATTATTAAGATAGTTTCTTTACTAAAAGCACGTCTATAATTTATTTTGCCACCAAAACTCGCTGCTATTAATGATGTTTGCCTCCGATTTCCATACTTGCTGGCATTTTTTTGTTTTTTTAGCACTATTTTATGGCCAAAAATCTAAAACGTTGCAGTACTAGAAAGTAGGTAAATTTAATTGTTAAAATTGTTTAAATTGAGTGTAGGCACTTTATGCAACTTTAATACTAAAGTTTAGGTATGTAGTAAACGATTTTAGTACTTACTAAACGTGTATGTAATGAGACTATATTAGTACTAAGATTTAAAATTGTAGTCAAATATTTTAGTGCTAAAAGCGTGGTGCTAAAGTAATGGGATTATTTTAGTACTAAATTTTAAGTTTGTAGTAAACTATTTTGGTACTAAAGGTGTAGTTCTTAAGTTGCGATATTATATTAGCTTGTAATAAATTGTTTTAGTACTAAAATAGTCGTTCTAAGGTAATGTGAATATATAAGTTCTAAAGTCTAACTTTGTAGTAAACTATTTTAGTACTAAAAGTGTAATTCTAAAGTAATGGGACTATATATGTATCCTCTATTTTAGCTTTAAAGTACACAGCTTAAAATATTATAAAAATTAGTTTTTGTTAATTTAATATTTTAGTACAAAAACTAGTTGAGGGTTTCAGAATTCACTACATGAAATTTCGAACTTTTCCTCAATATACATTTAGCTTTATAATTTTGGTGAAGAAAAAATTATGAATATCAGCTGTTTTTGAAAGAAATGCAATAATTGTACTAAATTTTTGGCACAAAGACTTATACATATTTTCTTATTGCACATTTAAACATGAAAATTCAGTGCCTTTTACTTCAATAATAAATGTTTTTATACAAAATTCAATACACACTTAAGTACTAAAAATAAATCGTTTCAATAAAAATAAAAAAACTTACAAAAAATGACGGCTTTCTTTCTTTACAGCGGCTTCACCATCGAAGTTGGCGCCGCCATCACAGTGCTCTTGGCAAGCAAAATCGGTTTGCCCATCTCTACCACACATTGTAAAGTGGGCTCTGTAGTATTTGTTGGACACGTAAGCGGCAAAGGACATAAGAGTGCTAACGATGGCGAAGAGAAAAAGGTACTCGATAAAGATGCATCATTGGAAGGTGGTATAATAACATCACTATCAACTGCTACAACCCCAACAACATATGCAAATGAAATTTGCAATAAAATGCCGGTATCATCTTCCACAAGCGCTAATGCCATCGCTAATGGGGATGGAGGTGGTAAAGCTGCAGAAGCTGGTACAAGAGCGGGTCCTAGACCGAGTGTTGTTGCTGTAGGTGCTGTCGATTGGCATTTGTTTCGTAATATAGCATATGCTTGGATTGTGACTGTGCCAGTAACGGCACTACTCTCAGCTGGTATAATGTTACTGATGTGTAGCATAGTTTTGGTTTAAGCGGAAAATAAATAAAATAAAAAAATAAAACAGGAATTAAATTATTATAAGTTATGGGAATGAAGAAAAGAACCAAGTTACAATTAATTAAGTATTTAAACAAAAACTTACTTATATAAACGTAAAATTACTTACATGATGTACACACACACACACATTAAACGATATTGTACTTATTATGATAAAGTAACTTATTGTTATTATTAGAAAGCAAAAAAAAAAAAATAAAAGGAGCGGTTATGATATTATTATTAGAATAAAAAAAAATTGGCGGCGAATGTGAAAAATAATTGTTTTAATCGGATCTTGCTGAGCATCGAAATATTTTGAATGTTTGCATTTGTTTGTGTGATGTGTTGAAAGCGCCAGTCAGCTTGTCAGAGCCACTGTCAATGCGTGTATTGTATAAAAACCAATATTAAAATATTGGTTGAAAAAATTAAAAGCAAAAAATTATTTAAAAAAAAGCATAATAAGTATTTCTGAAACCACCAAACTTTTTGAATTTGAATATTGAATAAAATCAGATCTCTCGGAAATGGTTAGAGCTAAAACAACAAAACAAAAACAGCTTTGAAACTTAAATAGTTGCTAGGAAAGATTTAAAACCAGCACATTGGAAAACGTTTTTGAAACATTGCATTTTCCAATTTCCAAATTAAAAAAAATGGGAACGTTACAAATTTTTAAATTAAAAAAAAAAATTATAATAAATTGTATCGATATTAAATTTGATTCAGCGACTAATCCGAAAATGTTAAAAATTTTTTTCTTTGTGCTTGTTTGAATCTTGTCTGATGTTTCAAGGATTCAAAAAAAAAAAAATTAAAAGTTTTCAAAAAAAGTTTGAAATTTTTTAAGTAAAAAAAATGAGTTTTTTTTTTCTAAATTTTCAGAGATTTTAAAAATAGTTGTACGAATGTTATAAAAATTTAAGATTTTTCAAAAAAAGAAAAAATACAATTCAAATAAAAAAGTGTTGGTAAAAAATTGTATCGATTTCTAGTCGCTGACCCCAAAAATTTGTAATCTATGTATATCTTTTGAAAATTTTGAATGATTTCAAAATCCAAAACAAAAAATATTTGAAATGTTTCAAATGCTCATACCATCATTTACTGTACGTTTGAAATATTTGCATGAATATTCAATCCTTTTGCGAATGTTGAAAAGTTTATAAACCTATCGAGAATGCAGTTTTATAGCTTTCATGGAATTCTAAAAGTTTTTAAAAGGTGAAATTTTTTGTTTCAAATTATAGAGAACATTTCAAAACTTTTTTAAAAAAAATTTCGAAAATACGGAAACGTTTTTTTTCAAGTTTTGAAACGACTGTGTAAAAAATGATGAACCTTTTTTTTGTGAATCTTAGAAAAGTTGACAATATTTTTTCAAAAAAGAACTTTTTCGAGCATGTAGTTTTATAGAACTTTTAGAACTTTTCGCAGATGTTTTGAGTGTTGAAACTTTTTGCAAGCGTTGCGCAATTTCGAAAATACGTAAAAGTTAAACAACACTTTTTAAAACCGATTTTGAATTATTTCAAGATTAAAGGCTTAATAAATGTCTTATCTCATGTTTGAAAAAGTGGAAATTTTGTGCGAAAGTTAACGAACGTTTTTTATATTTAAGAAGAAAGATTTAAAAAATAAGAAAAAGTTTTCGATAAGCTGGATACGAATATGTAAAAAAATTTTATGAATATGAGAATGAAAATGGAAATAATTTTCAAAACTTTTTTTAAAACTTAAACAATTTTGAATATGCAATTTTATTCTTTGCTGTACGATTTTGAATTGATAAACTCGAATATGAGAGACAAAGTAAGAAACTTTGAAAACGCTTTTTAAAATCACACATTTTTGGAGCATAAACAATTTTTTTTTTATGCAACAGTTACAATATTTAAAAAACCTGAAAAAAAGTTTTAATTTTCATGAAATTTAGAAAATTTTCGAATATGAGGCTTTCAGGTGATGCATTGGCTGTATAACAAGTGTATGCTTGAGATCCCTGGGCGTTTAATATTTTAAAAAATCTTAGATTTAAAACTGTTTATCGAGTTTTTACAAATTTGATTTTTTGTCAATTTTCTTCAAAATATTCAATGGTGAATGGTTATGTCGTAAGTGCTTGTGTAAAATTTGAAAGAAGTATGTTTTTTTCTTGCTACTGTAAAAGATTGTTGACTCCACAGCAAAATAAAACATAATATAACATGAGATGATATTTAAAAACCTAACACAACATAATATCCAAAATGACATAAAACAACAATAATAAAACACAGTTAACCTTGATAACATAATATGACCCAATATGGCATAATAAAACAAAACTTAACATAACACAACAAGACAAAACATTGTCTTTTCTTATCTTATCGCCCGATATAGCTCCTAGCGACAGTAGCCAAGACACTTGAAGCCATTCTGCTCCCCTATTTTAAAGCAAATTTTATAATAAAGCAACTAGCCTGTCATCAGCATGGCTTTAGAAAACTACATAGCACAACCGCGGCGCTAAATGCCATTAGCACCCAGATAAACTGCGGTTTAAATCAAAACCCCTACCATAGGACAGTACTCGTTGCGTTAGACCTGTCAAAAGCTTTTGATACGGTCAACCATGGCACGTTACTGCAAGACCTGGAAGGGTCTACCCTTCCCCCAAGTCTTAAAAGTTGGACCGCAAATTATCTGTCTGGTTAGCAGGTAGGCATTGGTGCAATTCAGGAAAGCAACATCAAAACCAAGGAGAATTAAACAAGGGGTGCCACAGGGTGGTGTCCTATCCCCACTTTGGTTTAACTTCTACATATGAAAGCTACCTTCGCCACTAGAAGGAGTCGCTATCGTTTCCTACGCCGATGACTGCACAATAATGGCCACAGACCCAGGCCCACAGATCGATGAGCTTTGCAAAAAAATAAAATGCTACCTCCCTGATCTCTCCAGTTTTTTCGCCACGTGAATCCTGTACTCAAAGAACAATATCTCAAACTAGCAGAGGAGGTACGCTCTCTCCCTAGGGAAACGCGCGTCACTTTAGCTCAACTTCGATCTCAATACTGTAACAGGTTATCTTTTAGCTATCCAGAATCAACCCCGACATGCAAAACATATGCCCTGCTTGTAAAGTGTCCCCACATGACCTCAACCATTTCTTTAACTATATTTTGGAACCAACGCCTCTAACACCCCTCTGATTATAGTCCACCCTGTTGAAACAGCAAATTTCCTTGGACTCACGTTAGAGGACATTGATGACAATTTGTGATCGGTCGCACCTACTGGATGGGGTGAAGCACTGCTACAACAACAACAAAATATTACATAACATAATATAACATAACATGAAATAACATAATATAACATAACATAAAAGAACATAACACAAGATAATGTAACATAAGTTAAGATGACATAACTTAACAAAAACATCCTAAAAAAATAATAGCAGAAATTTTCAAAAAGATTATACCAAAAATATTGGTGTAGTTCTATAGAACCATTTTTTTTACAAAAGCAACATATTTAAAGTCCTTATGGACCGGCCAGTTCAACCTAACATATTTAAAAGCTACATAGACACGTGACGATAAAACATATGAAATTGGACTGTCACCAACGTTGCAAAGTGAAGATATTTTTAGGTGTTTGTGATAAACACATTTTTTTTTCCAAATTAAAACTTTTTAGATTTTCAAAAATTTTTCCGAAACATATTTTGCTTTTCGCTTACTAACAGTCAGCATTTCTTTAAGCCATTTCCCCTCCTAAAGCTAACACCATTTCTATCATCAAGAATTGTCGTAAGAGATGGAGGTTTTGAAAAATACATGTTTTTTAAATTAAAAAAAAAAAAACAAATTTTTTCAGCTTCATTCGAACTGCCAAAAAGTTCTTAATTTACTTAACAGAAAGCAGCACAAGTGATTATATACAACAAAAACATTTATAACAGTTTACTTTAAAAATTGAGGTTAATTAAAAACAAATATACAGTGCTACAAACATAATCAAAAAGGCAAATAAATTAACAACAACAAAAGTAAATTTGTGGGCCCAAATGTAGAACAAAAAAATGTCAATATTAGCAATTAGTAAAAACCAGTAAAACTATAACAACAACAATACTAGAAAAAACAAACAATTTTATTGTATTTGTATGTGTGACTTAAAATAAAATGAACAATTACTGAAAACTTACAAAAGCAAATAAAAACAACAAATACTAACAAAACAACCGTATAGTTAGTTAAGTTAACATTTATGCATTGGCAAAGATAAATAAGAATATCTAATGCAAGCAGTATAGTTGAAAAAAAAAAAAAAAAAATAAATAATAAATAAAAACAAAAAAGTTTTTGTTCTATAAATTTTTGTAAGGAATTGTTAAAAGCAAATTCATTATCGTAGTCATAAAATGAGCTACACAAAACGATAAATAGTAAAAATAATGCAGATACATATTTGTTTTTGTTTCCATACAAAAAATTGCCTTTGGCGTGACATGAAAATAATATTTAAATTTTTGTTTAAAAAAAATAGAAGAATATGCAAATGGTGCTTTCGAACTAATTATTTTTATGATTGAAATTTGTTTTGAAAATTGTTATCTATGAACTTGTGAACAAAATATTTTAATAGTCAGCAACTGAAACAAGAACAAAAAAGAAAATACTCAGCATATGTGAAAAAAGTACTGTTTAAATTTTATATTAGAATATCGAATAAATTACGTACATACATAAATGTAAAATATAAAACATAACAAGCTTTTATTTTTTATATAAAATAGTTCATATCCTAGAGTGTAGACGCTGCGCTTTATATTTGCAACAAAATAAAATGGATGTGGAAATCGAAATGGAAGAGCTCCTTTTAAGCCATTTGAAGTCGAGTTCGAAAGTGCAATATGCGCAAATGAATTTTCCAGGATTTCAGTGGGACTCTAAGCGAAATATATAAAGAGACGAATGAGATTTCATATAACAAGTCGGGGTTGCTATTTTGGGATTGTTTACGCGACCTATTTCGAGATCGGTTCGAAGCCATGTTGTTGTTGTTGTAGCGATAAGGATACTCCCTGAAGGCCTTGGGGAGTGTTATCGATGTTGATGATCCTTCGTCGGATGTAGATCCGGTACCAAGCCCGACCATCTCGGGAACGATTTGTTATGACAACATGCGACCTTCTAGGCCATAACGCCCTCCCACCCCCTAGATCCATGAGGAGTTCGGGGTCGCCAGAACCTCTGTTCTTAATGAAATAGGATTCGCCACGGATAGGCGAGGTTGACAATTTAGTTGGAGAAGCTATATATTGCGCTGGCAAGCCATGTCGAGATAGTTTGCGGGCCATTCCAATATCCAACTAGTAGAGCTAACGATTTCTTGAACTTGTTCGAGAAGCGATTTCGATCGATTTAAAATTTCGCTGAAGTCGAGTTCGAAAGTGCAATATCCGCGAATGGATCTTACAGGACATTAGTGGGACTCTAAGCGAAATATATAAAGATATGTATGAGACTGATTATATCAAATCGGGGTTGAAATTTAGGTACTGTTTTCGGGACCTATTTCGAGATCGGTTCGAAGCCATATCGGGCTACTTTTCGGGTCATTCCAATATCTAACTTATATAATTTATGGTAGAGCTTACGATTTCTTGAACTTGTTCGAGAAGATATTTCTCGGGATATTCTCGAATCTCGAAATACTCGTAAAGTTCGCAAGCTTCTAGACATTCAACTTAATCTATGAATCTAATCTAAAGATAAATTGAATGTAGAGAATAGTACGAGTTCCGAGCTTAAAAATTGCACATGGAACAACTAAAGACTCTCCTGAATTAAAAAAATGTCATAGTACCTCTAAATCGCGGGCCCCCTCAGAAACCCCGAGCCCGCCGTCTTAAAGAAAATTCTAAGTTTAGTGCTAGGCAGGAATATACATATACGCAGAGGACTTGAAGTGTGAAGAGGGTAGCAGCTTTCCATACGAAGAGGGTGAGGAGCGAGTTGGCTAGCCGTAGCAGTATGCAAAAGACGAATTAGGTGTTTGGGATTACCCGTACGAGTGATGGTCGGCCCACAATCAATGCAGCTGCGGGATGTATTAGTACGACAGAAAGTGAACGCGGATATAATGTCAACGGATGGATGCATCAGGCGGTAATACGGCATAGTGGCAGCCACGAAGGATTAGCAGGGCAATAGCTGAATGACAATATAGTGGCGGTTGGCCAACTGTCCCAGAAACGCAGGCTATGGCTACGTCATGAATGGCGGGGCGACCAACAGCTATAACAAAGAGACGGAAGGCGTACCAGTAGCGTAGCGTTGGTGATAATGGGGGTTGCGTGGATAAGGCCTGATTACCTTAAGATAGTTGCTGCTTCTTAATGAGAATGGAGCCGTTACCTTCGTCGAAACTTTCAGCAGCGGGCTGCACTTTATGGGGCGTATATGTGAGCCGTCTTCGGTTAGTGCTGACTCACTCGCTGGATACCCACCTCTCCAGGTCTGCACGGTGTCAGGATGAAGGACGGGCGAAGGGTGATCTCTGCTATAACAGCACCCCCTGCACTCAGCTAGTATGACCGGACCTTCTTTGAGAATAAGCCGCTGAAGTTCATGCCGCAAGAGACTCATCTCCGGCCTTTGTTCTTCACGCCTTTCTTAGTATTAGACTCATTTCATTCCATTTCCAAAATCAGATGTTAGATGATTTAAAGTGTCTTAATAAAAGTGTTCGAGAGTGTAAAGAAATTTGTGCGGACACACCAAAATGTTGAAAAATGTGGAAATGTCGGAAACTAAAAAAAAAAATAGCAGAAGTATTTGCCAACCACCCCTAGTAAAGTGGAGCCTATTGGGGCACAGAAGTAGTGCCTCATGATATCTAATTTTTAAAGGTAAGATGGACTGCGACTTCGGGCAAGTCTTTCGGAGAGTTGACAATACGCTAGTCGAGTCACTTCCGCCATGCCTTAAAATCTCTCCTCCTCGAGGGTTTGGGGAGTGTTAGCGATGACGATGATGGTCCTTTGCCGGATGCAGATCCGTTTCGTTTCGGTAACAGGCACCATAAAGGTACTAGGCCGACCATTACGGGAACTATTTGGTATGACCACACGCAACCTTCTAGGCCATCCCGCCCCTAGATCCATCAGGAGTTCGGGGTCGCCAGAGCCTCGGCTGTTAATGAAACAGGATTCTCCACGGGCAGGTGAGGTTGACAATTGGGGTGGAGAAGCTATATATTGCGCTTGCAACCCCTTAAATCAATTTTGTATTTTAGTCGCCTCTTACGACACGCATACCTACCTTGGGTATATTCTATGCCCCCTAACCCGCTGCGGCTTGGCAAAACCATCGAGTTCTCCATTTATTAATCAACTATAGGTACAACGAACAAACAACTTTTTCGTTACAATTAACACTTTGGTGCGCATTAACTGTTTTGCAATTAGCATTTCATAAAAGTAAGCCTCAGTTATGTTCCACTCTGTAAATATACTACAACTCTAATAAGTTAGTGCACATGTGGCCTAAGTGCACTTGGAAATATGTTGAAGGCCTTGCGCCAATGTTACTATAATTTTCACTTAACACATCATTGTTGTTTGACCTTTGGGTTTCTATTCTCATCTTATATGTATAACATGTTTTGACTAAAGAGGGCTAAACACTTGCAAAGTAACCTTGACCTATTTGGGGGAATCCATTAGGTCTCTCTGAAGCCATAATTTTTATTTCGACTGCAGAGCTATTTGGTTAGAAAGGCATACGTATAATTGCAAAAATAGCGAGGTCAAGTGCTTCGGGATTAAGTCTCTCTTTGGGTTAAGTCATTTTCTTTGCCCTTGATTTGTATTTGTTTCGTAATCGTATAATTTCTTCAATTCGTTTATTGAATCGGAAGGAGAGATTGTGTATTACTAGTATGTTTCCAACCAAACCAACTCGACGCAACTACGTACTGATCTTTTGGTCTTATTATCCTTCGTTCCTCCTTTTGTTTAATTTTCGTGGAAGGAAGAAATGCTCCGTTCATTGACTGGGATATTTCAAACTTCACTGCGATACTCTCCCAGTGTAGAATTTTCTTCTTCTTTGAAGCGCTACCCACTAAAATCGAACTTGCCACGGCAGGCGCGATTCTTCGTACCAGGAAGGAATTTAGGATTACTTCGGGTACGGGTGCGCGCTATGTCACCTCCATAGCTCTCACACCCATGCGTAAGGCATTTCTTGAGTGGCATCCCTTTTAAATATGAGCGAGAGCTCAGTTGGGATTCAAATACTGTAGGGCAATAAAATAACCATCCTAGATCCTTCTACTCACATAGTCTGTTGAGTTTGTATGAATTTAACGTAAATAAGCAGAAACTTTTTAATAGAAAGAAAGGTAAAGATGAAGGAAAGATTGAAGTATAAGTAAAAGTAAGAGGCCTTGCTGTGGAATGCAATGTATGGCAGTTTGCTGAAGGTCGACCTTCCCGGAGGCACACATATTATCGGCAATGCATATGATATTGTGATTGCAGCAGTGGTTAATGGATCTCTTTAAAGGGCCAATTAATGGTGACTTATAACCATAAAACCATAACCAGATAAAACAGCTGATCGAACCTACCTTATTGAAATCAATGTAATCGATTAATGGTGTCATACCATAAATCTTTATTCCACCATGGTGTCATACCATAACGCTAACGCCATAACCATACCATGGCCAAACAATTGGTTTTTGATTTATCACCATATCCATAACTTAAAAATATTTGAGTTCGTGAATTTAATAACTTTTTGTAGATTTTATTCATTGTTTTGGATACGTTATGACTAAGAGACTTATTTTTTGTTAAATATGTTTGTAATTTTTTTGCGTTTTCTTAATTTTTATGAAATTTTTACAATTTTTAGGTTCAGGCACCATTAATCGATCACATTGGAGATGGTTATGGATATGGGTATGGTTACGACTGTGGCGTTAGGGTTAAGGAAGTTTAATTGGCCCTTAAAGCATTATGTAATAAATGACGCAGTAGGAAGCATAATGGAATGGTTTACGAATATAAGGAAGGAGATGGCTAACCATAAAACACAACTAGCGCTGATCAGCTCGTAGTGAGCTTTGGATAAAATAGTTGTAAGCAACGGAAATTATCAAATCACTTTAAAGATTTACTAGAAATATTTAGGTGTAAACATTGACTCAAAAGTAAAGAAATGCGAGTAATGCCTAGCATCAGAAGCCCAGACAAAGCTACCCGGAAGCTAGTGTCCAACTTAATTAGCTCGTTAATGTTTTATGCAGCACCAATACGGCACGGAACTTAGGTCACCCAGCAAAAAATATACAAGAAGTCTATCAAATTAGTACTTATTGGATGGTGTCCGATGACGCGATTCTTTTTTATCTGCTATCAAGTTCAATGGCCGATCCGTATGACATTGGTATAGACCATCTGTCATCGACCTCCGGTGGAGGTAATCGTGGAAAGGGAGCTGGACGTTCACAATAAGTATAACGCAATGGTATGAGAGGAAGCACGGCGAACTAAACAAACACCTCATACTGATATTGAGTCTGTACATCGGTTTCAAGGAGTATTTACGCAAGCATAGGATATAGGAAGATGCTTTCTGTGAACATTATCTCACCGAACTGGAAAACGCAGAATACGAAATGTTTAATTGCCTAGCGTTTCCACGGCAGAGCATACAAAGTTTTTCTGCAGGAACCTTTCACGAGGGGTTAAGTTTCCATAATATGAAGAAACATAGATTGTTGGCCTATCGGGAGAAAAATTAAGTTGAAGGTAGAGTTAGAGAAAATGCTGGAAATGAATACAGAGGAGATGGATATGTAGTCGCATACCTTCCTTCAGACTTCTTTTTGCAAAATTATGGAATATTATAGGCATGCAAGCCCATCATTTTAAAAAGTTCCCAAACGACTAGTCAACAAATGGTTTAAAACCAGTATAGGAGCTAACTAAATTTTTCTATGCGGTTTAAAGTTTATGTAGGGCTTTCGTTTTTTACAAAGCTGCACGTGGCCGTTACTTCTGTTGGCTGAGCGAGCTTTAAAAGCATAAATCAAGTAAGCCAAGATGTCTGACTTACTTGCAAGTCAAGCTTTCTCACTAAAAAGCCGAACACAGAGCAACGCTTTGACGCGGTGATGAAGACATACATACAATGCTGCTTCAGAGATAGTTTGCTAAGGCCGTTTAGAGATACAAATGATGTATCTTATTGTAAACTGTGTGCACAAACACAGTTAAGTGCTATATATTTTGAGTTTCACGTGAGGTTGATCGATTTTTTTGAGAGGAAGAGAACCGTAAGGTAACCGCAATATATTACTTTACACTGGATAGTTTGCTTTAGCTGGGTGTGTGTATGAGTGCTTCTGACCTAATGCTCACTGGTGGCGCGGCGCATTTCTTGATAGCCAAACTACCGTCAAGTGTATTAACCAAGTCACAGTTGAGTTTTGAGCTTGGTAGCGTGCGGTCATGCCTTTCGCTTAACTTTAATCACGACGTGTAACGAATTTGTAAATAATCAAAGAGAGCGCTTTTTAAATTTGTGGACAAGAAGTAGTAGGGAGTGACAATTTATTTTCGGTTTCTCATAAAACTTAACTAAAGGTTGCAAGTGCAAACAAATTTAGGTTAATTTTTTTTATTGTTTTTTGTATTTTGAATTTTGTTTATTTTGTGAGCTTATTTCGTTGAGCAAAGAAGTGTGTCGCTATAAAAGTTTTCTTGGCAATTATTAAAAAAAATGAAAAATTTAAAACTTGCTGTCAAAATATATACCCATTTACAGTAGTGATACATACAAACATATAAAAAACACAATGGCTTATTTTAACAATTGTATAAAGTGCACATGAACATCGAAAAAAAGTTTCATTCTCATTCGTTTAACGCCTTTATGTGCATTTCTTAATGCTTGTGTGTGTATATATGTGCGTGTGTCTTAAAAATATATTTAGAACGTACAGACGTTGTCGGTTACTGCATTGCCGTTGAACTAATTTGTTGAAGCGCTTCAGACGTTTTGCGGTTTCAATTTCAATAACAAAGAGTTGATGTTGCAAAATATTCTCGACATTTGTTGTTGTTGTAGTGGTGTAGTGGTTTTGTTGTGGTATATTTGACGTCTACAAAAAACGGTACTTCAAGTAAACGAAGTATGAACTAAAACGCAGAGCAATCAAATTTTCGAAACCATACCAAAGGAAAAAGGAACAAGAAACAAACAAATAATTGATAAATAAAAAATCTGAAAAGTAAAAAAAAATTAAACAAATTAAAAGCAATAAAATACAATGGCAATACATTAATGAAGTATTGAATAAATTAATAAATAATGAGACAAATTTTAATAAAAATACCAAAAAAAAGAGAAAATTGAAAGAGTTATTATGACATTAATTAAAAAAATTACAAGAATTATTTAAAAAATAAGTACAACATGAAAAACGTTGCAGAAAACAAAGAAATTAATAGGTTATATATAAAAAAAATTGAGATGAAATAATTAATGACACAAAATTAAAAACTAACAAAATATCGAATAAATAAATTAAAATGTAAGCAAAGTTATAGCAAAATAAATAAAACAAATGCATAAATAAATTGAATAACAAATATGTAAAAAAAAATATTTTTTAAACTAAGAGTCAAATTAATAAAAAGTTTTGAATAAAAAAGAAAAAAGTGCAAAAAATAATTTATTTGTAAATATATAAAAGAATTTAAAAGAAATATAGACAAAATAACAACTGACAAAAAAATGAATTAAAAAAACATATAAAATATTTAATAACTTAACAAATAATAATAAAAAAAATTTACATATATATATATATATATATATATATATATATGTAAAAGAAATGTGAATAAGAGAATGAAATAAAAAAATAAAAAACAATAGAAAATGGAGATAAATAAAATAGAATGAGATAATATAAAATAAAATAAAATAAAAAATAAAATAAAAAAATAAAACAACATTAAATTAATTAAACTAAATTAAAATAAAACAAAAAATGAACAAATAAATCAAAATTATATAAAAAAATGGAAAAATTAATATAAACTCCAATAAAATAAAACAAAATTAACATGAAAAAAAAAAAATAATAATGATATAAAATAAAAAAAAAATATTTAATAATTTGGGAAAAATTTAAACAACGTGACATCAGGACGGACAATAAAAAAAATAAAAAAAATATATATATGAAACAAATAATGAAATAAAATAAAATAAAATAAAATAAAGTAAAGTAAAGTGAAGTAAAATAAAAAAAAAATGAAATGAAATAAAATAAAAAATAAAATAAAATGCAATAAAGTAAAATAAAATTAATATTAATATTAATTAGATGAATAAAATAAAACAAATCAGAATGAAATGGAATAAAATAATGTAATATTAAATGAATTAAACTAAAAGCAAATAAAACAAAAAATAAACAAATAAATAAAAATAAAAATCGCGGGTTCGAATCGAGCTCAAGGCCTAACAATAATTATTTTATCACTATTATTATGGTAAACTTTTTCTTAATTGAAAAAATTATTAAATTAGAACAGAAGAAAGAAAAAATTTTAGACAACTGCCAAAGCTCGTTGTATAGATCCATTTTGGGAACTGCTGAATTCCTTCATCGACAACGTTTAGGCGCCGCTGCTATAACCATTCAGCCATCACGGCGGTTTTTTGTTTGTCTTCATCATTCCTACTTCTATTCTGGTTCTTGCCAATTGATATTCACAACACTGCGACATCTGTTGCAGAATGAATGTGAAAATTGGACTTATTTGATGGCAATGCTGCCATAGTGTCATATTTTATTGACACTTTTTCCCCGTGCTCTGGGATGTATTAACAATTTTTGTTGTTATATCGGCCTACTGATTTGTAAGATCGCGGGTTCGAATCGAGCTTAGGGCCTAACAATAATTATTTATCACTATTATTGTTATGATAAATTTTTTTTAATTGAAAAAATTATTAAATTAGAATAGAAGAAACAAAAAATTTATCATAACAATAATAGTGATAAAATAATTATTGTTAGGCCTTGAGCTCGATTCGAACCCGCGATCTTACAAATCAGTAGGGCGATATAACAACAAAAATTTTAAAAAATAAAAATGATATAAGAAAATGGAACAAATAATATAAACTCAAATTAAATGAAACAAAATTTAAAATGAAAAAAATTTATTAAAATAAAATTAAATAAGTAATAAAATAAAGGAAAATAAAATAAAATAAATATTAATGAAATTAATAAAATAAAATAAAGTAAACCGAATGAAATGGAATAAAATAACATAACATTAAATAAATTGAACTAAAATAAAATAAAACTAATAAATAGAAGTAAAAATGATATAAAAAATGAAAAAATTAACATAAACTCAAATAAAATAAATATAAATTAAAAATAAAAAAAAAAATTTAAAAAAGAATATTGAAATGAAATAAATTAAAATAAAAAAAATTAAATAAAATATGATAAAGTAAAATAAAATAAATATAAATATTAATTAAATTAATAAAATAAAATAAAACAGAATGAAATGGAACAAAATTACGTAACATTAAATAAATTATACTAAAATAAAATGAAACAAAAAATAAACAAATAAAAATAAAAATGATATACAAAAATGAAAAAATAAATATAAAAAAAATAAAATAAAATAAAATAAAATAAGGTAAAATAAAATAAATATAACAAAATAAAATAAAATTAAATTAAAATATATCAAATAAAAAATTAGAAAAGAAATAAAAAATAATAAAACAAAATAAAATAAAATTGTATAAGAAAATAAGCAAGTCAATAAAAAAGAATTGATTCATATCGAATGATAAATCGAAAATCGGGTACATTGCTGATACATTTTTTTTTTTGTAAAGGTGAATATTTTTATGTAGAAATATTTTATCTACAAATTTTCAAATTATTTTGTTGCGATATTCAATTAGGACATGTAAGGAGAGCTTTGGAAAAAATAAACTTTTATTATATCTCCTGTATAAAAATGTTTTGAAATGTATAATCAGTGTGGTTGGGGGATCCAATAGATATCGCAAATAATATCAATAATTGTTTTGCTGTTAGGCTGCTCCAATGTTTGAAACCTTTCACAAAAGTGGAAGTTGAAGTCACCTATTGTAGCATAAATTAAATATATTTTTAATATGGCTTTCTACAAAAATATTTCTTCAAAACAAGTTCCAAGACAGAGAGTTGCGAACTATGCTATCGATTTGTTAACGCTGTGTTATAAATTTACGAGTTACCGGAACATACTGAACTATATCCGATAAAGGCCTATTAAATCGATCACATTCCCCAAAACCTTCGCGGAATGTCTTTATCGCTGCAAGACGAAAAAGAGGAATGCGCTACCGACTTTTATCGGCGAGCTATCGATAAGTTAACGAAAAGTTATCGATTAAGTATTGAAAGTCTATCCATTTACTAACGATTATTTATCGGTAAGTTATGGATATGTTATCAAGAAATTATCGATTTGTTGTCGATAGGTTATCAAAGAGTTATAGACAATTTATCGATAAACTAAAAAATTTAGCACGACAGGGAAATTACAAGGTGTGACAAAAAAGACAAAAGCGAAAATACCTGGGAAGAATACCATTTTTCAAGTGGATCTCGAAGATTTAACAAATGACTCTTGTAGGAAAATCGGGTGACAGCCAACAAAGTTATAGGCTCGCAATAGACCAAAGGTACGAAAACCGGTGTTTTGCCGTAACTCACGACTTTTCTGGTGTCTGAGGAAAATCTTGAATGCTGTCATTCTTAGATCTTCGAGATCTAATAGAAAAATGTTATGAATTCCCACTTATTTTTTTGTGTGACACAGTGTTCTAAAAAAACCCAATTTTGCTAAATTTTCAGGGTGCCCAAAAATTTGTTTCCTCGTTTCTGAAACCCTTACATGTAATTGTTCAATTCTAATCCTTTTTTTGATATCGCGCATATTCCCGTAAAAAACATTGTTATTTACCATAATTTGTCGTTCTTATGTAATAAAGGTAAATATTTTAACTCTTATATTCTTCCATACAGAGAAATATGTATATTGCGTTAATAATGCTGATTTATAGATATCCCAAAATAAATCATATTTTGGCACCTTTAAAACCGGATTGCGATTTTCTGTATGTAAAACAATAAACATATACTTTAATAAATTAAGTTCCGTACATCTTCTTTTGCCCACTTTTTTCTTCACCACTTACTCATTACACAGGTTCGTATTACTTAACATTTCATTTGCACTATGTATCTTACCATGTAGGTTTTGTTTTAGTTTTTGAGCTCAGAAACAGCATTCGATTAATCTGATTTACGTGCAATGAACCTCAGTTGTGTTGTTATTTAATTTGTAATTCTATTTTACCATTATATTTTTGTGTAACTACTTCCACTTTTTGTTGTTAGTGGTATAAAGGTGTGCTATTACTTTTGGTACTCTTGCAACATGTGAAGTAAGTTTAATTTGAAAACAAGTAAGGGTGTCTAAGTTCGGGTGTAACTGAACATTATATACTCAGCGTGAGTTTTAACTCTACAGTTCATTTCAGATATAGTTACTCAACAAAATAAGTACACACTTGGTTTATGCTGAAAAAACCTCAAATGCAGTGGCTCACAGCTTAATTGATAACTCTCATTTAAAATATCGCAAATTCGCTAAAAGAAACCACTTCAAAAAAATGTCAAAGGTTATTCAAAGGTAAGGAGAATTAATCAAAATTTCAAAAATGACCATCAAAATTTTCAAATTTTTTTTCAGAATTTGTAGAAAATTTTTGAGTATGCAGTTTTGTAGCCCAATAAATTTTAGTATAATAACGTGCAAGTTAGAAATAGCTCAAAATTTTTTCTGAATTTTCAGAATTCTTTTCGGCGAGGGTGTTGAGCAATTTCCCATATACAAAATGCATTTTTGTTCATGCGATGTATGGAAGAAATTGCTCAACACCCTCGACGAAAAGAATTCTGAAAATTCAGGAAAATTTTTGAGCTATTTCTAACTTACGCATTATTATACTAAAATTTATTGGGCTACAAAACTGCATACTCAAAAATTTTCTAGAAATTCTGAAAAAAAAATTTGAAAATTTTGATGGTCATTTTTGAAATTTTGATTAATTTTCCTTACCTTTGAATAACCTTTGACATTTTTTTGAAGTGGTTTCTTTTAGGGAATTTGCGATATTTTAAATGAAAGTTATCAATTAAGCTGTGAGCCACTGCATTTGAGTTTCTTTCAGCATAAACCAAGTGTGTACTTATTTTGTTGAGTAACTATTTTGTTACCAGTGATTTTTTTTTTTGAGGCACAAGAAATATTGTGTAATGTTGATCAGAATAGGGGTGTGGAACTGCACATTCGAAAAAAATCTCCCAATTTCCGCTTAGATTATTATTCTAGTCTACGAACCCTTTACACACCTTTTATATAAAAGTGGGTTTGTTCTTTAACCGTTCCAGTCCATTTTTACTAGAAATATTTCCTGATATAAGGAAAATCTGTGTACCCAATCTTAATTTTTCTTCGAGTTATGGCTCCCGAAGCATAGAAAATGCTTGGTTATAAAAGGGGTGGTACCACGCCCAATTAAAAAAAATATAATTGTTTACTTTTTCTTGTTATAATTCCACTTGGAAAATGAAACACCAATGATATTGTGGCGAATATTAGCATCACGGCCGCCGTGGTGTGATGGTAGCGTGCTCCGCCTACCACACCGTATGCCCTGGGTTCACACCCCGGGCAAAGCAACATCAAAATTTTAGAAATAAGGTTTTTCAATTAGAAGACAATTTTTCTAAGCGGGGTCGCTCCTCCGCAGTGTTTGGCAAGCGCTCCGAGTGTATTTCTGCCATGAACAGCTCTCAGTGAAAACTCATCTGCCTTGCATATGCCGTTCGGAGTCGGCATAAAACATGTAGGTCCCGTCCGGCCAATTTGTAGGGAAAATCAAGAGGAGCGCGATGCAAATTGGAAGAGAAGCTCGGCCTTAGATCTCTTCGGAGGTTATCGCGCCTTACATTTATTTTATTTATGTATGATGTTAGTAAATAATCACAACAACAAAAAAAGCAAGCAGCCACACTTACATATGTACATGTAGACATTAAGGCAAGCAACCACACTTATGTACAAGGCAACGAAGAATATTACACACATAACCAGCAGTTTAAAGCCAAGAGATTATCTCACATATGTAGTCATCAGCTAAGAGCAGAAGTGGTTACTCACACATACACACGCATATAGCTAAATAACCTGGTGTGAGATACAACTGTTCCAGAAGGCATGTGCGTGAAAAGTCTAGACCGTAAGAGAAATATGCGAACGAGGCAACAGAGAGTATAAAAGCAGCGCATGCTGAGGAATAACTAATCAGTTTGATTTAACACGCTGGTAGTGAAGTATAATTATGAAGTACTCCCAAAGTAGTCTAAGTTAAGACTATTTTGAAATACTGAATACTGGATTTATTTATTCGACAGTTCAGCGATTCGAACGTTAGCGGAAGGTATATAATTATCAGGAACTACCCAAAAATACGTTACAATATAAAACTTTTTTTTGCAAAAATATAGCTTATTTTATCCATCCGTGTAACTTTTAAAAATCTTTTACATAAAAGTGGGCGTAGTCCTTAACATATTTCGTAAAATTTTCTAATAAGCATTTTTTGTAGTAAAGGAAACCACCCTGCTGAATTTTGTTATGATAGGTTTAACATTTTCTGATTAATGATTAATAATATTTGTAAAATCGATTTTTTCGCAATTGGGCGTTGCCACACCCATTTTCAAAAAACTGTTCAAATTTTTACCAAGAGTTCCAAAATCAGTTCACACATCAAATTTCATCATTATAGGTGTATTATATTCTCAATAAACAGGTTTTTGTGTTTACCAAAATGGTATATATATAAAAATTAGGCGTGGTTATCATACGATTTCGCTCATGCGATGGGAGGTGAGTGCCAAGGAATCCACATACCAAATTTCAGTAGTATATATCAATATTTACTCAAGTCTAGACGGACGGACGAACATGACTAAATCAATTCTCTTTTTCATCTTGAGCATTTTGATATATGGAGTTCTATATTTATCTCGATTCGTTTATGCCGTTATTGATATAACAGAAAAATTACAAAGTTTACAAACGGCGATGATTACTAGGACATGTTTCTGAATTTCACTTCTTCATGAGCTCAACCGCTATCTTACCAAAGTTAATATAGTCTGTATGCAAAGCACGCAGAGTATAAAGCACGTTTTTTTGTTGCTAATTTTTATCCTCAGTTGAGCAGAGCTCACAGAGTATATTAACTTTGATTGGATAACGGTTGGTTGTACAGGTATAAAGGAATCGAGATAGATATAGACTTCCATATATCAAAATCATCAGTATCGAAAAAAAATTCGATTGAGCCATGTCCGTCCGTCCGTCTGTCCGTTAACACGATAACTTGAGTAAATTTTGAGGCATCTTGATGAAATTTGGTATGTAGGTTCCTAGGCACTCATCTCAGATCGCTATTTAAGATGAACGATATCGGACAATAACCACGCCCACTTTTTCGATATCGAAAATTTCGAAAAATCGAAAAAGTGCGATAATTCATTACCAAATACGGATTAAGCGATGAAACTTGGTAGGTGAGTTGAACTTATGACGCAGAATGGAAAACTAGTAAAATTTTGGACAATGGGCGTGGCACCGTCCACTTTTAAAAGAAGGTAGTTTAGAAGTTTTGCAAGCTGTAATTTGGCAGTCGTTGAAGATATCATGATGAAATTTGGCAGAAACGTTACTCTTATTACTATATGTCTGCTTAATTAAAATTAGCAAAATCGGAGAACGACCACGCCCACTTTTAAAAAAAATTTTTTTTTTAAATTAAAATTTTAAAAGAAAAGTTAATATCTTTACAGTATATAAGTAAATTATGTCAACATTCAACTCCAGTAATGATATGGTGCAACAAAATACAAAAATAAAAGAAAATTTCAAAATGGGCGTGGCTCCACCCTTTTTCATTTAATTTGTCTAGGATGCTTTTAATGCCATAAGTCGAACAAAAATTTACCAATCCTTGTGAAATTCGGTAGAGGCTTAGATTCTAGGACGATAAAAGTTTTCTGTGAAAAAGGGCGAAATCGGTTGAAGCCACGCCCAGTTTTTATACACAGTCGACCGTCTGTCCTTCCGCTCGGCCGTTAACACGATAACTTGACCACAAATCGATATATCTTTACTAAACTCAGTTCACGTACTTATCTGAACTCACTTTGTATTGGTGTAAAAAATGGCCGAAATCCGACTATGACCACGCCCACTTTTTCGATATCGAAAATTACGAAAAATGAAAAAAATGCCATAATTATATACCAAATACGAAAAAAGGGATGAAACATGGTAATTGTATTGGTCTATTGACGCCAAATATAACTTTAGAAAAAAACTTGGTAAAATGGGTGTGACACCTACCATATTAAGTAGAAGAAAATGAAAAAGTTTTGCAGGGCGAAATCAAAAGCCCTTGTAATCTTGGAAGGAATACTGTTCGTGGTATTACATATATAAATAAATTAGCGGTACCCGACAGATGATGTTCTGGATCAATATCTGGAAAAGGCGTCCACCTATAGAACTAAGGCCCACTCCCTTTTAAAATACTCATTAACACCTTTCATTTGATACCCATATTGTACAAACGCATTCTAGAGTCACCCCTGGTCCACGTTTATGGCGATATCCCGAAAAGGCGTCCACCCATAGAACTAAGGCCAACTCCCTTTTAAAACACTACAAACAAATTCTAGAGTCACCCCTGGTCCACCTTAATGCAATATCTCGAAAAGGCTTCCACATATAGAATTAAGGCCCATGCCCTCTTAAAATACTCATTAGCACCTTTCATTTGATACTAATATCGTACAAACAAATTCTAGAGTCACCCCTGGTCCATCTTTATGGTGATATCTCGAAAAGGCGTTCATCTATAGAACTTAGGCCCACGCCCTTTTAAAATACTCATTAACACATTTCATTTGATACCCATATCGTACAAAATAAATTCTAGAGTCACCCCTGGTCCACCTTTATGGCGATATCTCGAAAAGGCGTCCACCTATAGAACTTAGGCCCACTCCCTTTTAAAATTATCATTAATACCTTTCATTTGATACCCATATCGTACAAAAAAATTCTAGTCACCCCTGGCCCACCTTTATGGCGACATCTCGAAAAGGCATCCACCTATAGAACTAAGGCCCACTCCCTTTTAAAACACTTATTAACACCTTTCGTTTGATACCCATATAGTACAAACAAATTCTAGAGTCACCCCTGGTCCACCTTTATGGCAATATCTCGAAAAGGCTTCCACATATAGAATTAAGGCCCATGCCCTCTTAAAATACTCATTAGCACCTTTCATTTGATACTCATATCGTATAAACAAATTCTAGAGTCACCCCTGGTCCATCTTTATGGTGATATCTCGAAAAGGCGTTCATCTATAGAACTTAGGCCCACACCCTTTTAAAATACTCATTAACACATTTCATTTGATACCCATATCGTACAAAATAAATTCTAGAGTCACCCCTGGTCCATCTTTATGGCGATATCTCGAAAAGGCGTCCACCTATAGAACTTAGGCCCACTCCCTTTTAAAATTATCATTAATACCTTTCATTTGATACCCATATCGTACAAAAAAATTTTAGTCACCCCTGGCCCACCTTTATGGCGATATCTCGAAAAGGCGTCCACCCATAGAACTAAGGCCCACTCCCTTTTAAAACACTTATTAACACCTTTCGTTTGATACCCATATTGTACAAACGCATTCTAGAGTCAACCCTGGTCCACTTTTATAACGATATTCCGAAAAGGCGTCCACCTATAGAACTAAGGCCCACGCCCTTTTAAAATACTCATTAACACCTTTCATTTAATACCCATATCGTACAAACAAATTCTAGAGTCACCCCTGGTCCACGTTTATGGCGATATCTCGAAAAGGCGTCCACCCATAAAACTAAGGCCCACTCCCTTTTAAAACACTTATTAACACCTTTCGTTTGATACCCATATTGTACAAACGCATTCTAGAGTCAACCCTGGTCCACTTTTATAACGATATTCCGAAAAGGCGTCCACCTATAGAACTAAGGCCCACGCCTTTTTAAAATACTCATTAACACCTTTCATTTGATACCCATATTGTACAAACGCATTCTAGAGTCACCCCTGGTCCACGTTTATGGCGATATCTCGAAAAGGCGTCCACCCATAGAACTAAGGCCCACTCCCTTTTAAAACACTTATTAACACCTTTCGTTTGATACCCATATTGTACAAACGCATTTTAGAGTCAACCCTGGTCCACTTTTATAACGATATTCCGAAAAGGCGTCCACATATAGAACTAAGGCCCACTGCCTTTTAAAATACTCATTAACACCTTTCATTTGATACTCATATCGTACAAACAAATTCTAGAGTCACCCCTGGTCCACCTTTATGGCGATATCTCGAAAAGGCGTCCACCCATAGAACTAAGGCCCACTCCCTTTTAAAACACTTATTAACACCTTTCGTTTGATACCCATATTGTACAAAGGCATTCTAGAGTCAACCCTGGTCCACTTTTATAACGATATTCCGAAAAGGCGTCCACCTATAGAACTAAGGCCCACGCCCTTTTAAAATACTCATTAACACCTTTCATTTGATACCCATATTGTACAAACGCATTCTAGAGTCACCCCTGGTCCACGTTTATGGCGATATCTCGAAAAGGCGTCCACCCATAGAACTAAGGCCCACTCCCTTTTAAAACACTTATTAACACCTTTCGTTTGATACCCATATTGTACAAACGCATTCTAGAGTCAACCCTGGTCCACTTTTATAACGATATTCCGAAAAGGCGTCCACCTATAGAACTAAGGCCCACTGCCTTTTAAAATACTCATTAACACCTTTCATTTGATACTCATATCGTACAAACAAATTCTAGAGTCACCCCTGGTCCACCTTTATGGCGATATCTCGAAAAGGCGTCCACATATAGAACTAAGGCGCACGCCCTCTTAAAATACTCATTAACACCTTTCATTTGATACTCATATCGTACAAACAAATTCTAGAGTCACTGCTGGTCCATCTTTATGGCGATATCTCGAAAAGGCGTCCATCTATAGAACTTAGGCCCACTCCCTTTTAAAATACTCATTAATACATTTCATTTGATACTCATATCGTACAAAATAAATTCTAGAGTCACCCCTGGTCCACCTTTATGGCGATATCTCGAAAAGGCGTCCACCTATAGAACTTAGGCCCACTCCCTTTTAAAATTATCATTAACACATTTCATTTGATACCCATATCGTACAAACAAATTCTAGAGTCAGGCCTGGTCCACCTTTATGGCGATATCTCTAAATGGCGTCCATCTATAGAACTATGGCCCACTTCCTCTTAAAATACTCTTTAATACCTTCCATTTGATACACATGTCATACAAACACATTCCAGGGTTACCCTAGGTTCTTTTTACAACATGGTGATTTTCCCTTACTTTGTCTCCACAGTTCTCAACTGAGTATGTAATGTTCGGTTACACCCGAACTTAGCCTTCCTTACTTGTTATTTGTGTGAATAGCATTTGCATGAGTTGAGGTGTGATGCAATTGGTTTATATGGCACATTTTTATAACCTTTTAAAGAAAATTAAATTTGTTTGTTTGAAAAATTCAAATCGAGAGGTGGTAGCTTCGTTTATATATTTTTTGTTTGGTAGTCACTCTTGAAATTAAAATCCTTTATCTTAGAAATAATTGTGGTTTTTTGGTTTAACTTCTATTAGTATATTCATATATAGCCAAAAAAATCAACTTTAAAAATTGCTTTAGTCAGTAAATTTGTACTATATGACATCATTATGAAATCACATTACAAATGTAAACAAGTTTATTCCCACGTAACATGCAATGTTTCCAGAATTAATTAAAATTTACTTCTCTTTATAATAATTAATTATTTTATTTATTGCCCATTATATATTTTTCATATTTAAAAAAAATAATAATGTAAAGTAGGAGAAAAAATTTAATTAGTACTTTCTATTAAGCAAAACGTTTTTAAAAGTTATTTTAAAATTTTTGAATCAAAAAGTCAGGTGGGAGGAATTGCTCTATTTGATATTTTAGTATAATAAAGTAATGCTTGTGAGCTAAATAATATATATCCGAAATTACTTTAATTTTTTTTAAATTAAAAAAAAATCTAAACTTAGCTTAAAAATTTCACTTTTACTATAAAAGTCAAATATAATAGTTGGGAATTGACTTCTATTATAATAAAAAAAAACCACAAATAATATTGTAACGAATTTGGGAAATTCCTGATAATTATACACCTGCTGCTAACGTTCGAATAGCTGAACTGTCGAATAAATATCTCCAATATTGAGTATAGAAAAGTGGTCTTTATTTAGACTTCACAATTATTCTTCAGTAATAGCGTGTTTAAATCAAACTGATTGACTATCGAATGCATCGCGCTGCTTTTATACTCTCAGTTAGACTCTTTCTCCTATTTTTCCTAATGTCTAGACTTTTCATGAACACGTGAACATTCTGGAACAGTTGTATCGCATACTTGGTCATTTAGCTATAAGCGTGTGTATGTGTGAGTAACCACTTCTGCTCTTAGCTGCCGGCTACATATATGTATGTGAAATGATCTCTCTACTTTAAGCTGCTGATTATGTGTATGGAATAATCTTCTTTGCCTTGTACATAAGTGTGGCTGCTTGCTTTAATGTGTACATGCACATACGTGTGCCTGCTTGCTTTAATGTGTACATGCACATAAGTGTGCCTGCTTGCTGTTTTTGTTGTTGTGATTATTTATTAACAGTGATGCTAATATCGCCACAGAAGTTAATAATTGACTGTTCTTTATAAAATTCAGAAATAATGGTTAAAATTTTACTTTCAAGATAAACGTCAAAAAGAGAAATCATGACTTTTTATAATTAGAGGTAACACGAAAAAGAAAGACAAAGTCACATAACATAAAAAAACAAATTAACTAATTGGAAAAAGAATGTTTGCGACTGTTTTCGTGATTATTTCGTTATGGGTAATCTAGTGATTCTTTCAGAAGCCTTTGCGAACTATCACGGTATCACGACAGAACTATATCGGGACCATTTCCGGATTGTTTTTGGTATTGTATTGGAATAGTTTTGAGACTATTCCTAGATAATTTTGGGACTACTTTGGATAATATTGGGAAAATTTGGCGATCATTCCAGTACTGGTTCGTGTCCGTTTCGGGGCCTTTTCTGCATTCTTTTCAGAATCATCTCGGAGCTTGCTTAATTCACCTTCAACTATTTAAAGCGTCACTTTTTGACTTAACAGCCTGGCGCAAATTGGTGCCGCAAAAGGAATTTTAGGGTCCATTTCAGAATTCTTTCAGGACTGTTTCTGTGCCACTTCAAAACATTTGCGGGTCCAAAAATTATCCTAAAGTCATAGAAAGGCTCTATACTTGCATTCAATTTTAGAAAGCTACATGTTAAAAATCGTTCACAATACAGCAATCTGTGATAGGAGAAAGAAAGCTCTATTTGTTAAGTATGCTAGATTGTCCTATGGTTTAAGTGTTTTAAATCGACAACTCCCTTAACTCCCTGACGTTGCCGCTGCTCGAAAAGCAGCTAGACCCAATGGTAGGAAGTCAAGAATGATCGTAAAAGCGTCGATATCCGTTGCTCCTATAGCTGATTGTACTAGATATTTGGACTTTACGCAATAAGTTTAGGTTTGTCGCCTTGCTCAAGGCTGGCCACCATACCACTCTCCAAACAGCAGTATGGGTCAGCTAAACACAGTATTAATTCAGCTGCATATATTGGGGGTGGCATCCGCATTTCTTGCCAATGGCTCTTTTCCACATATATAATGCAAGGTACACCCTTTTTTTTTGGTTTAAATGACATTGTCCTTCCGGTGCAGCTTTCTTTCTAGAACTATGTTTACGAGTTGCATCTTATCTGTCAGGTTAAGGCGCATACTATTTAGTTCTGATAAGCTTGATGGTGGTATTTCGTAAAAGACAAGCACAATTTTATCGGAATTGACGCTTAGTCCGCTACGCTATCTACATCAGGTTGCATACAGTTCGAGGGAACTAGGCTCTGTAAGCAACCGACCGTGACCGAGCTGTCATCATTATATGCCACAACTTCATCACACTGTATCTCTTATATCGATAAGTTTCAGATGAAAAATCGATAACTTGTCGATAACGTTTGTTATCGATAGCAAGTTTATGAGGCTCATTGCAGCCTTGTAATTTCCTTTTCGAAATTCATATTGAAAATGCCAAAGAAAAATGCTCTCCGGTTACTCTTCCTTTTTTTAATCAAGTGCTAAACGAATGGGATGGGAAAATATGCTCAAGTAAGATCGAATGCATGTAGTTATGTAAAGGTACAACCATGGTATATAGATTCAATTGAATTTTGTGGGCAAAAAACAATTAAGAAGTAAATTATATACAGATGGTTCCCACCGAAGAAAGTGAACAATAGCCAAGTCAACTTCAGAAATTTTAGTTATTTAATTAACAGAGAAAGAATGGACAAACCCGTAACTTGCGGTAACTCTTTAAAGATACATACACATATTTATATCATAAATGCATGTAGTTGTTAATACATACCTACATACACATATACATATAATGCCATGTTAGCACAGCTCAAAGTGATGATTTAGGTTGGAAAATGAACCGTGGGCTGCTATCATATCAAAGAATTCGAGTTGCAAGAAGCAAATTTGAATTAGATGCGGCTCTTGGGCAAAACTAATTACATACTTAACTAACTACAACGATATTTTGTAAGTATGTGTACTTATATATGTATGCACTTGCTAACACGCCTTTCAATTTATGAAAACTTTATGCAAAGTAGTGTTTTGATGTTTTTTAATAAGCTTTAACACGCCATGTATGCTTGGCGTTAGGGATGGGGAAATTACACATAGAGGTTGCAAAAAAACAAGTAAGGACGGGACTGTCTGCGGCTGTGCCGAAGACTTCATACCTTTCATGAGTGGGGCTGATCAATCCCCTTTCCCTTTCGTAATAAATAAATAATCGGCTGTATAAGATAAGAAATAGTGAACGGATGTACATACCTAAGCGATTTTTAAGATAAATATAAAATATTAAAATAGATAGGTACTTTGTGTGAGGATGCGAAGTTTCACGTTTTTTGTGGTCCGAATAAAATAGCTATTACAATGAATCACATATCTTAACAATATACATATAACGTAAACGTAAGTATTTGATGAAATTTGAAGCTTCTAGCCGTTACAAAGGGGGCAAAAATTACAGTATGTATAGGGTATAAAATATATATACCACCGAAATCTATGATTTTTTGAGACTACTATATTGAGGCTTCTAGCTGTTAAAATGGTGTAGAAATTGCGAAAAGTTTCTTATCTGAACAATCGGTTGTGGGGGACATATGCATATACAAGACCGATCTCTCCGAAATTTTTAGACAACAATATTTGCTATATACGAAAGCATATGGTGAAATTTGAAGGTTCTAGCTGTTCAAACGGGGCAGAAATTACGATAAGTTTCCTATTTGAACAATCGGTTGAATGGGATATAAGCTATATATACCACCGATCTTTAAAGTTTTTCATACAAAGCTGACTCCCCTATACGTAAGCATTCGGTACAATTCGAAGCCTCTAGCTGTTAAAATGAAGCAGTAATTACGAAAAACTTCTTATCTTAACAATAGGTTGTGGGGGATATATGCTATATATACGACCGATCTCATTAATTTTTTCAAACAACAATATGTACAATAGACGAAAGCATATGGTGAAGTCTGAAGCTTCAATCTGATAAATTGAGGAAGGTATGGCAAAAATTCTATTTTATGAAAAATCGGTTGTATGGTGAATATATGCTATAGAGGTCCGATCCGTCCGGTTCCGACATATGTCTAATCAGACACCTAAATATACCGGATCACCAAATTGTATCAAGATATCTCAAAAATTGAGGGACTAGTTTGCATACATACAGACAGACGGACAGACGGACATGGCTAAATCAACTCAGCTCTGCATCCTGATCATTTCGGTAAACTTATTGGTGGGTCTATCTCTTTTCCTTCAAGGATTTACAATTTTGAGATAGGTGACAAAATTAATATACCATTTCATTTTCATGAAAGGTATAAAAAAATTGCTGCCTACATTGTTGTTGATGAGTCTCAACTGTAAAAGTTGAAGTTTAAATTGTTTACGAGAGTGAACACTGCTGACTAGCTTCCTAATTGGTATTTCACAGCTACAAGTTTCGTTTGATAGTTAGTTGTCTGATATTTATATATCTTAATTGGGCTATACTTCTTTTCGCCTGTAAAGAGAAATAAACACAAATCCTTCTTAAAAGGTAAACGACAAAATCTTAAAAATTACTGACACACTAACGGAACACCGCCCGAAAACCCACACCAGAGGGGTTGGGTGGGAATCACTTTCGACGACATGTTCTTCACACGGCCGTTCAGTTGCCATCAAGAGGGCTGTACAGAAACGATCATACATTTTCCGTAGGAGCGTCCAGCTCGAGGCTATATAAAGCGCAAAACTTTGGCCAGTTTCATGCTTCAGAACTTCAGAGAGGTATATAAATGCTCCTTAAAACATCTCAAAAGATTCATTGCTAAAACCAAGCGCATTGAGATCCTTTTTCTTCTGTAGCATTGCTCCGAACCAACAAATTGTCATCTATAACCTACAACGCGAGTCCTAGAAATCTTGCAGTTTCAATAAGGTTAAACCAGCGAGTCATGTGTTATAGGCATTGGTATAGGACATTACAATTAATAAGATGACTCGCGTCATGTACAGATACATTATAAGCAGGACATAGATTGCGTATGGCAGGGTTTGGATTCTGTAACTGAAAGTTTAACCTATAACAAATCTGCTTTCTTTTGCTGCGAGATTTGGGAGTTCGACACAGAACGGGATCCGCCGGACCGATAAATGGCATGCGAATTAGTGGATGAGGCTGAGTTTTTGGTTCAGAGTTTGAATTCTTGTGTGCTGATTTCTTTATATTATTTGCGGAAATTACTGCTTATATCCTTAGGAGGCGGGGCATTATCAATCTGTTCTCAATTAGGAAGCCTCTATTTCTGAGTATTTAACAGAAAGCGGCTGAACAATTGTGTTGTAGTTAGCTAAACTTGGCACACAATTGCGACTGCATGCTAGGTAAAATGTAGATCATTGTCGAACGTCACTCCATGTATTTTTGGATGCCAAATAGCCAGTACCGTAATGCCATCGCAATGAATGTCCAAAACTGTTGACATTTGGATACTCCACGTTGTAAATAAAGTCACTGAGGACTTCGTCGCCGATAGTGCCACGTTACGCGAGGCTAAAAAACTGGAAAGACTAGATAGTTGTTAATTTTAGAGCACAGCTCATCAATGGAAGTCGCCATTATCGTGCAGTCATCGGCGTCGGAAACAATGGCAGCTCCTTCGGGTGGGGAAGGAATACAAATTAAACAAAAGAGCAGAAAGGTTACCATTCTGCGGAACACCTTTTTAATTCTTCTTGGTTTTGATGTTACCATCTTGAACCGGACCGATGCCTGCCGACCACTCAAATAATTTATGGACCACCTTTGAGAATCGAGCAGTAGTTGGGTTTGGTTCCTTTTACAACACGGTAGTGAAACCACAAAACGATTTTCACCATGGTATAGAAACATACCGTCACTCTCCGAATTTCTGTTGGTTTGTAAATCAGGATTTCTAACAGAAAACGCGTCTTTCTTCTTTTCTTCAACTTACGTTAGCTTACGCATACACTTCTCGCTGTTTTCGATCTCAACTTAGTCTGTAAGCGGCATCTTTTATATCCTTTGCGGTGTCGTCATCTCAAATATATAACGAGCTTCAGTCAAGCTAGCCAGAATCCAATAACTGCGTCAGTGGTGATACGAAGTGCTTCAGGTATATGCTTCAACTGCTCATCCATTTCCTTGGGTTGACTCGTGCTACGGGAGAGTAAGTGTGAGAGCCGATCTGTGAAATCATTGCCTGTTTGAAGCGACTACTTGCCGATGCCTGGCTTTTCTTGTGATTTTGGGTACTCATATTTTGCTATTTCTATCTATCCTTAAGATTATTACACGGTGTGAAGCTGAATATATCCTATGCCACATCCTCCTTTTTTTTGTTAATGTGTGGGCACAGATGAATGGCTATCTTGCCCTGAGGTAGATCGGGACGTTTGCCCACAGGCTTGGGCCACAGTACTTTCCAACAAATTGCTCACCACATATCTGACGCTTAATCTACGTCTTTTCGAATGCTTTATCCTGTAGATGTGGCAGCGTGCAAAAGCGAGTAATTCCATTGTCCCTGCTCTAACCGTCGCATCACTTGAATGAAACTGATGTCAGTTTTCAAACAGCAGTGCTGAGCATCAGATTCCCTTCTCCCAGCATGTTATTGTGCCTATAATATTGCTGTGGTAGGCATGCCTGTCGTAGTTAAAAAAGATCGTTCTTGGGGAAGACGGGTCAGAAATAAAAGGTGCCAGTTCCGAAGCGTACCGACCCCATATCCGAAAAAGTATCGCCAACATCTACAACACTCTTCAAAACTGCCTAGGGGTGCTTTTGTGGTTACAACAACAATAGCAACAACATACCTTCCTTAACCGTGCTTGGACTTAAGGAAAGGTCGCACATTTTTCCAGTCGCTTAATTGGTTTTTAATTGAAAAATATTTGCATTTGGCGGCTCGCTAATTCAACCCACTCTGCGCGTGATAGGGTTAAATTACAAGCAGATTACCAGTGGCAACCGTGCCCCCACTGATTATAAGATTATGATGGAATGGCCTTGCCAAGTTGTCGCCTTTTCGCGTTATGAACCTAGCCTTGTACTTACCTATGTTGGATGCTACTTGCTCTACTAAGAGCACATTTCCTTATAAAATATGTATGTATGTACATATCTTTTAAATGTCCGGCAATACAAGCCAAGCTTAAATATATTATTTTATGTTATGCCTCATCTGGCTTAGAGTGAAATGAAGTCATTAATATATGTGCAGAGATATATATGTACATACATATGTACACAACTAATTGTAGGTACTAAAGAAATGGTATAAACAGGTACAACCTTATATATTGAAGGCGGAGAATAGTGTTTTTTATTGCAAATTGATTGGTAAGCAATAATCGCCAGTAACCAAAGCAATAGCAAAAGAACCATTAAAACCGGTGTAGAGTGTTTCCAAATATAATTGAATACAAGAGTAAATCGTTGCGGAATATATCTCAACATCTTTATGTATAACGTTATGATTAGCAAATTATTTGCGGAGAGACAACGGGTGTCACTTTTTACTTAAAGGAGGGATGGTTTCTTATTATTTTTTTCCTACATTACTGGACAAAACCATGGATAAATTCAGTCTATGTGAGATCGTTATGAATCGGCCATTTAACCTACACTCCTAAATGATCTTTTGAAAATACTACTTAATGCATATTCCCTTCATATGTATACCGTAGAACCTTGGCTATGCCTTTTTATAATTTTCAGTGTTTCTGTGATGCGAGCTTTTACATATTGTGGCGAATATTAGCATTTCGATACATGACTATGCTGCTACTAAATGAACGCACAACAACATCAAAGCAAGCAGCCACACATATTTCAATGTAAACATCAAAGCAAGCAGCCACGCATACATGTAAACAGCAAAGATAACAGCGAAGAGATTATTTCACATACACATATGTAGTCATTACCTAAGAGCAGAAGTTCCCTGAAAAAAATGCGATTAGTCTAGGATGAATCCTGTATTAGTCGCAAAGGAATATGCGGTCAATGCCAGTTTTGGTCCCTTTGTATGAGCTGAACTGTTCCCTTTTGTATGAGCATGTCCTATGAAGAGACTAATTGTACCAATTTACACCCGAAAGGGATCGATAGGACCAATCCCCTTTGCACCTATATGGGAACATATGAAGACTAGTACCTTTTCGGTTCAATAAGAACTCAAATAGGGGCCAGTCGCATTTTTCATTACACACTTTTCTTAAATAATTCGATGCAATCAGCTGTAATCTTTTTTTATTTTACTCATTTCGTTGCCGTTTTTTATACTTCTTAAAATGGGCTACAGAGACTAATCCCAACTGTCCACGAAAGAGATTTAAGGAGATCAATTATAGATCAATCGGAGACCAATCTCTTTAGGGATTAATCTCACGATTTTTGCAGGGTTATTACTTACACTTACACACTCATATAATTAGAACACAAAAGTACAATAGAGCGACTAATCCCTTAATAGAGCGGTCTCCGATTGATCTATTTTGTCTACATTGGGGTATAATTGATCCCCTCTAGACCCTTTTCGGTACAGTTGAGATTAATCAGGTTGAAATCAATGTACCCCGTTTTAAGAAACATAAAAAAGAGCAGAAACGAATTGAGCTAATTAAAAAAGATTATGTGTGATTAAATCGAATTATTTAAGAAAAATGCGGTGCCCCTATACCTAACCTAAATGACTTGGATCATATGTTCCATACAAAGGGTATTCGTTCTATCGCTACCCGAGCCGGTTCAATTAGTCTCTTCATAGGACATGCTCAAACAAAAGGGAACAGTTCAACGCTAACAAAGAGATAAAAAATGGCATTAGTCGCATACCCCTTTGCGATTCATCACGGACTCATCCTAGACTAATAGCATTTTTTGCAGAGCAGATACATAAAGGAGAAATAAATAAGCAGTTTTTTGTAAAGGTTGCTCGTGAATAGTTTAGACCCTCGGAGAAATATGCGAACGAGGCAACAGAGAGTATAAAAGTAGCGCAAGCTGAGAATAAACAATCAGTTTGATTTTATAACGCTATTAGTGAAGTACGCGAGTATTGTAATTGTGAAGTACTACTGCCATAGTAGTGTTGTAAATAAAGAAAATTTTGCCATACTGAATATTTGAATTATTTATTCGAGAGTGCAGCGAGTTCGTAACGATATCTTCAAATTTCTCTCCAACTTCCTAAATCGGACTTCATTGGTTTGTTACAAGATATAACATTATTAGATTTTTCAAGAAGGAACGGCTTCACATAGTAAATCTTGCAACTAAAATGAAATTAGATTTCATATTGTGTTGCAAACAACATCATATGAAATTGCCATTGTTGTAAATTTCATACAAAATTTCATGCTCCACTTTGAAAATTTACTTATTATTACATCCTTGCCATTTCAATATTGGTTACCCACAGTTCAATAAGTCACTTCTGCAATAAGCGTTGGCAACATTGGTGTACGTGTCACACAAATATAGAAAAAAAAGTTGTAGTATTATTGTAATACTGTATTTTTATACTCAGTTGAGCAGAGCTCACAGAGTATATTAAGTTTGATTGGATAACGGTTGGTTGTACATATATAAAGGAATCGAGATAGATATAGACTTCCATATATCAAAATAATCAGGATCGAAAAAAACTGAGCCATGTCCGTCCGTCCGTCCGTTAACACGATAGCTTGAGTAAATTTTGAGGTATCTTGATAAAATTTGGTATGTAGGTTCCTGAGAACTCATCTCAGATCGCTATTTAAAATGAACGATATCGGACTATAACCACGCCCACTTTTTCGATATCGAAAATTTCGAAAAACCGAAAAAGTGCGATAATTCATTACAGAAGACAGCTAAAGCGACGAAACTTGGTAGATGAGTTGAACTTATGACGCAGAATAGAAAATTAGTAAAATTTTGGACAATGGGCGTGGCACCGCCCACTTTTAAAAGAAGGTAATTTAAAATTTTTGCAAGCTGTAATTTGGCAGTCGTTGAAGATATCATGATGAAATTTGACAGGAACGTTACTCGTATCACTATATGTACGCTTAATAAAAATTAGCAAAATCGGAGAAGGACCACGCCCACTTTAAAAAAAAAATTTTTTTTTAAGTAAAATTTTAACAAAAAATTTAATATCTTTACAGTATATAAGTAAATTATGTCAACATTCAACTCCAATAATGATATGGTGCAACAAAATACAAAAATAAAAGAAAATTTCAAAATGGGCGTGGCTCCGCCCTTTTTCATTTAATTTGTCTAGGATACTTTTAACGCCATAAGTCGAACAAAAATTAACCAATCCTTTTGAAATTTGGTAGGGCCATAGATTTTATGACGTTAACTGTTTTCTGTGAAAATGGGCGAAATCGGTTGATGCCACGCCCAGTTGTTATACACAGTCGTCCGTCTGTCCTTCCGCATGGCCGTTAACACGATAACTTGAGCAAAAATCGACATATCTTTAATGAACTTAGTTCACGTGCTTACTTGAACTCACTTTATCTTGGTATGAAAAATGAACGAAATCCGACTATGACCACGCCCACTTTTTCGATATCGAAAATTACGAAAAATTAAAAAAATGCCATAATTCTATACCAAATACGAAAAAAGGGATGAAACATGGTGAGGTAATTGGATTGGTTTATTGACGCGAAATATAACTTTAGAAAAAACTTTATAAAATGGTTGGGACACCTACCATATTAAGTAGAAGAAAATGAAAAAGTTCTGCAGGGCGAAATAAAAAACCGTTAAAATCTTGACAGGTATTACATATATAAATAAATTAGCGGTATCCAACAGATGATGTTCTGGGTCACCCTGGTCCACATTTTGGTCGATATCTGGAAAACGCCTTCACACCACTCCCTTTTAAAACTCTCATTAACACCTTTCATTTGATACCCATATTGTACAAACAAATTATAGGGTCACCCCTGGTCCACCTTTATGGCGATATCTCGAAAATGCGACCACCTATACCACAACCACCACTCCCTTTTAAAACCCTCATTAATACCTTTAATTTGAAACCAATATCGTACAAACACATTCTAGAGTCACCCCTGGTCCACCTATATGGCGGTATTTCGAAACGGCATCCACCTATAGAACTAAGGCCCACTCCCTTTTAAAATACTCATTAACACCATTCGTTTGATGCCCATATTGTACAAACAAATTCTAGGGTCGCCCCTGGTCCACCTTTGTGGCGATATCTCGAAACGGCGTCTACCTATGGAACTAAGGATTACTCCCTTTTAAAATACTCATTAACACCTTTCATTTGATACCCATATCGTACAAACGCATTCTAGAGTCAACCCTGATCCACCTTTATGGCTATATCCCTAAATGGCGTCCACCTATAGAACTATGGCCCACTCCCTCATAAAATACTCTTTAATGCCTTTCATTTTATACACATGTCATACAAACACATTCCAGGGTTTCCCTCGGTTCATTTTCCTACATGGTTATTTTCCCTTATGTTGTCACCATGGCTCTCAACTGAGTATGTAATGTTCGGTTACACCCGAACTTAACCTTCCTTACTTGTTCTTCTTTATATGTTTCTTTTAAGTTTTCTTTAATACGGCCTGATATTAATTAAAACTTAGCGATCTCGCTTTCTTAGGATTACGAAAATCTGACATACATTTATATAAACAAAATTTAGATCAAACAGAAACCAATAATTTCGGCCTATTTGAGAAGAGTTGCGTCAATAACAACTGATACCAACAAGTCATTGTTTTAATATCGCTTTATTCCCAAGAGCGCAATTATCATTGAGTTATAGTGTTTCATAAAAAACCGATAAGTCGTCGATAGCAGCGCGATAACACCCCGATAATAAATTGGTAACACTCCCATAACAATAGGTAACATTTCGATAACAAATCGTTTATTTTTTGATAAAATATCGAGAACTTTTCGATCAAAAATCTATAACTTTTCGATAACACCACGACAAAAATTGACTATTCGATAACGAAAATAAATTTTTTTGATAACAAATCGATAAATTTTCGATAAAATAACCACAGATTTTCGATAATAAATCGGGAAATGTTCGATCGCAAACCGATAACTCGTCGATAACTTTTGTTATCGATAGCACGTTAATAACATTTCGATAATCGATTGACAACACGCCACCAGGGTTCGGTCTATGAGGCTGGTGGTGGGGGGTCTGATCTAACCCCCGTACAGCACACATGATGGCCGGGGTTAGCCGATGTACAATAGGGATTTCAGATATCTACTGCAATAACCATGGGAAGGGTAGCCCAATGAGGAGCTTCGGCTTTGGTCGAATTTAGTCGCAACATCTACTAACGGGTTGGAATTGATTAACGTCGGCACATAGCTATCTGAACAGCAGGTTTTAGTTCGAATAGAAACACCCAGCTATGCAATAACCCAACGAATGTTTGCCGTCGAGAAGCTGCTCACGAAACAGACAGCTGGTCATTATTCCACTCGGTTTCTACATCTGCGCAGCAATCTTTGACCTGATGATGCAAACATATTAGCACATTTCCCAATCACTTTTTTGGCCGTTGTGGCTGATACCATAACTATATAAGAAGCCTGGATAATATGGTACAATGAGCAGTAACATGTTGTCCATAGGGCATGGAATACTCTCCTCATTGCTAGATAGCGATTTTTAGGCAAACTTTTTCTCGTTACTAAGCAGTCTAACCATGAAATTTTAATGCTAAGCTTTTCTGAAAGATTTTCATTTTGCCTCCAATTTTGCTACTTAGAGGAAGTCAACGTCGTCCCGGTACTGGTATTGCTGACTCAAATCAAAGTTTCCATAACTACAATGCAACCTTAATTAGAACAACCAAGCCTTTCTGAAACTTTTCCAATTTCCCATGCTGGAATATAAAGTCCTCGCATGGAGAACGAAAATCATGCTTTCCAACTCATTTCTCGCGTCTGTCCTGCAATATGATACAGGAGTATCGACACTAACAACATAAGACGAGTTGGTTCTGAGAGTGCTCGGGAGAAAAGTTCCACGAAAGATTAACGGGCTCCTACGCATTGACAACATCAAGTATCGAACACGATTCAATGCAAAGCTTCATGAGCCTTATGCAGACATCAACATAGTCCAACGTTTTAAAGCACAACAGCTAACCTACGCGAATGAAATAAGAGGGAAGGGCGACCTCCATTCCTCTGGAAGCGCCAGGTAGAAAACATGTAAACTCCTTGGTGTTACCAATTGTCGCCACCTAGCCCAACGCAGAAGCGGCTGGCGCGACTTGTTAGAAGGCCGTAACCGTTCAAACGGGTAAGCTCCAATTAAGTAAGTAAGCTACTGACTTTCCCACAGGGAAGGTTGAGCAAACAAACGCAGCGACTATCTGAATAAGTTAACCGCGCATATAGGGGACATAATTGGAACTAGTACCATCTCTAAATGCAATAGTTCTGCACCTGTTCGGAACTAGTGCGTCTCGCTGCAGGGAACATGTAGACGCATATGCTATAAATTGACATTTGCGTTTATCCATTAAACCGAATATTGCTCTCATATTTAATTCACTCAATTTCAAATCTCCATATGAACATGCCATATTCACAATGACAGAAGCAACGCTAGACAGCAAAACATATTTGAGCATTTTTTTAAGAACCAGCTTAACAAAATACAATACAATGACTTATTAGTTTGCTTGTAAAACAACAAACAAAAAAAAAACTACAATTTAACCTTTCTAAATCCGCTTGTTTCGTGTTGTACCTGCTATAGCAGCAGCCAACTCTTAATCTCCCACCGCACTATGCGGCCACGATCACTTACACAATCACGCAACAGAAGAATCTAATGCTTTTAGAAAAACATTAGAATAACTACAACAAACATAACAAAAACAAAATAAAAAATCTTTTTTTTATGTTGCCACAAAACAGGTTCGGTGACATAAAAATTCCAACACCATAATGAAACCAATCTCCCGCCGATCATGCGTTGCAGTGATCATCGAAACGTCTAATCGCCCAACTAACTGCCAGTTTATTCCGATTGCATTTAGTGGCATAATGATTTGTCTTTTAGATTTGACTTGTGTTGCATGCTTTTAGAAACTGGTATAATTTTTGTTGTATCTTTAGTTTTTAGATTTTATAATAACAAGTAAGGAAGGCTAAGTTCGGGTGTGACCGAACATTACATACTCAGTTGAGAGCTATGGAGACAAAATAAGGAAAATCACCATGTAGGAAAATGAACCTAGGGTAACCCTGGAATGTGGTTGTATGACATGTGTATCAAATGGAAGGTATTGAAGAGTATTTTAAGAGAGAGTAGGCCATAGATCTATGGATGGACGCCATTTAGGGATGTCGCCATAAAGGTGGACCAGGGCTGACTCAAGAATTTGTTTGTACGATATGGGTATCAAATGAAAGGTGTTACTGAGCATTTTAAGAGGGAGCGGGCCTTAGGTCAATCGGTGGACGCCTTTTCGAGATATCGCCATTAAGGTGGGCCAGGGGTGACTCTAGAATGTGTTTGTACGATATGGGTATCAAATGAAAGGTGTTAATGAGTATTTTCAAAGGGAGTGATCCTTAGTTCCATAGGTGGACACCGTTTCGAGATATCGCCATAAAGGTGAACCAGGGGCGACTCTAGAATGTGTTTGTACGATATGGGAATCAAATGAAAGGTGTTACTGAGCATTTTAAGAGGGAGTGGGCATTAGGTCTATAGGTGGACGCCTTTTCGAGATGTCGCCATTAGGGTGGGACAGGGGTGACTCTAGAATGTTTGTACGATATGGATATCAAACGAAAGGTGTTACTGAGCATTTTAAAAGGGAGTTGGCATTAGGTCTATAGGTGGACGCCTTTTCGAAATATCGCCATTAGGGTGGGCCAGGGGTGACTCTAGAATGTGTTTGTACGATATGGGTATGAAATGAAAGGTGTTAATGAGTATTTTCAAAGGGAGTGATCCTTAGTTCTATAGGTGGAAAGAAGCCTTTTCGAGATATCGCCATAAAGGTGGACCAAGGGTGACTCTAGAATGTTTGTACGATATGGGTATCAAACGAAGGGTGTTACTGAGCATTTTAAGAGGGAGTGGGCATTAGGTCTATAAGTGGACGCCTTTTCGAGATATCGCCATTAGGGTGGGCCAGGGTGACTCTAGAATGTGTTTGTACGATATGGGTATCAAATGAAAGGTGGTAATGAGTATTTTAAAAGGGAGTAATCCTTAGTTCTATAGGTGGACGCCTTTTCGAGATATCGCCATAAAGGTGGACCAAGGGTGACTCTAGAATCTTTGTACGATATGGGTATCAAACGAAAGGTGTTACTGAGCATTTTAAGAGGGAGTGGGCATTAGGTCTATAGGTGGACGCCTTTTCGAGATATCGCCATTAGGGTGGGCCAGGGGTGACTCTATAATGTGTTTGTACGACATGGGTATCAAACGAAAGGTGTTACTGAGCACTTTAAGAGGGAGTGGGCATTAGGTCTATAGGTTGACGCCTTTTCGAGATATCGCCATTAGGGTGGGCCAGGGGTGACTCTAGAATGTTTGTACGATATGGGTATCAAACGAAGGGTGTTACTGAGCATTTTAAGAGGGAGTGGGCATTAGGCCTATAAGTGGACGCCTTTTCGAGATATCGCCATTAGGGTGGGCCAGGGTGACTCTAGAATGTGTTTGTACGATATGGGTATCAAATGAAAGGTGGTAATGAGTATTTTAAAAGGGAGTAATCCTTAGTTCTATAGGTGGACGCCTTTTCGAGATATCGCCATAAAGGTGGGCCAGGGGTGACTCTAGAATGTGTTTGTACGATATGGATATCAAACTAAAGGTATTAATGAGGGTTTTAAAAGCGAGTAGCCCTTAGATGTATATGTGAAGGCGTTTTCGCGATATCGACCAAAATGTGGACCAGGTGATCCAGAAAATCATCTGTCGGGTACTGCTAATTTATTTATATATGCAATACCACTAACAATATTCCTGCCAAGATTCCAAACTCTGTTGATTTCGCCTTGTAGAACTTTTTCATTTTCTTCTACTTAATATGGTAGGTGTCACACCCATTTTACAAAGTTTTTTCCAAAGTTATATTTTGCGTCAATAAACCAATCCAATTACCATGTTTCATCCTTTTTTTCGTATTTGGTATAGAATTATGGCATTTTTTTCATTTTTCGTAATTTTCGATATCGATAAAGTGGGCGTGCTTATGGTCGGATTTCGGCCATTTTTTATACCAATATAAAGTGAGTTCAGATAAGTGCGTGGACTAAGTTTAGTAAAGATATATCGGTTTTTGCTCAAGTTATTGTGTTAACGGCCGAGAGGAAGGCCAGACGGTGGACTGTGTATAAAAACTGGGCGTGTCTTCCACCGATTTCGCCCATTTTCACAGAAAACAGTTACCGTCATAGAGTCTATGCCTCTACCAAATTTAAGAAGGATTGGTAAATTTTTGTTCGACTTATGGCATTAAAAGTATTCTAGACAAACTAAATGAAAATGGGCGGAGCCACGCCCATTTTGAAATTTTCTTTTATTTTTGTATTTTGTTGCATCATATCATTACTGGAGTTGAATTCTGACTTAATATACTTATATACAGTAAAGATATTAAATTTTTTGTTAAAATTTGAATTTAAAAAAAATTTTTTTTAAAAAGTGGGCGTGCTCTTCATCCAATTTTGCTAATTTTTATTTAGCACATATATAGTAATAGTAGTAACGTTCCTGCCTAATTTCATCATGATATCTTCAACGACTGCCAAATTACAGCTTGCAAAACTTTTAAATTACCTTCTTGTAAAAGTGGGCGGTGCCACGCCCATTGTCCAAAACCTTACTAATTTTCTATTCTACGTCATAACGTCAACCCACCTACCAAGTTTCATCGCTTTATCCGCCTTTGGCAATGAATTATCGCATTTTTTCGGTTTTTCGAAATTTTCGATATCGAAAAAACGGGCGTGGTTATAGTACGATATCGTTCATTTTAAATAGCGATCTGAGATGAGTGCCCAGGAATCTACATACCGAATTTCATCAAGATACCTCAAAATTTACTCAAGTTATCGTGTTAACGGACGGACGGACGGACATGGCTCAATCAAATTTTTTTTCGATCCTGATTATTTTGATATATGGAAGTCTATATCTATCTCGATTCCTTTATATATGTACAACCAACCGTTATCCAATCAAACTTAATATACTCTGTGAGCTCTGCTCAACTGAGTATAATGATCGTTAATTCTGACGATCTTTTATTTTTTTTAAATCTACTACATATGCAAATACTCGTTCTCTAACCTCTTGGTGCTTCATTTTAAACTTACACAAAAAAAAAAAAAAAACAATTTATAGGCTTAGGCTCGGTCAGCTCAATTGGCGTAGTCAAAGGACCACTTTCTTTTTGATTACTTTCGTTTGGTTGAGCACATTGTCTTTTCACTTTACATTTACTTTCTTCAGTTAACATGAATTTTACTAAATTATTTTCCCTTTAGACCAATGTTTTGGCCTCGATTAGTTATTTATGCTAATTTTTACAAGAAATTTTATTTACCCGTGTACTGAGGAGTTATTTGGAAACTTCAAAAAATGCCTTCTGCTATCATAGCCAATAAGAGTAACCAAAAATTCTCACGTCTCCAAATATGGCTATTTACAATAAAGCTTAAGGTCTCGAAGGGAGCCACAGTGCAGGCTGTATTTCACCAGTTAAAAAAAGCGTAAAAGAGCCTGAATACGAATTAACAATGACTCCGAATGCACAAGCAGTGCACCAGTTCAGATCCACACGGCTGGTCCATGTTCTTGCAGTACTACTTTTCCTCTGTTTTTGCCACTTTTAGATCGAAACTTCTCGCGACTACATGGTAGCAGAATCTCTACTCGTTTCTGTACCGCTGTCGTATACTGCTTTTCTCTCTTCAGCGAGAAGATGTGAGGGTAATGCAGTGATTCCTGCTGATTGTATCTGCTGGAATTTCAGTACCCTATACGAGTATGGAATCCGATGCTGGCGCAACCAGATTTCTTGTGCATGCCTTTGTCATTAATCTACTCAGAGATCGGGATCTAGTACAGGGCCGCGGGCTCTCCACCTGTTATCTTTACCTTTACCTTTAACCGTGAGTAGCTTCGCGTATTAGATACCGGTTCCTTAGGTAGTCCCTTAAGATTGATAGCAGATATTGCGGTACCTTGCAAGAGAGTTCTAGTGCCTCAAGTATTTCGTTCTACTTGGCTGATTGAAAAGCATTTTTGACATCCAAAGTGAATAGTAAAACTGTCGTTCTTGCTAGCACACTGCCTCGCCTTTCTTGTTTGGGTCGAACACTTCTGTTTTGGCATCTCATAGTGAGTGCCTTCCTCTGAAACAGTGCTGTTGACGAGATAGTCTTCGCTTCCCAAGGCCGTCGGTTCTATGTACCGGAGCGACTCGGGATTTTTCCCGACCAAGGACTACCATTCCAGTATAACCCCATTTAATTTGTTGCGTCCCTCCCACAAATTGTCATCCCCCAGCAGCTCCTTGCAACGGGACTGCTCCATATTCTCTTGCTCCGGGAAGGTATCGAACCCAATCCGGGTCCGTCTCCTGACCCCGGTCCTGAGAAATGGTTTTGCTGCATCTGCCGGAAAAGAAACTCTTTAGGATGGTCATACTCTTGTCAGTGTGTCTCGTGTAAGGGATGGTTGCATCGGACAGGTTGTTCTGGGCTAGATCCCAAAACCAGACGTCCACGTAACTTCTATAAATCTTTTGTGGCTCCTTGCTGTTCACGCTCTAGGACATCCCGCAGTCTGCGCCCCACGGCGCAACCAACTCATACAGCTGCTCCCACTCATACCAAAAATCTCCGTAGTAGAGTCGGGAACAATGCCGAGCATCAGCCCCTGCCCCCGTCTTCCCCCCTCCTTTACGGCAGAAATTGTGTAGGTCAGGGAAACAGACTCTTTTTCCCTCCCTCCCTTTGCACCGTTTGCCAGCACAGAATATATATGTTTGCGACATCCGCCCAATGCAGCTCCTGCCATGGACGGTGCCACTTTCCTAGATGTTCTGGTCTCCGGGACGGCAACCCCTCGACGGGTTTCATTGCGCCATGTGGCCAGGCCGCATACCCAAATACACCGGGTACCCCAATGCTTACCCAAGGACGCCCAGTCCAGGGCCACAACAGCAGTTGCGTCCTAGCCTTCAATAACCAAGGCATAGTCATCTGTCACTTACTCCCAGAGTGGCGACGTCTCCCCCTATGCACTTCAGAATTCTGCAGTTAAACTGTAATGGATTAACTAGAAAGATCACGGAGATAGTCGATTTCATGAAGCGGCACAACATCCGCACTGCTGCGATTCAAGAGACTAACTCACAGCAGACCTGTTCTGGGTATTATATAACGAGAGCGGAAATGGAGGCGGCCTCGCGTTTATCATACACCACTCTGTGCAATATCATATATTTGATCCCGGCATCGACCGCAGGGACAGTGTCTTAGAACGTCAAGGCTTATCTGTCCGGTCAGGCGATGCAAACCTAGAAATCATCAACATCTACATCCCTCCTGCCACCTGTTGCCCCAGTGGATACCGCCCTAATATCTGCGTCATACTCACTGGCAACAATCGCATTATCTTAGGCGATTTCAATGCCCATCACGATCTATGGCATTCACACTTGCGGGTGGACAATAGGGGTGAGATGTTGGCGGATCAAATAGAAGAAACGACGTTCTGGACAATAAATGGAGATGCCCCCACACGTATGGTAGGAAGCTGTCACAGTTCGCCGGATATTTCAATCGTGAGCGCAGAACTCGTAAACTGCGTCAACTGGCAGCCGATGGTAACATTGGCATCCGACCACCTGCCTATACATATTTCGCTCGAGCGTACCGCCGACTTCATCGTCACAGAAAAACGCACTTTCATAAACTTTAAAAAAGGAAAGTGGGACGAATACAAATCCTTTACAGACAACCGCTTTGCTGCCCTCCCTATCCCGACTGATGCCGGCCAAGGGGAGCGTGCTTTCCGCAAGGTCATTGAATCCGCCTCGACACATTTCTTTCCCGCCGGAAGAATTCCCGAAATTCGGCCCCACTTCCCGGTCGAGCCCGCAAATTTAGCGAGAGAACGTGACCTTATAAGACAGCTCGATCTCGGCGACCCCCCAAATAAAGGATATAAACCAACGCATCAGATTGCTTGTGGATAAACACAAGCGGGCGAAATGAGAGGAACACCTAAGCGGTTGCAACCTCTCTGCCGGTGTAGGTAAAATTTGGTCCACCGTAAAGTTCCTATCGAATCCGTCTAGGCACAATGACAAAGTTTCCATCGTCTTTGTCGATAAAGTTCTGTCAGATGCGAAAAAATGCGCGAGCGCTTTCTGCCGACAATATATAATGCATTCTACGGTCGACAAAGATAGACGGAGGGCCAACAGACACGCACATAAACATAAATTCAGCGCGTCATCAATTACCATCACCGCCAAAGAGATTGATGATGCCATTGGTCATGCTAAACGATCCAAAGCAATGGGCCCAGACGGCATAGCCATGCCGATGCTTAAAAGCCTAGGAAAAGAGGGTTTCAAATATTTAGCACATGTCTTCAACCTGTCTATTTCCACCTTTGTCATACCCGAAAAATGGAAAATGGCCAAGGTGGTCCCGCTACTAAAGCCTGGGAAACCAGCTAATATAGGAGAGTCGTATCGCCCGATATCTCTCCTATCGCCAGTAGCCAAGACGCTTGAAACCGTTTTGCTCCCCTTCTTCAAAGCAAATTTGCAGCTAGCCTGTCATCAGCATGGCTTCAGAAAACTCCATAGCACCACCACCGCGCTAAGTGCCATCAGCACCCAGATAAATTGTGGTTTAAATCAAAATTCCCACCATAGAACAGTACTCGTTGCGCTAAACCTATCAAAAGCTTTTGATACGGTCAACCATGGCACGTTACTGCAAGACCTGGAAGGGTCTACCCTTCCCCCATGTCTTAAAAGGAGGACCGCAAATTATCTGGGTGGTCGGCAGGCATCGGTGCAATTTAGAAATGAAACATCAAAACCAAGAAAAATTAAACAAGGGGTGCCACAGGGTGGTGTCCTATCCCCACCTTTGTTTAATTTCTATACATCTAAGCTACCTTCGCCACAAGAAGGAGTTACTATCGTTTCCTAAGCCGATGACTGCACAATAATGGCCACAGGCCCAGACCCAGAGATCGATGAGCTTTGCAACAGAATAAACGGCTACCTCCCTGATCTCTACAGTTTTTTCGCTTCGCGAAACCTGGTATTATCACCGACTAAATCCTCCGCGACCTTATTTACAATATGGACGTCCCAAATGTCGACCGTTTTGAACATCCTCGTCGATGGCACTACGCTACCGACTGTCCTAAACCCCAAAATCTTGGGTGTGACGTTTGATCAGGATCTACATTTTGGTGAGCACGCAGCCGCAATTGTTCCGAAAATCCAGAGCCGTAATAAAATCCTCAAATCCCTTGCTAGCAGTGCTTGGGGAAAAGACAAAGGACCGCTCATTACAACATACAAAGCAATTGGCCAGCCGATTGCGTGCTCCGCGTCCCCTATATGGTCGCCAAGTCTAAAAATTACCCACTGGAAGAAGCTACAGTCCTGCCAAAATACTGCTCACAGAATCGCCACGGCTGTCTTCTTATGTCCCCAGAATACCATCTACATAAAGAGGCGAGAATACTCCCCATCAGGGAGAGAAATGAGATGCTAACCAAACAGTTCCTGTTGAATACCCTGAAAACTGGGCATCCCAACAGACATCTGATTGATGAGCCAACACCGCCTAGGGGCTTAAGGAGTCATCTCCGTAAGCATTTTGAGGAAATACGGCACCTGAGAACTCAGCCGTGTGAAGCAAAACACACAAGCAGGTCCTTGGTGACCTCCACAAACAGGCGTCGGACCTTTATGCCAGGAATTGCCCGGTTAATCCAGTACTCAAAGAACAGTACCCAAAACTTGCGGAAGAGGAACGCATACTCCCCAGGGAAACGCGAGTCACTCTAGCTCAACTTCGTTCTGGATACTGTAAACTCTTACGTATCCAGAATCAACACCGACATACAAAATGTATGCCCCGCTTGCAATGTGTCCCCACATGACACCAACAATCTCTTTAATTGTAATGTGGAACCAACGCCTCTAACACCCCTTTCATTATGGTGCACCCCTGTTGAAACAGCAGGTTTCCTTGGACTCCCGTTAGAGGATATTGATGACAATTTGTGATCGGTCGCAGCTGTTAGGTGGGGCGAAGCACTGCTACAACAACAACAACAACGAGATAGTCTTCGCCGTTCTCTATTGGAGTCCCTTCATCAATTTTCCTCTTATGCTCAACATACACAGTGTGATGTAGGGTCATAGAAGTATCAGTAGTAGGCATTCAACAGTAGTTAAGGCGGCCGGAAATAAGAGAGTATTAAATACACGTGTACGCTAATGGTAAAAATTAATGGAAGCGGTAGAATTTGTAATGTTTTTCAATTAGATGTTCTTGACGAGATTCAACGATTGGGGCACGTCCACCAACGACGATAGTTCATGATATTATCTACTGTTTCGAAATCAGGAAAGAGAAGGGAGAGTAAGAAAGGAAAAAACGAAAAACAGAGAGGCGAAATATAAGAGTAAGAGAAATGTAGAATTGGAGTGTAACGAAAGGGAACCACTGAATTGAAAAAATTAGGAAGGCGTGGAGTGGAAGAATACAGTAAAGGTAGACAATGGAGGAAAAGAGCAAGAAGAAGAGGAACAAATATATATGAACTGACAAGGGAGAGGCAGAAGGAGTGGAAAAGTAATGGGGGAGGTTCAGAGAAATGAATGCAAAAGCGGGAAAGAGAGGGATCACCATTGTAAGATGAACAGTGAAAGCTGGAGAAGAAGGAGAACAAACAGAAAGCGGCTAGAAAAAACATAAAAAATGGGGTATATAGGAGTGGAAAGGGATAAACTGAAGAAATATGATAGAAAAACGGAGTGAAAGAGAAAGGAAAGGAAGGGAATGGTACAGAACGCAAATGGGAAAACGGGAAGGAGAAAGAAAAGCCAATGAGAGGAAGAATAAAGGAAGGAACAGCCGTAATGGTGACAAAAAAAGAAAAAAAAAACTTTGGGGAGAGGGAGAAAGAAGAGGTAAAATGCAAGGAAAGGAAAGAAGCAGATATGAAAGGAAAGAAAAAAACGAGTGGAGAGAAAAGAAAGACAAGTAGTCAAAGCCAAAGGCAACACCGAAACTGTACGGTGTGTTATCAATTTGTTATACACGAGCTATCTGTTTTTTATCAATGAGTTATCGCTTTGTTCTCCATAGGACATGTGCGTGTTATGCATTTCTTATCGAAGAGTTTGTTATCTAGTAGTGTTATAAATTTGCTATTTATAACAAATGTGACCGATAAGTTTTCTGTTGTTTATTGAAACGTTATTGATGTAATATCGAGGTGTTATGGTATGATATCGATCAATTTTTTATAGAAAGTGTATGGAGATGTTATCAGAAAGTTATCGGTTTGTTATCGTTTTATAATTGGCGAGTAATCGATTGGTAATTTTTCGAAAAGCTGTCGGATTTTTTATCGAGAGTCGTTGGTTTTTTAACAAAAAATTATCGATTTGTTATAGAAAAGCTTTAGATGCGTTATTACCAAGTTATCGATGAGTTATCACAGTGTTGCTACACTAATATTAGCGTGTTATCGATTTATTAAACTTAAATATAAAATCATTGACATATCTGTAACCCGTCGATAACAAGCCTTTTAAAACCTAGAGCGTTATGATGTTGATGGTCCTTTGTCGGATATAGATCCGGTACATTCTGGTAACAAAACAACATTAAGGTACTTGCCCGACCATCTCGGGAACGATTTATATGACCACATTATAACTTCTAGGCCATTCCGCCCCACAGGGACTTGAGGTCGCTAGAGCCTCGTCTGCTAAATATGTGTATGATACACTTATATTTGTTACAGGATTCCCCTCGCGTAGGTGAGGTTGACAATTGGATTGCGGAAGCTTTGAAGCTATAAAACTTTGTATTGCGCTTTTCAACCACTTGAATCCCGAAAATTTGCGTTCATGAGTTTATTTGGATTCAACTCAGACTGAGTTTAGCATGAATCACGTGTTTGTTTTTCAACCATGACAAGTTTCACACAAAAGCAAAAATAAAATACGTGTTTTGTCACTATGTAGTCAATTATAATTTATTCATTGTTGTTATTTTACAAAATTTTGATTAACTTTCGATTTTATTGATCATGCATGAAAATTCCATTAGCTTATTTCACTCTTTTCTTAATATTAAGGCGCGGTTTTTCAGTACAATTTGAACGCAGTTTGTTAGTTAAACTACGCTTAAACTTATTCTGCAGTTTTTCAGTCTATTTTAACTGAAGTTTCAGCTGTGCTTAAGCGGGGATCTGACAGGGTGAAACTCTAGTTAACCTATCAGTTATTTGCGTTCGTACGAAATGGCATCGAATATACCCAACAAGCATTTGGGCTTGAGTACCATTAGAGCTCATGTTGATAACTAGGCATACTTCTAAAATCTCAAAAGTTGTTTCGAAACAGTGACGCAACTTGAGAATCATAGCGTTCTGAGCAAAAAAGGATATTTTTTATAAAGAAAAAAAAAAACGCTATTACTTAAGTTCATAAAATATAGTTCCTAACTTGTATTTATGTGTAGTTCTCTTACTGGACTCAAATGTAAGATAACAATGCTACAGTATTTTCACGAAAATAAAATAAAATATATGTAACTTTTTTTTAATGAATAGCGGTTCTTTACTGCTATCAGCTAGGAGTTTAGTCTTTTTGTCAATGATGTTTTCTCAGTGTGTCAGTCAACACGTAAATGTGCAGGCATATGCTGATGACATTCAGTTATACCTATCTAGTAGTGTCGACCTTGTCGAAGATTTATGTTATAAAATCAATAGTGATTTGTCTGCAATCTGAAAATGGGCTTGTGAAAACTGTTTATGCTTAAATGCTGAGAAGTCATATGTGTTGCCCATAAGTAGTAGCGCTGTACATGTTGAAGATATTCCAAAGCTCTTTGTTGGAAATAGTGCCCTCTCGTTTACTGAAAAGATTCGAAATCTGGGTTTTGTGATAAACTCCATGTTGACCTGTATTGACCACGTTAATAAAATTCTAAGCAATGTTTATTCTATTTTGTGTCGTTTAAGAGCTTCTGCTTTTTTTACACCTTTGGAGACCAGAAAAAAGTTAGCTATACAATTGATTGTGCCACACATAACATACTCTGAGCTTGTCTACAGTCAATTAGATCCTGCTTCGAGCCATAAAATTGATGTTGCATTTAATAATATAACGCGTTATATCTATGGGCTTAAAAAGTATGACCACATCTCCACATGGAGATGCAAAGTTCTAGGATGCAGTATTTTTGATTATTTTGCTGCACGAAACTGTATATTTATGTTCAAATTTATTGAATTCAAAACACCAAATTATCTTTATGAAAAACTAAAATTTTCAAAGTCTACTAGACACCGCCAGCTAATAATACCACGATATTTATATTTGTCCTCATCGAGACTGTTTTTGTTAATGCTGTAAGGCTCTGGACCTCTATTCTTGATTCTCTCAAGGCTGATATGGGTAGGAGCAACTACAGGAAGCTAATTCATAGTTACTTCAATTCAGTGTATTTAATGTGGTTACAATATTATTTCATCTATATTCTATTCTTTCTTTCTTAATAAACTTAAGCACTTTCTTGTTCTTATTAAACGTGTACTCTAGGTTAAGTATTAACCTCAATTTAAAATTATTTATTTTGTTTTTAAATCTTGCTGATGTACTTAAAAAGTCTTAAAAAGTCTTACAGATACAACTACTATGTTAAATAAATATAAATATATAAATATAAATATAAATAAACAGCTGTTGGCTTTGGTGGTACCACCTTGGAGAATATTTTTTTTCAACCCACCTCAACGCGATATCCAAAGTAGGATATAAATAGAAGAAATGTGTTGGATATGCATTCGAAAGCTGTACATTTCTCAAAATCTCTCAAAGGTCGGAAACTAATTTGAGAATGACGTTGGAGATCAACTCGATCACTATACATTTTAAAAAAATTTCTCAAAGGTTGGATAGTGATTGGACAACGAAATTGGATATGAACTATCTGGCTTAAGAATAATTACACAGTGCTACAAAAAAAATATCTCAAGCACTTTTGAACCGACCTAGTGTTCGTCGTAGGTCTTGATGAGTAGATCAAGATACCGTGTTTCAAAATTTTCTAACACCCCGATATTTTCAAGTTATTGTTGAAAAACTGTTTTTCTTGTACCTCGCGCATTCAAAAATTCGTTATTCCGTCATTTTTCCATCAATTTTTGATTTCCTACTAGTTTTAGAAAGCTGAAAGATTGTGCTTCAAAAATATATATATTTGTCTACACTTTTTATAGCAAATTTTTGCGATTTTTTAAAAGTTATCTAAAATTTTCTCGTTTTTTTTTTAATTTTTCAAAGTTTGACGGCTTTTTAATGTATTATTTCTTTAATCAAAATTTTTTTTCTTAAAGAGATTGAGAGGATATTTTATCTCGAGTAAAAAAGGTGCTGGTTGATCAAATTCGGTTGAGAACTGTTGAAATGACAACACTTTTTGTGAACAAGAAAATTCTGCTCTCATCGTAGAATCGATATCGCGCCATGTCAGGATTGAATGTATGATTTCAGTATATCGTCGCCGTTGTTTTGAGCATTCTCTATGCTTCGTTTAACCTTTTTTATGATTTAATTATTAAAAAAAGATAACAAAATTATTTACTTTTATCGTCAAATCATGTGTTAGGTAAAATTGATATGACCACGGTTTTGACAGCGGTTTTTCTTGTTTCTGGAAATGAGATATACAGTGCTTTAATTGCTCTTAGAAACATTTGCCTCTTTGCCTCTGTAAGATAAATGACAAGACGAAACTTAGGATACTGTCATTTTGGTAGAATCAAATCAGTCAATGTACGTGTTGCTACAAAGTACTTTTTTAACAATGTGTGATAAGCGTAATAAGTTTTGTTACCTCTGCGGGTTATTCGTTGATACGCAACATCATGCACAATTAAAAACCAATGCACCTCTCACAAAAGCTTTTACATCTTTCTCTAATCGCGTGTATAGTGAAAGTTGTGTGTGAAGTTGTTCAGTTGTACTCAAAAAATGGAAAACTGGGAAATGCAACAAACAACCTTTACCATTTTCAACCCCAATGATATGGTATCGTTAACTTTTCCATAAGCCCGAAGATTGCTACTTCTGCAAAACAAATACTGTTGGTCATCACTACAAAACCCATGGCCGTATACAATATGATAATGTGTTAACTGTATCTCATCCAATCAAGGGAGAAATATCGACTATTCGTGATGCAATCTCCGAACCGCAAAATTCATTATAAGCTGATGATGTAGAAAATTCTGACGGCCTAGAAATCAACGACACAATGCCCATTTTCTGCATTCACATTTGGATTTCTTCCCTGAAAATCTTGAACACTTCAGTGACAAACAGGGAGAACGGTTCCATCAGGAACTATTAGAGATCGAAAAACACTTTGTCGGAAAAAGTCAGATCAGAATGCTGGCAAATTATTGCTGGTCTCTAAAACGCGATACTTACGATGTGGCTTATAAACGTAGAAGATCTAGCAAACATTTTTAACAGCTATCGAAATTCGAAGTTTTTTTGTATTAAGTACATAAAACAAAACAAAATTTTATGTAAATAAATTTGCAACTATTTATTTCTTTATTTTTTCTCTTCAACGTAGGAGCGAAATAAAATTACTCGAGAGATGATATAGATAAATAAAAAATATCGAAATTGTTTAAATAATTAAAGTCAATAATTGGAATTTTGTTATAACAAAAAATAATTGGTGGAATAAAAGAAAAGATAAGAATGCTCATACGATGGCAGCGATATACCGAAATCATACAATTAATCCTGACCCGACGCGATATCGATTGCACAATGAGAGCAGAATTTTCTTGTTCACAAAAAGTCTTGTTATTTAAACAATTCTCAACCGAATTTGATCAACCAGCACTTTTTTTACTCGAGATAGAATATTCTCTTAATCCCTTTAAGAAAAACATTTTTCATTAAAGACATGATACATTAAAAAGCCGTCAAACTTTGAAAAATTAAAAAAAAACGAGAAAATTTTAGATAAAAATAAAATAAATATAAGGCGCGATAACCTCCGAAGAGATCTAAGGCCGAGCTTCTCTTTCGATTTGCGTCGTGCTCCTCTTGATTTTCCCTACAAATTGGCCGGATGGGACCTACATGATTTTATGCCGATTCCGAACGGCATTTGCAAGGCAGATGAGTTTTCACTGAGAGCTTTTCATGGCAGAAATACACCCGGAGCGCTTGCCAAACACTGCCGAGGGGCGACCCCGCTTAGTAAAATTTTCTTCTAATTTAAAAACCTTATTTCTAAAATTTTGATGTTGCTTTGCCCGGGGTGCGAACCCTGGGCATACGGTGGTGTAGGCGGAGCACGCTACCATCACACCACGGTGGCCGCCATTTTAGATAACTCATAAAAAATTTCAAAAATTTGCTATAAAAAGTGTTGACAAATATATATATTTTTGAAGCCCTATCTTTCAGTTTTCCAAAACTAGTAAGCAATCAAAAATTGATGGAAAAATGACGGAGTAACGAATTTTTGAATGCACGAGGTACATGAAAAACAGTTTTTCAACAATAACTTGAAAATTTCGAGGTGTTAGAAAATTTTGAAACACGGGATCTTGATCTACTCATCAAGACCTACAACGGACACTAGGTCGCTATTAAAGTGCAAAATCAGTGTAGTGTTATAGCATGATGATGGATATCAGCTCCGGAACTAGATATATATTCCTTTAAGGCTGGAGAAATATTTTTTCCATGTTGTTTGGGGAAACAAAATTCAGCTGTTGCCGTATCTACTAATCTAGATAACAAAAAACTGTGTTGCCGAAAAAAAGCTTACATCAAAAGTGGCCTTAAACTGTGACTGAAAAGCTGCTCTGGAGTTTAAATTTGACTAGAGTTTAAGCAAACTTATTTTAGGCATAACTTAAACAACTACGGAAAAACCGGGCCTAAATGTAGAGATGTAATATGTATGTATATTACTACCATACATACGATTATTTACCGCTATCGCTGGCTATTGAAAATGAAATTGGAAAAATGGAAGTATTTTATGCAGGTATGTAGTGTAAAGCATGGCGGTTTTATAATTTTTTATCGGCTATCCTGAGTTGTAATAATATTTGATAGCTGCGTATAAAAAAATTTGGTGCGCTTTGTTTAAAAAAGCAACAACAACAATGATATTGCTGCAACCTGTGTTATTTATTAGCTATTTATGATTGTACAAATATATTTTTATTTGTTGTTTTGACTACTTTTTCTTTAATTTTGTTCAATTTTCAATCGCAGCTTTGTCTTGCAATTCAAGTACTGACTAGATTAAATCCTAAGCTATTTGAACCGATTTTAATGTTGGTTTTAATGCATTGTAATTGGATTGACTTAGTTAAATTGTGGAATTATTTAGATTGCGCGTATTATCGATTTAAATTTTTTTGTGTACAATGGATTTAAACAAATTGCTTTTCCTGCTAGGGAGATTTCTTATTCGGCTGGAGTGCTGTTAAAGTAAGATAATATTAAAAAAGAAAACTTAAAAGAAAACTGGTCCAGTGCAGCAATTGTAAGGTATAGTCATAGACTCTGCCCCTCAAGCTTTTTAATTTATGGCGTTTTCTTTTCTGGAAAAAATGTTACCCTCATGATGCACGCTTAGTTTCTAGTTTTTGACCCAAGTCAACTGGGGCTCTACAGGAAAGCTAGCTGGGCGGTTATTGGTATACATTTTCTTATTCAAGGGGAAATGGAGGGGAGATGAATCAGCTGGGCGGCATTATTTTCAGAATGGAAAACACCATTCGTTATTTCGAAAAATGTCCAACAAATTGCTGGCAGAGGCATCGTATGCATGCTGCAAATTTTATACGACTCCTGGAAGAGCTTTTACACTTTCAATTTGAGTCTACTTTTCCTTCTACCAATTGCATTGGCTGTCCTGGGTTCAAGTCACGGGCAAAGCAACATCCAAAAATTTAGAAACAAGTGTTTCCAATTAGAAAAAAATTTCTCTAAGCGGAGTCCCCACTCAGCAGTTGTTTGGCAAACATGTCTTTTTGCAGTGAAAATTTATTTGCCCTGCAGCTGCCGTTCGGAGGCGGCATAAAATTGTAGGATAAATTATAAAGTTGGGAAAGAAGCTCTTAAAAATTAAGCTATGACCTGACATCTAAAAATGTATGAAGCTTTATATAGTGCTATATGTCTCGTTATTCATGGACGCGGCAAATGTTGGATATCCACATTAGCAATATTGGATATTCACGTCGATGGCATTGCGCCTCCATGCGTCTCACACCAAAAAGTACTGGGTTTGACGTTTGATCAAGACCTATGTTTTGGCGAGCCTGCAAACGCAATTGTACCTTAAGTTCAGCGCCGTCACAAAATCCTCAAGTCCTTCGCTGGCAGAACTTGAGACAAATACAAGGACACACTCATATTTAGCCACTTATAAAGCAATTGGCCACTTGCATGCTATGCGTCTCCGCTATGTTCACCGCCCTTACAAGAAAAATACTCAAGGGAAGTGCAGGCCTGGCAAAACAAATGGTCTTCTTATGTTTCGGGAACATTATCTTTACACTGAGGCGAGAATACGCCCCCTAAAGCAGATACATGAAATGCTGAACAAATATTGAAATGTTGAATACCCGGAAAGTATAATATAGATCTGATTGAAGAGGCAAAGAATTCCAGGAATTTGAGCCATCACATCCGTAAGCACGCAAGAAGTCAGCTGTATGAAGAAAAGAAGCACAAAAAGGCCCACAGAGCTTTCCACAAAAAGTCAACAAATTACTACGTCAACAAATGCCCGCCGAACCGAAGCTTTGGAAATATTTTTAGTTGATATTGGAGCAAGAAATATCACAATCTGTTTAATTGTCAAATAGTTAAAATGGCGACCGACAACTGACAATGGAACGTCTTTCATTCTTATATTATGGCTTAAACCTAATTGTTGTTGAGACTTTCATAAGAGTTTTTTGTTTATACCCAGCTGTGTTTGTGCACAGGGTAATCTAACTTTGATTGGATAACGGTTGGTTGTACAAGTATTGAGGAATCGAGATAGTTATAGACTTCCATATTCAAAATCAGCAGTATCGAAAAAAAATTTGATAAAGCCGGCTGTCCGTACATTAACAAGATAACTTGAGAAAATACTGAGATATATTCAGCAAATTCGGTATACGGACTGGTTTGGACCCAGAATAGATTGGTTTTGGAAAATGAGCGAAATCGGACGGTAACCACGCCCACTTTTTCGATATCGAGAGATGAGATAATTCAAAAACAAATACCGCTAATCTAATGAAATTTGGTAGGTGGATTGGTGTTATGGCGCAAAACATAAATTCAAAAATATTTGGGAATATGGGTGTGGCAACACCCACATTTAGAAGAACAAGCCATAAATCAAAAGCCGTTAAACACATTGTCACTAACTTTTCCTAAAGGTCAACCTTAACAAAGCTTGCAATAACTTTATGGTATTTGACTACATTTCACAGACATTCTCAGTAGTGTTATAGTTGAGCTAAGAATAAAACTTAAAAAAATTTTGAAAATGGGCGTGACCCGCCCCTTTTTTTGTTACTCTCTCCAAAACACTTTTAATACGATAAGTTGAACAAAAATCTCCCAATACGAACGAAATTGGGCATAAATATTTTGATTTGTAACACTATCAACCACAAATCACCTACCCAGATTGCGCACTCACGAGTTCAAAATTGCTTCGCTCTGCGCATATACGTCATAGTTGACTCTTGAGCGAATAAAAAAAAGAGCGAGAAGAAAAGAGCTAAAGGAAATTGAGCAATTCATACGTCATAAAAACAGCTGATCTTTTGTGGGCAATTCATACGTCATTTTCCTTTAGCTCTTGTTTTTTTCTCTCTTTCTTTCATTCGCTAAAGCAGTGAACTGTGACGTAGATGCGCAGAACGAAGCAATTTTGAACTCGTGAATGCGCAATCTGGGTAGGTGATTTGTGGGGACTATCAACCACAGCAAGAAAACAACAACAGCTTTTCACGTGCACAGCTGGGTATGAATTGTTCGGTTTCACCGGAACTTAAGGCCGCAACACAATCAAATTTTTCATATAGATGCGTTTAACACAGGCTTGTGCATTCCAGCAACATCCCCACAATCAACCAAGTTGTTGCGTTTATAAATATGAATGAACTTCAGACTTGGCAATTGAAGTTTATTTCGCCTTGCCCATTTACATGCAAAATTTCGCGAAGCACTGTTATAAACATTCTCCATATACAATAAAAATAATTGCTAACATACTTTGTGTCGTATTAATTTGTTATATTGCAGTTTTTAATTGCGAAAAATGTTAGAAAAGTTACCAACGAGAGGGAAAATTAAATTCACTTGCAAAGTGTGCCAGCACCCTTAGGCAGAGCATATGTCAAATTCTTCTTCTTATGCTTTGCTAGCAACAAAATATGTAAGTTGGCCACTTTTTTATTTCAGATGGCGCCAGAGTCGGTCAATCTACCGTTCCCCATAAAAATACGTACAATATAGTAATAATGCATAAGATTGAGTTAAACGCATCTATATGAAAAACTGCTTATGTGACGGAGCTTTTAGATTTTCTTACTTGTTTAAAATTGTTTCAAAAAATCATAAATAATTTATCAAAATAGAACCAAAATTCATCCTTAATTTTGCTGCCTAGGAATGTCCAAACTTAATTTGCAATTATTTACATTGCGAATTTTTGCACAAACTATCTTTCAGGTATGAAATTGGTTTTAAGCGCCAAAAATTCAGAAATGCGCACCTGCCTGTGCATTTTAAGATTAACAACAACAAATATTTGCAAGCCAGATACCTAAACTGAATTCCTCACTATGCCAAGATATTTAGAATGTAATTTTTGTTGTTGTTTGTATTTCTAGGCATGCAAAAGAAAGCAACGAAAATAAAATCAATAAAAAGTTTTTGACAAACAAATTATTTAGGTATGACATTTTGCGCAACTTTGTCTTTTTAAAGCTTACTACGGGCATCGCCAGAAATGAAAAAACTCCATAATGACACTCAAGAAATTTTCCCCGTAAATTTTTCTTAAGGCAAAACACAGATCATAAGAAAAAATAGGTGCAAACATGTCTCTAAAAATGCATTTCTTACACTCCCATTTGGATTTTTTCCATTCAAATCTTGGTGATGTCAGTGACAAGCATGGAGAACGATTTCACCAACAACTTAAGTCAATGGAGGAGCGTTATCAAGGATTCTGGAACGAAAATATGATGGGGGATTATAATTGGTTTCTTATACGAGAATCAAATTCAGAAAATTACAGTAGACAAGCAAAAAGTAGAAACTATTTTTAAATATTTCAAGTACTAAATTTTGTAGAATTCCTTTAATAAAGGTATCTTAAATAGCTTAATAAAAAAAAATATTAAAAATACGTATTTTCCCTTCATTCACTTAATTGTTAATAATATTACCGTTTATCCATGGATTTTCATGAAATAAAGCTTGCCTTATTTGGAATGTTCACAGTTTTACGATAATCTAATAAAAGTTGTAAATTTTTGTCTCTTTCGATTTTTTACGAATTAAAGAAGAAAAAAATGGAAATTTTTAATACAAAAAATCGATTTTTTTAGAATGCGATGCAAATAACTCTAAAACCAAGGTAATTTCATTTGCTATTATATGCTGTTTTCTCCAACAAAATCGGACAACCCGTTCCAGAGATATGATAAAATCAATGGATCTCCCTTTTCAAAAAAGGCAAATTTTAGAAAAAAAAAAAAACAAAAGCGTATACATAGAATTTTAAATTTCGACCATTTTTATAATTAGGGGATAGCAAATAAAAAAAAAAATAGTGGTGATCTACGGTAATGCAAAAAGTTTAATTTTGTAGAGCAGTGTAATTTATTGTCAGTATTTGTGGCAAGAGCTTGCAATTTTGTGACGTTGGCGCATGCGCTGATTCTATCATTTGATTGTTGCTCAGAGATTTGTATTATATGTGCCATGCATTTTTAATTGATGCACTTAAATATGCTGGAGTCTGAAAATTATTTTTAATTTATATTACAACAAACAAAAATTTATTTGTGCAATGAATTCGAGATTTCTAATTATTTATTTGCATTTTTTATTGTTGGTAAAATTTAATTTTCATTCCATTTTGCGATTTGAGCTCGTAATTTCTTTAGCTCGTCAATTGTGAGACACTTTGCTTGCAGAAACATTGCAAATTCTGTTTCACTGTCTTGAATTAATGCTACTGGAACAAATCAGGATTGGATTTTTATGGTCTGCGGAAGCTTGATTTATTATTATATTGCATGCAATTGGATATTTCTGTATTTTGATTTTACTGCATTTGTGATTGAATTTAAATATTGTTTTGAAGCCAATGTGTTGAATTTTATGTTGTTGTCCGTTTAGTACAGTATGGAATGTGACCTGGAATTTTTATTTTGACATGTATTAATATTTATAAGTATATACGTGCTGTGGATTCTATCGTTTAAAATGTAAACTTTCTTGGATAGCTTATACACATATATTAATTAGGGTTATTGCTTTTAAGCAAGGTATTTTAGATGTACCAATAATATCCTTCGTCATCCTTCGTCTTATGCGTTCTCGGTAATTTTTCACCTTTCAGCTTTTCATGCCAGAAATACATTCGGAGTACTTGCCAAATACTGCCGAAGGGCGACCACGCTTAGAAAAAATGTATTCTAATTGAAAAACTTTGTTTCTAAAATTTTGATGTTGCTTTGCCCGGGGCGTGAACCCAAGATCTTCTGTGTGGTAGGCGGAGCACGCTACCATCACACCACATGGCATTAGTCTATAACAATTCAGATACTCTGAAATTCAGTATAAGTTTGGTAGTAGATTGGATTTTGGAGTAGATCAGTGATTTGGCCAGTCGTATTTGCGGGCTGTTCAATGGTGTTTGCTTATAGTGCCAAATATATCCATTACCCAAATCCCAATAGAGGTTAGGAGATTGAGTAGAGAGTACTTTTCCATTCTACTTAAGGTATGAAAACTACTTTCGTTCTTTTTTTACATTTTAAAACAAACTCTAGGCTGTGCCATACCATTCTCGCTAATAGTGCGCTCAAACAAGTGTTGTTTTTAAGTGAAAAGGTACTAATTTGTATAGACTGTAGATAATTGGGAAAGCTATCTTAAAAAAAATAATCACTATATTATAAGTTCACATCACATTGTCCTGATGTATAGCTTGGAGCCATGGTCATATTCTTATTATTTTTTCTACTCCTATTCCTACCAAACCTACAATTCCTATTCGTGTTCTTCCCTTATTCTTATTCATATTCTTACTCCTACTTTTATCCTTATTCCTATTCCTATTCGTATTCCTATACCTATTCTCACTCCTATTCCTATACCTATTCCTATTCCTATCCGTATTCCTTTTCCTATTCCAATTCCTATTCCTATTCCTATTCCCATTCCTATTCCTCTTCCAATTCCTATTCCTATTCGTATTCCTATTCTTATTCCTATTCCTATTCCTATTACTGTTCCTATTCCTATTCCTATTCCTCTTCCTATTCCTATTCCGATTCCTATTCCTATTCCTATTCCTATTCATATTCCTATTCCTATTCCCATTCCAATTCTTATTCATATTTCTATTCATAAGGCTATTCCTAATCATACTGCCATTCCTTTTCCTATTTTTATACACAGCTGTTTGTACACAGGGTATTATAACTTTGATTGGATAACGATTGGTTGTACAGGTATAAAGGAATTGAGTTAGATATAGACTTCCATATATCAAAATCATCAGTAACGGAAAAAAAATTGATTAAGCCATATCCGTCCATAAACACGATAATTTCAGCAAATATTGAGATTTCTTCACTAAAATTTGGTATACGGGCTTATCTGGATGCAGAATAGCTTGGTACATGAAATTGAGCGAAATCGGACGATAACCACGCCCACTTTTTCGATATCGAAAATTTAGACAAATGGGAAAAATTAGAAAATTTAAAAACGAATACCACTAAGATAATAAAATTTGGTATGTGTATTGTTTTTATGACTCAAAACATAAATTCTAAAAAGTTTTTGAATATAGGCGTGGCACCGCCCACATTTCGAAGAATTATATTTGGAATTTAACAAGCCGTAAATTAAAAGCTGTGAAGGATATTACATTGATATTTTTCACGGACACTCTCTTTGCCAAATTATATAGACTTGGTGAAGATAATCAAAATCGGTTAAAGACCACGCCCACTTTTCCCCAAAGAACCTTAACCTTAACACATTTTGCAACAACTCTATGGTATTTAACTACATGTGACTGATATTCTACCTCGTAGTGGTATGGCTGAACTGAGAATAAAACTTAAACAAATTTTGAAAATGGCCGTGACCCGTCCCTTTTTTACTACTCCAAAATACTTTTACTGCCATAAGTCGAACAAAAATCTCCCAATCCGAACGAAATTTGACATAAACATTTTTTCATAGCTTCAACTGCTTGCTCTGAAAATGAACGAAATCACCTGAAAGCGACTCCTACTTCAGCGTTTCAAGTACACAGCTGGGTATGTAATGTAGGGTTTCACCCAAACTTAAACTATCGTACTTGTTTTGTTTCTTTTTTTGTAATTCTCTTCTATCCGATTTACATAAATATAAATCTAAAGAGTTCAGAGTTATGTCAAATTATAGCCTCTGTTACGCAGGCTGATTCCACCTTGAAAATTTAAAGCAATTTTCTATGAATTTTTTCTAATTCTTTTCCACAACCCCACTATGCACTCATAAAGTATTTGTGAGGTTCTAACGGACCAGTCAGTTCAACGTAACCCGCACAACCCCGCGTAACACGAATCTTCGATTCCCTAAGGGAGTTATTTTACAAGTGGTATTGTAGTCTTTTAGGCTGTTTTTGGTTAACCGCTTCCGCGCATAATTAATCGGGCATTGACTTTGTGAATTTCATCTCTAATATTCAGCAAAAGGGGAAAAAAGATGTAACATATACGTCATGTATTACGCACATGGAATGCCAAATGAGAAAAACTGATGTAAACGCATGAAACTATAAATTGAAAAATTACAAAACAATTTTACGGCGTATTTGAGTGTCCGCTTAGTGGTTTGTTATTACATGACAACAACAACAAGTATTACATAAACAAGGCGCAATAAGCAGGCAAAGCGTTGACCGGTATTAAGTATGAATTTCCTTAAAGCAATCAACGCTACTTACTAATCCAGTAAAAGGCAAATCATAGCGCTGTAAAATTGCGCAAAGAAAGTGAGCATTACAATAAAAACAACAACAATAACTGTGCTGTAAAAAGCAATAAAAATTATATACAATTTCCATGTGTTGAGAGAAAACACGTTTTTAGCAGGCGTTCGATAAAAAAAATTTTGACAGAAGTGAAATTGCAAAGCTGCAGTTAAAATAAGGTGCTTAAAAAATGCTGAGAAAAAAACTTAAATTGTGAGCTAATAAACAAAAACTGAAACAAAACTAAAACACAAAATACTTTAAAAAGTACAAACACCGATGACTGTCAACTTCATAAGTTCATAAGCTTTTGTAAAATATTTGTGTGGCATGTAACTTCATAATTTGATGCACAAATGGCAAAGTCAGCAGACAAGATAAACGTACTAACAACAACGCAGCTGGTTCAGAGAAAGACAAAGCGTTAAGCCGCAAGCAGTTGCAAGAAAACAAGCAAGCTAATGCGAATTGGAAGGAAGGAAGTGCACGTGGGCATAATATTATGAGGCGTTTAAGTTACAAAGCAACTATGCTCTAGAAAAAGAGCAGTAGAAAATTGCAAAAATAAAGTGCAAACAAAATCTGGTTATTAAATACGATAACCAAAGTTAAAAAAAAATTTCATATTTTTCTCACTTACAGCCGTGCAACAGCACGTTAAGGTGTTGCATTGAGTCACACACTTACGTGCGTTTATACACCAGCAGCACTAGCCTCAATAGCCGCTTAAATTTGCGCAGACGCAGTCACCATAACGTCCAACGTTCCATTGCAATGCTTCCTGTTGGCATTCATGCGCCAAATGCAAGTGCTACTTAAACGGCCTTAAATTGCATATTTGTATGTATGTATATATACATGTATGTGTGCAGCAGTGTTGAGCTTATGTATTCATGCCAAGTGTGGTTTGGCATTTGTTTTGACACTGAGATGCCATAAAGTCAAAAGAATTTCAATGGGTTTTATTGTTCGAAGAGAAAGTTTAGTTATTCATATAATTTTTTTTATGATCAACATATATGTATGTATATGTGAAACTTTTAAGTGTTATTACATAATAAGAATGTATTTAAAACGAAGCTGCTATCATCCCGTATCTCAGCTTTGAGTGTCAATTTGCTATCACCCTGTTGTTGTAGCAGTGATGCGTCCATTTACAACTTGTCATGAATCTTATCTAAAAGAAGTGCGAGGAAACTTGCAGCTTCAATAGGGGCGGACCAGAGAGAAAGAGGTGTTAGGTTAGGTAAGAGTTTAACTTTTAACAGTATTCAGATCGAAGTTGAACTAGGGCGACGCGCATATCCCTTGAAATATTGTTTTCTTCTATTGCGAGTTCATGGTATTTGACTTTAAGTACGGGGTTTGTTGGAAATTCCTGGAATTGAGGTCTGCCGCCAGTGCCTTAGGTACCAAGGGGCAACCGGGCCAATGCTCCGGGGCCCGGTCGAGTAAAAGAAATAATGAAATTAAAACCTTCGATTTCTTTTTAATTAAATATTGTTATCTAAAATTACGTAGAAAATTTTGCACGGACGAAAAACAGCAATTTATTTCAAAATGTATTAATTAATTTCCAGTCGATGAGTAGACATTTTTTTCAAAGCTCGCGGTAACACTGGTCGGTACTCGCGTGCGCATAATGGAACTGCAAAATTAACATTATAATAAAAATCTCTGTATCGTATTGCAATGAATAAATTTTAATAAGAAAATGCTTGGCGCGATATCCTTCCACCCATATCGAGCTTCTTTTTAAATTTGCGTCGTGCTCCTTTTTAGTTTATCCTACAAACAGATGAATTTTCACTGAGAAGCTTTTCATGGCAGAAATACACAGATACAATTTTGATAAAGGGGCCCAATTATTGTTCTACCCCAGGGCCCCTGCGACTCACGCTACGGCTCTGTCTGACGCCTTTTAATGGATATCACTGAGGACTTCTTTATGCTTTTCTTCTACATACCGATGAATTTTCAGGTGCCATGTTTTACTTTCGTATTCCTATTACTGTTCCTATTCCTATTCCTATTTCTAATCCTATTCCAATTCCTATTCCTATTCCTATTCCTAGTCCTATTCCTACTCCTATTCCTATTCCTATTCCCATTCCAATTTCTCTTCCTTTTCCTATTCCTATTTTTATCCTATTCTTATTCCTATTCCTATTCCTTTTCCTTTTCCCTTTCCTATTCCGATTCCTATTCCTATTCCTATTCCTATTCCTATTCCTATTCCTATTCCTGTTCCTATTCCTATTCCTATTCCTGTTCCTATTTCTATTCCTGGCCCGGCAGATTAGGTAAGAACTCAACCTATAACAGTATTCAGATAGAAGTTGAGCTAGAACGACGCGCATATCCCTGGGGATATAGCGAGTTCAAGGTAATTGACTTTAAGTACAGGGTTTGTCGGGAAATTCCTGGCATAGAGGTCTGATGCCTTTTTGTGGATTCTACTGAGGACTTCTTTATGCTTTTCTCCTACATACGGATGAATTTTCAGGTGCCATGTTTCCTCAAAATGCTTGCGGAAATGAAAAGTCCCTGGGTGGCGGATTCTTTTCAATCAGATACCTTATGTGGTGCCCAGGTTTCTGGATTTTCGACAGAAACAGTTTGTTCACCATTTAATTTCTCCCATTTATGGGGAGTACTCTCTCCTTAGGCATGTAGTTTTTTTCAGTGTGTATCCCTTAGGCTCGGCGACTATTTTGGGGACGTGAAGCATGCAAGGGACCGGCCAATTGCTTTGTAGGTGGTTTCTTTATATTCGGCCAACATTTATCTTGTCCACGTTGTAAATAAGGCCACTGAGAATTTGGTCGGTGGATAGGATGCTAGCTCCTTTAGGTGGCATGGAACACCGCCCCGTGACACCCCTTGTTTAACTATTCTGGGTTTTGCTGTTACGTTGCTGAATTTCACCGAAACCTGCCGTGCAGACAGATAATTTGCATTCCAACATTTGCCCCTCCTTGCGCTGCAAAAGTTCAGCTAAGTGATAGCAATCAAAGCGATATTTGATTGTACCCTATGCAGAGTCGGAACGGGATTTGCTATTTGCTGGCCCTTGAAATTTTTATCAAGGGTGTGACATCCTATTCTATGGCTAAAAAGTATCATTACGACAGTGCTTTCGATTACAAAAGCACTTCACTATCGAACTCTTTCCAATATCATTGCAGGTTGCATAAAAAAACCTTCTACAAAAATACCGTTAAGGTCTTGGTAGAGACATGTTCTTCAGGAAAGACAGAACCCACCGCTAATGAGTCTGATTTTTTCCATTGAAACAGTCATAACGAACAATGTTGTCCGAAAGAAGTGTGTCTGCTCCACACCAAAGATGACAAGATTTGTATGATAAGAGACGAAAAGAAGGCGCTTGTTTTGTTCGTTGGTTCACCATCGGAACATTGCATCTGCTTTATTGGAGAAGCTATGTTTAGTGAGCAGCTTCTCGGGTGAAAAAACTTCCTGTTGTCTTCGAGAGAATTCTCGTTCTGTGAAGTGGTAAGATGAAATAAAATGCCAAAAAAAAAAACAAAAACGTTTCACAGAACAAAAAGTACCCCCTGGGCTCATATTCTATCCTATGAAGAAATATGTGTGTATTAATTGTGCCAGATCGATAATATGGGTCGCTATTGCGACTTCAGATGGGGTCATAATTCCAAAAACTTGAGTTTTGACTGTGCTGAGCACGAATTGAAAGATGTACACAGGAATTTTTCCCTAGACCTCTTTATGCAGGAAGATGGGATTTACAATTTTTTAGCTAGGTCTTGTTGGCAAAGTTTCCAATAATGATTAGAATATCGAGACAAAGCCATTCTCGTCTGAGAGATGATAGCCTGTGACCACGCTCACTAGATTCAATCATAGCGTAGCTATGTGACTCGTGGAAAATCAAGTTTCAAAAACTGTAACGTGAAAACTACTGTTTTTACTAAGAAGTTCTTAGTTCCTATATGGTAACTAAAGTTAAGATAGCTAGACCTAATCGATTGCATTGGTTGTCGGTCCCATGGAAGACAAGGAAATTGTCGTATTAGCGTTGACACTAGCACGGTTCAGTTGTTCTTCCTCCTTTGAGCGTGCAAAAAGTTGGACCAATTTGTCTGTCTAATGTAGCGGTCGATTACAGAAGAATAAGTTCCGCTATAATAGCACTTCAGTTTAGATATTCCTTACGAGTATTCCTGGTATAGTATCTGGTATTGTATCTGAAAGTCTCTAATATTTCTTCTTTTCCTTCAAACAGCTCCAAGAGAAAGTATTCAATGAGATTTCGAAAATACTTAACTGGTTTTATTCGGTCTGATCAGTGGCTTTTATATGCTCCACTGCGACGTATATGCCTAATCACCGCTGTGGTGCATTGAAATGCCAGTTTGTTCAGAAATTAACTGCAGTCCCTTGCTAATTTCGTTTAAGTATTCCTTCTCTGAAGACCTTGGTCCCTGTTTGAAGATGGGTCCTTATTAAATTGCAGCCATTGATCAGCTGCCCTTATAGCTAATAGTTCCGTCTGAAATGCGCAGAGATAGCACGAAATCCTTTTACTAAAAGAATCCGAAAAATATTTCGAGTAGATACTGGTTAAATTTGAAGTCCCCTTTGAAGGGAATCCCGGACGTTAAGTTATAGATATCGGTCAGCTCGTATCTCTCTAGGATTTTGAAAAAGAAGTAATTGTATAGAGAGATGGTCGGGTTGCTATATTCTAGTTGATCTTTGTTTGCGAGGGACTGCCCAAATTGCTCTGGGACTGGATATTAAAGTTCGCCAGTAGTTTACCATACAGATCTATTAAGATAATTTGGAGCATAATTTCCCGAGGTTAATGGGTATGAAGGGGCACTGATATAAGCACTGCTACTAACCAATGGACTCTGGTCATCCTGCATCCTTCTTTCGAGGGCTGATCACCAAACTACATAAAATGCCGAGTGCATTATGTGTTGCCTTAAACCACTTAAACCACCATTAACCAAGCTTGATTTGGGAGAAAAAAGGAAGATAAACCCTCTCTGGACAGTTTGGTGTCCAAAATAAGGGCGAAGTATTCAATCTCCAGTGGAAGATGGTATTTTCCAGAAATTGGTGAATATGATGATATCAGTGCTCTTAGGATACACTTTGAGGTCGCTTTCATGGGACGAGTTCTCTAAGTGCAGACTTGCAGTAGCTTTATTAGAGTTTGTAGGTGTTTGCTACATCAATTGTAGATGAGGATTATGTAAGAATATCGGGAATATGTTTGTACGATTTGACTACTGGAGCTTTTAGAACTTTAATGCACACAGGGTCTGAAATTCAACTACAGTTAGGCATAAAGTTTTCCTTCTTTTCTATTCTAATGAGGATTTACGCATAACCTTGGGGACCATACACAATTTTAAGAAGACGTTAGCTCAGCAGCTTAAACGACAAAATTACGTCTAGGCTTACTTGCTTATTTGGTGCTTAACAGGGTAACGGTTTTGGATGTTCAAAAAAATGTGCAAGTCATTTCCTAGGTTTGAGATCAGCAGAAATTAGAATTTTAAAGTGTTTTCTACATGGATTTTTCAACTATAAGGGCCCTCCTCCCATATATGTACTTGATAGTTGATCAATATCTGCTCAAATATATGTATATGCAAATATGTATGTGTTGGCGAATGTGTGCCCTTTTCTGAGTTGTTGGCCCTAATTCTGTTGTAAATACATTAGCGCAGCCATAAAAATAAAGCAAGAACGTAAGACAAAATAAAAAAATGAATGAAATTAAAAGCAATTTTTACTCATTTGGCAAGAAAATTAACAAATTTTGGCGTTTTAATTGTTGCGAAGGTAGCTAAGTTAGTAATGAAAAAAGTGTGGTTACTCAATTTAAAAACAGCAAAGTAACAACAAATATTTTTCTGACCCACAGTGCAACTAATTAAACATGGGGAGTTGAAATTGATTGGTTTTAAAGTGTAACTAAGTAAGGTACGTGCGCAAAGATAGGAATTTAGTTAAGTTTAATATTTTTTTTGGATTTTGGTTTAGTGTGATTTTAGTGGACAGGGAATATACAGTAGCGAACACGAAAGTAGAAGTGCCATATTTTTTATCAAATTTCGACAACTAATTTATTCATTTTTCATTTTCGATAATTTGAGAAAATAACTTTTGTGATTTTCGTAAATGAAACTGTGCAAATCAATATCAACAACATTCTCGAAAAACTTAAAAATTCGAGAAAATTCGTGAAAATTTCGAACTTTTTGTTTCTTGTATTGGTAATTTTTTTGTGTACGTAGTTTTGCATTGCTGCACAATCGATTTCAGTCCAACAAAAGTCTTTCGGAATGCGCATTGGTTTTTAAAAATTTGTATAATTTTATTTTTTAAAAGAAAGAACATCCTTCGGGGAAAAAAGTTTCTAAAAAATCAATAAAGATTTTGCAATCCTTATAACATAGACTTTTCTATACAGGTATTGATTGGTCTACAAATCTGCATATTAAGAAAAACTCAGGACCCTTCAAATACAATGTTCGCAGGTTTCGAAAAACTTTCCCGGATTTTCGAAATGGTTTGAAAACTTTTTTGAGATTGATTTCTACAATTTTAGTTACGAAATTGATATAAGTTTGTATTGATTGAGCTACGAAACTGCATATAAAAAAACTCAGGCCCCTTCAAATATAAATTTCGAAAATTTTCTCGGATTTTCGAACCTTTTCGAAAATGTTTTTAAATTGATTTCCACAGTTTTAGTTAAGAAATTCATATAAATTGGTACTGCTTGAGGTACAAAACTGCATATTAAAAAAACTCAGGACCTTCAAATATAAAGTTAGAAATTTTCGAAAAATTTGTCCGGATTTTCGAAATTCATCAAAAAATGTTTGAGATTGATTTCCACAGTTTTAGTTACGAAATTGATATTAGTTGGTATTGATTGAGCTACGAAACTGCATATAAAAAAAAAACTCAGGACCTTTCAAATATAAACTTCGCAAAATTTTCGAAAATGTTTTTAAGATTGATTTCCACAGTTTTAGTTAAGAAATTCATATAAATTGGTATTGATTGAGGTAAAAAACTCCATATTAAAAAAAACCCAGGACCTTTAAATATAAAGTTCGAAATTTCCGAAAAATTTGCCCGGATTTTCGAAATTCATCGAAAAATGTTTGAGATTGATTTCCACAGTTTTAGTTACGAAATTCACATAAATTGGTATTGATTGAGCTACAAAACTGCATATTAAAAAAAAAAAACTCAGGACCCTTCAAATATAAAGTTCGAAATTTTCGAAAAATGTGCCCGGATTTTCGAAATTTTTAGAAAAATTTTTGAGATTGATTTCCACAGATTTATTGAGTGAGCTACAAAACTGCATATTAAAAAAGAACGCAGGATCCTTCAAATATAAAGTTCAAAATTTTCGAAAAATTTTCCCGTATTTTTGAAATTTTTGGAAAAGTTGTTTGAGATTATATAAGTTTATTCTTATATTATAACAAAAAAAGGAAGAATAATTTAATTGACGCGTTTTGATGCAAATTTCAACTGCCATTTTCGCTTTCTCTACTGTATGTAGGTGGTTGAAGCTCTCACTCCCCTCCAAAGTCTCCGATATTTTTCTTCTGCAATTGTATACGATTTGAAAGCCGATTTTTTTTATTGATTTTTATTTCTTACCTCACAAAAGGCAGTGTGTCCTCTTAGTCTGTTTGAGCATACTTGACGAGGTAGTTAAGGCACAAGCTAGGGCTCACTTCTCATAAGCCATTCTTTCACTAGACAATCACTAACAATATAAGCTATATAGTTTAGAGAGCATTTTCTTTATTTCGATGATGTGTATAAGCATTTGTTGCTGCAACAATGTTGCTAAAGCGTATCACGAAAGAGAAGTGCATTAAACTACTTGTATTTCTACATTGTTGTAAAGCTGTTTCTGTTGGTGGTAGTGGTATTTGATTTGCATACAACTTGGTGGTTGGTATTTTGCTATTGTTTATGGTTGTTGTTGGCATATTTCTGTTTCTACTGCTGCTGCTGTTGTTACCATTAACAACGACAAGAGCTTACTGCTCACACCTTGCTTAATTAACACACTTGGCGAATGACGATTGACGCGGACAAATATTGTTTTTTAAGAAAAACAAAAACTCATACGGGTAACGAAAAATTTAACAAAAAATTGTAATGTGTACATATGTGTATGCAAGCACACAATCGATAAGATATTTGGTCAGTTATTTCGCTCCAAATACTCAACTATTTTGCATTGGTAGTCAACGTCTATGTGTGTACAGATGTTCATTAGGGGGGTGCTGAAATATGTTGAAAGTATTGCTCACAAGTGAATTAGTTTTGTTACTAGAATACGAATCATATCAAAAATGACATACATATACAGTAGCGAGCAAAAAAACAGCAGCGATAATTCTGATGAAATTTTGTCAGTTAAGTTCTTCTTAAATTAAAAAATTTCAATAATTTCTGTAAGTGAAATTATGTAAATAAATTTTAAAACCAATTTAGGAAAAATTAGAAAATTTGAGAAAGTTTTAAAAATATTTCGAACTTTTTATTTCGAGTTATCCGATATGTTTGTATTAGAAAGAGGAGCGTATAAGGGTAAAGTGTATTGGCGTAAAAGCTTACCAACCTAAAAGCGTAATGAAAGCTTAAAATCCTACTAACAGCGTTAAAGCATACGATCTTGAAAGCGCCCCAGCGTGAAAGCGTAAGGTGCATTAGCGGAAAGCGTGTTAGCGAATAATATGATGAAAGCATAGGAACATGAAAACGTATCGACATAGAAGCGGAATGAAAATTAATCCAAGAACTAATTTTACGTTCAAGAAATCCTAAAAAAAAATGAAGTTGGCTTGAAGAAAAACTGTGAGAAATGCTATATTTATAAAACAAAAAATAGGAAAGGGAAAAAATCTTCAAACAATTTTTAATTTGAAACGAGTTTATTATTTTGTTAAAGTTTCCCACTCACTTCTCTAAAAATATAAATTTTCATATCAAAAAAGAGCTCAATAAGTGACTAAAACACCGCTAAGGAAGCGATAAATTTTAAATAACAAATCGATAACACGCCGATAACAAAGTAGTAACACTCCGCTTTCCAATCGACAGCTTTTCTAATAACACTTTGATTAAAAACCAATATCTTTTCAATAACAAATCGATAGGTTTTTGATAACAACTTGGTAATACTACGATAACAAATTGTTTCCTTTTCGTTAATTTTTTAATAAAATATCGAATACATGTCGATTAAAATGGGTTTTCTCTGTTAACAAATCGCTTACTGTTCGATAATAAATCGATAACTTTTCTATAAAAAATCGATAACTTTTTGAAAATAAATCGATAACATCCTATTAACAAATTGTTACCATTCCATTATCAAATCGATAAATTTTAAATAACAAATCGACAGTTCTTTGATAACACACCAGTATAATTTGGTTATACGTACTACAATAATAGACAACTTTTCGATGAATTTTTTATAAAATATCGAAAACTTTTCGTTAACTTTTTTATAAAATATCGGAAATTTTGCGATAAAAAGTTGGTGGTTTTCCAATAAGAAATCGCTTATTTTTCGATAATAAATCGATGACATTTTGAGAATAAAACGACAAGTTTTTGATAACAAATCAATGAATTTTGTTAACAATAAATCGATATATTTTCGAAAAAAAATAGTTAAATCGTCGAAAAAAGTCTATAAAATTTGTTATCGATAACAAATTTATAACAGTTCGTTAACAAATTGATAACTTTTAGATGATAAATCGACAGTTCTTTAATAACACACCAATATTATTTGGTTATACATACTACGATAGTAGACAACTTTCGATGAATTTTTTATAGAATATCGGAAACCTTACGATAAGAAATGCGTGGTGCCCCGATAACAAATCGCTTATTTTTCCATAGCAAATCGATACCGTTTTGATAATAAATCGAGAACTTTTTGATAACAAATCTATGACTTTTGGTAACAATAAATCGATATTTTTTCAATAAAAAATAGTTAAATCGTAGAAAAAGTCCATAACATTTGTTATCGATAACAAATTTATAACAGTTCATTAACAAATCGATAACTTTTAGTCAGAGCTGGGGAACTTCGATTATAATTAGAAATCATTACGATTAGAAAAATAAAATTATCTAATCATTAGTTTTTTTTTTATTTTTTAATATTTTAGATTACTAATTGATTAGATTAGAACTAATCAAAAATCTAATGGCGATTAGCATATCTAATCGAAACAAGTAAGGAAGGCTAAGTTCGGGTGTAACCGAACATGGCATACTCAGTTGAGAGCTGTGGAGACAAAGTAAGGGAAAATCACCATGTTGTAAAAAGAACCTAGGGTAACCCTGGAATGTGTTTGTATGACATGTGTATCAAATGGAAGGTATTAAAGAGTATTTTTAGAGGAAGTGGGCCATAATTCTATAGATGGACGCCATTTAGGGATATCGCCATAAGGGTGGGCCAGGCCTGACTCTAGAATTTGTTTGTACGATATGGGTATCAAATGAAATGTGTTAATGATAATTTTAAAAGGGAGTGGGCCTAAGTTCTATAGGTGGACGCCTTTTCGAGATATCGCCATAAAGGTGGACCAGGGGTAACTCTGAAATTTATTTTGTACGATACGGGTATCAAATGAAAAGTTTTAATGAGTATTTTAAAAGGGCGTGGGCCTAAGTTCTATAGATGGACGCCGTTTCGAGATATCGCCATAAAGATGGACCAGGGGTGACTCTAGAATTTGTTTGTACGATATGAGTATCAAATGAAAGGTGTTAATGGGTATTTTAAGAGGGCGTGGGCCTTAGTTCTATATGTGGACGCCTTTTCGAGATATCGCCATAAAGGTGGACCAGGGGTGACTCTGGAATTTGTTTGTACTATATGGGTATCAAATGAAAGGTGTTAATGAGTATTTTGAAAGGGAGTGGGCCTTAGTTCTATAGGTGGACGCCTTTTCGGAATATCGTTATAAAAGTGGACCAGGGTTGACTCTAGAATACGTTTGTACAATATGGGTATCAAATGAAAGGTGTTAATGAGTATTTTAAAAGGGCGTGGGCCTTAGTTCTATAGGTGGACGCCTTTTCGAAATATCGCCATAAAGGTGGACCAGGGGTGACTCTAGAATTTGTTTGTACGATATGGGTATCAAATGAAAGGTGTTAATGAGTATTTTAAAAGGGCGTGGGCCTTAGTTCTATAGGTGGACGCCTTTTCGAAATATCGCCATAAAGGTGGACCAGGGGTGACTCTAGAATTTGTTTGTACGATATGGGTATCAAATGAAAGGTGTTAATGAGTACTTTAAGAGGGCGTGGGCCTTAATTTTATAGGTGCACGCCTTTTCGAAATATCGCCATAAAGGTGGACCAGGGCGACCCTAGAATTTGTTTGTAAGATATGGGTATCAAATGAAAGGTGTTAATGAGTATTTTAAAAGGAGTGGGCCTTAGTTCTATGTGTGGACGCCTTTTCGAGATATCGCCATAAACGTGGACCAGGGGTGACTCTAGAATTTGTTTGTACGATATGGGTATCAAATGAAAGTTTTTAATGAGTATTTTAAAAGGGCGTGGGCCTTAGTTCTATAGGTGGACGCCTTTTCGAAATATCGCCATAAAGGTGGGACAGGGGTGACTCTAGAATTTTTTTGTACGATATGGGTATCATATGAAAGGTGTTAATGAGTATTTTAAAAAGGAGTGGGCCTTAGTACTATATGTGGACGCCTTTTCGAGATATCGCCATAAACGTGGACCAGGGGTGACTCTAGAATGTGTTTGTACGATATGGGTATCAAATTAAAGGTATTAATGAGGATTTTAAAAGGGAGTGGCCCTTAGTTGTATATGTGAAAGCGTTTTCGAGATATCGAACAAAATGTGGACCAGGGTGATCCAGAACATCATCTGTCGGGTACCGCTAATTTATTTATATATGTAATACCACGAACAGTATTCCTTCCAAGATTCCAAGGGCTTTTGATTTCGCCCTGCAAAACTTTTTCATTTTCTTCTACTGAACATGATAGGTGTCACACCCATTTTACCAAGTTTTTTTCTAAAGTTATATTTTGTGTCAATAGACAAATACAATTACCATGTTTCATCCCTTTTTTCGTATTTGGTATATAATTATGGCATTTTTTTCATTTTTCGTATATTTCGATATCGAAAAAGTGGACGTGGTCATAGTCGGATTTCCGCCATTGTTCACACCAATACAAAGTTAGTTCAGATAAGTACGTGAACTGAGTTTAGTGAAGATATATCGATTTTTGCTCAAGTTATCGTGTTAACGGCCGAGCGAAAGGACAGGCGGTCGACTGTGTATAAAAACTGAGCGTAGCTTCAACCGATTTCGCCCTTTTTCACAGAAAACAGTTATCGTCCTAGAATCTAAGCCTCTACCAAATTTCTCAAGGATTGGTAAATTTTTGTTCGACTTATGGCATTAAAAGTATCCTAGACAAATTAAATGAAAAAGGGCGGAGCCAAGTCCATTTTGAAATTTTCTTTTATTTTTGTATTTTGTTGCACCATATCATTAACGGAGTTGAATGTTGACATAATTTACTTATATACTGTAAAGACATTAACTTTTCTTTTAAAATTTGAATAAAAAAAAAATTTTTTTAAAAAGTGGGCGTGGTCGTTCTCCGATTTTGCTAATTTTTCTTAAGCAGACATATAGTAAAAAGGGTAACGTTCCTGCCAAATTTCGTCATGATATCTTCAACGACTGCCAAATTACAGCTTGCAAAACTTCTAAATTACCTTCTTTTAAAAGTGGGCGGTGCCACGCCCATTGTCCAAAATTTTACTAGTTTTCTATTCTGCGTCATAAGTTCAACTCACCTACCAAGTTTCATCGCTTAATCCATATTTGGTAATGAATTATCGCACTTTTTCGATTTTTCGAAATTTTCGATATCGAAAAAGTGGGCGTGGTTATTGTCCGATATCGTTCATTTTAAATAGCGATCTGAGATGAGTGCCCAGGAACCTACCAAATTTCATCAAGATACCTCAAAATTTACTCAAGTTATCGTGTTAACGGACAGACGGACGGACGGACGGACATGGCTCAATCGAATTTTTTTCGATACTGATGATTTTGATAGATGGAAGTCTATATCTATCTCGATTCCTTTAAACCTTTCCCTTCCTTTTTTCCTTTTCTTTCCTTTTCTTTGCTTGCTATCCTTGTCTTCATTTGCTGTCTGGTTTCACTTACAACAACTCCACCGCGAGAAAATCATGGGCAAAAAAACGAACCACCTTCCTGCAGCTATTTCTTCAGCATATTTTAAACGCAGCCAGATTATGAATGATTTGTTATTGATTGGACACTGGTATTTGAAAAATATATTTTCTGTACGTAGCTACTGAAGAAAAGTGAAAAATTTGCATAAAAAAACAAAAAAAAAAAAAACAAAAAAAAATGTATAAAAAAGAAAAATCAAAATTAATCATGTGCAAACATGCATAATTTTCTCAAACATATTGTAATTAAAATTATACAGTGCAACATAATTACATATTGGTATAAAATTTCACAGCCTTGCATTTTTGCTGATTTTTTCACAGCTATAAATTTTCAAATTCATTTTCATTGAATATATAAAAATGTAATAATTGGAATTGTTTTAAATCAATTACAACATTTTTTTAAATTATGCATTACAAATTTTCAGGTTACTGCGCTTGGCACATTTTTCTATCGCTTTTTCCATGTTGTAAATCGAATTTTTAACATAACTTTGACATGCAAGTTTTCATAATGCTCTGTTGGTTTTGTGTGCAGCTTTGGAGAATTCACGGTGCTAAATCAGACTTATACGTTTTTGTTTTTTAGTGAAAATGTGGAATGTGATTTTATTGATCGGATACGCCTATAAAGTTGGTAATTGAAATTTGTAATAGATAAAATTTGAAAAAAAGGGCAAAGAAACATATTTCAGAAATCTTAAACGACTCTTTAATGGTATGCCTTAAAAGTACGTTGTTACATACTTAAGATAACTTTCCAGGAATGTTGCACACATACTTGCGCACAGTGAACTAAATTTTCATTTTTAGTATCACAAACAAAACACCTAAGCTTCACTCAGAAAATCAAGTCCAAGCAATTGCTCGCTTTTTATGCATATGGACATCATTTGTGTGACTTGATTTATTCCTTCCAAGCTTGTTTTTGCTACACAAATACGTATGCAGTTAAAAAAAAAAATAAATGTAAGGCGTGATAACCTCCGAAGAGATCTAAGGCCGAGCTTCTCTTCCAATTTGCGTCGTGCTCCTCTTGATTTTCCCTACAAATTGGCCGGACGGGACCTACATGATTTTATGCCGATTCCGAACGGCATCTGCAAGGCAGATGAACTTTCACTGAGCGCTTTTCATGGCAGAAATACACCCGGAGCGCTTGCCAAACACTGCCGAGAGGCGACCCCGCTTAGAAAAATTTTCTTCTAATTGAAAAACATTATTTCTAAAATTTTTGATGTTGCTTTGCCCGGGGTTTGAACCCAGGGCATCCGGTGTGGTAGGCGGAGCTCGCTATCATCACACCCCAGTATGCAGTTATGCAGTGTTTAAGCCAAGAGTATTGTATTGACTATCCAGCACTTTCTCAGTTGACTCAAGGCCCATTTGTACTTAGACCAAGTTCTGAACTAATTAATCAGTGCATTGTCTCGAATTGACCTCTGATTCTTTTAAACATGAAATGCAGTGCCAAAGTGTACGTTGTTCTAAGGATACTACTAATACAAACCGACGCTGCCCGTATTGTATGATATTGTATGATATTAAGCTATTGGCAATGTTAGCCAGTGGCCATCAAAGAAGCATCACGTAGAAGATTATCGACTCTTCTACCATTTATTAACATTTCTGTACTATTCTCGGCGAGGTCCTCCTATTATTGGTGGTCCCTGCAGCAGTACAAGGCGATGAGAGCGTTCCTACCTCTATCGTTAACATTGACCGTTTCTTATCTAATGAATTTCCCACATAACTAACCTTATCAGATAGCTTCATATATGCCTCTGAAGAGGGAGGCCAGAAAGAAGAGATCTTAAATCTTCTCGTTAAAAGGTAAAATTTAGTTCTGTTAATCGAATGGTGGGAGTCACGCCAAATGGCTTTGCACACCTATTCAACATGCCCAGTTAGCCTTGCCAAATGTTGCGCAGTATACCCAGATATTTACCGCTAAAGAGGACGGTCAGATCATCTGCGTAGTAACCACATCCAATTAGCGCGCCTTTGATAGCAAAAGGCAGAACAATGTTAATTGGCGCATCGATATCTAGAATGGCCCTTAGAGCAAATTTTTTGTGCTTTACGGTGGTCTTCATTTGTTTAACAATTCAATGAAGAGACATTTATGTTGCCCTACAGTTGAAATTACGGGTTTCCAACACACTTAAAAGAACTTTGAAACTCTCTGGGAAATAACCGCAATTACATTTAATTGTGTTCTTAATTTAAATCCACTTTAGGTATGACTTGCAAAAAACTTTCAAATTTTTACGTTCATAATTGAAAAACCTTTTTCCCAAAAATTCCAGCATTGTTATCTAAATCTGCTTTGACTTGAGATGCACTTCGGATCATTCTACTGTGAGTAATGTGTTTGTATGTTGCTATAGATTTGTTGCTTTTCTGCGAGTTTCAAACATTTCGTCATAGTCAATTTGCCATCTTTTCTATTCAAAACCCTAGAGAGATTAAGAGATGAACACATTCAGTCAAATATGACAAAAACATAGTTCTCTTCAGAGCAACATGTCTACACCAAAGGCAAATGAGTCGATCCTGCATTGCTAGGGTGTCCATGAGTATACAGAAAGGCCTGGAACACCAAAAGTATGCCTTATGTGTTTCTCTGGACATTGCCAGGAATTTCGATAATGCTTCGTCACGAGCAATCATGCCTCAATTATATTGAAGTACATCCGGCCTTAGCAAATTAGATCGGCTTCATGCTAAGCTGTAGAAATATCACGTCGTAACGGGATATTGCGAGTCCAAAAAAATTGTAAAGGAGGCTATGCCACAGGTTGAGGCATTATCAGAAATGCAGTGGGCGCTGGTTAACAACCAATGGCTTAGAAGGTGCGACAGAAGATCAGCGCGTGCAGATAACGTTTACGGTCATCATAATGACAGATATATGCCAACCATCAGGTCTCTAATGGAACATGAACTCTGGGTTGTATATGCCTGGGCATCTAGAGTCCGGTTAGCTGTGTATACCGTTGGTTCCAAATTAACGGAAATGTATTGCAGGCTGCCATATCACTGTAGTTTCTTTCAGGCAGAAATGTGAATGTGAAGCAGCAGTAATTCTGGAAGACACGTTCTTGGATTGCAGTCGCGTAAATATTTTTATTTATAGCCAGGCGGCTACCAAAGCAATAATCTCATAAAGTACTTCATCAAGAAACACAGAGATGAACCAAAATGTTCTTTTGCATTTTTCTGTTCAGGAATGCAATCATGCATTGGAGAGACTTCGCTCAAGCCGAACCGTACATCTACACTGGGTTATCGGTCATAAAGGAATAAAAGGTAACGAAACGGCCGATAAGTTGGCAAAAGAGGGCACTGCACGCTGCATGTATAGACAGTACACGCCCCAATCTGCTTGGGGGAAATCAAAAGGACACAAGAGTTGCATATAATTCCTCAAACAGAAAAAGCGTGGAAAGAAGTGCGTTTTGCAACCTCTGATCATCTGCAAATCTTTCGGTATCAAACTTACAAAACGAAAGAAAGCAAACTTAAGGCCTATGATGATCATTCTTCTATTTGTTACACAGGTCAACAAAATTAAAAAAAAAATGTATCCAGAAATTGGTCGATAGTTTTCTAAATATTTATTGTTTGCTGATTCTGGTTATTTAGCTAAATTCATGCAATTCGTTCTGGTTTTCAACATCATTAATGTACTGTAAGCAGTAATATATCCCTAACTTTTGAATTTTGGCGGCCGCCGTGGTGTGATGGTAGCATGTTCCGCCTACCATTCCTGGGTCCACACCCCGGACAAAGCAACACCACAATTTCAGAAACAAATTTTTTCAATTAGAAGAAACTTTTTCTAAGCGAGGTCACCCCTCGGTTGTATTCGGCAAGCACTCCGAGTGTATTTCTGTCATGAAAAGATTCTCATCGAAAACTCATCTGCCTTGCAGATGCCGTTCGGAGTCGCCATTAAACAAATACGTCCCGTCCCGCCAATTTATAGGAAAAATTAAAAGAAGCACTATGCAAATGTGAAGTGGAGCTCGGCCTAAATCTCTTTGGAGGGTTTCGCGCCTTAGATTTTTTTATAAGTATTTCCGTATTTGCACGTAAATTAAGCTTCTGTTATTTAAACGGCTATTTAAATTTTTTTCTAAATATGCGTTCTCTTTTTTCAGGACATTGACCTTGTTTGAAGGACATTGTATGAGAAGCCGAAGAATTAACTTACAGGTAAATAAAGCAAACATTCATATTTAAATATATACCTTCTTCGAACTGTCGTCATATCTGCTGAAATTTTGTAAGTCTCATGGGAGATAGAATCACCCCTGGCGACCATAGAGGTAATATTACTTAAAAAATTACTTGTATAATTTCAGTAATTACAGTGACATCCTTCCCAGCCTAGGAAGTAGTTTTTATCAGAATGTTGAGTGAATTAACATTGATTATATTAAAGAGGTTTTTTTTTCAAAATTACAGATCTTTGACTTAGCTCAGTTTTGATGAAAGTGTGCGATATATTGTTTTATGTACCTATGCTAAAGTTTTTAATTTATATATTAGCAATAGACTTTCAATCAGTTAAGGCAATTTAAGTTCTTTAATATATTTTATTTTTGCAAAAAAAGTTGTTATAAGGAAGTAAAAACCGTTAAAGTGTAATCATTTAGTTGAAGCGCTATTTGATGATTTTTAAAAACACTGAACAGTTAATTTTTTACGCCCAAAGCTGAAAAGGTCGTTGTCTGCTTATTAGAGATGTAGAGAGAAAATGCATATGAGGAAAAAAGGTGCCATAAAAAGAGATTACTTTTTCCTGCTTACTTTCACTGTCAATTTGGTATCAAGATGTTTTGCATCATTAACAGTTACCCAAAAAACAATAAAAAGAGATAAAATACATATTCAAGTAGACACATATGCAATTATACCCAATAAACAATAGAAAAAAAAATTCTCAATATTTGGAGAATATGTTAATTCTCATACGCTCATTTCATTTGTACCATCGTTTATCATTGGTGGCTAAACATAAGCTCAATTTGAGATTGAGATGAAAAACATTTGAGAGTAGAGTTTTGATTCCAATTTGTTTCCATGTTTGAGATGTATTTGAGAACATACAAATTCTTAATTTGAGAAGAATAGGAAATACTTTTATAAGAATTTAACTTTTGGTTTGCGAATGCTAGCAAGGTTAGGTAGGTTAAGTTAAACTTGTCATTCAGTAAAGATCTCACATAGACTGGATGTGCCCATAGTATTACCAGAATTTTTTTGACGACCAAACAGAAGACCCCAAGTAGGCGAGCGCAGAACACGAATACAGAACGTGCCCAGCCATTTTTTCTGCAGTTCGCTCTTCCTATACCTGCTGTTACTGACGAGGCCTAACTTATAGGCATGTGATGCCAAAAAGCATTATGCTCATCGTAAGCCTTAAGTCTTCTCTCTTCAGAGATATGAGCTGGTTTTTGGCAACTAATATCTTAGGCTTTGCACATGATCTTAGACATTTTGTAGCCCCGCAATTTTGTCCAGGCCTTTTCTGCTTGTTGGTTGATAAGCAACTCCTGTCTTCTTTTGATTTCTCCCAAACGGGACGTCTATTGTTGTTCCAGCGAGGGTTGCACCATCCTTTGCCAACTAATCGGCCTTTTCGTTACCTTCTATCCCTTTATAACCGGGAGTCCAGAAGAGATGCAGGTTTCGGCCTGAGCGAAGTTTTTCCAATACTTCTTTGCATTCCAGAACACTTCTTGATAAATTACTGTGTAAGATTATTGCCTTAATCAACACCTGATGCTACTGCAGCTTAAGAACAATTCCTACAAAATTTCTGCTGCCTTCTTCATGTCTATATCCTCTGCCTCAAAGACGCTGCAGTAATCTGGTTATTTTTGGATCGACCCAGTAAACAGCGCGACCCCTTCAATTAACTTGGAGCCATATGTATTCACGTGAATTTTATGTTCTGGCATTTCTGCACCCTGGTGCCAACACTCCAGTTCAATTCTTGCCACCAAGACTCCATCTAAGCTCAGGCACGGGACCATATATTCCGTTTGCCCGATATTAGATGGCGCTATACTGCTATGGCCATACGGCCGGCACTCAAGCTGCCGCGAGGCCTTAAGCCTTGTTACAGTGGCAAACGCGATATATTTGGCCATTACGTCTGCAGGCGGGATGTGCGAAATGGCATAAAATGCTGCTGTTAGGGTAGTTTTAAGGGCTTCTGTTGTGTTAGTCATTGATAATCTGTATACCCCTTTAGTTTTCTGGTATACTTACTTTTTTGTGTGGCTGTCCACCAAACAAGGACCGCATTATAAAATATGGGTGTGACAATTGCCGTAAATACCCAATAGGAGAGTTTGGGTGATAGGCCTCTCGTGCATCCTTGCATCCTCTTGCTTTCTTCGCTCTCGCTTCCACGATAACTTACTATCTAGGATGACTCCGTGATGTTTTATGTCAGATTTTTCTTGTATGGTTACGCCTCAAAGGTTAGATTTTGTTTAAACCTTATATTTCCTGGTAAATAATACTGGAGCGGTTTTTTCCGCGTTGGTGGTGAACGCAACTCCAGATGCCCAGGCAAGTACATCCCAAAGTGCCTGATCAATCAAAAAGCTGATTGTTGTTGGGCATCTTACGCAATAGTTGTCTAATATATACATGAGCACGCTTGTTAGAGGTTTGAGAACACGCGTAGTCAGAAAAGCATCTCAAATTGAGATTGAATACAAAATTTTGTTGAGATGAAAGCGTTCTCAAAGTAGAGGGGGCAATTTTTTGTATGTGATATTTGCTAATTCTCAAACTGAGAAATTTATAACCTCAAACCAATATTAAATATAAGCGGAACAGAATAGAATCAAAACAAGCTTCTTCCTCTTGTGGTGATAAGTAGACCCTTCGAAGGTTTGAGCGAGTTGTATCGACATAAATGTACTTTTGCCTATTGATTCGGTATGCTCCGGAAAATAGCACTAATAAGGTACCAGCCCAGCCATCTCAGGAACGATTGCATACGGCCACGTTGACTTTCCATCAAAACGCCCTCTTCGACTGATCTTCATTTTATACTCAAGTTGAAAACTAGCATTTTTGCAGCAATTTTGCAGCAATTGAGAGAGTGAAAATTAACATTTTTTTCAAACTTCTGGAAACTTTATGTTGTTGTTTACTGGGTTGGTTAGTATGTATGCAGGCATATATGTAAATGAACATCTTCGTAGCATAAACATACTAACATATACATATGAGCTCATCGCTAGCATATGCAGTCGTAGTCGGTAACAGTAACGAACATATGAGTGCCAACAATAATCTTAGTAATGGGTCCAGCTTTATTTTTTTCTTCTACCGCTACTTTGTACAATGTTACACAAGGTTTTGTTGTGTGCATACGCAAGCGGCACGTATTATATTTATCAAAGCGACCCATGGCAGCGCTGCAGATAAAGAAAAGTGGTTGGATGTGAAGATGTCTTGCATAGGAGCGAAAATGTTAAGTTAAAATTGTTGAAAAAAAAATATGTATATTAAAAAATAAATTGAGAAAATATGCATATTGTATACTTGAAACTTTTTATATATGTATGATTGTACATACGCCGCCAGTATAACCAGTAACTCACGCGCTTTTTGCCTGAACAAAAATATGTTGATTTTATCAGCATAACTTGCATTGGGTGCCGCCAGCTGTGCTCGCTTCTGTAAATTTTTCTTTCTTTACACTTGCTTTGTAGTCTTCAGCGTTGTTTTTTACAAATTCATGTTGGCATTTGTTACGTGACTTTAGCTTAACCTTTTCATTGTTTTATGAAAGCTTTAACTGCTCTTCGCCGTTACTTACTTTTTGTTAGTGGACTTACACTCACAGCAACGAAAGCTTTTTTAGTCAGTAGTACAAGTTTTGTTCATAGTGTATTTCGACTTTAAACACATTATGTTGATCCCTGATGGTATAAACAAATCGAATTCGAATATAAATTGATATACGGTTAAGAAGTGGAAGGGGCTTATCATATTCCCGCGGTACGCATCCCTGTTGTAGGTTAGGTTAGGTTTAACTGGCCGGTCCATGAGAAGCTCACATAGACTGATTGAGTCCGTAGTGTTACCAGAAGTTTGTTTTAACGACCAACTGAAAAACCCTATCAAAAACCAGGACCTATGTTATAAAATAACTCCGTCCTCTTGGCAAATACTAGAAGCTTCCTAGGACTTTAGCCATTTGCTGCTGACAGCTGTATCACTCCTAATAGCTGGAGTCTTAGCCTGGTAAATTCAGTGCATGAGCACAGAACGCCCTCGATCGTTTCCTCCTCCAACCCGTACTTCCTACATCTGCTCTCACTGACCAAACCTAATTTAAAGGCATGTGACGTCAGAAGGCAGTGTCCTGTCAGAATACCCGTCATGAGTGTACAGTCCTCTCTTTTTAATTATAGAAGCAACTTTGTTAGTCTAAGGTTGTAAGACCTACACATAATCTTCGGCACTTGAACCCACGCCTTTCCCGCTTGGTCGATCATGTGCACCTCGCTCCGCCGCTTAATCTCGCCCAGTCTAATTGGGACGTCTACGAAGCAAGCTTCAAGGGATGCGCCCTTTTTAGCTAGTTCGTCCGCTTTTTCATTCCCATGTATTCCCATATGCCCTGGGACTCAATATAGATGTGTGCTTCTCCCTGTCCCGATTCTCTCCAGAGACTGCTTACACTCTAACACTCATTTAGATGCTGTGCTATGCGAGGTTATTGCCTTAATTGATGCTTGACTGCCAATATAAAAGTTAACACGGTTGCAGCTTAAGTTATTCTCTTCCAGGGTTTCTACTGCTTTGGTTACGGCTAATATTTCCGCTTGGAAAACGGTAATCCGGCAGCCTGTAGGATCTGCTTATTTCCGGATCAGCGCAGTATACCGCAGACCCTACTCCTTCCACTACTTTGGAACCATCTGTGTACACATGTATCGCCTCGTCCGCCATTCGAGCACCCTTGCGCCAACCGTCCACCTCTATTGTGGACCTCCCTGTTGTAAGAAGCGTATAATATATCCGGAGCGTATCAGATCAATATCTGGAAGGGGACCAATCACCCAAAACCTTCAGAGAGTGTCTTTATCAGGACAAGAGGAAGAAAAAGATGCAGATGGTCTCTTTGAGTCATGGATATCGAGCTTTACAAATTGCAGGCGATGTTTCTGCAAAGTCGCTAAACTTCAAAATATTTTTGTTACTGCCGTTGTAGTAGTGCTTCGTCCCATAGATGCGACTACTCACAAATTGTCATCAATATCCTCTAAAGGGAGTCCAAGCAAATTTGCAGTTTCAAAAGGAGTGGACCCGAGAGAGAGGGGTGTTAGAGGTGTTGGGTCCACATTGCAATTGAAAAGATGGCTGGTGCATTGTGGAGACACGTTGCAAGCAGGATATACATTTTGAATGTCAGGGTTGATTCTGGATAGGTTGGAGCTTAACCTGATACAGTATCTAGATTGAAGATGAGCTAGAGTGACGCGCGTCGCCCTAGAAAGATTGCTTTCCTCTTCTGCGAGTTCAGGGTATTTAACTTTAGGAACGGGTTTCACCGTCCAATTCATAACATAGAGGTCTGACGGCTCTTTGTGGATATAAATGTGTGTTTTCCTCTACATACGGCTAAGTTCTCAGGCGCCGTATTTCCTTATAATGTTTGTGGATATTGCTTTTTAAGTGCCTGAGTGGCGAGACCACTTCAATCAGATGTCTGTTGGGATGCCCAGGTTTCTCGTTATTCTTTCCAGAGAGTGCTTACACTCTAACACTCTTTTAGATGCTGTGCTATGCGGGATTATTGCTTTAATTGCTGATTGGCTGTCAAAAGTTAACACGGCTGCGGTTTAAGCTATTTTCTTCCAGCGTTTCCAATGCTTTGGTTACGGCTAATACTTCCGCTTGAAAAATGCTACATTGATCTGGCAGCTTGTACGATCTGTTTATTTCCGGATCGGTAAAGTATACCGTAGACTCTACTCAAACACTCTGAGTATATATAAAAAGCTCCTCAGTGAAAATCCAGCTGCCTTGCAGATACGAGTAGGCATAAAAAATGTAGGTGCCGTTCCGCCAATTTGTAGTGAAAGTTATTATCATTATTAAAAGGAGGACGTCGCAAATTGGAAGAGAAGTATATATAATGCGCCAAGTATTTATAATTTTTTTTAAAGCGATAACTTTTCAATAACAAATCAATAATTCGACGATAAGAAATTTGGACACTCATTGATTACCTATAACGAACAGAAGCTCCCAGATAACTTTTATCTTTTATCCCCCTTCTACTAGTAACGAATCTAATCTGTTACTGTCACTTTTAAATAAAAACCAAAAGTTTCTCTTCCCTTTTATCCCCTCCTCCACATCCATAACACGATTTGTACCTTTACGCATGCGCAAATCCTATCATTATAACGCCATTACCCACTCATCGCACGCCAACCATGGCTACCATGCATGCTACAAGTTTTTGTTGCTCAAATATCAGCACTTCGCATGTCAAGCACACATATAATCAGCACTTTTTTCAGCAACATATTGCTTAGGCAAATTAAAAGAAACCCCACGGCATTTGTGATGCAGCAAAAATTGTATGTGGCATTTTTCACTTTTTATGCTATTCCAGCTTGTTTTTCTGCACACTTATGCTTTACGTGCCTCTTTGTCATCAGCTACTTCAAAGACTCCCTCATGCCAGCTGCCAATTAACTTATCAATGAAGTGGTGCCACGAAGCCGCTTGAAGTTAAGAAAAAAATTAACAAAAAAAGTAACAACAACAACAACTGTGTACATTTGCCGAACGGGTAGCAGGGTATTCCCTACACTTTTTATTGTAAAAGTGAAAGAGCTACACATTTGTTTTTGCATTAAGATTTTCTACTAATGTTGCCGTTGCTTCACTTTTTCCATTACATTTTCACTGCAGCCTGACATATTTTAAGCGTCTCCACTTTTTCAGCGCATTGTGTTATTTGACATCAATTTTGGTTTGCATATCAGTTAATCTCTGCCAGTTTATTGTGCAGTTTTTGTACCCTTCTTTGTAAATGTGTACGAAATCGAAAGTTGTTCTCGAAGGCGCTTGCGGCAACTTCATAATGATGTTATTTTACTCAATGGGTTTTTGGCAGCATCGGCTAGACTGTAAGAGTGAATCAACAAAAGTAAGAGAAAAGTTATATAACTTTCTGTAGAATGCGATGTATTTAGTGATCAAAGATCGACAGGCCTATGGAATTAAGACAGCCATATCCTGAATTATTGTATGTCGATTTGGACTATAAGTTGCGACATTTTCTTAAAGTCCAGCTCTACTAGTTCATTTTGAAAAGCCTATGAATCCAGAATATAAGCGTAAGGTGAGTTTAAGGGTAAGTGAAGTGGTATCCTGTTTAGATGGGGGAATCGGTAATATTCTGGCGAATATTGGCATCACTATGATGTTAGTAAATAATCACAACAACAAAAAAAGCAAGGAGCCACACTTATGTACACATTAAAGCAAGCTGCCACACTTACGTACAAGGCAACGAAGAACATTCCACACACATAACCAGTAGTTTGAAGCAAAGAGATTACTTCACACACATATGTAGTCATCAGCTAAGAGCAGAAGTTGTTACTCACACATACACACGCATATATCTAAATAACCAAGTATGAGATACAAGTGTTTCAGTAAGCATATTCGTGAAAAGTCGTAGGAGAATACTTTAGGAGAAATATGCGAAAGAGGCAACAGAGAGTATAAAAGCAGCGCAAGCTAAGGAATAACTAATCAGTTTGATTTAAATACGCTATTAGTGAAGTATAATTCCCAAAGTAGTCTAAATAAATACCATTTTTCAATACTGAATATTGAAGTTATTTATTCTACAGTTCAACGATTCGAACGTTAGCAGAAGTTGCAAAATAATTGGAATCCCCAAAATTCGTTACAATATATAGGAGAAGGTGCAACGACAGAGACCAAAAGTATATGTTAAAAAGACGAAAAAGGAGAAGAGAAAGAAGAAAACGCGGTATAATATCAATGTCGATAAGAGAAGGCAAGGAAAGGAAGCAGAGAAGAATAGGAAAGGAAAACAGAAAAGGATATGGGTGTGTTATCCATAAAATCATATTATAATGTTGCTATGAATAAACTTAGTCAGAAGAGCTGATGTTTTTTTCTTAACACCTACTATATACTGCAACGATTGTCACCCAAATAAGGGTCCCCATCTTAACTTCAACTAGTTTGAGTGATATATTCCTTCAAGTCATGAAAAATTCACAACATGGTTTCACGACGTTAGCTAAACCGGTAGGTTCGTCTTCATCTTGTAACTCTAACAGGTACTACTAAGGTACTCTCGAGAATCGCGAAAACGATTTCATATGACCGCGTTGAACCTTGTAGGTTATCCACCTCATTCTTTCATAAGGAGCATGCGTTTGCCAGAGCCTCGCCTGCTAAATAGACAGCATTCGTCCCCGGTATTTTGAATATTGGGTTGGAGAAGCTACAAATTGCAATGGGAACCCTTTGAAAGGTTTGCGCTACACAACCTCTTGAATCCCAAAAGCCAGGTGTACATTTTTGTTAGTCCTTATTGGTTGAATGGGTTAATAGAGTGTCCAACGCCGAACTAAAAATAAATAGGAAAAAGTTGCCTCAAAATTAAATTTATCTTTAACGCTTTAGACAAGTCTTATTCAGACAAAGAAGTTTGATGACCCAATTCTTTGCCGATATGAGAAAAATCGAATATTGCTAAAATTATTAATGAAAGTTAAGTATAAAAAAAAGAATTTAAACTTATGTGGAAGACATCATTTAATTTGTCGCTGATGTTGCCGTTGCTAAGTTCCTTTATGGTCATCGAGGAAACTATCACAAGTGTTCAAAATGAAGTATGTATTTATTTAAAAACTGCTGAGAAATAGAAATGTCATAAGGGACTGGAGAGAAGCTATAATGCGGAAAGGAATGAAGTCGTTGCCGTAAATGAACTATTGCAGGACCTTGTTCTAAAAATATCCCAAACGCGCTTTTTTTGATTCTTGTCACGTGTACAGAGTTATCCAGATAAACTGATCATTTCAGAGCTTGGCTGCCATTAGGAATATGGTGTATAGGAAGCTATCGAGAAAATGAACAGTTATGGAGTTGAATATCTGCTCGGAATGGCGAGTCACAATTAGAGTGGCTCATTAAGAATCACTTGTCTTTATTGGTTGAAGCGTTAGAGTGGTGTCTTGGGGAGCATTTGTCACAATAACAAACCAATTTAATATTAAAAGCAAAAATACTTTGGCTTGAATGTAATGGAATCAACGACAGATCTCTCCATATTGATTCTATGAAAATAAATTTAGATCACATTTGGCCGCACTGAAGGGGTTCGGTTAGCCCACTAAGTAATCAAAAAGAAAGTCGTGAGTACCAGATATATTTTAAGTTCGATGTGTAAGCATACAAGTGAACATTCAGAAAACGAATGGTTTAAATTAACTAGAGCTCACCCAGCGGTTGAAGGTAAATCACAAGATAGGTAACTTTACCAGAAACAAATAGTTTTGGGCTATTTGGGGAGAGCTTCTTCGGCTTCGAATCGATAGTATAATTATCGTCGAGTTTTTGCTTTGCTATCGCTGAATCATCGGTGTTCTATTGGTTTTTATCGGCCTGTTATCGACAGCTTACAGATGTGCTATTGATTTTATAATAAAGCCTTATCGGTATCTGTTTCACAACAAAACGATGAGTCGTCGATACGACCTCCATAACACGCCGATAAACAAGGTGGGAGCAATCCGATAATAAATCGATAACTTTTCCAATAAGAAATAGATACCTTTTCTATAGAAACCCGTTTGATAGATTTTGTATAATATTCAGATAACAAATCGATAGCCTTTCAATGGCAAATCGATATATGTTTTATTACTTATCAACAATGAAAAATAATCCATACGTTTCCATACTGAATAGATAACTATTTGATAATAAGTCGATAACACGCCTATAAAACATTGGTAGCACTCCGATAGTAAATCGATATATTTTCTGTCGCATATCGATAGATTTTCGACAAAAATTCGATATCTTTCGATAACAAACCCATAACTCGTCGATAAAAAATCGAGAACCCCTCGATAAGCTTTATAATTTTAGCAAATTTAAAAGACTTCGATCAGAAACCGGCAAACTAGTCAATATATCTTAGAAATACACCCCTAATAAACTTTTTCTTTCTTTTCATTGCTTTAATTTTCTGTCTGATTTCGCTCACATCACCTCTGCCATGTACATTGTTCCCACAATATGCTACAGTGTAGTGACAACACTTACATTCTGTATTACCCCATACGGGCGAATGCTTCCACTTAAAAAACGAAAATAGTTAGCTGAGTGGGTTCCAATTTAGAACAAAAAGTTTTTAAAAACCCATCCCCTAGATCCATGAGGAATTTGGGATCGTCAGAGCCTCAACTGAAAAGAAAGAAACAGAAATCGCCACGTGTGGGTGAGGTTGACAATTGGATTGGAGAAGCTATAAATTGCCCTGGCAACCGCTTGAAAGGGTTGCACTACACAACCCCTTGAATCAATTTGGTATTTTAGTCACCTCTTACCACAAGCATACTTGCAGCTGGTTTAGTCTAAGCCCTCTAACCCGCTGGGGTAAAATTTACCATCAAGTACTTAAACGTGTGTGTTTTGTTTTAACAGGAGGGAATACGATTCATAAGAGTTCATCAATTAAACTAATTTTTCTTAACGCAAGTGCGCATACAAACTACATAAACAGCTGCAAAGCTTATGTAAACAAATTTAAAGTGCTATTTAGCATATTATTGCTGATTTATCTATAAAAAAAGAGATAAATAGCTGCTACTCAGCATGCACACAGCGTTTTGTTGTATAACAATGTTCATTATGCCACATTTTTTCGAGCAAATACATGGAATTTGAGGTGAGTCGGTTTTATTGTTGTACAAGCTTTGAGTATGCAGCATTTCTTATTTTTCTTATTTCACTAGTCTCTTTGCTAGCACTTAGTTCATTCAAGAGTTAGCACTTATGTATTAGTTTGCTTAGATGTGAAGTATGTGCAAGTCAAGGTTAAACAATACTAAGCTAATAATAATTATTTTTCATAAATACTTATATTTTAGAAATATTTATGTAGTCGAGCATGTTTTGAATATATGAGTATGAGTACTTTTGAGTATACGTACATATGTACATATGTAGGTATGTACTTGCTTTATATGAAACATTCCAAGAGGGACACAACAAGTGCGCAAAAAGTATTTATTTAATCTTTAGATAAGTATGTATCTTACATAAATAATACAACAAATCAGCTACGTCATGGTATGCAACAGCTACACATAAAACACATATATTTATGCACAATAGGGCGGGTCGATTTAAAAATCGCTCATTGCTCTGTGAAAATCGTATTCTAGGGATCAAATTAAGAAACTTTGCCGAAGGAACCATACCTCTAAAACGAATTCTGATGTCCCCCAATTTGGGTCGAACTTTTGCGTAGGGGCAAATTTTGAAAAATCCCACTTTGACCCATTTAGAGTGCTCCAATCGAGTCCAAATGTATGATCGACCCCCACTAATTTTGGAGGCCCAACCCACCGATGCGAGTGGCACACCCATGGAACCTCCCTGGCTGTTCACCATACAAACATTTCAAAAAGTCGCCGGTTATGCACTTTACATGAAAAAATCAGCTAAATGGCTATGTTTTTAAACGGTTTTATTTAGCTTGAGTTGACAGGCTGCACGGCCGCATGCACGGCCGTTGTGAACGAATCTTGTAATTGAAATTTAAGTAACTTCCCGATAAGCTACAAGCTTGAAACTTGGAATATAGTTCAGAACCCGATGACAATGCAATAATAAGAAAAAAAATCGCCGCTAGGTGGCGCATGGATCGATATATTCACAAAAATCGTATTTTTGGCCCGATTTGGCTCATACTTGGAACACATAATACATGCAAGAATAGAAATACACATTACACAATACACATTAGCACCTTTCATTTGATACCCATATCGTACAAACACATTCTAGAGTCACCCCTGGTCCACCTTTATGGCGATATTTCGAAACGGCATGCACCAATAGAACTAAGGCCCACTCCCTTTTAAAATACTAATTAACACCTTTCATTTGATACCATATTGTACAAACGCATTCTACAGTCACCCCTGGTCCACCTTTATGGCGATATTTCGAAAAGGTGACCACCTATACAACTACCACCACTCCCTTTTAAAACCCTCATTAATACCTTTAATTTGATACCCATATCGTACAAACAAATTCTAGGGTCACCCCTGGTCCACCTTTCTGGCGATATCTCGAAACGGCGTCCACCTATGGAACTAAGGATTACTCCCTTTTAAAATGCTCATTAACACCTTTCTTTTGATACCCATATTGTACAAACAAATTCTAGGGTCACCCCTGGTCCACCTTTGTGGCGATATCTCGAAACGGCGTCCACCTATGGAACTAAGGATTACTCCCTTTTAAAATACTCATTAACACCTTTCATTGGATACCCATATTGTTCAAACGCATTCTAGAGTCAACCCTGATCCACCTTTATGGCTATATCCCTAAATGGCGTCCACCTATAGAACTATGGCCCACTCCCTCATAAAATACTCTTTAATGACTTTCATTTGATACACATGTCATACAAACACATTCCAGGGTTTCCCTCGGTTCATTTTCCTACATGGTTATTTTCCCTTATGTTGTCACCATAGCTCTCAACTGAGTATGTAATGTTCGGTTACACCCGAACTTAACCTTCGTTACTTGTTTCTCTTAAGAAATTTATTTAGTCCGAACATATGTAAATGAAAAAATTAATTTATGTGAGTTATAGAAAAGAAACTAAAAAAAATGATTGTTTGAAGTGTTTTTTACTTTCAAGTCTGGGCAATTTCGCACGGCTCTCTAATGTCGTCACCATAACAGCCTCTACATTTTCCGGTATAACCCGTTTGGAAACGCTAGCTAGCAATTGAACATGTCGTTACGTTCCTTGTATGTGTGATGGAATTTTTGGATCATTAAACGGTGGATCATCTTTATTTAAATATTCTTTCAATGTATCGTACGGAATGCTTCGCATGAATGGTGGTTCAAATACGATATTTGTATCATTCAAATTGATCATTTCCGTATAACTTGTGCAATTAAAGTTTATATCTGGTTTTTTATAAACTCTAAGTTCCATTGGCTGTTCAATATCGGTTCGATAGCGTAGAATTTTCTTGATGGCACAGTCGCGCGTTTCTTTGCTATCATCAAACAACATTGATAACAAGATATTTTCCGAATGCGCATAGTATGAATTATCTTTAATTACTTGATTGACAATTTTGCGTAAACGAGGTTCTAGAAATCGTGACCAACCAATGAACTTGAAAACTAATGCACTGCCGTACACGACAGAGCTGTAATACTTGACATTGAAGTACATTGGCACATAACATTTAATTATAAATTCAACCAGAATTCTTAAATTTGCACCTGGATTTACCGTTGTCACATATAATCGCAATAATCTAGCGGCCTCGGTGAGCCACCGAGAATGTACAATTTTCCCTGGTTTGATGTTAGCCATATCCACCGGAACCACGCCGCTAGAAATTGCATGGGCCATGTCGTATAAGTACTTCGAATCGGTGGAAAATTCAATTTTTTCTGGAGCGGGGGCATATTTTGCAACTCAATTTTCTGGAAGCCGTCCACCACCTGAAAATATATAATAATAAAATAATTAAAAATGGTTGACAATTCTAATAAATTAGTGATAGCAACAACTTACCGGAAGAGTTTCGCAACTAAAAAATTGTTTCCAGAGATTTTACATACTCTGTAAATTGTTGGGTGTTGTTTCTTCTCTTGATTTGCTCTTGATACTTGTCAGGCAATTTATTCAATTTATTAAATACACTTTTTTTCAGCATTATTTCCATACCAAGTTTTTCCCAAATTCCAATCAACTTATCTTGTACTTGAATAGTGAATGATTTATGGGAAAACTTTTTTTGTTCTGTTTTAGCACGTTCGCTTAAGTAAAAATTATATCTCAAGATATCCAGATGGGTTGGTAAATTTAGATCAGTTAAATCAGTAGACACACCAAAAACAGTAACATCATGCTTGGGTATATGACTCATTGGGTTTTCGATAGTTGTTGATGTAGTTGCTTCATCTTGCGGTGTAGAGGATGGTGGATTCATTGTAAACTTTTTGATTTGGAATGGTCACTTCACTTATTATTTTTTTTGAAATATTTTTTATCTGAAATTTGCACTTCACACTTTGAGTTCTTCACAACGACTTAATGCATTCACAAGAACTGTTGCGTTATATATGGTCTAGGAGACGAGGTAATAAGAATGAAATGGTAATTTCAATTCTACCTGCTGTGTCTTGTGGAGGCTTAAAAAAAACAACACAAGCAATTTTACGATCTGCAATTGTGTCACAGTGATACCTTCATTTTTTAAAACGGTTGAATAAAAAACCCACACAACTATGTTTACGACATGCAAATGCATCACAGTGATGCCTTGTTTTTAAAAGGGATGTAAAAACGCAAATTTCTAATAATTTTTTTTAATTTCTTTTCTATTACTAAGTTAAATTCATTTTTTCATTTACATATGTTCTGACTAAATAAATTTCTAAAGAGAAAAATAAACTCCAAAAAGAAAAAACATAGGCATTTCGCTGATTTTTTCATGTAAAGTGCAAAACCGGCGGATTTTTGAAATTTTGTTATTCCCGCATATTCTGCATGTTACGAGCAGCGTTGCCATAAGTGAAGATTTGTCTTCAAAACGAAGATTTTGTTAGAATTTTTTTTTGTAAGAAATTTTCAAATGAAGATTTTTTAGATTTCCCAAAATTACACTAAAAAAACTTAAAGGTGAAGATTTTCATATGTATCAGCCAAAAGATTTTTCTTTTCGAATAATTACAGGCTAAGTTCCTTTAGACCACTATTTTTAAGCCGAACTCTATTTCTATCTTTGAAAGACCCAAAAGTTCGTACGAAATTACCAGTGCTGTTTAATTATGCCAAATAGATTTAACCGAAATTGACACCATCCGTTTGTTTGCAGATGGCTGTGGCGGACAGAATAAAAATTATACACTGATGGGGATGATATCAAAATGGCTTGTATCGTCTGCTCCAGAACACGTTAAAACAGTTCAGGTTATCTTTCCCATTGTAGGTCATTCGTTTATACCACCAGATAGGGTATTCGCTCAAATAGAGAAAAAATTAAAAAAGATGGAAATTATAATAAAACCCGAAGAATATGTAAAAATTCTTAAAGATTATGGATGCGTTGGAATATAAATGATTTAGATATAAATGATTGGAAAAGTGCCACACTAGAAGTAATGAAGCCCCCAGGACAGTGGCACCTTAAATTCAACCCTTCAAAAAGGTTTATTTTAAAGAAAACCATAAAACGTAATGTCACTATTCGGGATAAGAGGGCTTACCGTAGCGATTTAGAAAGTGACCAGACAGTAGTCAAAAAAAGAAAAACACTCAATAGTTTAGTTCCTGGAATTTTAACAACTGGGATGGCTTAAAATACCAAGAAGATCGAGAACGTTGTGGCGCTTTTGCAAGTTCACTATGGAGAAAACTGGCGAGAGTTGGAAAATTTGAAATCCTATGCTACTGTTGAACAATCTACAGGTGAATCTTCAATAGATGACTTTGTATGTGAGCAAATTGAAGAAGAAGAAAATGTTGTCCAATTTACAAGGCAAATGCATATTTAAATCTTCACAGAATGAATATTCTGTGTTTTGAATTTTTGTTTGAGTTCTTTTTCGTATTTCATTTTGTTTCTAATCTAACTATGTAATGAAAGATTTATTTTTTGTTAAGTTTTGAAATAAAATTTAAAAATGTGTACGTTTTCTTTGTATTATTAGTTAATATATGAAAGTATGTTTGGCTTTTTACTTTCACTATAAAAGGCCAAGGAGATCGGCAGGTAATTTCAAAACCGGCCATTTCCATATATATTAGCAACAATTCCGGCTAACTCCATAGCTTGGTTTCAAAACCCGCCATCTCCAATTTATTTTAATAATTTTTAGGTGTAATATACGGAACCGATTGTTTTGTATTAGTAACATGTACTTATATAATCATCACAAACATAAAAATAATAAACACAAATCGTTTTAGTCATTGATTTCCTAAAAGCAGTTTTTTGCATTTTTCTCACAAACGACTTGAGTGAAGATGGACGGTTTTAAAAATAGGCGATTCATATACACCCTGCAGCGAAAAGCCGCAAGTGCTTTCTGACGGCAATTATGCAAAAATGCATACTTCAACTAACAAGGCTAGATGACATAAACACAAAAATGCTCATAGAACACCTCACCGTTACTTCTGCAGATTAATGCAGCCTCTAAAAGACCAAGCCTTCTAAACCAAATAGGCCCAGACGGAATAGATATGCCGATGCTAAACAACTTGGGCATGAGGGCATCAGCTACCTGACACATGTTTTCTACTTGCCGGTTTTGCTTTTTCCAATCGAGAAAAATGAAGAATGGAACGGAGAATCCCAATACCAAAGCCTAAAAACCCAGCTAACGGTGGTGAGTCGTTATCATTCCTATAGTCAGTAGCAAAGATATTGTTTTAAAGACATTCGTTTAAACGCAAGCCTTCAGTTAGCCTACCATCAGCATGGCTTCAGTAAAACGCATATCACTACCACTGCGATAAACGCCAATAGCACTGAAATAAATTGCGGACTGAACCACTCATAACTCCAACATAGGACGGTGCTCGTAGCACTTGACCTGTCAAAAGCTTTAGGATGAAATCTGAAAACCTAGGAGAATTAAACAGGAGGTGGAGTAGGGTGTTGTCCTATCTGCGCTTTTATCTAATTTATACATATCAAAGATCCCTGCACCATCTACTTATTTCCAAATTAAATAGTTATCTAACAGTTTTTCTGTTTTTTATTTCACCTCGCGCGATCTGAAACTATCGCCGATCATGTCTACGGTCACCCTGTTTAAGATGTGGAAGGAACAGGTGACGCAAATATTGGATAGCCACGTCGATGGCGTTACGTTATTGACTCTTAGTCATCCAAATATCTTACACGTGCTGCTGAAATTGTATCGAAAGAAAATCTCCATTTTGGTAGACCGACTTAAACAACATACACTGGAAAAGGCTGCAGGCGTGGCAAAATACAGCACACGGAACTACCAAGGGATTTCTTCTTATGAACACCGCCTACATATATTTACTATATATACATATACATAGCATAGTGAGGCAAAAGAGCTCAACACAAAGGAGCATAATGAAATGCCAGTGGGAGAATCGTAGCAAAACACAGAACTCTAATTAATTGAAATTTTTTGCAAACTAGTATTCTTCTAGTCTACAACTAGTTGGTTTGACTGCACGGTATATATACATATACTTAATTGCTAAATGTTATTAATGGTTAGCCACTCGCATTGTTTTTGTTTTACCACGCTTAATATTTTTTTGATTGTTTCTTGTTTATTGTTTTTTCTTATGCATTTGCTTATGTATTCGACGAGTTTAGACTTTTTTGGCCAATTGTATAGCCAGCAACGGGACTTTCATATGGTTGAGTAGTTAAAGGCATCTGCCTTTACACTGGTATGAATGTTGGAGATTCGAGTTAAATACTTAGCTCCCGGTAAGCTAGCTGATGAAGAAGTGAAATCCAGAGACATGTCCTAGTAACCATCACCGCTTGTAAACTTTACAATTTTGCTCTAATATCAGTAAATAACTAAAGTTATATTTTCGAAGTTCATGCAAAAAATCGAAATCGGTTTTACCATGTCCAGTTTTTTCAAATATGACTGCTTGTTTGGTTGCTCATTTATTTTACTGGCTTATTTATTGTTTTTTTTTGTTTCGAGCAAGCACAGTCTCAGTTTCTTATGTTATGGGCAAAGAAATTCACTTTTGTTTTTCTATTCTTAAACAAGGAAAAAAATAATTATTCTTTCTTTAAATGATGTTTATTGATTACTCCAATCTATTAAGATGTCAAGATTTGGTATTTAATTCACCACAAGTTAATAAAATTTCAAAAAATTAATTAACTTTTAGGCAAGCAATTTATATTTCTTCAATTTTTTGTAGCAAGTAAAAAGACAATAAAAAGTCTGTATCGTTTTTGAAAAATTAACTATTTAATTTATTATTGCACATTTAAAAATACTAGATAGCATTTAGTAGTTGAATACAAACAGAAAAGGAAATAAAGGAAAACAAGAATACTAAATGCAAGTCTTCACTGGCCGGTCGATAAAGACCTCAAATAGACTGAATGTGTCCATAGTGTTTCCGTAATTTATTTAACGACCAAACGTAAGAACCTTAATCACGAGCCCGGACTTATATTATAGAATAACTCTGTCCTCTTGCCAAATACTATTAGTTTTCTAGGACCTAGTTTAATTGCTGCCTCGAGACCTGGCAACACAGGTATAGCTGGAGCCTTGGACCTTGCGAGTACAAGAAAACAACTCAACTCGCACTGCAGCTCGCATTTTCTACACCTGTTGTTGTTGACATGGTCGTACTTATAATTAAGTGCCGCCAGAAGGCAGTGTCCTGTTAGTATGCCCATGTGAGCCTTAAGTATTCCCTTTTTTAAGATATGATCAATTGGTCTTAGATAATTTGCAGCCGCGTGCTTCTGCCCATGCCTCTTCTGCTTGATGGTTCATATGCAACTCTTGTCCACTTTTGATTTCTCCTAAATGGATAGGGGCATCTACTGAAGATTCGTCGATTGCTGCACACTGCTTTGATAAATCATCGGCCGTTTCGTTACCTTTCTTTTCCTTAATGACCGGGAACCCAGTAAAGATGTGTGGAATTTGCGCAATATGGCCTACGTGCATTTCCGCTACAACTTTTCCTGTAGTATAATTTCTGTATATTTTGTGCTTAACTTTTCTCATAGGGGTTACAGTATTTTGCTCAGGCTTATTCCAATTAAATACCTTATTTTCCTTAGTAAATAATACTAGATCTGTTTTAACGGAATTTGCGGTTAACCCAATACCTAAGCATGTATATCCTAAAGTGCCTGATCAGAAACAAATAGTCCCAAGTTTTTTGAGTAACATTTGTAACAACCGATGCTGAAAAGTTTTTGGTTTGATATCTGTTTATTATCGATAACTACTTATTATTGTTATGGTCTGGCTATCGCCTAGTCACCGTTATTAGTTTCTTATCAGTTGTTTATGTATATACATATGTGATATCGATTTATCTTTCAAAAAAAAAAAAAAACAAAACGAATCGTCATTAACAAATCGGTATCACACCGATAACAAAATAGTAAATCTCCGTTGGGCATTATATAATTTTTAATAACAAATCAATAACGTTTTGATGAAGTGTCGAAAATGAATAGATAGCTCGATAACAAATCGATAACTTTTTATAAAAAATCGATAACATTTCGACAAAAAATCTATAATACGCCGATAGTAAATTAGTAACATTCCAATAAAAAATAGATATTTTTTCCATAACAATACGAAAACTTTTCGATAACACGCTGATTAAAAAATTGTAGCACTCGGATATCAAATCGATAGATTTTTGATGACATATCGATAAATTTTTGATGAAAATTCGATAATTTTTCGATAAAATACGTATTTAATGTACTATCTTTATAATGTACTACCTTTGTATTCGATAGAAAATTATCACCATCCGACAAAAAATCGACAACTCTTCTAAAACTCGTCGCTAATACACCTAGCATTTGATTTCCCTTTTCTTTCATTGCCTTAATTTGCTGTCTGATTTCGCTCATATCAACTCTACTACGTACATTGTTCCCACATCACGCTGGAGAGAAGGGATCATACTTATCACTTTGTACTCCCCCAAACAGCATACCATTACCACCTACTACGCCTACGCCACCCTAGCGGGTTGGGTGGCTTGGAATATAACCGTGGCAGGTATGCCTGTCGTAAGAGGCGACTAAAATACCAAGTTGATTCGAGGGATTATGTAGCGCAACGATTTCAAGGGGTTGCTAGCGCAATATATAGCTTCTCAGACCCAATTTTCGACCTCATCCACCCGTGGCAAATCCGGTTTCTCTAGCAGTCAAGACTTTGGCGAACCAAATTTCATGTGCTCAAACTAAATTCTTTCCGATATGGTCGAGCTAGTGCCCTAATGGTGATTGTTAACGGCACGTACTGGATATGGATCCGGCAAAGGACCTGAACACCGATAATACTCCCCAAGGCCTTCGGGGAGTGTCCTTATCGCTACAACATCAACTACGCTTTCGCTTACACTTACCTTATGCTTACATTATGTATTCTTCCATACCATAAAGTAACAACGCATAACTCAAATGCTTTCCGCTAAAAGGAAATTCAATTTTACAACGTTTGACTTTCTTTGTCTAACTGCTGCTGTCCACCATCGCCACCGAACTCAGTCGGCAACCATTGATGCTGTTACATTGCGGTAATTATTGTAATACGAGAAATTTATGATTTGTTATTGTGGTTATAATAGCCTTTAAGTTTGTATTTACATAGCTGTGGCAATTACAATCAGCTACGCAGTATATAAATATAGCCAACTTATAATTGAATTTTTTTTAAATTGCCACAGAAAATCAATTTTACCAAATTAGTATTTTTTCTCAATTTTAATATATGCAATTTAAAGCTTAATGTACACACTTTTTAACATTGTTGCTAACGCGCAAATCTTCTTCGGTCAATTTCACTTGGTTAAAAGTGAAAAGTGTGAAAAGCAAAAGTTTGTCACGACAAATGTGTTGAGGTTTAGTAGACACATGCCAAATGTACATATGTGAATAGCTTAAGGCAAAAGTAAAAGGTCGCGTATGTGCGAAATTTCCTCGTTTTGGAAAAAATTGGTAAATATATGTAAAAAAAATAAAAATATATGTAAATACCTATTTATGGTGATTATACTTGTATATGTAAATATGTATATTTGTCTGTGACTGGTGCATGCTTAATTGCGTGCGGTCTCAAAGATATTAACAAAGAGTAGTAATTAACTTAAATCGAACGAAAGACTTAAGCAACAAACTTGATTTATCAAAAAGCCTTTCTTTCCTATCGCTGTATGTACGTACAAAGTAGATATGGATGTTAAAAATAATTGATAAAGCAATTGAAAAAGCCTTGTTAGGTTAGGTTGAACTGAACCTCACATAGACTGAATGAGTCCGTAGTGTCATCAGGACCTATGTTATAAAATAACTCCATCCCCATCCCCTTGGCAAATATTATAAGCATTCTAAGACCTATGCTACGTGCTGCTTCTAGATCTGACAGCTGTGCCACTCCTAACTGCAGAAGGCAGTGTCCCCTCATGGTACGCAGCATGAGCCTGAAGTACTCTCTTTTAAGTGTTAAGAATATTTTATTAGTCTAAGGTCGTTGGACCTGTACATGATCTTCAGTTTTGTTAATCAATTAGTACTTATTTCATCAATACGTCGAGTACAACCCTCTCGTAATCTCAATTTTTTTATGGTATTATCCATCACTCTTTCCAAAACATGCAGCTACAGATTCTCGCTTGTTGATGTAAGACAAATACTAAAACAATTTCATTACAAGAAGTCTGGAATGGTTTAAGTGGGTGATCTGACCGGTAGTAGCAAATGAGAGGCTCGAGAGATTCAGGGAACTAGAATTGCTTCCAGCAAAATTTGTTTTTGTTCCTATAGAGGCTTGTCGATTTGCATGCTGCTTAAACGCTCATGTGTTGTCCAGTATGGTGATTGCCCGTTTTGTACTTCTGACTCGGAACTACGATTGACCATTAGACTCTTTAGGTGCAGCCACGGTAATCAGTGACATATAAAGAACCTTTCTCAAATATTGGACTCATGAAGGGCTTTAGTGTATTCGCAAAAGAGTGGCTTGTGAATCATACTTATAGATCTGGAGGCTTTTGACTGTCTTATGACAAAATATTCACCCAAAATGACAATACGCGTACTGATAAAACCTGATTTATGTAGGACTTTCTTCACGTCAGGGTTAAAGATGAGTCATCGGTGCAGAGGGGGTTGGTTAGAGACCTCATTGCCGCCCTGATCGATGAAAGATAACAGACCAGTTTCAGTTGCCCTTCATACTTTTTCGATTTAAGTATGTTGCTTATTCAATTATTAAATCTATTTTGATGTGTTGTTTGCATTAACACAGAAAAATCAACTACGAATATATCCTTAACTATTATGCCAAAGGTGGTAGCTTGTGGTGACGGAACAACTAACATCAAAACACTTAAAAATAATTCTAGTCAAGGCCACCGCTAGATATCGTTTTTGCATTGAAAAGGTTCTCAGAAAAAAATTATCTGCTCTAGCAAATATCACTCGGAGTCAACATAAAACTTATAGGCGTGCCGATTTGTAGGAAAAATAAGGAATCAGCGCACCCCAAATTGGAAGATAAGCTTGCCCTTAAGGAAGTATGTTCAGCCAAATTATTATTAAATAAGCTTAAAACCTTTAGTGAAACGTAAATGTTGTGGTATTAGAATACCAGGTATCCAAACTTGTTCAGGAACGTATGTCAATCGACCAGTGCATTTAGAGGCAGCAGAAGGGGAAACCTGCACTGAGTTGGAGCAAGCAGGTGAAGAAAGGCCTGACCCTTTCTTCATGCTCCCAATTTGTGTCGACTATCGCGAACCAGAGAAAGCTGGCTTGATTTTTGGCCAAATCCCTTGGGTGGTTAAGCGCAAGTTGATGATGACGATGAAGGAAAGATGACACGCATTTTAAACTTAGCGTAGGCGATCAGTGTTTTAAGCCAGCGTTGTCACATAACGAACGGATTGGTCTTTTCTGATTGTCTAATTAACAAAATAATATTGTAACGAATTTTGGAAAAACTGCGCTTATTTTACACCCTCTACTAACGTTCGTATCGCTAAACTGTCGAATAAGTAACTTCGATATTCAATAACGCAAAATGGTCTTTATTAAAGTACTTCACAAAAACACTGATACTTCACAATCAATAGCTTGCTTAAATCAAACTGAAACTGATTACTCAGCTTTAACTCCTTCTATACTCTCTGCTGTCTCGTTCGTATTCTTCTAGGCGTTTATTCTTCTAGAATTTACTACTTGTTTATCAGCTATAAACTTACCAGCTATAAACTACAGATGCACGATCATAGCTTCTCGCATAGCCATATACGCGTGTATATGTGAGTGATACTCCCACCGATGATTGCATACTTTTGTGAGTAGCTCAGATATATGCATGTGTTTGCGCATTTCTCTCCGCTGCTTGTATGTACATATGTGTAGACATAATGATTGATTTGTTTATGTAGATACAAGTGACTGCTTAGTATTGCCTTAGTGTTACTAATACTCGTCACAATATGATGGTTTTTGTAACCTCGTATCAGCCTACTATCGTACCTATTCATGGGTTACTTTAATTCTCAGCTAGCGGTCTATACATGAGCGAGTACACAACGTACATAAAGCATTGCTCTTTTTAATTCAGAGCAATGCCAGCTGTTGTAGACTTTGTGGAAATTCAAAGCGATGTCGAAAAACGTATCCCAATCATAAGCTTTAAGAAGACTTACTAAATAACCTTAAAATTATATACGAATAATCAATTTAGACTCACAGCGAGTTCTACAATATCTTCAACTAGCATTTATCCTAAATTCATAATATTCCCATATACCGTTATACGAATCTTAGCTAATTAAAAATAACCATAAAATGCCGCAATGTTGAACGCATGGAATTTCCGCTTGTTTCAGTTATAAACGGTATTTATTATGAGAGTTTTAAGTTAACAAAATTTTAGTTATCAAAGCAACAAAACCTGTGGAATTTCTTTTTTTTTTTTATCTGACTTTTAAATGTGCCTCTAAGAAAGCTTTCATAGCAATTTTTTAATATCTTCCCTTTTTGCATTAGTCTCGTTTTATTTCTCTACGCTTTATTTGTTTATGTTAATCATCTCGTCATTGCTTTAAGTTTGTTGACCCACTTTGCTAGCGATTTGAATATCACGCGTATTATAAAAATTTAATTTCGTATTTCTTAACTTTTTATTTAGTTAGTGGCTGCACCTTAATTGGTGGTTTTAGAAAGGTTTCCGTATATTAGAATTTTGATTCATACCTAAGGACCAAGGATGATATATTTAATAAGCAAAAAAATTGCAAAGTACTTAGTTGGGCAACATAAGGCTCGATCTAATATTGATTATATGAGACAGGATTTAGTCGATGAAGTAAGAACAAGACATGTAACGCAGGGAACAGTGATGACCCACAGGGTGTGAACAACAACTGAAAAATGCAAATATATCTATAACAGCATAAGTTGGCGACCAATGAGTAACCTTCACAGTAAGCTACATAAGTACATTACCTTATGACGTATACCCCGCAACAATTTTATAAAGACTTTTTCAAGGTATGGAGTTTGTTTTGCATAATGGTTGTGATGGGGTCTTCACCCATACCCTAGCTTCCGCCAGGCTGCGTTGGACCTTTCGTGGAATTGGGTATGCTTGGTATTTAGAACCAATACATGAATATGAGAAACGCTTTTCCATAAGAGTATGGAAATTAGAGCCAACCGTTCTTGTCTCAACAGTGAAAATCAGTTATCTTCTGTTAAGGTCGTGGCCTTGGTATACTTATGTATCGAGCTCCAAATTTCCCGCCATTGATCGCATGAGGATCCATCCCGCAGTGAAATTTTTGAGACAGAAACTATTAGCTTTATCTTCAGAGCTCACCTTAAAATATTAAAGCCAACTTTCGCATTAGTCTAGGGCTGGATAACTTTCACAAAAACTTGTCTTATCTGGACGATTCGAATCAGTTGAAAGGCCTGGGAGTCGAAAAAATACCCATTTTGGAACAGATACCATAAGAATGCGTCGTAATCAAAACGTGCTTCACTCGCAATAAAATTTTTGCTCCACAAAATTTGATTTTTTTGTCAACGGGGAATCCTACTTACTTCATGACCGTGGCCAAGATAGCATAGCTTTTTCTCGACACAATTTCTATGTACTGGTGTTGTCACCCTCCTCGCCTTAATTTTTCCACAGGCTCGTCAGCTTAGTTGCATCTCAATATTATGGCTTCCGGCAGAATTGAACTTTTGGTAACGCCTACTCTGAATTTGCGCTTATAAACTTTCAGAACAGGTTGAACAAATATTCACGCTAGGAACGATTGATATGACCACGTGAAACCTTCTTGGCCATCGCGCTCTACCACCCCTACATCCATTACGAACTTGCTTTGTTTACTGCGACAAATAAAAATGCAAGCTGTCTACCGCAAATCAGCTAACCAAAACTATCATGAACCTACCGCCATCCAAGGGGCACACCCACGACCTTAAGTGCCACAATTACCCAGATTAATTATATTAAGGTCTTAATCGTTATGGCAAAGTAATAACAAAATTGTGACCCATGTCGCACTTGACAATCAGAGGATTCACCACTCAGTAAGCTATACTACATTTTTTCGATGCTGGGGTCATATAAAGTAAACATATTTGAGAAAAAGGCCGTTTGTTTAATAATGCCATAAAAAGAGCAAAAAGGACCGCAGGATAAATTTTATTTCACAAAGTTTTCTTATTTCAAAAAATTCCTGGCAGCATTAGTTTTTTTTTCCCGATTTCACATATAGATAAAATACAGTAAAAGAAGCGCCACAGACCAAAATTGTATCCTATGCTGATTTAAAGTGGTTATGACCATTGACTTTGTGTCACGTGTCCTAATTCAAGATTTCGAAGAAACCAAACGCGGAGTTTCTGAGTAGTTGGCCAGGAACTGTTGAATAGAGAAACGAATAATCTAAGCCAAGAAGAATTGATTTCTAAAATTTAATATATTTTTAACAGTCTCACATGATACTTTGGTAACGAATAAATATACAGCTTAAAAATATCAGAGCGACTCTAAGCATTCTGATCTACGACGAACTGTATGCGATCTTTTGACAATATCGCCAAAGAGCTCTCTTCTCGCAAGTGGGAAAAGAGTTCAAGTTCGTCCAATTGCTTGGACAAAGCGTTGGCCGTTATTCCTATTCTTCAATATGATTGATTTGACGGCATTGGCAGCGTACATCATATATTATGAGAATAATCCCAACATCAGATGCACCAATGCGAAGCGTAAGAGATTTCTTCGCCAGCTCGCCAAGGATCTGTCTATGCCCATAATTGAAGAGCGGTCGGTGAATCAGCAAGTGATGCGGAACTTCAACACAGAAATTGCAGTCGCGAGTTTCATAAGTACGGCCTTGCAAGGAAGTGCTAACAATAGGCCATCAACGTCTGCAGCTGCTGGTGCAAAACCAAAGAAACAGCATGTTGGAAGCTGTTTTCTCTGCTACATCCATGACCAACACAGAAGACGAACGCGTAACATGTGCAGAATATATCAGCGCCCAATATGCATACAGCATTCTTCAAATACATTTACATGTAATATTTGTGAAAATAATGAAGACAATTGAATAATTTCAATTTGTTTGCATATTTAGTTATAAGAAATAATCAATAAAATAATATTTTATAATGAAAATAATAAATAAAAATTTTTTCCTTCAAAAAATGAGAAAAAACGAAAAAAAAAGCGACTGGCCACACCTGTACCCGGGTATAAGAAGTCGTAGGTGTCAACTTTGAAAGCTTATATCTCATCAATGCATGGACCTAGCATGACAATCGACGTAGATTTACTTCGTTTTCCTAGATCAAAAATTTCAAGTCAATATCTTTAGCGATTTAAGAGCTACATCACTCCAAAGTAGCTACTGGCCACACCTGTACTTGGGTATAAGTCCTAGGGTTAACCTAACCTAACCTAAGGCTTTAGGGCGGAGTTAATATGAGCTCTACTAGATACTAAAATAATAATAAGAGAGATAAGACTCAGAGAGTGTACATAAACCAAACTGAAAAATTTTAGTTTGGATACTGAGAAAAAGATAAATGGAAAAGGTGGGCGAGAACGAAAGAAGATAATTGCGAAAAGAGAAAAAAAAGAAGAACAGGACTCGTATTGCCGCGCATATCTTGGCATTATAACCAAAAAAGGTGCTCTGCAACCTTACCAACGACGAGCACAAATCAAACATTGCCTTATTGGCAAGTTTTCCTGAGCATGCAGCCGCAATCGCACCGAAGCTTTAGAGTCGGAACAAAAACCTAAAGTCCTTTGCTTCTCAGAACTTGTGGCAAAGACAAAGAATTGATATTAGCTACTTATAAAGAACTTGGCTAGCCGGTTGTGTGCTCCGCGTATCCGGTACAGTCGCCGAATTTAATAAAAACGGAATGGTAAAGCTGCAGGTCTGTCAAAGCACTACGCTCAGAACTAACACGGGATTTCGTCTTATGAAAAGACAACCACCTACACAATGAATGCGGGCTTACTTCTGTAGGAGAGATATGAAGCTCTGAAGATACAAAAAATATGTTAACCTACAAAGCGGCTTAAAAACTATTTTACAGTTTTTTATTTAATAATTTGGGAAAAATTTAAACAACGTGACATCAGGACGGACAAGGCGACAGGTGTTTCGATTATATCTTTTAAATCTTTTTAAAGGCTTTTCTCCTGGGAGTAGGAGTCGAACCCGCACTCCTACGATAGTTAAAATGGTCACAAACGCATTCAGCTACGTCATGCCTTAGTTGTTGTAAAGTTTTTCCCAATTGCCTTCTTTTGCATATATTCTTCTACACATCACATACTTCGTATGTAAATTATGTGTTGAAGTTATGCATGTTTGTAAGGCGGTTACAGAGAAACTTGGTACTGTTGCTATTTTTGCTCTATTTATAGAACTACAACGAAATAACCAAATGTTGTCTGTTCGTATGAGTTAATCGGGGATTGCCCGTATTGCTTTTAAATGTTGTTTAAATTTTTCCCAAATTATTAAATAAATTATAAAATTAAAAATTGCGTGAAATAAATGTTTCCATACATTTAAAAGCAATACGGGCAATCCCCGATTAACTCATATTTTACATTTTACATGACAGTTAAAAAACAAATTTAATTTTCCATTAGAATCAAAAGTTGCTGCATTAGATTCTGCTCTATCAAACTGCATCAAAAAGTTATTTATGTAAATATGTTGGCTATTTTCAAGGCAAAATATGTAAACAAAAGACCTAAGAAACAAAGCTAATTCATACGACCTATACTGCCCTTCTTAGCAAAAAGGTAGTAAAGTTCAATTTAGGATTTTGAAGCGCGGTAGTATAGCTCTACTGGATATTAGTAGTAGTTGATAAACTACGTACCTACAATTCATATAAAAAATTAATTTTATGTTATTTGCAGAGCGCCCTTTTCTTCAAATATTCACTAAAATGAATGTATTTAGTCATAAATCTGGAGCTAAGGTGACGTTGGCTGCTCAAAGTAGATTATTTTAATATTACCTTCAGAAATTAAGACATCCTTACACGAAATGAATTTTTCATAAAAAAAAAAATATTTTCTCATCTTCAGCACTTTGATTGATGTTAGCTATCAATTAATAATTATCGGCAAATAACAACATATTATTATTGATTTGTGTTAATTGTTTAATGTGCGGAAGTTATTATTACTTAATTATGATCCATACAACCATATAATTACATATTTGCCTAAGCACTGACCTTTCCCAAGCTTTTTTTGATTAACACCTTACGTTTTCCGTTCAAGCCAAATATGGACAATAACTACATACATATGCACATATAAATGCTATAAACGTACATAAAATAGTGTATGAATGCGTCATAAATATGTAAGCAAGTGTGTATATATGTACGTGCTCCTATTGACGATGGTATTTATTATGTATATTCTTTGATTCAGTATTTTATGTTAACCTCTTTGTTTGTACATATAAATAACAGAAATGTTGTTGCTTTGGCAAATATTATGCAAGCGAAATATTGGTTTAAGCCTAAATTGTCGCTTAATGCTAAACAGAATTGAGTTATTAATTGATTATGGAGCTAATATTTATCTTGATTAAAACTCAATGAATTAGTAGTTAAATAAAACACACCAATCACATGTTTGCTAAAAAAGTTGGTGGTCAAATAAGAAAAATTATTTAATTCTGTTCAAATTTCATATAAGAAAAGTAGGCTGAAGTAAATCTCGCTGTAGCTTTTTAAACGGTTTTATTTAGCCGCATGGCAGTCGTGAACGAATTTTGTAATTAAAATTTAAGTAACTTCCCGATAAGCTACAAACTTGAGACTTGGAATAAAGTTCAGAACCTGAAGACTAATGCAATTGAAAAAAAAAAATCCGACAGGTGGCGCATGGATCGAAATATTTCAAATAATCGTATTTATGGTCCGATTTGGCTCATATTTGGAACACATATTACATACATGAATAGAAAGCGTCAAATGAAAAAAATTGCCGCCAGTTGGCGCAAGGATCGAAATATTAAAAAAAATCGTATTTGTGGTCCGATTTGGCTCACATTTGGAACAAATATTCCACACAGTCCGGTAGAAGTGGCATCAAAATATTTTAGAGTTGAGGAGGGCAAGCCTACGTGGCGCCGAGTAGAGTAGAGTTTTTGGAAGGACTATGTGACCTAGATTGTAACAACTTGTCAGGAAAGGGTTTTTGTAACTAAATACAATGAGAAATAAATAAAGACTAAAAACTTGAAAATAAAATAATTAAACAAAATTTTTTAAGCTAAACGGTTTTATTGAAAACAATACATACATTAAATAATAATAATACTAAAAGCTAGAAAATAATTAGGTAGGTCCTAGATACTAGTCATCACACTCCTCATCAATCTAGAGCATTGATCAGACAATTAAATAAAAGAGTTGGACGCGTCAGATTTCTATTGATAGTCATATATAAGACCACCTGAACCTTAACCAGGTTATGCCATGCCTCACATTTTTAGAAATTGTTTAATTGTATGTTCAACATCCTAGATTGATGAGGAGTGTGGTGGCTAGTACCTAGGACCTACTTATTATTTTCTAGCTTTTAGTATTATTATTTCTTAATGTAAGTATTGTTTTCAATAAAACCGTTTAACTTAAAATTTTTTTAAATTATTTTTTAATAAATCTCAAATTACCTCAGGTTTGCCTTAGTGCTTTAAATTGGATTTTTTTTTGAGCATAAACGCTTACTACAGTTCAAGGCATACAAACAAGATAGTGACTACTTCGGTTTAAAAAATAAAAAAGATATAGAAAGGGTTTTATTTTTAAGAATCAACTTCCATTAGGATAAGTTAAAACTATTTTCATATATTTATTTTCTATACTATATAATCCTTTTTCCACACCAATTATCAGGGATAAATGTGTCGACTGTCTAGTCTTGCTCAATGACACACTGCAAATGGCCAGTGAAACTCCACTAACCCTGTTGCCTAGTTTCATTACTTTCTAAATATCAGTGGCCTCTTCTTATGTCACCATTTTTCTCCACCCAAATTGCTGACATATTTGTGTTAGTCGAATACTCTGCAAATAAAACTATGCTGACATGTCAAATTGTCTTTAACTAATCTACCAAAAAATTTGGAACAGGTTGACGACTTAATTATGGCATGTAATTCTTTACTTCTTTTTATTGCTATGTAGAATATAATACACTTATAGAGTCTGTCGAAGTAAATACGGATCACATTAACATAACATAGAACTTCTTCTTGATCACACAGGCAATAAGCTCGGATGTAGGTAGTATAAACTTATTTGGGGTGGCAGCACTTTATAATCCTGACCTCTTTAATGCTCACAATTTGCAGAAGTTCTGACCAAACACTGCCCTGATGGGGCAAAATATAGACAAGACAAAGTCTTGAAACATCAAGTGTTGCCAAGGCTAAATCAAGAAAAATTTTAATAAATTGTATGAAGTTTGTAAATTTGTATATTTAAATGAGTAGAGAATCAACTACACAGAAATATTAATTTCTTTTTGCATATATTTATAGTTTATCTTGAAATTTTTCATTGTTTGTTTGTTCAGAACTCAGCTTCGTACCTAGACACGCATACATGTATGTAAATACAGTTGCATTACTCCATTTGTATGCAAAGAAGCACAAAAGATGGATTAATTTGCGACGAATAAATGCATAGCTTTAGATATTTTTATAGCATGTTTGTATTAAAATTTATAGCCTGCGAGAAAAAAATGCTTACAGATGTAGAAATTTTACATATGAATTGATGATTTTTGAGTAAGCAGAAGACTTATGTCATTTCAGCTGATAAATTAGTATGCTATTGTTGATCAAAAACAACGAAATCTGTACCACTACCTATGCATGGCCGATACGCTTTTGATCTCCACAGGTTCTATTGGCGAGTCAAGGTGATATTGGTGCGGCATTCTTCTTTCATCAAAATTTCAAATCAATGTTCTGTGCAAAGTTGTTGGAAGTAACACCCAGAGTTTTTGAGGGGTCGAAAGTTAATTGAGTATTGATACATAGTGTTGTTTTTATCTACGCAAAGAATTGATAAGGTGACGTGGTATTGGTGTCTTTTTTATAAGGATTTATGTTACGTGCGAAACAAAAACGTGGAATTGAACAAAAAAAAAAAAAAACTTAAGTATCAAATACTCGTGAAGTTAGACGTGTAAACGTGCAGCGCAACAGCGGCAAATTCACTAGACACAAATAATTTCGGGCTTTTCCAGAAGAGCTTCGTTGGTTTATTGTCGGTAACAGGCTATTATTATTGACTTGTTATCGTTTAAAAATCATTATGATTGAGTTATCGGCTTGCTATTGTTGGAAGATTGGCTATTAGTTTCTTATGGGCTGTTTAGCAACGGGTTACACATGTGTCATCGAATTTATAGTGGAGTTTTATCAGTACCTGTTTCGTAACCAGTAAGTCGTTGTTAATAAATCTATAATACGGCGATAATAAATTAATAACACCGGCACGAAATTGATTACTTTTTGATAGCAACTTTCGATTATGAATCGATAAATGTATAGTAACATATCGATTAATTTAGATAAGAACTCAATATCTCTTTGATAATATATTGCTAACTTTCGAAAAATAATCGATAAATTTTTGATAACAAATCGATAAATTTGCGATAAAAAATATTTAGCATTCTTCGATGGCAAATCATAAACTTGTTGCCAACTTTTTTATAAAATTTTTGATAACAAAACGACAATTATTTAGAAAATATTCGATAAGATTTCGATAACAAATCGATATTTTGTTTGATAACCAATCGATAGCATACCGCTAAAAAATTGACAACAGTCCGATTGATATAATACTTATTTGCTTACAGGTATCTTTTCTTGAACGTACTGTTTTTCTTATTTCTGGAATGCTAAGACTGGAGACAACCATACATACATCCATATCCATAGAATGTTTAGGAGAATGTTTAAGAAATAATAAAAGCAGCTTTTAAAGCATGTTCTATAGATTTTTCTATGCAGAACATAATTAAAAATTCACAACATTGCTATCAGTACCTCTCACCTCTCAATAGCAATGCCATGATGCGTTTGTCCGTGCCGATTTGTTGCTGTAATGTCACAATATAAGTTATGCAGACAAGTTTTTTACATCTACACGCATACGCAAAATAAGCGCACAGAATTGAGATAAACTGATATTGAATTCAATAAAGAACTTGTGTATCTATATGTATACACTCTGTAGGGAAAATGTTAAGTACTGAATTGGTGCACTTCTGGTGCATTGATAGGCGGTAGAAATTGTCGCCCATTACTTTACCTTTTCTATAGACTGAGCTGGTGTAAATCTAGGTACTATAGGACAAGTCTTATTTGGTCTTTCTGGTCTAGTTCTGAACCAGAAATATATATCACTAGTTACAGACTTTCGACAGCCAGGCTGCCGTAAAATCTCTTGGCTCCTACTCGTTCAATTGTGAACTAGCACTAAACTGTCGCCGATCTCTTCAAGAGATGGCCCGACGAAAGGTGGCTACAAACACCGGGTTGTCGAATATCGAAGGAAACCTCGCCAAAATGGGATCCTAAAAGATCCCGTCACGTGTACAACTTAAGTAGGGATACAATTATCACTCTTGGGGGGGGGGGGGGGGGGGGGGGGGGAGGGGGGGGGGGAGGGGGGGTGAGGTTACTAACTGATAACTGCCTTTAGCATGCATAAAGCGTAGGAACTCCTTATTGTCGATGCTTCAGGAGTTGTAAAGAGGAAGAGGAGGAGGAAACGGTGATTCACCTCATCTGCAAATGCCTGGCACTAAGCGGAGCACGGCAGCGCTTTCTGGGTGCTCCATTTCTAGATAATCTGAGCTAGGTTGTGAAGTATGACTTCCCTACAGGAAAGCTGTAGAATGAATCGAATTCATTAGTAAATAAAAGTTGTCGCGAATATTTAAATAAATTCTTTTGAATGGGGGAGAAATATGCACATAAAAATCTTGAAGAATTACAATAGCAATAATGAAGCGACTTTAAGATGCAGACTACAACGCAAGTTCAAGTAGAGAGCAAGTCGATAAAAATGTTTAGCAAAACCGTAAGTAAAATGGTTTAGTTCTAGATTTTAAGGCGAGGATTCGCTGTAGGAATTTTTAAGTTTATTTGTACATATTTTTAGGTGTAATATTATTATTTTTTTCATTTGTTTTCCTTGTAAACAAACACTTAAATTTATGCGTCGAAGTGAGACATTTACGCATGTGTAGAAAAAAAAAATAAAATTGTAGCACGCAAGTTTAATCGTAAATTGTTGGCACATACTTTTATGGCTCAATCATTTGTTTTTCTTTCAAGTGTATAATTTCGTTTTTTTTCTTTGACAGCTATAAATTGTGCAAATGCATGTTTATGATACCCAATTCAAGTGCGTAAGTGTTTATTATATATATTTAACAAGCAAAAGTGTAAAACTTTATTAAACGAAAGGCTTAAGACGCGAACTCAGTTTTTTGTATTTTTTTTTAAGATATTGATATTTTCATAACAATAGGCATTTCAGATCACTCAAAGAAAGCCATATCATACATTTTTCTGGCAGCCAGCCTTTGCCACATTGTTTCTAGCTGAAGGGTAGTATGTGTGAAACGCTATGCATACATTTAGTCTATGTGAAGTCTACATGGACCAGCCAGTTCAACCTAAGGATAACATGGCTACGTAAGCAACATAACAGTCAGTCTAAAAATATCCAATATTAACACAAGGGTAGCGATAAGTCTTGTGCAGAAGCATGGTTCTTGACAACGGAAGATTTACTGACCTCTACCCGTTCTCGACGGCGAATACCGAATAAGATTTAATGATAAGCTGTACGAGCATTAGGCAGCCATCAACATAGTCAAGCGAATTAAAATACAGCGGCTACGCTGGCTAGGGCATGTTAAGCAAATGAAAGATGATGCTCCGGCTATGAAAATATTGTCATCGGAACCCGCCTATGGAAGCAAATGAAGAGTGCCGCCCCAACGATTTAAATTCACTTGGTGTGACCGATTGGCGCCAGTTAGCAGAGCAAAGTAGCGACTGACACGCCTTGTTGGAAGGCCGTAATCGTTTAAGCTGTTAAGCGCCAACTGCTAAGCTGGCTTGTACGGATTCTGCAAAGGTAAATAAAAATGGAGAAAACTACCATTACTTGTAATAATGGCCATACTACCAAAAAAGGACAAGATTTCTGTTAGGTAGATGTTAAACTTTGCTCTTTATATTTGGGCATCTAATATCAGGTTCGCTGCCAAAACGAGGAAGATGGATAAGGTCTTGTTTACCTAAAACAAAAGGTTCCAAATTGAACGAGATCTAAGCTAGGAGGGGTGACCTTGCAGGAGAAACCTTGTACAAAATATCTAAGAATAATGAAAGCTCAACGTAGAGGAGGTAGTGAAGGAGGCCTCAATGGTACTTTATACTTGTAAATGAATGGTGCGGTATACGTGGGGTATATCGCCCTCGCTTACTCAATGCATATTTTCAGCGATTGTAAATCCTATCATATGCTGTGAAGTACTTGTTTGGGGGACGGGCCGACAAAATGCACCTTCCTAAAAAAATAGAGGAGGTATGTAGGCTATCAATGCTTAGCATAACAACCCCGACAGCTGCAGTGTATGCCATTCTGCACATTACACTTGTAGACCTAGTGATGAAGAACATAGCTTTAACAAATGCAACGAATACCGCGCAACAGCTTCAGCCATAGTAGTACAGATAACGGATATAAACAAATCTCATAAGCTGCCAGATAACTGTGATGTTTTTCCAGTGGAAGTGCAGGCGAGACTTAGGTAGTGGAAAATTGGAGGAAAACAGCTTAACCTGCGGTAAATTTTTGCATTGATAGCCAAGCAGCAATTAAGGCAATAATCTCTCATAGCACAGCATCCAAAAGTGTCACCGATTATTGGGAAGAATAAAGGAAGGAAGAAATGAACATATAAATTGGGTTCCTAACTATATGGCAATATGGCTTGAAATCAAGCGTGGGGCTACAAACTGTCAAAGATCATGTGTAGGTCTTACAACCGTAGAATAACAAAGCTACTCGTAATATTGAAAATTGAGGCTAATGTTGTAAATGAAATGAATGAAGGCTCGTGATGGGTATTTTGACTGGATAGTGCCTTCTGGCTTCACATGCCTTTAACTAAGTGATAGCAGATAGTAATGGTAGAGAAAGAAGCGATTGAGCGCTCTTTGTGCTAGTGCCTTGCGCTTGTGAGGCTAAAACTATAGCTATAAGGAGTAGCACAGCTATCAAATCTAAAAGTAGCATTGGCCCCAGAAAACCTCTAGTATTTGCAAAATAATAATTTTAGATAGGGGTTTTCAGTTTGGTCGTTAAGCAAACTTCGGGTTACCATATGGACTCATTCAGTCTATTTGAGGTCCTTACGGACCAGCCAGTTCAAACTTATTTAACCCCTCTGTTACGTTAAGAAAAACTTACATATGTGTTGTTAAGGTCACGAGATGACCAGTCCTATGTTTTCAATGTATATCGGTATACAGTTTTCAACGTTTATAAATTTTATAGATTATTCTTAAGGTTATAGAAAAACTTTAGGTTTATAAACATGTTAATATATGAACACTTAAGATACACGCTGAAGTTCTATGCTCAAGGCAATATTGTGTAATATTGTGGTTCACATAAGTATTTGTTGTTGTTATTTGTAATGCTTATCGGTAGAAATTTTTATAATTGCTGATGCAGTTGTTAAGATTTATTACTTTAATTGATTATATATCGGTACTTTTGCGATATGGTAGACATGGTATATACGTATGATGCTGACCTACCCTACTGAAGGTGATTAATTTCGCTAAGGCAAGAATTAACATCAAAATACTTTAAAAAGAATTTTTTAAGCCGGGTCACCTCTCGGAGGTGATCTGGAATACCCTCCGAGTGTATTTTGTGATGAGAAGCTTTCCAAAATATAATAAAGCATTTACCATTTGAAATCGGCATAGAAAATGTAGATCTCTATAAATATTTAGGAAAAACTAACCTCGTATCACTAATTGAACAAAAAAAAAAAAAAAATCGCCTAAATTTTTCAAAAGGTCTGTGGTATCCAATTATTTTCATTTTTAGTGTTTTTTATTTGATGACATCTTTTTATACTCAGAACAACAGCTCTTACCACGGAATGACTTCAATGTGCGCCCACATAAGTTTTTTGATTACCAGTTATTGGGTTAAGCGAAATCTTGCCTTTTAGGCTTTTTAGAAGAAATTTTTCTTAACACACAAAGTCATGAAAAGAAATTCCGAAATTTTTCTCCTATCAAGAGATATTAAAGAAACGAAACAAAAAGTTCACCAATAGATTAATTTAATTTTGTATGCCCGGTTAGATTTATAAATCAAACTATATATGTCTTTCAAGGAGTAATCAAAAGACCTAAGACACGAATTTTTTATTGAGTGGTGTTCTGATTTTATGTAATACACAATTTTATTGAGCGGCATGAGTTGAAGAGTTCAATGCACTCATTTAAAAAAAAATAACAATAATGAATAAAAATAATATATTTCATACTTAATAGAATGTGTTATAGTTTGCGATGCTTTAGTTATGCAAATTTCCAATTGTATCACCTTTTGTTCTGAAATGAACAAATAAATATTCGAATTTTGCTTTTGCCACATAAGACATCGTTTAACCTAACGTTTATACGTACGTTCGTATGAATGACTTTCTCTTTGACTTTTATTTCTCACTATACAGACCGTAATTTAATTAAATCTGAACTATGTCATATATTTTTGCATAATTTATTTTCGCCCTTATTTAATATTATTATGCAATTAAATCATCACATTTTGTCTTTGATTTAATTCACACAGTCATAAAGTTCGTTGCTTAAGTCTTTCATATTAATGATGTTATTATGTGCCACAGATGTCTGCAATAAAGTTATTATCGCTAGCATGCAATACATTATAGCTTTATCATAATTTTAATTTATTATCTTTATTAAATTTATTTTTCAGTTTTTTTATCGTCAACACTTTTGTCACTATACATATTTATTTTAATTCACCAAGAGAGCATTAAAAAAATATGAAAGAATTTTACAACGCCGCATATCATCTGCAAGCATGTTGTAATCATCATCAGCTGCTGTAAAGTTTTAAACTATCTCCAAATTTGATTACATTCCTCTCGTGTAGTCTAAGTACTATAAATATTCATCTTTATACATTTATTAGCGACAATAACATTTTACAGCTTAGCAAAAGCTTTTTAAGTTCGCATGCAAGTGTTGTGTTTATAAAATGTTTTATGATCGCTTCAGAAATGCGTTAAGTATGTAGATTAAGATAGCAAATTTGCGAAAGTAGTAAAGCTTTGTTGCTAGTGATACTCGCTTGGATTGTGGAAACAAAACGCACTTAAAAATAGAAATGAGGTAATAAACATTAATTAAAATGCTTCCTGTCTTTGGTGCGCTAAAAGTTGAATTTTAATTGTTTTATCATTGTTTATCTATGATATAAGTGAATGTTTGAGGATTTTTATGATATACTACTTAAGAAAGTTAATTATGATGAAATTGTTATGGCTTACGCGATGATATTGGAAGACTTTTTGCGGAAGCATAAAAAATATTTTTTTGTTTATTTTACTCTTACATTTTCATTATGTATATTCCCAACAGGCATTTCTGTAAATGTTTTTAGAAATAACTTTAAGTAAGTTTATTTAATAAGAGAAGTATAAACGCCTTCAGTATTTAATCAATTTTAATTTTCAATAATCTTTTTGCAAGCGTTGAGACCGAATGTTTTTATACTCAGCTGAGCAGAGCTCACAGAGTATATTAACTTTGTTCGCATAACGGCAATAAGTAACGGCATAAACTAATCGAGATAGATATAGACTTCTATATATGAAAATGATTTGGGCAAAAAGAGAAATTCATTTAGCTATGTCCGTCCGTCCGTAAACAAGATAATTTGAGTAAATTTTGAGGTATCTTGATGAAATTTGGTATGTAGGTTCCTGGGTACTCATTTCAGATCAGTATTTAAACTGAACGAAATCGCACGCCCACTTTTTCGATATCAAAATTTTCGAAAAATTCAAATGGTGCGATAATTCATTACCAAAGACGGATAGAGCGATGAAACTTGGCAGGTGGGTTGACCTTATGACGTAGAATAGAAAATTAGTAAATTTTTGGACAATGGGCGTGGCACCGCCCACTTTTGAAAGAAGGTAATTTGAAAGTTTTGCAAGCCGTAATTTGACAGTCGTTGAAGATAACATGATGAAATTTGGCAGCAACGTTACTACTATTACTATATATGTGCTAAATAAAAATTAGCTAAATCGGATGAAAAAAAAATTTAAAAGTCAAATTTTAACAAAAAATTGATTGTCTTTACAGTATATAAGTAAATTATGTCAACATTAAACTCCAGTAATTATATGGTGCAACAAAATACAAAAATAAAAGAAAATTTCAAAATGGGCGTGGCTCCGCCCTTTTTCATTTAATTTGTCTAGAATACGTTTAATGCCATAAGTCGAACAAAAATTAACCACTCCTTGTGAAATTTAGTAGGAGCATAGATTCTATGACGATAATTGTTTCCTGCGAAAATGGGCAAAATCGGTTGAAGCTACGCCCAGTTTTTATACACAGTCGACCGTCCGTCCTTCCGCTTGGCCGTTAACACGATAACTTGAGCAAAAATCGATATATCTTTACTAAACTTAGTTCACGTACTTATCTGAACTCACTTTATCTTTGCACAAAAAAGGGCCGAAATCCGACTTTGACCACGCCCACTTTTTCGATATCGAAAATTCCGAAAAATGAAAACATTTCCATAATTCTATACCAAATATGAAAAAAGGGATGAAATATATTAATTCGATTGGTTTATTGACGCAAAATATAACTTTACAAAAACTTTGTAAAATGGGTGTGACCCTCCCATATTAAGTATAATAAAGTGAAAAAGTTCTGCAGGGCGAAATCAAAAGCCCTTGGAATCTTGGCAGGAATACTGTTCGTGGTATTACATATATAAATAAATTAGCGGTACCCGACAGATGATGTTCTGGCCACCCTGGTCCAGATTTTGTTCGACATCTCGAAAACACCTTCACATATAAAACTAAGGGTCACTCCCTTTTAAAACCGTCATTAATACCTTTAATTTGATACCCATATCGTACAAACACATTACAGAGTCACCCTTGGTCCACCCTTATGGCGATATCTCGAAAAGGCGTCCACCTATAGAACTAACGCCCACTACCTTTTAAAATACTCATTAACTCCTTTTATTTGATTCCCATATCGGAAAAGCGCATTCTAGAGTCACCCCTGTTCCGGCTTTATGGCGATATCCCGAAATGGCGTCCACTATGGCCCACCCCCTTTTAAAATACTCTTTAATACCTTCCATTCGATACCAATGTCATACAAACACATTCCAGGGTTACCCTAGGTTAATTTTCCTACAATGTGATTTTCCCTTATTTTGTCTCCATAGCTCTCAGCTGAGTATGTAATGTTCGGTTACACACAAACTTAGCCTTGCTTACTTGTTAATCATTAAGTTTTATATACAAAACTGAAATGTATTGCTTTTTTGTAAAATTTTATGTAAGCTTGCGTTTTTAAGACTCCATCCAACGTTCCTGTTCGATTACTTTACGTTTTCTTTCAACGTTTTGTAAACGAAAAGTCAGTACTTTGTAACTTAAAATCTATTTCAGTAAACTTTTTAAAAACTTACATTTCCTTTACTTTGCTTTTTAGGTTGGAACGATTTTTCGTCATTCCTAGTCAAATTTGATTTGGAGACAAACACGTTTCGGCATTGCGCCATCATCAGTATTGATATTCGTTCTGCGCTGTTGTTGTTGTTTGTCTTATATTGATAGTTCGTTGGCGCATGAGCAGGTATTGTCAAATTGAATGTTTGCGTGTGTCTTATGTGCTCCTTCAGACATGTGTATGGTTTTTCATTGATCAACTTGTGTGGTTACCTGAGGCCGGTAGAAATCAGTAATTTTTTTCGTTTAACCTTTTTTGCGTGTTTGGTGATTTGTTTGGTGTACTGTTTTGTGTTTATTTGTTCATGCGTATTTATCTGTTAATACCTCAAATCACCCTCAACATCATAAAAATGCAGCATTAAGGCACTTGGTACATAGACTTGAAAGAACACCTCTTACACAAGAGGCATATAAGAGAGAACTTGAGGTCATATATAATATCGCTGCAAACAACGGATATAAAAAAGCACTAGTAGATAAGCTCAGAAGGACAAATGGAGAACCAAAAAGAAATAATGAAAAGGAAAATAATAGCTGGACGACTATGACATATACTGGAAAAGCAACATATAAATTGGCAAACTTCTTTAAAAAATACAACATTAACACAGCATTCAAAACATCGAACAATCTAGGGCGAAAACTAAGAACTAACATTAACTCAGAGGATCCGTTTAGCAGCCACGGCGTATACAAGCTTACCTGCGGATGCCAGCATAGTTACATAGGACAAACAGGACGGCAAATAACAACGAGGTTCAGAGAACATATTAGAGATTACAACAAAAAAATACGGAATCCAAACATTATACCCGAGTCAAACTTCGCGAATCACATGGTCGATAATGAATGTTCCCCAGCAAACATCAACAAAACAGTTAGGGTTCTTCACATACAAGAAAAGGGCCGACGTCTCAACGTACTCGAAAACATGGAAATCTACAAACAAAAAATATTCGACGGTAGAATAATAAACGAACAGATAAACACAATTTCTGACACAATATTCGAGCCTTTAAAACTTGTTTACAGGAAACAACTTAATCACACAGGTACAACAGACAAACACACAACAACAAATAAACACAAGACAATTAACACACCAAAACAAAAAACCGACAAAGAAGGTCAAACGACTAAAATCACAGATTTCTACCTACCCCAGTCAGCCACACAAATCGATTAGTAAACCACCCTCGGTTCTGAACGAACACACAGCACATACACATAACTAAATATACACAAGCATGAATTTGACAATACCTGCTCATATACCTACGAACTATAAATACAGGACAAATGACAACAACAGATCAGAACGAAAATCGACACTGATGATGGCACAACGCCGAAACCGGTTTGTCTCAAAACCAAATTTGACAAGGGATGACGAAAAATCGTTCCAATATACATCATTTATCCACCCTGTCGGAAAATCAACCAAACAAGATAATATCTGTTATTACTTTGTTTTTGTAAACAAGTTTTAAAGTTTCAAATATTGTGTCAGCAATAGTATTTGTCTGTTCGTTTAATATTCTATCGTCGAGTGTTTTTTGTTTGTAGATTTCTATGTTTTCCAGTAAGTTAAGACACCGATCTCTTGCATGCATGTGAAAGACCTTGTCTGTTTTATTGATGTGTGCTGGGCAGCGTATTTTTCCAACCATGTGTTTTTAAAAGTTGGAAACTGATATGATGTTTGGATTCCGTGTTTTTTTTGTTGCTGTCTCTAATGCGTTCTCTGAACCTTGTTTTTACTTGTCGTCTATGCCCTTGGCGAAAATGGCATCAGAGAAGATCATCTCTCGCATGAGCAGAGTATATTTGTTCATACCATATAGTATGGCTCATCGCTACAGCAACAACATACCTATGTTCAGATTGTCAAAACCTGCATATTGGTATTAGGTGAATGGAATGGAGAAAAACATAAACAATTTGCAATTCTTGTGTGTTATCTGAAAATAATGCGCCAAGTTAGATGGATTTACGAAAAAAAATAACTTAGAGTGATATGATATTATTTTTTAATAAAAAAATTGACACCACGGCAGTAAATAATTGTCGATGTGTTGGTTACATTTGCGTTTGCCATCTCCATTTGATAATCTCTATGCCAGTGAAATGAAAAAAATTAAATCAGCTGATGAGATGAGCCAACCAAATAATTGAGCCATGGTTCATACAATAAAAAGCCGTGAACAAAATCCAGCTTCTGCACCCGTTTAAAGCGCACCTTATTTCTTGCTAAATTATCATAATTTTTTCCCTTACTTCAATATAATTTTAAATACCTTTATTTTAATAATAACTATTTTGTTCTACCAAGCGCATCAATTTACTCTGGTAGCATGAAATGTCATCATTCCAGCTAAAGTCAAATGCTTAAGATGGCTGCCTGCGTCAACGGCTGATTTTAGATCGTATACTTATACCATGATTCTGTGAATATTTTTTGTGATTAAATTATTAAAAATATTGATTGGTTAGGTCCATTTGCTGAACGTCAGGTTATTTTTCTACTTCAGCGTTAATTAATTTCTTTTTTAATTTCATGGGTTTAATAAGTATAACCCTTATTATAATATAAAAGTATTTTATTTGGTAATATCAATAGTCCACGTGTACGGCAGAACTTTTTATTAAGTCCTCAGGCCGGAAATGTCTATATATATATATGTTCTTAAATGTATGTAATGAATAAATTAGTTCACAAATATACGTAACATTACTATAGGTATAAAGGCCGGTTTATACCATACATATATACTTGTTACATGCTTTCATTTTTTTTCGCGTATAATAATACCCCTTCGCGGGTTCTGGCGCTTTTCCGCGGCATTGTCGTAACTATTCGTAGTAGCAAAGTCTGTTACCTCAGCAGTGTTATTGTTGTTGTTTACAGTATCGTGTGATTCAATAACCGGTTGGTTTAGACTCGGCACTACTGCGTCATTGACTGCCTTTGTCTCATTTCTCCCAAGCTGGGTTTGTGGCGGTAACATACAGTTATTTCTCATTTTTTCCTCTTCCATAATATATTCCTTATTGTCAAATATATTGTTAGTGCTCTTAGCTATAAATCTTCGGTTACGCCTATAATGATGATTGTTAGCATCTTTAACTATATATGATATCCCATTTACATTTTCCGTAATGACACCATACTGCCATTCTTTTCCATTTTTCTTAAAAATTACCCTATCCCGTAACTTCAGGTCCCATAGTGGTTTTGCATTTCGATCATAGTTTTGTTTTTGTCTTAATCTTTTATCTCTGACTTTCTTTTTAACTTTTGATTCTTCAGGTGCATTTCTGAACAAAAGGTCTTCCGTTGTTGGGAGTTTGGATTTTAATAGTCTTCCAAAAAACAGCTGACCGGGAGATAATCGCAAACTAGCTACTGGAGTGTTATTATATTCCATTAAATGGTATTTAAAATTGTCCCTATCGTTTGCTTCATAGCACCGTTTGAGTATATTTTTTGCAATAGCCACTCCTTTTTCAGCTAACCCGTTACTTTGTGGATATTTGGGACTTGAAAATTTAAGTACTATGTTTGCTTCATTTGAAAAGTTTTCCATTTCTAATGAATTAAATAGATTATTATCACAACGTATTGTTGCTGAGTAGCCAATTGTATTAAACAGCTGCTTCAAGACATTTACAACTGACCCAAAGGTTTTATTTCTAAGGTGTTCGAATATGAATCAATAATGGAGATGTAGTACTTTCCCGCAAATTCAAAAATATCTATTCCTACCGTCTGAAAAGGGTACAAGGGTTCTTCGTCTTGTTTAAGTGGTTCTTTTGTTTGATTTCGCCTGAATGCTTCACACACTGCACACGCTGCAATTTGCTCTTTTAACTCTTTATTCATATTTGACCAAAAGTAAAGAGTTCTGGCTCTTTCAGGGGTTTTCTCAATGCCTAAATGTGGTTCATGCAGCAATTTTCGTACTTTTGACTGTAAAGCTGATTTATCAACCGATGACTCTTTAACAGCATGCCATTGTCAAAGTGTATTTCTGATTTATATTTATGAAATTGTTTACCAAGCTCATCCAAACTGTTGTAATTTGGCCGTCCATGTTGCGCATAGTGAAACATTTCCTCATAGCTTTTGTCTTCGTCCAAGAATTTGCAGTATGCTATGTATTGTCTTTTGATATCAAACTCGTTTTCTAATCGAGTGAATTACTTCACTAAGTTCCTCAACTTCTGAGATTTCCGGCAACGGGGCTCGTGATAGACAATCTGCGACTAGCATCCGCTTACCGGGGGTGTAAACGATTTCCATTTTTGGGTATTTGAGCAAGAGCATATACATGGCCTGGAGTCTTGGAGTCACATCGTCAATTTGTTTCTTCACAAGCGACTCCAGAGGCATATGACCACTTTGCACCACAAAGTCAGGACTGTAAAAATAACAGTGAAACTTTTTATACGAAAATACTATAGCCAATAGTTCCTTCTCGATTTGGGCCCACTTTTGCTTGGATTTACTCAGTGTTCGGGACGCAAACGCTACAGGTTGACCCCTTGTAATAATACACACCCTGACGCATGTTTCGAAGCGTCGGTCTGCAGCAAAATGGGTTTTTCCTTATCATAAAGGGCTAAAACGGGCTCAAATGTAACGATATTAATAAGTTTCCGAAACTCGTGTTCATGCGCTTCCACCCACTGGAACGGAACATTGTTATACGTTAACACACGCAACTTTGTTGAATTTTGAGATAAATTTGGAATGCACACAGCTAAAAACTTGAGCAACCCCAAAAAACGCATGACCTCTACTTTATTCTCTGGTTTTCTTAAATTTTGAATAGCTTCCCAATATTTTTTGTGTGGCTTAATTGTTCCTTCCGATATTACACGGCCCATGAATTTCATTTCTGTAGACCGGTATTGAACTTTGTCTGGATTGAATTTAATTCCCCTTTCTATAGCTCGTTTCATAACCGTACAAAGAATTTCATCATGCTTCCTATGATTTTCCGCTACAATTACAATGTCATCAAAATAGATTACAACGCCAGGTATGTCTCCGAAATGTTTCACCATTTCTTTTTGAAACATTTCTGGAACACAACTTAACCCAAAAGGTACGCGGTTGAATTTATAGCGACCAAAGGGAGCCATGAAAGTCATTAGGTTTGAGCTGGGTTCATCAAGCTCCATTTTCCAAAACCCACTACTTAGATCAAGAACTATGAAAACGCGCTTATTAGCTAACTGACTTGTAGCATCTTCTTTAGTTGGTATTAAAAAATGTTCCCTTTTAATCCATTTGTTAAGAGGCTTAGGGTCAAGACAAATACGAATATCATTTTTCTTTTCTACTAATTGCACGTTGTGAACCAATCCGTTGGAGGAATAACTTGCGTAATTATTTTGTCTTTCACCGTTTCCTGAATTTTTGTCCTGAATCGTTGTAACAAACTTAAAGGTATCCTTTTTTTATAATTCAAACAAGGAGTCGCCCCTTCCTTCAATATAATCGAAACTTTTCCAGGAAATTTACACAATCCGCTAAAAACACTATTATATTGTTTGACAAAGTCTTCCTTCTTTGCTGGCATTAGGTTGCATATTAAGTTTACATCGTGAATATCTATTCGCTTTATTATTTGAAATTTGATACAAGTTTCTAACCCCAAAATTGACTCATGGGTATCTTCAACAACAACAAAATCGGCGACCTGACTGGTTTTTTAATGAGGATCAATGCACCTGAGAGATACTGTACCAAAACTTTTTATTTGATTACCACCATAATCATATATGGCGCAATTAATTAAATGTTTTTGAAATCATACATTGAGATTTGAAATATATTTGATTGGAATGCAATTAACATCAGAGCCGGAGTCTAATTTGAATCGAACTTTGATATGCTCTTTATATAAATCTTTAGTCAACCTGCCACTACTGGAGTCCTTACAATTCACATTTATTCTATAAATACAATTACTATGTAATAGTTCACTAGCCTGTTGTCTAATTTTAGATTTACCTTCCATTGCCACCCCACACCTGACACCATGTAATAAGTACAACACTTATTATAATATAAAAGTGTTTTACTTGGTAATATCAATAGTCCACGTGTACGGCAGAACTTTTTATTAAGCCCTCAGGCCGGAAATGTCTATATGTATATATGTTCTTAAATGTATGTAATGACTAAATTAGTTCACAAATATATGTAACATTACTATATGTATAAAGGCCGGTTTATACCATACATATATACTTGTTACACCCTTCATGTCAGGTTAATTCTGAGTTAAAAATTTAACTTGCCATTCTGCAATTGGGCCTTACATTTGTTTAAGACAATATATTACTTATAAAAGTTAAACTTAATTAGAGCTCTAAAGTTAATTAGACCCAAATTATATGCAAAGGGAACATTATTTTAAAATCGCCTGCAGTGAAAAAGTTCTTTTCAACTATTAAATACGCAGTAAATTGATATAATTCAAACAACTAAAATATATACAAAAAAAAAAAAAAAATAAAGAATTTCATAATCATAATTACAAATACACAGAAATCAAAATCAAGTCACGACTCAAACGTTGCCGAGTGGCGCATGTGCGGTGCGGCAAATTCAACTGCCAATCAAATAACCATTCTTGTTTACGTTTTCATTATAGTATTCATTAATAGGCAAGTTTTTTTTTGTAAATAATATTTACATTTTAAGGTAAAAACTGGTGTAGACATACATATGTATATATGGCAAAGTGCAAGTATGTACAATTGGTGTAAATAAAAATTATTAGCGTATATAAAAAAATTGGCATGTTTACAACAGGTTTGGCTGCTTTGCAAGTAATAAAAAAAAAAAAAAACAAAACCACAAATATAAGGGAGCTGATGTCGCTTTTGAGAAGCTTGCAAAAGCAGTAATGCAGTTATAGCATAAAATTCCGCAGTAAAACGTAAGAGGCCATAAAAACTAATTTCACTTTCTGTTCATGTTCTCATGCGAATTAACCCAAAAATTTTCGCTTTCTTTCATTTTTAATTAAATTTTTGATTTCAATTAAGCTAAACGATGCGCTTGTATAAAATTTATTACATGTGAAAAGGGTATTTTATTTAATTTATCAACAAAATTTACCAAGAGAACGTAAAGAAAGCTGCTGCTACAATCAACAAAAGACTTAAGAAACGTACTTGATGGTTTTTTGTGTCGCATATCGAAAAATTTGCTATAAAATATTAATTTTGTTGAACTTTTTGCGAATATTTAATGAAATTTTAGTATCAAACCTAAATGAAGCCGGTATGCACTTTTTATTATAAGCATACTAGCAGACTCGTCACACGTTGTTCTCCCCTAAATTTTGTCTATCTACATAAATTTTAATAAGCTTTTTCCGTCTAACTCTGCCCCCCCCCCCCTCTCTCTCTCTTTTTCTTAATCCTTTTTTATTATCGAAGGTAAATATTTCAAAGTTTTACTGAAAAGTTGAATTTTGTAAATCCATCAATCCGTTTATGAGCTATAGCTGTGTAAACAAAAATTTTATGATTTTTTACTACATTTTGGCAATTTGCCCCGTCCCTATAATATATATCTTCAAATTATATTAACTGTACCATCTCACGTAGCTAAGCTTTCAAATGCAAAAAACCGTTTTAAAATCGGAGCATTCTGTGTGAAGTTATGTGCATACATGGCATTTAGCGACTTTATTTTATAAAATTTATAGAAGGTACATAGACTTTTTTAGACTCTTCAAAGCATTTTTCAACACTTTAGTTTGCACTTAGAGTAACTTGTTGGCCTTGAAATTATTTGCTGTTCACACACTTACACACAAGTATGTTCAATACATAAATTCATAGTTTTATTGCTTTTCATGCCATATATTTTAACCAAAATTCTTCAATTGATCACTTAAGTGACGTTTAGAAGTGCGGTATTATGTTATCGGCTTGTCGTAATCTTTCATGCCGCTCTGGCTGTTCCTTTAAAACTGCTAAGCGCTTGTCATGGGTTATAATGGTGAGAATGAAAGATGTGTGTTGTTAAATATGCTTGGTATGCCGACATTGGAATTTCAGTTAAATGTTTGTCTCATTACTTAACTGATGGCGGCTGACTTTGTTGTTGATATACTTAAGTATATGCGCACTATAAAAGTTTTAAATTTGGAAATGGAATTTGAAAGCTTCATTGCTTCAATGTAGCAAAATGAAATTTTATTTGATTTGATGGCTAAAAAAAAGAATAACACGAAATTTGTTATAGAAAAATACCTAGTTTTTGAAGTCGGTTTGGAAAAAAAAAGTGTGAGTATTAAGTACTCATGCAGATGGATATGTAAACCTTGCAGGTGAATGTCTAGGAAAGTAATAAATTTAAGTTGACTAGAGTACTCGCAGGAGTAGAGGCAATCTTGACAGAAACAAACAGCTGCTGATTGTCTATAACAACTGATACCGGCAAGTTATTGTTTTATTATCGGCTTATTATCGACAGCCATATATTATTATCGAGTAATTGGTTTGCTTTCAGCTTGTTATACATATTTAGGTTACAGATGTGTTATTCATATCATTTTGAACTTTTATCGATATCCGCTTCACAACAAACCAATGAATTTCGAAAACAAACCAATATTTTATTATATCGCTAATTTTTCAATACCATATTGATAATTTTTAATAAAAAATCGATACTTTTTGATTACGAATCGATGCTATCATGATAACACTACGAAAGAAAATCGATAACTTTCCGATAGAAAATGGATTACGTTTTAATGCAATTTCTATACATAATCGATTACTTTTCGTTAGTTGATATATATTTTTGCGATAAAATATCGTAAATATTTGTAATATATAAACAGCTTTTCGATAAATTGTCCATAGCTTTTTGAAAATAGAGCGATAAAAAGCCGCTATGTTAGGTTAGGTCAGGTTAAACTGAGCGGTCAATAATAACCTCAAATTGACTGAATGTTTATATAGTGTTAACCGAATTAATTTCACGACCAAAAGGAAAAAGCGCATATGGTTAACATGAATTATAATTATTATAAGTATTGGCAAATACATTTTGTAGAACCTATTTACCTAATGTGTGACCTCAAGACAACTGTGCCGCTTCCTCATAGCTGGAGCCTTGATGTAAGGAGCGGAGGACACGAACAGAACTCATGCTAAGCTGTTTCTTTATGCAGTGTAGTCCGCACTTACTACATCTGCTAACACTGAACGGCCTAATTTATAAGCATGTGACGCCAGAAATCAGTGTCGTAAGCCTTAAGTCTTCTATCTTCGATCTTCGGATATACGAGTCAGTTTGTGAGTCCAATATCGTAGGCTTTGCACGTAATCTTAGAAATTTTGCAGCCCCGCGCTTTTGTTCACGCCTTTCCTGCTTGAAGGATTATTTGCAGTTACTGTCTTCTTTTTATTTCTTCCAAACAGCAAATGTTGCACCATCTTTTGCTATCCAATCGACATTTTCCTTACCTTCTATCCCTTTATAACCAGACACCCAGTATAGATGTATGGTCCGGCCTGAGTGAAGTTTTGCCAATGCTTATTTGCGTTCCATAACACTTTTTGATGAAGTATTGTGTGAGGTTGCCTTAATCGCCGCCTGACCATCAATATATATGTATCTTGACTCGACGTTAGCTTAAGCGCACTTCCGCCAGAATTTCTGCTGCTTTCCTCACGGCTAATAATTGGTCCTGCTAGGTACTACAGTAATCTGGCAATTTGTAGGATATAGTTATTACTGCATCGACACAGTAAACAGCAGACCCGACCTATTTCGTATATTTTGAGCTAGCCGTATACACGTTTTAGTATATATTGTTGCTGTATTTTTGATCATGAGGTCTGCAGGCGAGATATGCGAAATTGCATGGACTGCTGCTGTATTGGGGCCCCCTGTTAATCTTATAAATAAAAATGAAAGTGACCAAAGCGCTCCACTGACCTTAGCAAAAAATTCACAGCAGGCTCACGTGGTCCCCAAGTATTTGAAAGGAGAATCCAATATTTGGTATATATTTTCTATATAAGAGGCAATTCAGGTGGGAAAGTTATGAGTAAGAGATTGTGGGTAGGAGTGGGAGTGGAAGTGGAAGTGAAAAAAATGTAAATTCTGCATAAATCTGTATTTTTTGAAAGGGGGAGTCCAATATTTGGTATATGTTTGGTGAGAGAGGTAGTTGGACTGGAAGAGAGAAAGTGGGAATGGGTATAAGAGTGAGAGGGGCAAATAGAAGTAGAAAGGAGTGGAGAGAAATAGAATAAGGGAAGGGCAGGAATTAGAAGGAGAAATGGAAGAAAAATAATAAAGTGTTGTTACGAAAATTAGCAACACTAAGAGGTACTGTCATGTCTAAGCGATGCTAAGCAGTGACTTGTATGCACATCAATAGATTAATCATTATGTCTACACATATGTACGTACACACAACGGAGAAGAGACGCACAAACACATGCTGAGAAGCTATACATGTGCATCTGTAGTTATAATTATATAGCAGTAACTAAGTAAATTCTGGAAGAGCCTAGAAGTATGCAAACGAGAAATCACAGAGTATAAAAGGCCGCAACAGTAGAGGCGCGACAATCAGTTTCATTTAAGCAAGCTATTGGTTGTGAAGTATCAGTGTTATTGTGAAGTACTTTAATAAAGGCCATTTTGCATTAAGTATTAAATATTGGATTATTTATTCAACAGTTTAGCGATACGAACATTAGTAGAAGGTTGCGAATAAAAGTATTTGCAGTAAATTCGTTACAGTATTTATATGCAATCATATAGAGAAAGTGAAACAAAGAAAAAGGAGGACGTTCATCAAGCCGACTAATGGTTTGATGTAATATACTAAAAATTTTGAGAGGATTTTTTTGCACCTTTCATGAAAATGAAATGGTATATTAACTTCGTCACGAATCTCAAAATTGTAAGTCCTTTAAGGAAAAGAGATAGACCCACCAATAAGTATACCGAAATTATCAGGATGAACAGTTGAGTTTATTTAGCCATGTTCGTCGGTCCGTCTGTCTGTTTGTATGCAAACAAGTACCACAATTTTCGAGATATCTTAATAAAATTTGTTGAGCGGGTATGTTTAGGTGTCCGATTAGACATTTGTCGAAACCGATCAGATCGGACTACTATAGCATATATTCCCCCATATAAAAGATTTTTCAGAAAAGATGATTTTTGTCATATCTTGCTCAATTTATCACATTGAAGCTTCAAACAGCACCATATGCTTTCGTATATTGGACATATAATTGCCTGAAAAATAGTCGTATATATGGCATATATTCCCCACAACCGATTGTTCAGATAAGACACTTTTCGTAATTTCTTCCCTATTTTAACAGCTAGAAATTTCTATTTCCATCAAATACTTACGTTTACGTTATATATTGTTGAGATAACTGATTAATTGTCATAGCTATTTCATGCAGACCACAAAAAACGTGATATTTTGCATCCTCACACAAAATACCTACCTCTTTTTTTGTTTTTTACTTTACATTAAGTCGCTTTCATGTTTGTCCCCTAATTTCCATACGAATTTTTGACCCAAGAAAAAATCTTTTTCGGTAACTTCCCGTTGAGCTAGACACTTGATACTTAGAACATAGTTCAGATCTGAGAGACACTACAATGAAAGTGAAAAAAATCCGCTAGGTGGCGCACGAATCGAGATAAACAGAAATTTAATTTTAAAATGGAAATTTTGCGATCGACTTTTAACTAACTTCTCGGTGATCCAGAGACTTGAAACTTAGCACATAGTTTGCAATATTTTATTAAAAAAAATCCGCTAGGGGGCGCATGGATCGAGACATTACGAAAACTAATTTTAATTTGGGAATCTTTCAATCCATTTTTAACCAACTTAGCACATAGTTTGAGACAAGGTTACAGAAAACAAAATTCCGCTAGGTGTCGCCCTAAGTGAGATAACTACAAATCCTTGAAAAACGAGGGGAATCTTGCACTTGACTAACTTCCCGGTGAGCTGGAGATATAAAACTTGAGCCGTAAGTCAGAACCCGGTGACAATGCAACATTTAATCAAAAAAAAATTCGCTAGGTGGCACGCGAATCGAGATAGTAAGAAAACAAATTTTAATTTGGAAATCTTTCAAATCCATTTTTAACAAACTTCCCGGTTACCTAGAGACTTGAAACTTGGCACTTAGTTAGAGGTCTGGTGACGATACAACTTATAGAAAACAAAGTTCCGCTAGGTGGTGGATGATCTAGAGACATGAAACTTGGGCCGTAAGTCAGAACCCGGTGACAATGCAATATTTTGTCAAAAAAACTCCGCTGGGTGGCGCAGGGATCGAGATATTGAGAAAACTAGTTTTAAATTGGGAATCTTGCAATCGATTTTTAACTAACTTCGTGGGTATCTAGAGACTTGAAACCTGAAATATAGTTTAAAAATCGGTGACAGTGCAATGTTTGGTCAAACAATTTTAGCTACGTAACGCACAAGTCGAACTATTTAGAAGATTAGGCCATGGCTCATGGCTAGCCTCCTGAGTGTTGCAGGCGTTGTAGAATTCCACCTCGTTGAAGGCCCAACTCTATGCACGTCTTGCATACTTTTAGGCGTACGCGACTTTCACCACGATTCTTTTAGACTTTCGGGCGTATGCGAATTTTACCACGATTTTCAGCTGTGCAAATTAAGTAGCTGACAAACGAGGTGCAATTCTCTTGTTATGATGCGAGGTGGAATTCTGTTTTTTTTCGCCAGTGTTGTCAGCGAAAATTCCACTAATTCTATTAAATCTTGTTATTTTGAACAAATAAATAAAGATAAGATCACTCAGGAATTACTTAAATTACTAATCAAAGTTGCAATTGCCTTTTTGTAGGCAGTACTAAAAAATTGAAAATAAAAAGATGATAAACAATTTTAAGGACTACCCTTATATAAATGGACCAAAAAATTAAAGGCAAATTTCCTTGAATACAGACATAGTCTTGTTGAATTTTGATTAAAAAACTTTAACAATAGCTATTGTAAAAGAATTTTGGGATTTAAAATTATAAAGGTAGAGTGCGTGTTTAAATTTTAAATAATCAATTGGTTAATCCCAAGTACATGGTTTGCCTTAAATTGAAAGATTGCGCTCCACCTTTATAGTTTTAAGTCCCAAAATTCTTTTACAAGAGCTGTTGTTAAAGTTTTTTAGTCAAAATTCAACAAGACTATGTCTGTATTCAAGAAAAAATTGCCTTCTATTTTTCGGTCCATTTATATAAAGGTAGTCCTTAAAATTTTTTCATCATCTTTTACTTTTATATTTATCCTCAAAATAGCTTAGGTATGTACCTACATCTGTTCGTTATACATTTCATATCTTACACAGCGGATTATCTGGATATTACTAATGGGATAAGATTGTTGTTCAGCCCCATTCATGAAAGGTGTGAAGTCTTCGGCACAGCCGAAGACAGTCCCGTCCTTATATGTTTTCTTTACACTACTTTTTTTGAAAACAACTATTTATTAATAAAAATATAACTTGAAGATTAGTTTTACAAATTTTCTCATACAAATTACCAAACAAACAAGAAGAAGCCGCAAAAAAAAAAGGCTGACACAATTTTTGATATGATAAAATTATACTTTTTGATATGATTTAATTGTAGTTAATTTATATGTTGTAAACAAATAAAAACTCGAAAAAAGCTAATATATTTTTCTTTATTTTTCTTATCATTGCAGTTAAATTATTATTAAATTATGGCGCGCAGATGTTGCATACAAAAGTCAAAGACAATAATTATGGCAATTGAATGAAAATAATTGTTAGCAAAACAAATAACGAAAGTGAAAACTGTGAAATCACCACATGGTTAAAATTATTTATGGAATATTATAAAAATACAAAACGTAGTGCCGAGTGGGTTTAATGGCATTGCCTGCCATTTTGTAGCAAAAAGATGCTGCATTTGTTTGGTACATTAAAGTGTTTTTTATGCTGACAAATGAAATTTATGATTTTAAGACAATATTAAGTTTAATACAAAAATATTTTTTTATAATGTGGAAAATATAAATTAACAAGCGCCCACTGACTATCTTCAACTGGCGTTTTTGAACATATAAAGGCAGTATCTATGAGATCTTCTATTGATTGCAGATAATTTATCGCAACTCGTTACTAATACTATGTGGGATATGAATATATATACCTACATCATACACTTTTGAAATCTACTTTGTTAGCTCACTGCTATCTTATCAATGATGTTATCTGCATCGTACATACAATTGCACCAATTTCAATACAATCAACAAAATCTAAAGCACAACTATTACATACAAACATGAAGCAACAAAACAAAAAAACCAAAAACTGAACACAAAAACTAAAAATGACATGTAAATAAAAAAGCAAAGTAGAGAAAATAAAAACAAGTCCTAGCCTCAAAGCAATCAACTAATATGCGTGGGAAATAAAAAGCTTAAAAATCAGAAAAGTAGTACAAAGCAAGAAGTAACTGTACGCGCATATAAAAAAAATTGTAGTAAGATTTTAGTGCCGATAAAAATACTACGCATATGTTTCGATATGTATGTAATGTGAGTAATGTGTACAAAAGTGCATTAGGATGGAGCAGCGAACTTGATAGAAAGGAGCACATTGTGCAACAACTAATGTATCAATAGTTAATTAATCTTTCTGCCCGTATGTTTGTTTCAGCCAGAGTCAATACTGTAACGAATCTTAAGAAATTCTTGATTATTCTGCACTTTCTCTTATCGTTCAAAATGTTCTTTAGTTATAACACTACTGCGGTAGTAGTAATTTACCATTAAATTACTCGCTTACTGCACTTAAAATGTTTTAAAATGACCATTACGCGGATTGCGCTGTTTTTATACTTTCAATTTTCCTCGTTCAACTTTTTCTGCTATATTCTAGTCTCTTCGTGTAAAGCTGTCTCGAATAATTGCGCTGTTTTTATTTCCCGCTTCAGCATCGCATAGTTACTTATATACGTACATATTTCTCCCTTCTCTATTTCATATTGGTTTTGCTCATATACATGTAAATCAGTAATTTATGTCAGGTCATAATCGCTCTTTATTTTTGTGTACATGTGTGAAATGTTCTATGCGCTCTTAGATGATGTTAATATGTATGTGTGGCTATTTTCTATTTCATCTGCTTGCTTTGATGTTGTTGTTCAGCATTTGTTTACTAGCAGTATAATGACGTATCAAAACTCCTAATATTCGCCTCAAAACGTTCCCATTGCCATTATTTCTAATGCTGATGATAATATCATTTATCTCAAAAAATTCCAAAGCCTAGATTTTAAGCACCAATTCTAAATCAAACAGAACTTAAAGTAAAAAAACTGCCGGAATTTCACGCACCCTAATATTCACGGTTATACTAAATAATATACATAGAACTTCCATATGTGAAAATATCTCAGACAAAAAACCATTGCAACCGCAAGTTCTCATCAAATTGTAACGACAATCGATTGTAACAACGCGATGATGACTAAGCAAAATGGAAACACCAACAACCAAAAGACAGAAACACGTGAGGTGAGTGAGGCAACTTGCGATACTGTAACCTGGAATGTTGTAGCAACAGTGAAGGCAATTGTTGAAAGATCATCGTGAAGATCATCATGAAGTTGCGTTGCAAGAAGAAGAAGACATAGAACTAAAAGATAACAGTTGTAAAAATTCGGAATAAAAAGGAGAATTAGTAAATAAAGAAAGTTTGATTACAGCCTACGATGTGGAAAAAGGTAACAATTGATAGTTTTGCGCAGCAAAAAAAAAACACAAATCGAGCTTGAAATATACGTAAAACCAGTTGTAATATTAATTCAACAAAAACGCTAAAAGAAATAAATTGACAGTGACAAACATTTAATTCACCGATGACTGGCGCCAGGCGAATATGAAATCTTGGCTCAGCTCAAAGTCCGCTAGCGATGAATGAAATTACAATGATATGGCAACTACAACAACAAAAAAAAAAAAAACAATCAAAAATTTAACAGCAGAAACAACAACAATAAATTGTAAAACAATAGTGAAAACTTGAAATTAATAAGCGTCAAAATAACAAATCAATGTGATGGTAAGGGACAAGCAAAACGGCGACTGAGTTCAAAAAAAAAAGATAAGAGAAATGATTCGGTTCAATAAACAATGAATTACTGAATTTATTCTTAATAGCTGGAAGCGAAGAAAGTAGTGAGTTTCAAAAGTGTGGCAAATTAAAAAAAATCCATATGCGAAGTGTATAAATAATGAAAAAAAAACATTGCGTTGTAAATCAGGACTTGTTGGCTAAGAGTATATCCGAACAGGTAAAAAAAAAAAATTATAAAAAAATAGTATTACAAATATGTATGAAGAAAGCTTCAGAAAAACGATCTGGAAGAATTACGCAAAAAAAAAAAATAAGGGAAAAATAATCTGAAAGATAGAGTTAATTTGAAACAATAAGTAAAATGCAACAAATAAAATAAATAATAATAAAAATAATATTAAAATAAAATAGTATGAGGTCAATAGGAACAAAATAAAACAAATAAAAAATAAAATAAAATAAACAAAACAAGATAAAATAAAATAAATTAAATCAAAATCAAATAAACGAAAACAGACAAAAAAATAAAACAAATAAAAAATAAAATAAAATAAAATAAAGTAAAATAAAACAAAATAAAATAAAATAAATTAAAACAAAATCAAATAATATAAGGTGAACTGAAATAATAGAATAAAGTAAAAAATAAAAATAAAAAAATAAAATAAAATAAAAAAAAAATTGATTCAAGTTTCGATTCGGCTCAAGGCCAGAACAATAATTTTTTTCTAATGATAATTATTGAAATTTTTTAATTTTTCTAAATTTGGAAAAATTGTATTTTGTTTTTGGAATAGTCAGTAGAAAATTTTTCAGACAACCTGCCATAGCTGCGCAGATAGATCCATTTCGAAGGGTGCTAAGCCTTCATCATCAGTACGCTTTAGGCATGCTGCGCTAACCTTTTAGCTATACAGCGGTGGTTTGTTTGACTGGCAAATTTGCTACTTCTGTTCCTTTTTACCAACTATATTTATTCAGTGTTGCGCCATCTGGTGCAAATCACTGATAATGCTCGATTTTTGTTTATTGTCAATTACTTTGTTTGACATTCCCAAGTGCTCATGGTTTATTAACAATTGTTTTTGTTTTTATCGGCCCATTGATAAATGATTCAAGGTTCGATTCGAGCTCAAGGCCAGAACAATAATTTTTTTCTAATGATAATTATTGTAATTTTTTAATTTTTCTAAATTTGAAAAATTGTATTTTGTTTTTGGAATAGTAAGTAGAAAATTTTTCAGACAACCTGCCATAGCTGCGCAGACAATTGATAAAAAAATAATAAAATAAAGCAAAATAAAATAAAGTAAAATAAAATAAGATAAAGGAAAATAAAATAAAATAAATTAAATGAAGTAAAATAAAATAAAATTAAATAAAATAAATTAAAATAAAATAAAACAAAGTAAAGCAAATAAATTTAAATAAAAATTAAGAAACAGCATAAAATGAAATAAAATAAATTAAAAAAATGAAATAAAACAAAATGAAACAGCATTAAATAAAATAAAATAAACTTAATTAAAGTAAAATAAAATAAAATAACGTAGGGGAAAAAATAAAATAAAAAAATCGCAAAATAAAATAAAACTAAATTAAACTAAACAAAATAGAATTGAATAAAAAAATAAAACATTATAAGCTAAAAATAAAATAAAATAAATAAAATCAAATAAAGTAAGATAAATTATATTAACCAAAACAAAATAAAACAAAACAAAAATAAAATAAATTTAAATAAAATCAAATAAATTAAAATAAAGTAAAACAAAATAAAATGAAGAAATAAATAAATAAATATAAAAAAATAAAATTATAAAACTTTACAAAAGATAATAAAATTATATTAAATATAGCAAACTAATGTAAAATGAAATATAAAAATGGTTTTGTTTTTATCGGCCTATTGATAAATGATTCAAGGTTCGATTCGTGCTCAAGGCCAGAACATTAATTTTTTTCTAATGATAATTATTGTAATTTTTTAATTTTTCTAAATTTGAAAAATTGTATTTTGTTTTTGGAATAGTAAGTAGAAACTTTTTCAGACAACCTGCCATAGCTGCGCAGACAATTGATAAAAAAATAATAAAATAAAGCAAAATAAAATAAAGTAAAATAAAATAAGATAAAGGAAAATAAAATAAAATAAATTAAATGAAGTAAAATAAAATAAAATTAAATAAAATAAATTAAAATAAAATAAAACAAAATGAAGCAAATAAATTTAAATAAAAATTAAGAAACAGCATAAAATGAAATAAAATAAATTAAAAAAATGAAATAAAACAAAATGAAACAGTATTACAGGTAAAAAAAAAATTATAAAAAAATAGTATTACAAATATGTATGAAGAAAGCTTCAGAAAAACGATCTGGAAGAATTACGCAAAAAAAAAAAAAAATAAATAAGGGAAAAATAATCTGAAAGATAGAGTTAATTTGAAACAATAAGTAAAATGCAACAAATAAAATAAATAATAATAAAAATAATATTAAAATAAAATAGTATGAGGTCAATAGGAACAAAATAAAACAAATAAAAAATAAAATAAAATAAACAAAACAAGATAAAATAAAATAAATTAAATCAAAATCAAATAAACGAAAACAAACAAAAAAATAAAACAAATAAAAAATAAAATAAAATAAAATAAAATAAAGTAAAATAAAACAAAATAAAATAAAATAAATTAAAACAAAATCAAATAATATAAGGTGAACTGAAATAATAGAATAAAGTAAAAAATAAAAAAAAAAATAAAATAAAATAAAAAAAAAATTGATTCAAGTTTCGATTCGGCTCAAGGCCAGAACAATAATTTTTTTCTAATGATAATTATTGAAATTTTTTAATTTTTCTAAATTTGGAAAAATTGTATTTTGTTTTTGGAATAGTCAGTAGAAAATTTTTCAGACAACCTGCCATAGCTGCGCAGATAGATCCATTTCGAAGGGTGCTAAGCCTTCATCATCAGTACGCTTTAGGCATGCTGCGCTAACCTTTTAGCTATACAGCGGTGGTTTGTTTGACTGGCAAATTTGCTACTTCTGTTCCTTTTTACCAACTATATTTATTCAGTGTTGCGCCATCTGGTGCAAATCACTGATAATGCTCGATTTTTGTTTATTGTCAATTACTTTGTTTGACATTCCCAAGTGCTCATGGTTTATTAACAATTGTTTTTGTTTTTATCGGCCCATTGATAAATGATTCAAGGTTCGATTCGAGCTCAAGGCCAGAACAATAATTTTTTTCTAATGATAATTATTGTAATTTTTTAATTTTTCTAAATTTGAAAAATTGTATTTTGTTTTTGGAATAGTAAGTAGAAAATTTTTCAGACAACCTGCCATAGCTGCGCAGACAATTGATAAAAAAATAATAAAATAAAGCAAAATAAAATAAAGTAAAATAAAATAAGATAAAGGAAAATAAAATAAAATAAATTAAATGAAGTAAAATAAAATAAAATTAAATAAAATAAATTAAAATAAAATAAAACAAAGTAAAGCAAACAAATTTAAATAAAAATTAAGAAACAGCATAAAATGAAATAAAATAAATTAAAAAAATGAAATAAAACAAAATGAAACAGTATTAAATAAAATAAAATAAACTTAATTAAAGTAAAATAAAATAAAATAACGTAGGGGAAAAAATAAAATAAAAAAATCGCAAAATAAAATAAAACTAAATTAAACTAAACAAAATAGAATTGAATAAAAAAATAAAACATTATAAGCTAAAAAAAAAATAAAATAAATAAAATCAAATAAAGTAAGATAAATTATATTAACCAAAACAAAATAAAACAAAACAAAATAAAATAAATTTAAATAAAATAAAATAAATTAAAATAAAGTAAAACAAAATAAAATGAAGAAATAAATAAATAAATATAAAAAAATAAAATTATAAAACTTTACAAAAGATAATAAAATTATATTAAATATAGCAAACTAATGTAAAATGAAATATAAAAATGGTTTTGTTTTTATCGGCCTATTGATAAATGATTCAAGGTTCGATTCGTGCTCAAGGCCAGAACATTAATTTTTTTCTAATGATAATTATTGTAATTTTTTAATTTTTCTAAATTTGAAAAATTGTATTTTGTTTTTGGAATAGTAAGTAGAAACTTTTTCAGACAACCTGCCATAGCTGCGCAGACAATTGATAAAAAAATAATAAAATAAAGCAAAATAAAATAAAGTAAAATAAAATAAGATAAAGGAAAATAAAATAAAATAAATTAAATGAAGTAAAATAAAATAAAATTAAATAAAATAAATTAAAATAAAATAAAACAAAATGAAGCAAATAAATTTAAATAAAAATTAAGAAACAGCATAAAATGAAATAAAATAAATTAAAAAAATGAAATAAAACAAAATGAAACAGTATTAGATAAAATAAAATAAACTTAATTAAAGCAAAATAAATTAAAATAACGTAGGGGAAAAAATAAAATAAAAAAATTGCAAAATAAAATAAAACTAAATTAAACTAAACAAAATAGGATTGAATAAAAAAATAAAACATTATAAGCTAAAAATAAAATAAAATAAATAAAATCAAATAAAGTAAGATAAATTATATTAACCAAAACAAAATAAAACAAAACAAAATAAAATAAATTTAAATAAAATCAAATAAATTAAAATAAAGTAAAACAAAATAAAATGAAGAAATAAATAAATAAATATAAAAAAATAAAATTATAAAACTTTACAAAAGATAATAAAATTATATTAAATATAGCAAACTAAAGTAAAATGAAATATAAAAATGGAAAAAATTAAATATGTGCAAAAATCTATATATAAACAAATCAGCCCACTAAAATAACAGTGGAAAAGGTTTAAACAAACAAAACTGAAAAATCAAACCGCAACAAAAAAAAAAAACACACACAATTACGTTTATTGAACTCTTCAATTTTCTGCAACAGCATTAAATTGTCAGACGTTTTATTTACCAAGCCAAGGAAATAAAAAATAAACGCCTTCAATTGCCCAGACAGCAATAGTAGCAGCAGACTGTAGCATCAACATTTATAACAACATAATGGCCAGATAAAAAAAAACAAAATGCAGTTAAAAATGCCTGAAGTGCTTGGTTGAGATTCCCAGAAAGGCCATCAGCTTACAAAAGGGGCGGATAAAACAAACAACATTGCAACAATGCTGCCGCCAACGAGCAGCGAGGAGCCGCGCACGGTTATCGAAAGTGAATGAAAAGAAAACCTTAAAAAGCGAACAAAAAAAACCAAATAGATAATTCCAAGCTACCTACAACTGTGTCTGTATGTTTTTACTGCATGAACATAATAAAGGCCATTGAAAGTGAATTTATGGACAACAAGGAGCGTTCAATTGGCGCCTAGTAATTTTTTTCTTTAAAAAAGATTGGAACTGCAATTTTATGTCTCTATAGATGTGCTTATTCACATATACAAAGTGTAAAGATATTTATAAACAAAAACGCTATATGAAATACTTTAACAAAGAGACGCTTAATAGTTTTTTATGGTGTTCACACTTTTTTTTTAAATTCTGTTTTGTGTTTGCAAAACTTCTTTTATATTTGTTTATATTAAAGTTTTTGTTGTTTGTGTCGCATAGTAAAATATTATCGTGAAAATTTACAAAAATCAACACTCAACATAACAGGCGCCGTTTTGTAGAGAGCCAAAATGGAGTCCGAAGAAATTACGAAGATGGTGGATGGTGTTTATAAGGTAAGCATACACATTTATATTTTACCAATTATTAAAAAGAAATCAGATATATATACACAAAGCGATATTAATTTATTTTGTAAAGCCAAGTAACCAAAATTGGACATTGAAAGTTCCTGAATACTGAATATTTTGCTGATATAAGAAATGTTTAAAAAAATATTTCAGCTATAGCCTACTTTTAGGCGTAAGTATACTCTTCGATCGATTGTAAGCGATATGTTCGAAATCGAAAAACTTCGCTAAGAATAGTAATAATCTGCAAACCAACTTCCCACCTTGGATTAATGACGTAATTGTCACTAAAACTTAATGATAAAAATTGTCTAAAGAAATAACAATTTTTGTTGTTATATCGGCCTACTGATTTGTAAGATCGCGGTTTTGAATCGAGCTCAAGGCCTAATAATAATTATTTTATCATTATTATCCCAGAGCACGGGGAAAAAGTGTCAATAAAATATGACACTATGGCATCATTGCCATCAAACAAGTCCAATTTTCACATTCATTCTGCAACAGATGTCGCAGTGTTGTGAATATCAATTGGCAAGAACCAGAATAGAAGTAGGATTAATGAAGACAAATAAAAAAACCGCTGTGATGGCTGAATGGTTATAGCAGCGGCGCCTAAACGTTGCCGATGAAGGAATTTAGCAGTTCCCGAAATGGATCTATACAACGAGCTTTGGCAGTTGTCTAAATTTTTCTTTCTTCTATTCTAATTTAATAATTTTTTCAATTAAGAAAAAATTTATCATAACAATAATAATGATAAAATAATTATTGTTAGGCCTTGAGCTCGATTCGAACCCGCGATCTTACAAATCAGTAAGCCGATATAACAACAATTTTTAATACATCCCAGAGCACGGGGAAAAAGTGTCAATAAAATATGACACTATGGCAGCATTGCCATTAAACAAGTCCAATTTTCACATTCATTCTGCAACAGATGTCGCAGTGTTGTGAATATCAATTGGCAAGAACCAGAATAGAAGTAGGAATAATGAAGACAAACAAAAAACCGCCGTGATGGCTGAATGGTTATAGCAGCGGCGCCTAAACATTGCCGATGAAGGAATTTAGCAGTTCCCGAAATGGATTTATACAACGAGCTTTGGCAGTTGTCTTAATTTTTTTCTTTATTCTATTCTAATTTAATAATTTTTTCAATTAAGAAAAAATTTATCATAACAATAATAATGATAAAATAATTATTGTTAGGCCTTGAGCTCGATTCAAACCCACGGTCTAAAGAAATATTTTGTGCTCCTAAAAGTATACAATATTTTGTTCATTTTGCTAGATTTAATAAAATGATACTGTCATTTGGTAGAAATAGGTCCAACTTTTGTTCGAGTACGGCAGCACTTGATTTGATTTCATCGATATTTGACTATTATGGCCCCATGGAATTAGAGCTTATGCGCCATTTTGGCACCAAAACTCCCATACAAACCAATAAAATAAGTCGGAAAATAATGACGAAAACTTAACAGCTTCCATGGCCTAGTATCCCTAAGTTGTGGGAGACTCTGTAAAAATTTGTTTCCTAGAAATCTCATTATGCTATTTTAATATAACGAAAAAGGTAGTAACTTCAAAATGGGATATTGGATTACAATGCGTTTTGCTGGATCGGGCACAATCGCGAAATAACCGGTGAATACGGCAAGTAATCTTAATAAGTCCCTTTTTTCAAAAGGTTAATGACCTGAGATCATATTTAACTGCATGAAGGGACGGTTCCCAGACAAAAACTGGAGAACTAAGACAGTTCCATAAAACTTATTACGAGCGATCTCGCAAACAGTAGTGTTTTGCATGCTTGTTGACGACTTAGGAAAGAAACACGCAATATTAATCTGGAAGTCGCGCGGATATGAGCGTGGCAGGTTATTCCGCATGCGTTGGAGAGAACTGAAATCTAGAATCCCTGAACGCTTTAACCATCTTTTCAAAGTAGGACCAGTCATCCAATTGATTAGCATTCCACATCCTGGCATCACTGCACAAACAAAATGTTGTTAATTTGGTTTTAGTAAAATACAAGCCTGCATGTACATTCTATCTAGATTCCCAACTTCTCTAGCCTAAGTTTTCCCGCTGGTATTTTTCTTTCGAAATCTCAAAAGAGCTTAGGTTAAGTCTGTTTGAACTGACCGGTCAATAAAGACTTCACATAGACTCAATGTGTTCATAGTGTTAGCAGAAATTTTTTAACAACCAAACGGAAGAACCCCAATTAGGTGCCAAAAAATATGTTATAAATGAATTCCGTTTTCTTGTCAAATACAAGAAGTTTTCTCATTGCTGCTTCAACATGGGGCAACTCTGCTGCCCCTTATAGCTATAGCCTTGACTTCACGAGCGTCAGACACGAGCAAAGAACGTATTCAGCCGTGTATTCCTGCCGCTCGTACTTCCTGCAACTGCTGTTACTGTAAAGGCCTAACTAATAAGCATGTGCCCCCAGAAGGCAGTGTCCAGTTAGTATGCCCATCGTTTAGCTTTAAGCCTTCCCTCTTCAGAGATATGAGCAAATTTGTGAAAATAAGTTAAGAAGCAACGCTTAAATTTATGAGGGAAAGTATTGTCAAATGCGACTCCGTTTTGTAATATTGACTTCACCTGTCTGGTTTATTGCTTCACGGTGTGATGAAAAAAAAAAAAACAAACAATTTCTGACTGGTCAAGGCGATGACGAGTTTCAAATAAAATCAAGCACACAAATAAGTTTTTTAAAAATATAATCAAAAACATGTATCTTCCTATTTGTTAAAAATACTTAAATGTGCTGCTTTTGAGTAAAAACAAGTAAGAAAGTCTAAGTTGGGATGAAACCGAACATTACATACCCAGCTATGCACTTGAAAGGCTGTGTGGTGAAAAGTCGCACCCATTTCAGTTTGTTTAAGTTGTGTTCTTAGCTCAACCATTTCACTACTAAGGTAGAATATCAGTCAAATGTAGTTAAATACCATAGAGTTATTGCAAACTTTGTTAAGGTTAGACCTTTAGGAAAAGTGGGCGTGTTCTTTAACTGATTTGGAGTATCTTCACTAAGCCTGTATAATTCACTGCTACAACAACAACAACAAGAGTCTATATAATTTAGTAAGGATAATGTCTCTGCCAAATTTCAATGTAATAACTTCAACGCCTTTGGATTTACGGTTTCTTAAACTTCCAAATTTTATCCTTTAAATGTGGGTGATGCCACGCCCATATTCGAAATTGTTTTGAAAATTATGTTTTGCTTCATAAAACCAATGCTCATATCAAATTTTATTAGCTTAGCGTTATTCATTTGAACTATCTCATTTTTTCCATTTTTTAAAATTTTCGATATCGAATAAGTGGGCGTGGTTATCGTCCGATTTCGCTTCACTTCATTTTGAACACCAATTTTTTCTGGATCCAGGTAAGCCCGCATACCGAATTTGGTGAAAATATCTAAATATTTGCTCAAGTTATCGTGTTAACGAACGGACATACGAAAGGCGGATGGACAGACATGGCATAATCAATTTTTTTTGATACTGATGATTTTGATACATATATGGAAGTTTATATCTATCTTGACTCCTTTAGAGCTGTACAACCAACCGTTATCCAATTAAGGTTATAATACCCTGTGCACATGTACAGCTGGGTATAAAAAAGTGTAATATTCCACTAACATCCATTCAAGCAAATCAAATAGTTTTTCACACTATCCAGTGTTTTTCCCCTCATGCGATTTCTCAATGTCACAATGACAAACTATTCATTGTCAATTTTAGAGACATCGAACATTAGTTTGTTTCAGTTTATTTTAATTTTAACTTATGAATAGCTCGTTCAGGGGGCGTACTGTAAGACGTCAAAATAATTGGCAATTGTTCGAATATTGCAGGATGTTGAATGATTTTGTGTAACTGAAAGTTGAGTGAAAGTTGTTGGTCGACTGAAACATGTATGTATGTTTGTGTATATGTATATGGATAAATATGCAAATAAAAAGGTAAATACCTGCAAGCCAATGAAATATATTAAAAATTAAAAATGAACGCAGTTGGTTTTATTAACAAAACAAAAAGTCCTTTACAAACAATCTTGATTGTTGTTTTATTAAATTATTAATTTTGAATCGTGGTGTGTTTGTATAAAGGGCTCTTTTTCTTAAGGTAAGCGGACGATGTACTTCGACTGTGTCGGTGATGTCTAATGATCCCTTTACCTTTCCGTTAGATCAGGCGCCTAAATAAATTAAGATGACTGGTTTGTGTAGAAAGTGGTAAATGCAATGCCTTAAGCAGGGCTTTAATGTCTGGTTAGATACATATCTTATGGAATTCTTCAACTGGCACTATGTTTTCTCCATTCTTTATACCTAACTTACCACTTTCACTCATTCAGGGGTTAGGTCTCCTCGTAAGACATTCAACTTGGAGATCGTTCAATGAGCCTTAGCCAGGCCCTGCAAAGATTTTTCGCACACAACGAGCAAGCTAAATTTGCTGGTCTTTTACGGTGCTTCTTCTTTAATAAGTTCATAGTCTGCTATGATCAGGAATCCAATTCTCCCCCTGAGCCGCCATGGGGCTCCTCATTTGTAAGAAAAGTGCATGCTAGTAGTTTTTGGGTTGTTGGCTTCTCTTGCTAATACCGGAAGTTGATTAAACGGGCTGCAGCGTACCTACCGCATATTAAGCTTCGACAGCCGTTCAGCGACCACAATGAAAAATTTGAATTGTTTTGTAATCTTCAGCACCGCTTTGCAAAACGCCGTTGGTTTTGAACTTATGACGTATATATAGGACCCACTTTTCTATTTGTTCTAACCTTCTCTTTTTTTCTTCTTAGTTTCCCTTCTTTAGCAGCCATTTGAAGTGTGATTGGTGTTAGCAACTTACTGGGAGTTGGGTATTGGTTTCTGAGTTGAATCTCCACCGCTGCAAGGCTTAATAAATACCTCCTAACTGAAGTTAAAAAAAGTCCTTTTCGGAATCTACCCATATTATTGTGGAGTCTTGTTGAGTTTTGTATTCATCAAAATTATTGTCGTAGTTGTCGTCTACTTACTGTCAGTGGCTCGTGAGTTGGAGATTCGTCGGCGTTCGATGTCGCTGTCATTTTCAGTTCGTCAATTTATTTTTTACTTTACTGGGTTTCTTCATTGCTGGTTTCACCAGTAGACGACCATTCGAATTCAGCAATTGAATTAGCCCTCCGATCAAGCTTCGTGCTAGCTACCTCAAAACAACAACGTTCACCATCACTTATAGGTACAAGAAGAGTTATGTTGTCCTCTTAAAGTTTATATATATTTCATTTGGTTGTGGGAAATTATAGGCATTCCACTTTGTTCTTACAAGTAGGTTATCTACACAGAGGGATGCCTAAGACTGTCCTCGCCACGACACCTTTGGTCGAGTCTGTCAGTCAACAAATCGATCACAGAGGAAGTGTGATTGCTAGTTCCATTCCTGGGCGAAAATTCTTCTAAGAGGTTTAGAAGGTATAAACGAAACAGTTGTCACATTGTCCACCCTGAAGTTTTTTCGAAATTATATAACCAACTAAATTAAAGTTATTCCTTGCTTAGCAACAACAACTAACGTGCATGGCAAGTAAAAAAATAGCATAATGTCTTATGAAGCTGAGTGGAAATTATCACGTAGCTTTTTGGTCTCAATGTTCACTTCGATATCATAACAGAAATTTTCCCGGGCTAACTTTGGGCCTTTCTGACAGCTATTCGAAAGATATTTTGGATATCTTTATAAGACTTTTCATGATGAATTAGATTTTGCTAAGTTGAAGGACCTGCAAGCTCTCCTGCCAGGGCCGGGGAGAGGGGGGGGGGGACAGCCAGGGCAATTGCCCTGGGGCCCGGAAAGTTTTTGGGGGCCCGGCGAGGCAAAGCAGTATTGACAGTACTCTAACTAGGATTTTATAGATACATATTTTGTTGCCATTGATCTGAAATCCAAAAAATGGAAACTTCTTTGGTATTTTGGAACTGATCAGCAATTATGACCCCCTATTGCATGAACATTTGGGGAAGGTGAGGGAATCTCAAACGAAAAAGTATCGTCTCCAAGAACAATATTTGTCTGATGGAATACAAAATGAGTTCATAGAAATCTGTGCAAGTCGAGTAATTAGAAAGATAGAAAGCGAGAGAAAGTCCGTCAAGTATTACACAGTAATAGTGGATGCAACCCCTGATTCGGCGCATATTGAGCAGACTGTTTTTATATTGCGTTATGTATTATTACACAGGGACTCCGGAAAATTGAAAATCCAAGAACGCTTCTTAGAGTTTGTCGATTGTAACGCAAAAACAGGAGAAGCTATCGCTGAGCTGATTCGCAGCACTCTAAAAAAGCACAATATTCCACTGCATGACTGCCGTGGACACGGGTATAATAATGGCAGTAATGTGAGCTGTCATTACAAAGAAGCACAGAGTCATATCCTGAGAGATAACTCCCTGGCAATATTTGCAGGTTGTGCTTGTTATAGTTTAAATTTATGTGGAGTACAAACTGCTGAATGTTGTGCATCAAATTAGTCGGTATTATGCAGAAATTGTATAATTCTTTAGCGCAAGCCCTCAGAGATGGGAAATTCTCAAGAAAAAAACTAATTCCTCCTTGCACAGCAAGTCATAAACACGATGGTCTGCTCGTGTGGATAGTGTGAAACCTTTCGCAACTCACATTCCCCAAATTTTGAAAGCTATTGATGAAATCAAGCTTTTGAATCTGAGTTCATAAACAGTAACGGATTTGAAAAGTATTGAAGCATATATGGGGAAATTTGAGTGTATCCTTTTAGCCTCCATTTGGCTCAAATTGTTGAAGGTAATCAACCATCGAAATCTGGTACTGCAAGCTAGAAATGCCACACTGGACGTGGAAACAGAAAATATATGTAGCCTGATTGATGAATTGAAGAAATTCAAGGGGCAATGGTCGATCATACTTCAAGAATGTAAGATTCTGGCAGGGAGTGTAGGAGGTGTGAATACCTTCGCAGAGAAAAGAAGGAAGATAAGAAAGCGCCAGTTCGATGAATTACGTGGCGAATCACCTGAGTGTGATTCGGAAACTAATTCAAATAGCAAATTGCGTAAATGGCATTGCGATTAAATTTAGTTTTTTGTGGAAGTATCAGGATCTGACGGAAGAAGAGCTCATAAAAAGGGCAGCGGCATTCTGCTCGATTTATGACATTGATATTTCTACGGATGTAATAGATGAAATCATTCATCCCACTTAGCAAATTTGGAATATTGGCGTTGGAGTCCAGCTTTGCTCGCAGCATTAGTTTTGAATCGATAATTTTCATATTTGCAGACCAAAAAAAACGGAAGGTTTTCCTTGGCTGATTCAAGCTCTTAAAATGTACATATTTAGAAAAAGTTAATGTAAGTAAATCAAACAATGAAATCTAACATTTCATTTATGTAAGTCCTCCAGTAACTCTTATTTTATATGAAAGAAAACTGACAAAGTGAATTCAAAAATTTATGTACGTTATGTTAGTTTTTTACTGGATTGAGTTTATTTTTAGGGAGCCCGTAACCGCGAACTGTGCCAGGGGCCCGGCTCCGCTCTCTGCGGCCCTGACTCCTGCGTTCCCCCCAAATACTAGTTTAAGGGCAATTCAAAGAAAACCTCAAATGTCAAACAAAACAAGTAGATCACCACGCCGATGACTGAAATTATACACGTGCCTGATTTCTGCCAGCATTTTAATTGTGCTTCATACGTAAAATAATTAAAATTAACGAACGCGTATAAAAATGTTTCACACGAAAAAAAAAACTTTGCTTTGATTAGTTTGATTGATATACGTTTGCCATTGATATCTATTGGTATTTTACGCTTTTTTTATCATTCACGAAATAAAAAACAAAAAATGATAAACAAGGAAAAATAGATAAAAAAAAAACGCACAACCAAAAAGACAGCAACAATTATGAAAAATTTAAAAATAATAATTTGAGAAAAAAATAAGCCAAACTCGCAAACAAAAATAAACCGGTTCCATCTGATTTTAGCTCTAGCAAACTTCGAGGGACAGCCAACTGCTGATTTGCGGTTAGCCGAAAAATAATTTCGTTTATATGAATGCAGAAGTGATTTAGTACACAGTTTGTGGTTTGCAGATAATTACATTGAATAAATAATATAAGAAGTAAAGAAAAACGACGCAAAGTAGGAGTGATAAATCAACAAATGAAAAAGCTGCAATCAAGAATAAATTTTTTTTACCAAATTCGATGATTTATGAGTAAATTTCGTTAATTGTATAACACAAACATATTTCAAACATACCATGTTTATTGAATTTTTATTTTTATTTTAATATAAGTATTTTAAATTGAGACTAACATAAAATAAATAAATGTAAGGCGCTATAACCTCCGAAGAGATTTTAGGCCGAGCTTCTCCTCCGATTTGCGTCGTGCTCCTCTTGATTTTCCCTACAAATTGGCAGGTCGGGACCTACATGTTTTATGCCGACTCCGAATGGCATCTGCAAGGCAGATGAGTTTTCACTGAGAGCTTTTCATGGCAGAAATACACTTGGAGCGCTTGCCAAACACGCTTTCGGCACAGAGAAGTTGGCTAACATGAAGATATCTGGATTTACAGAAATTACTATTGAAACGAATTTTGGGAAATTCCGCTTATTCCAAACCTTCTGCTAACGTTCGAATTGCCAAACATTTGAACAAATAACTCCACAATACAATAATGCAAAATGGTCTTTATTAGACTACTTTGAATATACTTAACAATAACTCTTATACTTCACAACCAATAGCCTGTTTAAATCAGAAATTTTTACTGACTAATCAGCTTGCGCTACTTTTATACTCTCTGTTGCCTTGTCCGCATATTTCTACAAATGTCTAAACATTTCTGCTTCTAGAATCTCCTACTTGGTGCCATTATCGAAAATTCTAAATGATTTTAGACTAAACCTACTCGTTACTTCGAAATTTCATAGTTATATTGTTCGATTAGCTGCAGTTCTAATTAAACGAGCGTTTTGCTTACTTACTTAATTGGCGCTTAACCGTCTAAACGGTTATGGTCGTCCAACAAGGCACGCCAGTCGCTCCTTCGCTCCGCCAACCGGCGCCAATTGGTCACACCAAGAGAGCTTAAATCATTTTCCACCTGGTCCTTCCAACCCAAAGCCGCTTCATCTGCTGTTGTCATGGTCCATGCTTCTGCCCCAGATAGCAGGACGGGTACGATAGAGTAGAGTATAATTTTCGTTCGCTGAGAGATGACTTTACTTTTCAATTAACTACCTAGTCCAAAGTAGCATTTATTGGCAAGATTGATTCTTCCCTGGATTTCAGTGCCGATGTTGTTGCTAGTGCTGATGCTGGTTCCCAAATAAACGAAGTCTTTTACTATTTCGAAATTATGGCTCCCAACAGTAGCGTGGTTGCCAAGGCGCGTATGCGATGACTCTTTGCTCGGTGACAACAGGTACTTCGTTTTGTCCTCATTCACCATCAAAGCCATCTTTACCGCTTCTTTTTTCAGTTTGGAGTAAGCAGAACTAACAACGCGGGTGTTTAGGCCGATGATATTAATGTCATCAGCATATGCCAGTAACTGCACGCTTTTATAGTATATTGTTCCAGTGCGGTTAAGTTCTGAAACTAGTATAATTTTCTCCAGCATCAAATTAAAGAAATCGCACGATAGGGGGTCACCCTGTCTGAAACCTCGTTTAGTTTCGAATGGCTCGGAGAGGTCCTTCCCAATTCTGACTGAGCTGATGGTGTTGCTCAACGTCATTTTGCACAGCCGTATAAGTTTTGCGGGCAAACCAAATTCAGCCATAGCGGCATATAGGCAGCTCCTTTTCGTGCTGTCGAAGGCGGCTTTAAATTCGACGAAGAGGTGATGTGTGTCGATTGTCTTTTCACGGGTTTTTTCCAAGATTTGGCGCATTGTGAAAATCTGGTCGATGGTAGATTTACCAGGTCTGAAGCCGCACTGATAAGGTCCAAACAGCCGGTTCACGGTGGGCTTCAATCTTTCGCACAATACACTTGAAAGGACCTTATATGCGATATTAAGAAGGCTGATTCCAGGATAGTTGGTGCATTTTGCAGTATCCCCCTTCTTGTGGACTGGGCAAAGAACACTTAGATTCCAACCGTCGGGCATGCACTCGTCCGCCTATATTTTGCTAAGAAGCTGCTGCATGCGCTTTACCAACTCCTCGCTGCCGTACTTGAATAGCTCCGCAGGCAATCCATTGGCGCTCACGGCCTTGTTGTTTTTCAATCTGGTTATTGCTATTCTAACTTCGTCATAATCGGGCGCGGGGATATATATTCCGAGTCGATGTTAGGTCCTCGGATCGTGCGCACATCTAAACACTGGATGCATGCCGTCCGTCTATCACAACGTGATCGTTTTGATTGCGAGTATTTCGATCAGGAGAGAGCCATGTAGCTTGATGTATCTTTTTATGCATGAACCTCGTGCTGGATATGACCATGTTTCGAGCACCGGCAAAGTCAATCAGCCTCAGTCCATTAGGAGTAGTTTCATTGTGTAGACTAAACTTTCAGACTGTAGGGCTAAAAACACCTTCTTTGCCCGCCCTGGCGTTAAAGTCGCCAAGCACGACTTTTATATCATGACGGGGGCAGCGCTCGTATGTGCGTTCTAATTGTTCATAAAAAGTATCTTTCACCTCATCGTCTTTCTCCGCTGTCGGCCCATTGGCGCAGATGAATGATATATTAAAAAATTTTGCTTTTATTCGGATAGCGGCGAGATGTTCGTCCACAGGCGTGAACGCCAGAACTTGGCGACAAAGTCTCTCTCCCACCACGAATCCGACGCCGAAACTGCGCTTATTCGTATGGCCACTCCAATAGATGTCACAATTTTTGATCTTCTTTCTTCCTTGCTTCGTCCAACGCATTTCTTGGATGGAGGTGATGTCAGATTTTGCTTTAACGAGGATATCAACCAGCCGGGCATCTGCACCAATCCCATATAGGGAGCGGACGTTCCATGTGCATGCCCTCAATTCATTGTCCTTCAAACGTTTGCCATGGTCGTCATCAATAGAGAGTGTATTTATCCGAGGCTTGTTGTTATATTTCATTTGAGCGTTTACGTAAACAATTTCAACCATTTCTACGTACAACTCACGCTCTTTACACCCGACGGTACTTCTAATTTACAACAATTAGGTCACCAGTCCTTGCACTACTAGTGCCGAGATCATTTCTCGCTGCTAAATATGTGTTAATAAGCAACGGAAGTCTTCACTGCACATGTCTATGGAGATTTATCGTCGCTGACGTCGATCTACCAATAATTGGATCGGATTTTCTCGCTTATTATCACCTTTTACCGGATTGTCGTACAAAACGCATCGTCGACGTCACAACTGGTCTTCAAGTACACGGTTTTTCTCAGCCTTCATCGCAAAGCAGTGTTAAAGCAGTTCAGGACTCGTCGACTTTCGGTGCTCTCATTTCTCAATTTCCTGAAATTACTCGTCCACCTGGTTTACCTCGTAATATAAAACACGAGGCTGTTCATCACATTCGTACAACTCCTGGACCACCGGTGACAAGCAAAGTCCGACGCTTAAAACCTGAGAAATTAAAAATAGCTAAACAAAGATTCGACGCTATGTTACAGGCTGGTACAACTCGTCCATCAGAGAGGTCTTGGTCATCGCCTTTAAACTTGGCACTAAAACGTGATTCAACTTGGCGCCCTTGTGGAGATTTTCGTGCATTGAATGCTCGAACTATCCCAGATCGGTATCCTGTCCGTCACATTCATGACGTCACTCACTTTATCGATGGTTGTACAGTATTTTCGAAAATTGATCTTGTTAAAGCTTATCAACAAATTCCTGTAGCCGAAGATGACATTTCCAAAACTGCTATTATTACTCCATTTGGCCTTTTTGAATTTCCATTCATGACATTTGGACTTCGAAACGCTGGCCAGACTTTTCAAAGGTTCATGGATGAAGTTTTGCGAAGTTTAGATTTTTGTTTCGTATATAATGATGACATTATCGTTTTCTCTCGTTCCAAAGAAGAGAACAAACGGCATCTTAAGATCATTTTTGAACGTCTAGCAAAATATGGAATGGTGATCAACGTCAAAAAGTGTACTTTTGGAGCTAATGAAATACCTTTTATTGGTTATATTATCTCTGCTGCTGGAATACAAGCTCCAGAATAGCGCGTCCGGGTAATCAAGTACTTTCTATTGCCAAAAACAGCACAAGGTCTTCGACGTTTTCTTGGAATGTTGAACTTCTATCGCAGATTCATTCCGCATGTTTCTGAATACGAAGCTCCATTGAATAACGCAATCAGCAACCCACTCCTGAAAGGATCTCAACCAATCAACTGGATGTTTGAACTGGAAGAAGCTTTCAAAACCTGTAAAAACTGTATCTCTTCTGCTTCACTTCTGGTTCATCCTCGCATTGGTGCGCCCCTTGGTTTGTTTACAGATGCTTAAAACCATTCAGTCGGAGCATGTTTACAACAGCTTGTCGATGGTGTGTGGCAACCTCTTGCCTTCTTCTCGAAGAAAATGTCTTCAAAAGAATGCTCTTGGCCTGCTTTCTATCGTGAACTTCTTGCGATCTACGCTGAAATCCAGCACTTTCGTCATTTTTTGGACGGACATTCATTCACGATTTGCACCGATCATAAACCATTGATTTACCCTTGTCAACAAAAACGTTAAAAACTTCCACCGGTTCAACTCAGACAACTCTCATTCATTGCAGAATTTTCAACTGATATCCAGCACATCAAAGGAGCCGATAATGTCGTTGCTGATACACTCTCACGAGTTGAAGCTGTTTCTGCACCGTTGGATTACAAGTTACTGGTTGAATCTCAAGAAGAAGACGATGAACTTAAGAGAATTACCCAAGACAATTCTTCTCTCTGCATCGATCGTGTGCCAATTTCTGGTTCCTCACTTACTGTGTTTTGTGATACATCAACAGGAAAAGCTCGGCCTTTCATCACATAACCGTTTCGTCGTTCTGTTTTTGATCAGCTACATAACCTGAGCCATCCAGGTGCCAATGCTTCGCTCAAGCTAATCAGCGATCGTTTTGTGTGGCCGTCAATGAATAAAGACTGTCGAAATTGGGCTCGTGCTTGTAATGATTGTCAATGATCAAAAATCTCACGCCATGTTTATGCTTCACTTCAAAATTTTGAAACTCCAATAAAGAGATTTTCCCATATTCACATTGATCTGATTGGTCCACTTCCACTTGCATGTTCGTTTCGATATTGCTTGACTGTCATCGATCGTTTTACTCGATGGCTTTAGGTATATCCTTTGCAGAACATAACTGCAGTTAATGTGACTCATGCACTTTTGGATTGTTGGATATCTCGTTTTGGCGTTCCTGAAATTATAACCTCAGATCGTGGAGCTCAATTTTCTTCTCATCTTTTCGACATTTTTGTTAAACAATTCGGAATTCGACATAATTTCACTACAAGTTGGCATCCTGCTGCAAGTGGTTTTGTCGAACGATTACATCGTCACTTGAAAGCCGCAATCATGGCTCATTCTGACATTGACTGGGTTCGGGCTTTGCCTCTAGTTCTACTTGGAATTCGCTCAGCTTTTAAAGAAGATATCAAGGCTACTTCCTTTGAAATGGTTTATGGTGAGACGATTCGTTTGCCATTTGAATTTCTTTCTTCGAGTTTTGGACATAAAATTTCCGATGATACAAGCCGGTTTCTTTCAAGTTTACGTGAATTTATGTCGCGCTTACGTCCACTTCCAGCATCAAGACATTGTCAACCTGGAGTTTTTGTTTTCAAGGAACTTTCGAAATGCAGTCACGCCTTTCTCAAAGTTCGAACATTTCTTAAAGCACTCCAGCCTCCATAGACCGGGCCGCATGAAATAATTAATCGTGATAAAAAACAGTCACACTCAAAGTTCGAAATGAACCAACTAAAGTCTCTATTGATCTTGTAAAACCAGCTTTTGTTATTCAAGATGACATTGTTTCAACACCTATTCCTACTTCTACATCAGATCCTGTTTCAACGTCTGTACCTGCTCCTGTTCCTACAAATGCACCAGTTCCAGAATGCACGACCCGGTCTGGCAGGAAAATTCGATTTCGAGAAATTTTGGATTTGTAGCCAAATTCTCTACCAAGGGGGGTAGTGTGGCGGTGCAGTTCAAGTTTTCAGAACAAAAGTGTTGCTTAGCAACTAACATTTACATTTTATATTGTTCAACAAGTTTTCATAGTTGAGTCAGTCATTAAATATTTTTCATTGTGAAATAAAAAAATACATTTATATTTAAATTTCAATAGGAAATATTTATTCTTTATTTTCCTATAGACTCTCCCCGTAGGTTTTGGAGACCAACCCGTGAACGATTTTATTTGGCCACATGGGACCTTCCTGGCCATACGCCCTCCCACCCCTAGATCAATGAGGAACTTGAGGTTGCCAGAGCCCAGGCCGCTTAAGAAACATGATTCGCCACGTATGGGTGAGGTTGACAATTGGGTTGGAGAAGTTATAAATTGCGCTGCCAACCCCTTGAGAGGGTTGTCATCAGGGTTCAACCAGTTTGATATTTTTGTCGCCTTTACGACAGGCATACCGGCCGCGGTTATATACAAAACCCCCTATGTTCCAAGACTCATTACCCGCTGGATGCATACGCATCTTTTGCGTCCTTTCTACTACTCTCATAGGGCTGTTTTGATGCATACTCTCTGCTAACATAATCATAATAAAATCCACATGAAAAGCCCCGACGTTGGACGCCATTGTTTTGCAGTATGAAAAAGTGTTGAGGATATAAAAATTAACCACTTTTAACAGTTACTTAGCCTATAATGAATCAACAGGGAAAAGGAATTGCATACGAGGATTTAAATGAATATATCAACAATTATTTGATGCAAAAAAAAAAAACAAAAAAAAATGCGAAGCTATAATTTTATAAAATATTCTTCAAAAACTAAGAAGTGAAGATTTTGTGTATACAGAATATCCTGTTTTTTATTAAACTGTTCAACTTAAGCTTATCTTCGTAAAAAATTAAGATTTTCAGTCAACTTCCTGTGATAACGCTGCTGGGACTAACCAAGTTCGTTTCCTGAGTCTTTGGAATTTACTCTCAGCAGATGAAGCGAGTTAAATGAACGCTCACAAAAAAAGCGCACCATAAAACAGTGACAATATTAAAATTATGCAAAACAAGCTCACGCAATTTGGCAAATTGGCGCAATTTCATTCAAACAACAACAACAATAGCATCAAAACAAACCAAACACACCATAAATAAAATTAACAAAAAACAAAAACGCATTTTTATTTATGCGGTTATGCAATAAATGGAAAATAGCAAATTTGCTGAAGTGTATACAAGGAAGAAGAAGAATAAAAAATATTTACAATTAATTTATGCAACTTGCTATGCCACACACTCAGCGCTTGCAACATATGCCTATATACGTACGTACGAGTGTACTGTCAACCTGCAAAACAGTGAACAACTTGCCACATTCAACCGCAGTTCAAGTGTCGGTTTATGTTCGTGGCTGAAAAGAAAAAGTTGTGGTTGTTGTTGCAAAAATCCCGAAATACCTCCCAACAGGATTTGCGTACATATGATGTAGTTTGAAAATTTTTATTTTGGTCAAGCCGCTGGCAAGGCGTCGAACAATTGGTAAAGTTTTTCTGCACTTTTTCGCATTCATTAAAAAAACCATTGCGGTTGCAGAGTTTCGAATTTTTAACTTGCAACAACAAAATAGCTTGAATACCTTTAGTGGCAGTAAGAGGCATGCAGTGCACTGCAGCTAGCGTAAAATGATTGCATAACCACAAAAGCTGAAGAAAAAATTTAAATTGAAATCAAAAAGCACCCAAAACATATGAAAATAACAATAAAATAGCGCTAGCATTAAGTCGCTAATAAAGAAGATACAACAAGCATTTTGAGCGCTTGATGGCTAACAACACCAACATATATGAACTCACTCAAGTTGCCATTCTATAAATGCACGTCGTAATTTTTGAAAAAATCAGCAGCGATATTATCGCTTTTGTTATTGCAATGTTTTTTGTGAAAGACGTTGCCTTTTGTTTTGTTTGCGACTCGCTACTGCCTTTTTACACAAGATGCTACTTGTGAAGTGCAGACATGTTAATATACCACATGTTATTTTGTCATCATATAAATGCTTGGAATGAGACAAATTTGTGACGCTAGTAATGAGTGGTTACCAAATATAGTGTAATAGTAAATTTTGAAAATTAAAATTTTCGATCGAGGAGCTTTTCATGACACACTCGGATATTGGTTATTTAACTTAGCTCTCCCATATACTCACGGAAGGCAATTCATGGTATTTCGATGTAACCGAGCAGGGGGCTGCGTATTTTTCACTCATTGCATACCGCTCGTGTGGATATGATAGGGATCTAGCCAACCAAAAAAAAAAAAAAACTATAAGAACTATCATTCTAGCTCAGAAAATAAAGACACTGCCCACATGGCCTTGTATACAGCAGAAGTGTTATCAAGCTGCGCCAATAACCGGGGAAAAAATCTTCCTAATATCGCACATCAGGCTTTTCTAACGCATTGAGTGAAATACTGCAGCTCAAAGTCAATGAATTGTTCATACTCAGGACATCTATTACTGTTCAGATATTCACAATACGTAAAACTCTAGAGGAAATCTAAGATAATAGAGTCGACAATAGAGTACACAATGGATTTCAGCGATAGGTGGAAAACGTGCGTTAGGTAGTTTATTCCATCAGAGGTAAGGTTTTTTAGCATTGGCATGACTATTCCGTCTGGGTCTATTGATTTAGAGGGCTTGGATTTTTTGATGACTTCGTCAACCTCTGTGGAGGGGATGGTAATGGGTTGTGGACATGTCGTGTTTGTGTTTATACGGCCGCCTGTTTGCACGATGTCTGGCTTTGCCTGTCGAAGAATGCCTTAAAATGTGTTGGCAAAAGTCGCTTGGGCATTCCTCCGAACTCGATAAAGTTTTATCGCCGAAAGCGTTGGATACTTTATCATTGTGTTTTGTTGGATTTGACGGTCCATAGTTTACCAATACCCGCAGAGAGTTTACAGCTCTTTAGATGCTCATCTTATCTGGAACATTTTTGTTCATTTGCCAGCCGCATAGCAAAAGATGAGTTAATATGGGTGTCACTTGGGCCGAGTTGTGTCGCTAGCTCACGTTCGGGGGTAAAAGCTGGTGCCCGGCATTGCTTATATCCGTGCTACGTAGATTGAAGTGATGGGTTGGAGCGGCCTCGTTAGTAACAGCGGAGGGTTGATGTGGCCTGCTGGGCAGCGCTGCTGGTTCAATACCTTCCCAGAGCAGTACAGCTTCTCCGAGGGACGCAACAAATTAGATGGGGTTACACTGAAATGACAGTCTTTGGCTGGGGAAAACAATTCCGAGTCGCTCCGGTCCATAGAACCGGCTCCCGTGGGAAGCGCCATACTCTTTGTATTTGGCACTTTAGAAATATGTCATCTTGTTTTCCGTAGTATGTTGGAAAACTGCCCACATGCAATTGTTGAGGCAGCAAAAAAAAGTTATTGCACAGAATGAAACAACAAGCAGAACGCCGAAGGAGATAAAAGTCGGCCAAGTAAAGTTAGCGCAATAAAATAGGTAGCTTTGTATGAACGAGATGTGTCTGGCTAATGTGAAAACTTTGCAATTAAAAATAAATGGAAATAAAAAATACTACATGTTGAAAGCAATTTAGGGAAACCCTAACAATGCAAACGGCTGCAAGACATTATATGCCAAGCCTAGCAACAATAATAATAAAGGCAGAAAAATGAATAACGAAGAATCAACAAAGCTGTGCAATAAACTGACAGGAAAAGCATCAAATGTAAAGTGGGCATTAAATATGTAGTGCTGTTTATTGCAAGTAGGTTAAAAAAAAAAAATAAATGTAAGGCGCGATAACCTCCGAAGAGATCTAAGGCCGAGCTTCTCTTCCAATTTGCGTCGTGCTCCTCTTGATTTTCCCTACAAATTGGCCGGACGGGACCTACATGCTTTATGCCGACTCCGAACGGCATCTGCAAGGCAGATGAGTTTTCACTGAGAGCTTTTCATGGCAGAAATACACCCGGAGCGCTTGCCAAACACTGCCGAGGGGCGACCCCGCTTAGAAAAATTTTCTTCTAATTGAAAAACCTTATTTCTAATATTTTGATATTGCTTTGCCCGGGAGTTGAACCCAGGACATACGGTGTGATAGGCGGAGCACGCTACCATCACACCACGGTGGTCATTGCAAGTAGGTTAGATTAGGTTAAACTGGCCGGTCAAGGAAGATCTTGAATAGACTGATGGTGGGCATAGTGTTACCAGAATTTGTTGGAGGACAAAACGGAAAAACCCTAATCAAATGCCAGTACTTATGTTATAGAATAACTTCGTCCTTTTGGGAAATACTAGAAGTTATCTGGAACCTAGCTTAACTGCTTCTTCGAGTTCTGGCCGCTCCTCATAGCTGGAGCTTTGACCTGACAACCGCAGGACACGAACACAGAACGTGCTGAACCGTTTCTGTCTGCAGCTTTCCCTTGTACATCTGCCGTTATTGACTAGGCCAACTTATAGGCATGTGACACCTGAAGGCAGTTTCTAGTAAGTATGCGCATAGTTAGTCTTAAGTCTCCTCTCGTCAAAGATATGAGCCACTTTGTGAGCTTAGGATTTGCATGTGTTCATAGAAATTTTGCAGCCCTTTGCTTCTTTCCACGCCTTTCCTGTTTGATGGATAATCTGCAGTTCCTGTTTCCTTTTGATTTCTCCCAAAGTGTGTGAGTGTTGCACCCCCCTTTGCCAACTCTTCTGAGCGCAATTTTTCAAATGCTTCGTTGCATTCCATAACACTTCTTAATGAAGAATGATGGGGAAGCGTGCCCCCAGAATTTCTTCTGATTTCTTTACGGCTATAAATTCCGCCTGAAAGAACTTGCAGTAATCTGGCAGCCTGAAGGATATACTTATTTCTCCATCGACACAGAAAACAGCACACCCGACTCCTTCAGTTTATTTGGAACCATCGTGTAAATATGTCCCGCCATTTCTGCACCCTGGAACCAACTGTGGCCACAATATCCCTTTCGAAGCTCAGGCACGGGACCATATATACCGTTTGCCCGTTATTAAATGCCGTTATACTGCTATGGCCATAAGGCCTGCCCGCAAGCTGTCCCGAGGCATTAAGCCTTGTTGCAATTGCTAGAGCAATGTTTTTGGCCATTAGTTCTTCAGGAGGGATGGCATGCAATGCTGCTGTCCGGGTAGTTTTTAGGGCTCACGTTACTGCAAGTAAGGCCTAACGAAAACTTAAGGCCAGAACTACAAGTTATTGTTTTATTATCGGCTTATTACCGCTCGTGGTTTGTTATCGATGATCCTATGTCTTCGTATTGGTTTTAATCACATTATTAACGGCGGGTAACAGATAATTTCATCAATTTTATATCGAATATTTATGTATATCTTTTTTATTAATAGATCGATGGCAGGCCGATAAAAATTTTGGTAATATTTGGATAAGAAATGGATAACTTTTTTGGCATTAAATCGATAATTTTTTGAGAGAAAATTGATAAATTTTCGAAAACAAATCGATCACACGCCAACAACAATTTGCAAACTTCTCGATAGATATTCTATAGTTTTTCCGACAGCAAATCGATAACTTTTTGATAAAAAAAATTCTATAAATTTTCGATAAAATCGATTCGATTTTTGATAACAAATCGATAGCTCCTCTATAAGAAGTTCATAACTTTCGATAACCAATCGATTACTTTGTGAAAAAAATGGATAACGAGCGAACATTGCTAATTGTTCGATGAAGTCAATTAGGGGTTCCAACCTTGCTCACTTTGTGGAAATGTTGGCGAAAGTAACGGTAGAAATTGGCATAAATATGGATACAACTCGAGTAATGCTTACTGTAATAGTTCACACTACAGGTCCATTGTTGTTGCCAGTGTCAGATCAATTCCTCTCGTTTCTGTTGACAACATCAACTTTACGTTTCTCGCGTTGACCAGGACAGCGTTCGTAGAAACTTGGTGATATGCTAAGACGATTCCTAATTAGCGAAACTTCCGCAACTCGAGCCACTACTTATACCTCAATTTGACTCGCTTTATCATAATTCGACTCAGATTTGCCACAGTGCATGCAGACTTTTCTGAGGCAGGTATACATGCAATTACAGAGGGCAGGTAATCCTTTAATATGGGTGTTTTGATAGAGTGTCATAATGACTCAAAATTTTTGTTGTTGTTATAATCTCAAATACACGACTTTAAGGTTTAGGAGTAGTATGGGTGTGGGCAGTCATTTGTAGGATACGAATCAGGTACACTATGATATGGTACTGACCTGAATGTTGCTAAACATGATGTTTTTTGACCCGTAGAACTTTTAGGTCTTTAGGCAGGACTGCACCTACATACATGTTTTATGCCGACTCCGACAAGCAACTGCATGACATATACATTTTCGCTGAGAATCCTTATATGGGAAAAAAAGCACACTTATAGTGTTTGCCAAGCTTTTGATGAGGGCCGTTTGAAAAATACTTTTCTTAAGTATTTGCAGTCGTGTTTCTTTTTCCGGGATTTGAACCCAGGAACTAGGCGAGCTCTTTACCATCACATCGAGGCAGCTGACAGACATGCCTTTCATGATGCGGCGTACGTCGAAAACATTATGGCAAATACTGAAGTTGAAGACGCCCATGGTATCCAAAAAGTTTAGGGTCTTGGTTGGATGCTTAGGACACTTTCTATGATATTTCTTACCGTATCGAGCATGCATAGTGGCCGGAAAGACGATGCAGAGTTTCAGTTTATCTAGTTTTTGGGGAAAAGCCCAAAACGCTCTGTCTGCTACCTTATAATAATGATCGTGTTTGCTTCTGTAGGTATGCCATCAGGTTCTGACGACTTTCCGGGCATTATGCTGCGCTGAGGCATTTTGGTCTAGACTACCAATTATGGTTTGAAAAGTATTGTAATCAATACTTTTTATTTAAAAAACTAAACACAATTTATATATATATTTTTTTATGTTACGGTCCCTGATGAAAAGGGAAGAGTGAGTGGCCGACACTCACGTAAACTAAACCAAACTGTTGGCATGTCGAGCATTTAAAATAAGCGAAAATCTAAATAAAACCACGTACGTAAAAATACCAACTAATTGTGAAGAAGACGTTTCTGGAGCGCACGCATATCAAGCATAAGCACACTTAAATATGCTGATTTTAATGCGTTTGTGTGTGTATGTGTGTAAGTGTGCATATCAACAGGGAAAGATATTTCAAAGGTTTCTTGGTCAAAGAACTTTGCAGATAAACCTACTTCGGTATGTTTATGTCAATGTGTAGGATTGCATTGAATTTTGTTTTTGTTTAGGGAAGTGGTGGTAAATTGCCACACCTGCGCAATGTTTATATGTGTGTGTTTGTTTACTTAGCATACAGCAAGTGTTTTGTTGTTATATTTCCTTGTTCTAAATTTACTTTATTTTGCGGTATATGCACGTTAAAATTCTGCATTTGTAATAGCTTGTGGTCAACGTTTGACTTACATTTCAACTCACTCATTCGTTCACTCACACACTCTCTCAATGTGTATTTTTATGTGTGGGCTGACATGCTTCCGCTGTTGGCTGTTGTGACGTTAATGTGTTTTATTTAAATTAGAATGGGAGTGTAAGGCCTGCAGCATGCTAATGGCATAAAACGAAACTGTAAAAGTGTTCATCATACTTTAGGAACTAGGGTGCTATGGAAGAACAATACTTTGTGAAAAGCTGTCTCTGTCTTGAAATTTGTGAAATTTTTTTTAATTAGCGGGGAGAAGGCTTCAATGAAACGTTTATGGATTTATTAATGGTAGCTGCTTGGCAGATGCCTTTGTTTTTGGAAAAATTTTGCAGGAAATTAGCCTTCGGCATCAAACCTAGCGCTGCCAGTTCATGGGCTATGACATCGCATGCAGAAAAGCGTTATATCCGCCCGTTACTCCAAAGCCTCTCTTTCCACGGACCACCTACCAATTTTTCTCTCATTAGAGTGATTTGAGATGATTTTTTCATTACCATTTAAACTTCATTGTGATGGTTAAAAGTAATATATGTAAAGTTTTTTCACTGTGCTCTCCATTTTGACAAATGGTCAGGAAGAGGAACGTATTATAGCGAATTTAAAAAAAGTTCTTGATTACTCTGCATCTTCTGTTATCCTTCGAATCGCTGAATTGTCGATTGATTAATTCAAATATTCAGTACAGTAAAATTCTCTATATTTACCGCACTACTTTGGTAGTATTACTTCTCAATTTAATTACTCACGTACTTCACTTATAGCTTGTAAATGCCAAAATGATCCTTATTCCCATACTTGCGCTACTTTTGTACTCTTAGTTGCTTTGTTCGCCTATTTCTTCTAGAGTCTAGAGATTTCACGAAAAACCTTCTCGAACAGTTTTATCTCATAGTTAGTTATCTATATATATAAATACGAATGCCTGTATGTTGTTACGTAATAGCGCCTAAACTACAGCACGGAATAATGAAAAATGCGCATGCTTATGTAGTTTAGTTTTAGGTGGCTAGAGTCCTGAGATATAGACCAAAACGTAATGTAACCCTAGAATGTATTTGTACAATATTATATATATATATATAGGCCCGAAGTGAAATATCCGTCTTCAAACGCATAAACTCCGAGTTGCTATTATCGGAAATTCCCTTTTGGTGTCCCTTAAAGTGCTGCTCATTTCTGGGCTGGGACTGACACTGGAAGTGTAAATGTTTCCTTTCTTATTCGCTCTTACCTGCTGAATACATGTATTTGTGGCTACTTGCCTTGGTGTTGTTGTGCATTTATTTACTAGCAGCACAGTGATGTATTGAAATGCTAATATTATGTATTAATAGTATGCTGTTAAACAAACGAACATTTCTGTACATCTGTTACCTTAAGCCGCTTGATCTGTATAAGCTCCTAGAGTCACCAAACACATTTTATTCCAGAACAAATGCCCAACATTTGCGAAAGAGAAAAACTTAGTTAAAAGAAGACGTCCTCTACTTACCGATCATTGTTCTGTTCTGTTACAAATCGAAATTCTTACTTCTCCCTTTTCAGCCCCAGCATATGTAAAGTATGCTTAAAAAGCCGCAAAGTCAATGTGGAAATTTTACAGCACAACCTCCTACTCTCCAATTACCGATCCCTCACCGGAATGTGGTTTGAGCTTTGAGATTATCATCAGTTTAGAACACGGTGCTATAGTTTGGAAGTCGTTCGGGCTAAAATCGTTAAGTATGGGCTAAAAGCTGCATACGAATGAGTATCTCGCGTAACAGTCGCCCTTGTCACGTATCGTTCAAACATGTGTTTACAAGAGGTGCTGTTTTTTTATTTATTTAATATAATTAAAAACAATTTTTTAAGTTAAAACGTTTTATTGAAAACAATACTTACATTAAGTAATAATAATACTAAAAGTTAGAAAATAATTAGGTAGTTCCTAGGTACTAGTTATCACACTCCTCATCAATCTAGGGCGTTGATCATACAGTTAAATAAAAGACGCATCAAATTTCTATTGATAGTCATAAGTAAGACGAACTGAAACTTAATTAGGTTATGTTGCGCCTAACTTTTTTTTATAAATTTCTCGCGCCCAACGCATTTATTTAATTTTAATTGTCTTATTAGTCTTTATCTAATTGCATATTATTTATCATTCTTTTTAGTTCATTTAATGACTCATTATTACAAGGACTCTTTCCTGACAACTTGTTAAAATCTAAGTCCTCAATACATAATCATTTCAAAGACTTTACTCGACTCGGCGCCACGTATGCTTGTCCCTCCCCGAACTACAAAGTATTATTATGTCACTTTTTCCCAAATATGAGCCAAATCGGACCACAAATACGATTGTTTGAAATATTTCGATCCATACTCCACCTACCCAAATTTTTTTTATCTTATTATTGCATTTTCATCGGGTTCCGGACTATATTCCAAGTTTCAAGCTTGTAGCTTATCGGTAAGTTTCTTACATTTTAGTTACAAAATTCGTTCACAACGGCCGGCCTGTCAAGTCAAGCTAAATAAAATCATCTAAAAATGCGATATATTTCACTGTTAAGAATATTAAAATTCCATGTATGGCCTGCATGTAGTGGTCACTGAAGGAAATAAAATATCTTTTCAACTGCAATATTGTATCAATATCTTCAACAGGAATATTTCAAAGCCCTCAGACTCTGGTTAGATGGTTTTGATGAGAGTTTTTGAAAACAATCCTTCTCTCGCTCATTAGATAGGATGAAGTAGTGCTTATACTACAACAACAATAGGAAAATCTATTCCTCTAAACTCTGTTGACAAAATTCAGACTAAGCACTCAACGCCCTTTAGCTTAACAGCAGCGGTATCTTATTCTGCTCAAGCAGAGAATCCACAGAGGGTCCTTAATTATTGTCTTTTCAGTTCATACAAAAAACTTCCGAACCGAGCATCCAATCATTCTGGGATATCCCATAAGTAAATGCCTCGTTAACACAAATGTAGCCTAATTTCAAAACTAGCTATTAAAAAACTCTTTCTCATTATCGAGACTGACTCTCTGACTGTTACTTAGCTAGAATGAAGCCTTACAAAGACATTATTTGGTCTGAGGTTTCGAAAGGTTTACCGCCATCATTTTTGCCTCAAGTCATAAAAAATGCAAAAAAGGAGCCAGTTTTTAAATTGAATACATTTTCTGCTCAGTTTAATACACAAATATGTTCTTAGTACATTTGTTTGTGGTTTGCATTCTTAGCGGCATACATTTATGTGTTCGAATATAGGTTAAAACCACATAGTGTAATAGACAGTCAGGCAAAGAATGGGTAAACTATGAATGGCAACCATAAGCATGAGATTTGCAGAAGCCTTTTGCCAGCGGACTGAGCACACAAAAGCCACTTGCTTATAGCAGTAAATTAAGAAGACAAAGAATGAAAAGAAAACCATCAAGAACAAACACATTTGTGTCTAAAGATAGAAGCTTAAAAGCGTTATGAAAAAAAAAAGTTCAATAAAATTCAGTTTTTTGCTCAGCAAGTTATATCTAGTAGAATGACCCGCGTATTCGTAAAACTTTTTTCCTACTTCCCATAGCCTTTTTCCTTCCAGCTCTCATAGGCCTATAGAAATTGCTCCGATTGCAAAAACTTTATCAGCTTACAGCGGTTTTTGATCGCAAGACTTAGACGATGTCCAACAGCAGCTTTCTGTTGCTTTCCTCTACGCTGTTTACCAGTAGCCCTGTAGGCAATGATACCTCTTGGCTTATGTCTCATGCTGAATGTGCACCCACTATGTTAGTTCGCAGTCTTCTCTTATACATAAATGGTATAATACCTATTTTGAAGATACATTTCCAAAGAGAGTTTGTTCTATTTTTTTTGTTGCCAGTTGAGTTCTTACCAGTGTGGCTACTTTTGGGTGACCACTATGTCCCGATTGAGCTTCCTACATTCATCTTTATTGTTTCAAGTTTAAAACTCAATGGAAAATTCATTTCGGGATTCGACTAAGCATGTATTCCCAGTAAAAACATCTACAATTGCGTCTAAATACATTTTCCAAGAAAAAGGGAAGTAGTCTCGCTGCTTCTTTGCTAGCTAAAATACTTTATTTAAGGAGTATCTAAAAAAAATTTCCCGGCTATATCGGATTTTCTTAAAGAACCGAATGAAACCGAAACCCCATAAATAATACGACAATCGAAGCTGGAACTCAAGTCGAGAGCGGAAACAGGAATAGAAGTTGAAACCGAAACTGGAGTAAAAATTTAAACCAGAGAGGAAATTGAAATTGAAACTGTCATTTAAATCCAAAATGGTAAAAAAACGGGAATTGGCACAGAAACCGGAACTGACGTCGGAACCGGAGTGTGAACCGAAACCAAAAAGGCAATGATGTTCAAACTGGCACCAAAGCCGGACCCGAATCCAGGAACTAAAACAAAACGTGAAACCAGATCCGAAGCCAATACTAGAACCGAAAGCCTCAACCGAAACTAGAGGAAAAATTAGAATAGGAACTAGCCCATGCGACTAAGTGCTTTTTCCAAGTACCTGGACACTATTCTTACTGCTTCTCACTTTTCCGGCTTTATCGGAATTATTCAAAGAATCGAGCCGAAGTCGAAAGCGGAAACCAGAACCTAAGTTAAAACCAAATACGAAATCGTAGCCGGAGCCGGCGTCTGAACCGAAACCAGAGAGAAAAATGAAGCTGGCACCAAAACCGCAACCCAAACCGGAAATTAAGCCTGAACCGAAGTCGAAGTCGGAACCGAAGTCTGAACAGAAATCATAGCGGAAATTGAAGCTGGCACCAAAACCGAAACATAAACCGAAAATCAGCCCGCAGTGGAAATCGGAGACTGGAGTTTGAACCGCAACCGGACTTTATTGAAACTGGCCCCGAAGCGGGAATCAATACGCAAACCAAAACCGTGGCTGAAACTCTATCCGAAACGGAGACCAGAACCCAACCAGAACCAGAGAGGAAATTGAAGCTGGTGCCAAAACCGAAACCTAAACCAAAAATCAAACCGCAATGGGAACCCGAACAGAAGCCGAAGCCTGAAATGACAACGGAACTACTATAACCCAAAATCCGAACGGAAACTGAAAGGGTAATTGAAGCAAATACTAGCATCAATACCATAATCAAAAACTGAACAAATACCAAAAGCGAAACTGGAAATAAATAATTAAACGAGGCCGGAACCGAAACCACCACCTGAGCTAAAATTTAAGTGAAGCCGAAACCATGGCCGAAAAAGGGAAGGGGACAAAGCCAAAGCTGAAGCTTCAGAGAGGGCTGTCTGAAAAAATGTGAAATAGTAGGATGTTTTCAAAACTTTCCTGATATAAGGCGTTTGCAAAAGGACAGCCGAGATGGATTGACATTCCATTCTGCAGTTTAAAGTGTTCGGCCATACAAGTGGAACTCGAGCTGAAATCGATGTACCGGCCGGTTTTATAATGGTTTGCTAAGTAGTTACATGTGTGTTGTATATTAATCACAGTAGTGTTTGAACTCTGAACAATATAAAGGGTTAACTACTCACATATTAACAGTTGCCCCTGCTGAATAAAGAAACCCTACTGTGATTTTACAACGACGTAGATACTAGAGTGGAATTCTATGTTTTTTGTTTCTCTAGTTACTGCTTCAGTGTCTCGCTAGCTGCTCACCTTCCTTACGAAGCATTTTTGCCTTTCTTGCAGTCTTATACCATTTGCTTTTATTTTTGAGCACCGATTGACACAGAAAATGCGGTCAACTTGGCTCTTAAATAAAACAATAACAACGTAAAGAAAAAACACTATATACATTCAAAAAAGTATACTAAGAATTTTAAGGTTGACTGGTGTGCATTGACCAAAGCTTAAAACGGAGGTTTGTGTTCAAAGTACAATAAAGCAGCCGTTTGTTTTACCTAATTCTAAGCTTTTTAAGCGACTGCCGTTGTGGACTGATAGCATGCTCAACTCACGAGCAAAGTACAATCAAAAATTTAGAAAAATATTGTTTCAATTAGAAAAAAAATTTTCTAATCGCAGTCGCCTCTCGAAAGGGCTTTGCCAAACGCTCCGATTGTATTTCTGCCATGAAAAGCTTTTCAGTTAAAATCTATTTGCCTTTCATATGGCATTTGGAGTCAACATAAAACATATAGGTCTCGTCTTGTGAATTTGTAGGGAAAGTTAACGTTGTAAATTGCAAGAGAAGTTCGGCCCAAATCTTCTCGTAAGTTAATTGCGCCAAGCTTTTTTTTAAGTTTTTCATATTGTAAAAGCAAAACGCAGATTCTGTAGTCTGAAAAAATGTTTACTTACCTGTGTATTAGGGTTATGATTTTTTTTAGATTTAAAACCCTGTAGTGGCAAACGATGAACTTTTGTATAAAAATCACGAAAATAACAATAATTTCAATAAATTCTAAAAAAACGTTACGCGCATATCGATATTCTGTACTGCATATGGTTTACACTATTCAACTTTTCGTTACTTTAAATTTCTAAATTACTGTTTATGAACTTGTAATTGAGCTATTTATCCATTTTGCAAGTGCTGTGAATCTCTTCTATCAGTTTTACAGCTCCTTCAGCCACCATATTTGAACGAGGAACATCGAGCACAGAAGGTTCCGCTTTAGAATGAGTAGTAAAAGACTTCAAAGCCTTAGCACATTTCAGTTTAGCGACAGCAGCATGTAACTCGTCGTATATTTCCTCTGAATAATGCTGATTTGAAAACCATACCTTTGCCCATGCATTTGCTATAAAGTCACAGATAAATTTGAGCTGATCTCTCCACTTGGGAATGAGAAAATAAGCAATCAATGCAAATATTGCTCGTGAATTCCACCTAGCACTATGAAGGGACGGTAGCTTTCGCCATTTAAGTTAAGGCCATTTTTTTTCCTTCTGGTAGTAATTATACCCCTCACAGAGGTCGAAGAGAAACTTGAAATCATCTCTCCATCCCGGGTTTTTAACTGATAATGTAACTTTTATACCCACATAGTTATTTTGAATGTTATCATATTCTGCCAACACGTCTTCAACGAATTGATAATTGATGCTGGGTGACAACAATGTGGTTGGAAACAAAAAATCGTTAAGGTGACGCAGAACAAGTTCGAGATGTGATGTTGACAGCCTATGAACTGAGGTGCCTCTAGCCCAATTTTTCTGAACTCTGTTGGAGTTTGAAAACTACCCCATTCTTGCTTCCGGTATTTACTGCAGTTGTGTCAGATATAATCATTTTGATATTTTTCCATGCATTATACTCGTCCAACAAGGAACGCAAAGGAATAAAGATGTCCTTAGCTGATCCGCTGCTGCAAGGCAAAACTGCAAACTGTATAGTTCTTTTAGAATTTTTGAGACAAACCGCCTGATATTCCTTATTTTGTATACTTTTTCCATGAAAGTGCAGACAAAATTCCTCTTCAGAGAGAAGCTCTTTAATCCGGACTTTTACATTTTCTGCATCCGTGATCACTCGACGCCAGATACCCGACTGCGACGGTTTTGGAACTTTTATTTTATCTTTAGGTAATTTTTGAAGAATTCTTGCCACTTTTCTTGTTGACACATGCAATTCTGATACTACCTTCGCTGCAGATTTTGTTGGTTCATACTTCCGTTTCATGGGGAGGCACCTTCCACATCGTTCCAATCGGTACTGTTAATATCATCTTTAGAACTATCGTGGTCAGTTGTAAAATACATTACTTGATTTGTTGACTTATCGGATTTCCTAATTCGTTAAGGTGCATGAATTGTTTTCTTTGAAGCCTCTTTCTCAGTTGTGTAACCTACTCGGCCGAATGATTCGATTTGCTTTAGATAAAGCTCTTTGTCTTCCCTGCACAGCCAATTTCCGATCACTTCCTAATATCAAAAAGATTTATCAAGTTTTTCTCAAATTTTTCACTCGTTCGCTTTCTATTAGCTTCAAACGATTTTATTAACTTGCCAACCTTAGTATAAACCTGTGGCCTTGAGAGAGAAGGGAAACTGAGCTTCTGTCAGAGCTTCAACAATTCTTTTGCTATTTTTCTTACTCGATTTTCTCGACCCTTTTCTTCATTGAACAAGCCTAAAAATCTACACATAACCCCATCCAAATCTTTTTTGACTTCAGGTATTATGGGACGGCACTTTGTAGTTAATTTTAAATTTTTTTCCATATTTCTGCTCCTGATTGCACTAATGAGTTTGGCTGTTTATTTTTGAACATGTTTAAAATCTAAAAATATAAAAAGTATGATGATAAATGTATTTTAAGAATTTTGTAAAAAAGGAATTTTTAAGAAATTTTCGTAAAAAGGCACTACTTTAGGTGCAGAAATCTATTATTTCAGAATGTTTTTACTAAGAACTTTTTTTCTATGTTGTTACAGTAAAACATATTTGTGCCTTTAAGCTTATTTGCATCGTTTTTAGTATAAAAATTGTAGACAAGGAGCTTTTTAGGTAGATTGTTATACTGGGTACTGGGTATTGCCATGCAGCCGCCTTGTGAAAGAAAAAATAGTTTGCGCGTAACGTTTTTCACAATCTAACAAAAATTTTACCAACAATGTAATAAGTAGACAACAGTTCATCGCATGCCACCACATCACTTTGGAAATTCAGAAAAAGGTGTCAAAAATCATAACCCTACTGTGTATTTAACCGTTTCAATGTGTTGGTATGCGCTAAATAGGCGTATCAATGGAATGCCTTGCTTTTGCGTTGTTTAACCGATTTGACGATGTTTTATGATCTTCACAACATCATGAGACTATAAAGTTGATGAGTGTTTAGCGTCAAGCTAATTAAGCAAAAAATTAAATAAATAAAAACTTTGCCCATATTTAGCACCTACAATCAGTTGGGGAGGACAAGCATTTACAATATAGGAATACGGGCCTAGGCTTATTTCGCACAATAAAATTTTCTAATCTTAATGAAAAAGAGAAATTCTCCTGGGTGTGAAGTGCCAAGATTAAGAAATATTGTCTGCAAATAAAAGTAGAAATCGTGCATAGAATATCGTGTGAGAAAAGCTTGCTAGTTAAGTCAGAAAAGGAACTAAAGCTGAAGATGGCGCTTTGAATAGTTATACAAGGTAGTGATGCAACCTTTACCGTCAAATGGGTCCTTAGTGTGGTGTAAAGCCGAAGTGCTGCCGAAGGCGTCTAGCCGGTATAGCGCTAGCTAACGACGATGACAATATCAACACTCTACTTTTAAATTGATAATGATTGAGAGATGGGGCAGATCGCAGTTGGCAATGACAAGGAATTCGCAGCCGATGTGCAACAAAGAGCCGAAGTAGCCATCCTGGGATTTGCTTAGAGTGCTTTGAAACTTCTGCGGTATTTAAGATCCCATGATTATTCAGTGAATTTCAAGCAGATATCCTCGTAGTGTCATCATTTACTTGCCCAACGCAAGCAGGTGCTCGCAAGCAATTGCCTTAACCGGCAGTCTGCAAATATTCATTTTCCAGGATCCATTTTATCAAGGCACTGTGCAAGGTGGGGAAAAGAATGAGGAAATAGCAGCTGTACCACAATGAAAGTTGGAAGGTGCCTTAAATTGTGTAATATCAAAAGCCACCTGGCCAGACTCTGACTCGTAGTCTGGCCAAGTGGCTTTGGAAACTTTTCATTAATAGAAAGCTGACGGTGGGCTATAGAAGCTTATACGGTAAAGTCAACTATTTCGCTTACATTCACTTTATTTTAATTTTGTTTTTGTTATGGGTATTGGTTAGGGTCTTGATTTAGGTTAAGGTTTCAGTTACATTCTTGGTTTCTTCGTAATGTTACGGAGATAGCCCCTTAAGCCTCTGTCAGGTGCGAACTCATAAATTAAAACCAGAAACCAGGGAATCCCAACAGAAACTGTTTGCTCAGCATTTTATTTCTCTACCTAATGTGGAGTACTGTCGCCTTATTGTGCCGGCCAATTGCCTTGTTGGTGGTAATGACCGTTTATTTGCCTTTGGCCCAAGTGCTGCCGACAAGAGATTTGAGGATTTTATTACGATTTGCATGCTCTCCAAAATGTAGATCCTAATCGAACGTCACACCCAAAATTGTTGGGTGTAAGTCAGTTAGTAGCATAATGCTATCGACGTCGGTGTCCAGTATGGTCGACATTTGCCGTGTTCACGTTGTAAATAAGGTCGCCGATGATTTGGTCGGTGACAATTTTAAGTTACGCGAGGCGAAATCCATCTGTTCAGTCACTTTATTCGCTAATTTATCAACAATAAAATCCTGCTACCCCACTGTGACCTGGGCCGACATCACCACTGTAGTGCGCGAAAGGTCCAGTTCCTTTGAATATGGTCTGCAATCTATTCCCACCTTTGAGAAAGTGTTCCTGCCTGTATTATCGCAGCTTTAATGCCAGAGTAAACTGCAACAGATGTGAAAGTCTTTCCCAGTAGCGATCAAGCAGCTTCCTTTATGGCTATTAGTTTTGCAATGCTGCAATGTCTGGGAAGCTTTATGCTTAAGGAGAACGAACGAATTTTTTGAATAGATCAAATATGTTTTACATTTAGACCAATTAGTGAACGCCGCTGCGAATTCTCAGTGTAACGGGGAGATATCTTCTCACTTGTTGCGCTCTGTGATTCTCATATAGAATTTTTTGCTTAGAGGGAGAGTCGGTGTGGTAGTATCGAGTTTTTTAAGTTCAAATACTTTCTTTTATATATGAAGGTAGTGGCTTTTTCAAATATCGTATTCATCGGCGTGTCCTGATTTTTTGTTTATTATACTCAGTTGAGCAGAGCTCACAGAGTATATTAAGTTTGATTGGATAACGGTTGGTTGTACATATATAAAGGAATCGAGATAGATATAGACTTCCATATATCAAAATAATCAGGATCGAAAAAAAATTTGATTGAGCCATGCCCGTCCGTCCGTCCGTCCGTCCGTCCGTCCGTTAACACGATAACTTGAGTAAATTTTGAGGTATCTTGATGAAATTTGGTATGTAGGTTCCTGAGCACTCATCTCAGATCGCTATTTAAAATGAACGATATCGGACTATAACCACGCCCACTTTTTCGATATCGAAAATTTCGAAAAACCGAAAAAGTGCGATAACTCATTACAAAAGACAGATAAAGCGACGAAACTTGGTAGGTGGGTTGACGTTATGACGCAGAATAGAAAATTAGTAAGATTTTGGACAACGGGCGTGGCACCGCCCACTTTTACAAGAAGGTAATTTAAAAGTTTTGCAAGCTGTAATTTGGCAGTCGTTGAAGATATCATGATGAAATTTGGCAGGAACGTTACTACTATTACTCTATATGTGCTAAATAAAAATTAGCAAAATTGGATGAAGAACACGCCCACTTTTTAAAAAAAAAATTTTTTAAATTCAAATTTTAACATAAAATTTAATATCTTTACTGTATATAAGTAAATTAAGTCAAAATTCAACTCCAGTAATGATATGATGCAACAAAATACAAAAATAAAAGAAAATTTCAAAATGGGCGTGGCTCCGCCCATTTTCATTTAGTTTGTCTAGAATACTTTTATTGCCATAAGTCGAACAAAAATTTACCAATCCTTCTCAAATTTGGTAGGAGCATAGACTCTATAACGGTAACTGTTCTCTGTGAAAATGGGCGAAATCGGTGGAAGCCACGCCCAGTTTGTATACACAGTCCACCGTCTGTCCTTCCGCTCGGCCATTAACACAATAACTTGAGCAAAATCCGATATATCTTTACTAAACTTAGCCCACGTACTTACCTGAGCTCACCTTTTCTTGGTATAAAAAATGGGCGAAATCTGACCATAACCACGCCCACTTTATCGATATCGAAAATTACGAAAAATGAAAAAAATGGCATAATTCTATACCAAATACGAAAAAAGTGATGAAACATGGTAACGGGATTGATTTATTGACGCAAAATATAACTTTGGAAAAAACTTTGTAAAATGGGTGTGACACCTACCATATTAAGTAGAAGAAAATGAAAAAGTTCTACAAGGCGAAATCAACAGCCCTTGGAATCTTGGCAGGAATACTGTTAGTGGTAATGCATATATAAATAAATTAGCAGTACCCGACAGATGATTTTCTGGATCACCTGGTCCACATTTTGGTCGATATAGCGAGAACGCCTTCACATATACATCTAAGGGCCACTCGCTTTTAAAACCCTCATTAATACCTTTAATTTGATATCCATATCGTACAAAAACATACCAGAGTCACCCCTGTCCCACCCTAATGGCGATATCTCGAAAAGGCGTCCACCTATAGACCTAGTGTCCACTCCCTCTTAAAATGCTCAGTAACACCTTTCGTTTGATACCCATATCGTACAAACATTCTAGAGTCACCCCTGGCCCACCCTAATGGCGATATCTCGAAAAGGCGTCCACCTATAGACCTAATGCCCACTCCCTCTTAAAATGCTCAGTAACAGCTTTCGTTTGATACCCATATCGTACAAACATTCTAGAGTCACACCTGGCCCACCCTAATGGCGATATTTCGAAAAGGCGTCCACCTATAGAACTAAGGATTACTCCCTTTTAAAATACTCATTACCACCTTTCATTTGATACCCATATTGTACAAACACATTCTAGAGTCACCCTGGCCCACCCTAATGGCGATATCTCGAAAAGGCGTCCACCTATAGACCTAATGTCCACTCCCTCTTAAAATGCTCAGTAACACCTTTCGTTTGATACCCATATCGTACAAACATTCTAGAGTCACCCCTGGCCCACCCTAATGGCGATATCTCGAAAAGGCGTCCACCTATAGACCTAATGTCCACTCCTTCTTAAAATGCTCAGTAACACCTTTCGTTTGATACCCATATCGTACAAACATTCTAGAGTCACCCCTGTCCCACCCTAATGGCGATATCTCGAAAAGGCGTCCACCTATAGACCTAATGCCCACTCCCTCTTAAAATGCTCAGTAACACCTTTCGTTTGATACCCATATCGTACAAACATTCTAGAGTCACACCTGGCCCACCCTAATGGCGATATCTCGAAAAGGCGTCCACCTATAGAACTAAGGATTACTCCCTTTTAAAATACTCATTACCACCTTTCATTTGATACCCATATCGTACAAACACATTCTAGAGTCACCCTGGCCCACCCTAATGGCGATATCTCGAAAAGGCGTCCACCTATAGACCTAATGCCCACTCCCTCTTAAAATGCTCAGTAACACCTTTCGTTTGATACCCATACCGTACAAACATTCTAGAGTCACCCTTGGTCCAGCTTTATGGCGATATCTCGAAAAGGCGTCCACCTATAGAACTAAGGATTACTCCCTTTTAAAATACTCATTACCACCTTTCATTTGATACCCATATCGTACAAACACATTCTAGAGTCACCCTGGCCCACCCTAATGGCGATATCTCAAAAAGGCGTCCACCTATAGACCTAATGCCCACTCCCTCTTAAAATGCTCAGTAACACCTTTCGTTTGATACCCATATCGTACAAACATTCTAGAGTCACCCTTGGTCCACCTTTATGGCGATATCTCGAAAAGGCGTCCACCTATAGAACTAAGGATTACTCCCTTTTAAAATACTCCTTACCACCTTTCATTTGATACCCATATCGTACAAACACATTCTAGAGTCACCCCTGGCCCACCCTAATGGCGATATCTCGAAAAGGCGTCCACCTATAGACCTAATGCCCACTCCCCCTTAAAATGCTCAGTAACACCTTTCGTTTGATACCCATATCGTACAAACATTCTAGAGTCACCCCTGGCCCACCCTAATGGCGATATCTCGAAAGGGCGTCCACCTATAGACCTAATGCCCACTCCCTCTTAAAATGCTCAGTAACACCTTTCGTTTGATGCACATATCGTACAAACACATTCTAGAGTCACCCCTGGCCCACCCTAATGACGATATCTCGAAAAGGCGTCCACCTATAGACCTCATGCCCACTCCCTCTTAAAATGCTCAGTAACAGCTTTCGTTTGATACCCATACCGTACAAACATTCTAGAGTCACCCCTGGCCCACCCTAATGGCGATATCTCGAAAAGGCGTCCACCTATAGACCTAATGCCCACTCCCTCTTAAAATGCTCAGTAACACCTTTCATTTGATTCCCATATCGTACAAACACATTCTAGAGACACCCCTGGTCCACCTTTATGGCGATATCTCGAAACGGCGTCCACCTATGGAACTAAGGATCACTCCTTTTCAAAATACTCATTAACAGCTTTCATTTGATACCCATATCGTGCAAACACATTATAGAATCACCCCTGGTCCACCTTAATGGGGACATCTCGAAAAGGCGTCCACCGATAGACCTAAGGCCCACTCCCTCTTAAAATGCTCAGTAACACCTTTCATTTGATACCCATATCGTACAAACAAATTCTAGAGTCAGCCCTGGTCTACCTTTATGGCGATATCCCTAAATGGCGTTCATCCATAGAACTATGGCCTACTCTCTCTTAAAATACTCTTTAATACCTTTCATTTGATATACATGTTATACAACCACATTCCAGGGTTACCCCAGATTGATTTTCCTTATTTTGTCTCCATAGCTCTCAACTGAGTATGTTATGTTCGGTTACACCCGAACTTAGCCTTCCTTACTTGTTTTTTTGTTACCGATATCAGAAAATAATTGCTTAATCTTATGGAGCTATTCTGCTCTTCCGGTCGCTAATGAGTTTAATTACAATTAATTGAGTTTGATTTTACATACTTCGTTTGGTATGTGGTTACAAGTTCTTATTACTGTTCCCTCGGATTACATGACGGATTATATATATATATATATATTCGTGTTCTTTTACACCAATCACTCTCTATAAATATCAAAATTTATCTCCAATATCATGAACATTGTTTTTACCACACTTCATCATACAAGTTTTCAATGTACATACACATTAGACTGGGTCGATTTATTAACCGATATCGCGCCATCGATTCTTCAATAGGATTTGGGCTCAGGAAAAAAAAGCTCCACTACGCATACCCAAAAAAATAATTTTCGAGCCTGCGAAATTAAATTTTTTTGACTTTTTTTCAACTTTAATTTTCAAGGTTTTTTTCATGACCTACTAAACAATTGATGGCGCGATGTCGGTTAACTTTCGTCCATACAGATCGACCCACCCTAATATACATACATGCACATACGAACATAAATTTGTTTTCGGTTACGCCTCGCAGCTGAGTTTTCGCTTAAACAACAATTTTTTCTTCTAATTGGCATTCTTACGAGTAAAGAAGTAAAAAAAATTTGAAAAACAAAAAGAACAAGTAAGAAAGGCTAAGTTCGGGTGTAACCGAACATTACATACTCAGTTGAGAGCTATGGAGACAAAATAAGGAAATCACCATGTAGGAAAATGAACCTAGGGTAACCCTGGAATGTGGTTGTATGACATGTGTATCAAATGGAAGGTATTAAAGAGTATTTTAAGAGAGAGTAGGCCATAGTTCTATGGATGGACGCCATTTAGGGATATCGCCATAAAGGTGGACCAGGGCTGACTCTAGAATTTGTTTGTACGATATGGGTATCAAATGAAAGGTGTTACTGAGCATTTTAAGAGGGAGCGGGCCTTAGGTCTATCGGTGGACGCCTTTTCGAGATATCGCCATTAAGGTGGGCCAGGGGTGACTCTAGAATGTGTTTGTACGATATGGGTATCAAATGAAAGGTGGTAATGAGTATTTTAAAAGGGAATGGGCTTTATTTCTATAGCTGAACGCCTTTTCGAGAAATCGCCATAAAGGTGGACCAGGGGTGACTCTAGAATATGTTTGTACGATATGGGTATCAAATGAAAGGTGTTAATGAGTATTTTCAAAGGGAGTGATCCTTAGTTCCATAGGTGGACGCCATTTCGAGATATCGCCATAAAGGTGGACCAGGGGTGACTCCAGAATGTGTTTGTACGATATGGGAATCAAATGATGCTAGACTGTTTGTACGATATGGGTATCAAACGAAAGGTGTTACTGAGCATTTTAGGAGGGAGTGGGCATTAGGTCTATAGGTGGACGCCTTTTCGAGATGTCGCCATTAGGGTGGGCCAGGGGTGACTCTAGAAAGTTTGTACGATATAGGTATCAAACGAAAGGTGTTACTGAGCATTTTAAAAGGGAGTGGGCATTAGGTCTATAGGTGGACGCCTTTTCGAAATATCGCCATTAGGGTGGGCCAGGGGTGACTCTAGAATGTTTGTACGATATGGGTAAATAACGAAAGGTGTTACTGAGAATTTTAAGAGGGAGTGGGCATTAGGTCTATAGGTGGACGCCTTTTCGAGATATCGCCATTAGGGTGGGCCAGGGGTGACTCTAGAATGTTTGTACGATATGGGTAAATAACGAAAGGTGTTACTGAGAATTTTAAGAGGGAGTGGGCATTAGGTCTATAGGTGGACGCCTTTTCGAGATATCGCCATTAGGGTGGGCCAGGGGTGACTCTAGAATGTTTGTACGATATGGGTAAATAACGAAAGGTGTTACTGAGAATTTTAAGAGGGAGTGGGCATTAGGTCTATAGGTGGACGCCTTTTCGAGATATCGCCATTAGGGTGGGCCAGGGGTGACTCTAGAATATGTTTGTACGATATGGGTATCAAATGAAAGGTGTTAATGAGTATTTTCAAAGGGAGTGATCCTTAGTTCCATAGGTGGACGCCTTTTCGAGATATCGCCATTAAGGTGGGCCAGGGGTGACTCTAGAATGTGTTTGTACGATATGGGTATCAAATGAAAGGTGGTAATGAGTATTTTAAAAGGGAATGGGCTTTATTTCTATAGCTGAACGCCTTTTCGAGAAATCGCCATAAAGGTGGACCAGGGGTGACTCTAGAATGTGTTTGTACGATATGGGTATCAAATGAAAGGTGGTAATGAGTATTTTAAAAGGGAATGGGCTTTATTTCTATAGCTGAACGCCTTTTCGAGAAATCGCCATAAAGGTGGACCAGGGGTGACTCTAGAATATGTTTGTACGATATGGGTATCAAATGAAAGGTGTTAATGAGTATTTTCAAAGGGAGTGATCCTTAGTTCCATAGGTGGACGCCATTTCGAGATATCGCCATAAAGGTGGACCAGGGGTGACTCCAGAATGTGTTTGTACGATATGGGAATCAAATGATGCTAGACTGTTTGTACGATATGGGTATCAAACGAAAGGTGTTACTGAGCATTTTAGGAGGGAGTGGGCATTAGGTCTATAGGTGGACGCCTTTTCGAGATGTCGCCATTAGGGTGGGCCAGGGGTGACTCTAGAAAGTTTGTACGATATAGGTATCAAACGAAAGGTGTTACTGAGCATTTTAAAAGGGAGTGGGCATTAGGTCTATAGGTGGACGCCTTTTCGAAATATCGCCATTAGGGTGGGCCAGGGGTGACTCTAGAATGTGTTTGTACGATATGGGTATCAAACGAAAGGTGTTACTGAGCATTTTAAGAGGGAGTGGGCATTAGGTCTATAGGTGGACGCCTTTTCGAGATATCGCCATTAGGGTGGGCCAGGGGTGACTCTAGAATGTTTGTACGATATGGGTAAATAACGAAAGGTGTTACTGAGAATTTTAAGAGGGAGTGGGCATTAGGTCTATAGGTGGACGCCTTTTCGAGATATCGCCATTAGGGTGGGCCAGGGGTTACTCTAGAATGTGTTTGTACGATATGGATATCAAATTAAAGATATTAATGAGGGATTTAAAAGCGAGTGGCCCTTAGATGTATATGTGAAGGCGTTTTCGCGATATCGACCAAAATGTGGACCAGGTGATCCAGAAAATCATCTGTCGGGTACTGCTAATTTATTTATATATGCAATACCACTAACAGTATTCCTGCCAAGATTCCAAACGCTGTTGATTTCGCCTTGTAGAACTTTTTCATTTTCTTCTACTTAATATGGTAGGTGTCACACCCATTTTACAAAGTTTTTTCCAAAGTTATATTTTGCGTCAATAAACCCAATCCAATTACCATGTTTCATCCCTGTTTTCGTATTTGGTATAGAATTATGGCATTTTTTTCATTTTTCGTAATTTTCGATATCGATAAAGTGGGCGTGGTTATGGTCGGATTTCGGCCATTTTTTATACCAAGATAAAGTGAGTTCAGGTAAGTACGTGGACTAAGTTTAGTAAAGATATATCGGTTTTTGCTCAAGTTATTGTGTTAACGGCCGAGAGGAAGGCCAGACGGTGAACTGTGTATAAAAACTGGGCGTGGCTTCCACCGATTTCGCCCATTTTCACAGAAAACAGTTACCGTCATAGTATCTATGCCCCTACCAAATTTAGGAAGGATTGGTAAATTTTTGTTCGACTTATGGCATTAAAAATATTCTAGACAAACTAAATGAAAATGGGCGGAGCCACGCCCATTTTGAAAATTTGCTTTTATTTTTGTATTTTGTTGCATCATATCATTATTGGAGTTGATTTTTGACTTAATTTACTTATATACAGTAAAGATATTAAATTTTTTGTTAAAATTTGAATTAAAAAAAAAAAATTGTTTTTAAAAAGTGGGCGTGTTCTTCATTCAATTTTGCTAATTTTTATTTAGCACATATATAGTAATAGTAGTAACGTTCCTGCCTATCTTCAACGACTGCCAAACTACAGATTGCAAAACTTTTAAATTACCTTCTTGTAAAAGTGGGCGGTGCCACGCCCATTGTCCAAAATCTTACTAATTTTCTATTCTGCGTCATAACGTCAACCAATCTACCAAGTTTCATCGCTTTATCCGCCTTTGGCAATGAATTATCGCATATTTTCGGTTTTTCGAAATTTTTGATATGGAAAAAATGGGCGTGGTTATAGTCCCATATCGTTCATTTTAAATAGCGATCTGAGATGAGTGCCCAGGAATCTACATACCAAATTTCATCAAGATACCTCAAAATTTACTCAAGTTATCGTGTTAACGGGCATACGGACGGACGGACGGACGGACATGGCTCAATCAAATTTTTTTTCGATACTGAGGATTTTGATATATGGAAGTCTATATCTATCTCGATTCCTTTATACCTGTACAACCAACCGTTATCCAATCAAAGTTAATATACTCTGTGAGCTCTGCTCAACTGAGTATAAAAAGTATATCAACATAAAGCCTCACAATATATCAACTAGATATCAAATGTTTAGTAGGTGTGTCCCTGGCCTGTGCTACGTCGCCAGTGTAGTCATTAGCTTAACAGGTTTGTTGTTTAAGTCTTTCGTTGCAAGTTATAGTCGAACTCGAGAAGTTAAAGCACAAAAGCAATCAGTAAATTCCAAAGCGTATATGTAGCTAATAAACGTTAGAATAAATGCATTTTTACATAGATTTAGATGCGCACACATACTAACACACAATATATTTAAGTAAATATGTCAGCATATGTGCGCGAAATTTTTTTGTATACCATGTTGTGCAAGCGTTTAACTCAAGCATGTATTAGGGTTAACAAAGTTGGTGTGGCATGTGCTGAAAATGGTTGGCAATTGTATTGCGTTAACATATTTTCTATTGAAATATGCTTTCAAAGTGTCTTCCTGATATACAACTTTTAGATTTATTTAAACTCTTCACTGCCAGTTTGTAACTGGCTTAATGGTTATTCAGTTAACGTACTCATAAACTAATTCCACACATTATCTCCTGTCTACATATTTCTATTACACGGTCAATGAAAGTGTTAAGCTCATGCCAAGCACATATAGTACATACATAAATACTTAATAACGTTTACATCTTTATAACTTATGCATGTTATTTTATGAAGCCGCGGTAGTCAATAGCCACGAAGCAAATTTTCCATTTACGCTGCACATTGCAGATATTTATATTGGATAGTAAACATTCCCAACCGGTTGTACGGCCGTACACAAATATTTTGTGGTATGATCTTGTTGTTCTTGTAATTGCGTAGGTAATTGTGGTTATGAATTATCTTGATGTAGTTTCAAATGGAAATACCTGGCCAGTACGTGGCGGATTTTTTGATCGCCTTTATTCTGTTAGACGAAAGTGGTTTAATTTCATTTCAACTCCCAACACGTGCATTAATTGGGAATTAATTTTTTTATATTTATATTCAGTATGGATTATATGGATTACAGTTGATTGAAATTTTTTATTGTTATTAAATTTTTCAACTGACTTGAACTTTAGTTTATATTAATCTGTCTATATTTTAACAAAACTTAAGAAACAATAGTCGCGTCGTTTAGGAGACTTTTAAGACTTTATTTAGACATTTTTTCACAGGATGTGGTAACCTCTAAAGGGACTAAATAGATTATTTCGCTACTGATACATTTTTATGTTTGTAGTTTTACGTAGTTCGGTGGACACGTTTATTTCGAAAGAAATGAGGCTTACACTTTAACACAATCGATAAAAATATTATCAAAGAGTCACTGTTTCTATCGACAAGTTATCGGTTTGTTATCGAAAAGCTTTCGTTTTGTTATCAAAAATTTATAGACTATTTTTCGAATAATTTGATTTATACTATGAAAAAGCTATCACATAGTTACCGATTATGTATCCAAAAGTTATCGATAAATTATCAAACAGTTTTAAATTTACTATAGGTAATTTAACTTTTTGCCATTGGCAAATAATCGATTTTTTATCAGAGAGTTATCTATTAGATATCGAAATCTTGTCGAGTGTTACCAATTTATTAACGGTATCGAAACAAAGAAAGAAAAAGAGATAGCGATAAAATTCATCGATAAAATCGATGACGCATACATAACCCGACTATAACAAGCCGATAGGAATCCATAAGAACCCATTGATTCGGCAACAATAAACCAATATATATTTCGATAATAAAAGATCGCTGTCATAATAAGCTGGCAATAAAATAATGACTTGTCCGTATCGGTTGTTGCGGAAGCCGACAAAGTTTTAATAACAACATAGTTGGCACTCACGCCTTTGTTTCTAATCGGTGACAAATTTGTGAAATTTTTCTGAGTGACAACACTTTGCTTTGGAATCCTAAGAGCATAACAGACATTCCACTGGGAGTATTTTTTGTATAGTGCTGTTCTAAAAGCGTGCTCGCCAACCATACCGGTGGTCTTGGATTCATAGCCGGACTATGAAAAAAAGATATGAAGTTCAACTTAAAAGAAAGTGTGAGAAAAGAAAAGGGAAGTGAAGGATTGAAGCGATCGGTGTAAGAATTCATCTCAAGCTATAACTAGACGCATCCCGATAAAAATAATTTCTTAAATGGCGTAACCGCTACGTTTTACTTCATTGCACTATGTTGATGTCTGCGTAAAGCTCGTGTTGCTCTTCATTAAATCCTCTTCGGTACTGGCCGCCGCCAATGCGTAGAGGTTCACAAATCTTTCGAAAAACTTTTCTATCGAACATTTCCAGAGCAGATTTATCTGATGTTCTCATGGTCCATAATTCTCACCATATAGCCAGGCGGGTCCGAAAAGTGTCTTATAGACCATAATTTTCGTTTGCCGAGAGAGGAATTTGCTTTTCAATTGCCTATCTAGTCCACTGTCACTGGATTTCAGTGCTGATATTGTGGTTTGTGTTAGTGATGGTTTCCAAATAAACAAATGGCTGCCAAGGCGCAAATGTGCTGACTCTTTGCTCGGTGACAGCAGGTTCTTCCTTTATTCTCATTCCTCATCAAACACATCTTTGTCGCTTCTTTGTTTTCGAGTAATACCTAGTTTGGTATATAATTGTGATTAGGCAGCAGCCTTACTTAAACATTTATGTATATTGAAAAGATATTTCGTCGTCCTTTGTCAAATTTGGTTTAAAGATAGTCCAACTTCATCTTTGTACCATTGTTTGGGGAACGAAAAACCAAACTGAGGATGGTACAATCCCCATACCATTTTGTCTCCAAACCAAATTTGCCAAGAGATGAAGGAAAATGTTTCCAATATATCAAGTGCCCACACTCCCAGTAAAATAAACAAAGCAAAGTGAGCTTTTCAAAAATATCTCTTGTGGAATTATTTTCTACGTATATTCATATACATATCTCATAAATAATTTTTTTTTGTTTTTTTTTTTTTAAATTTTAAACTGTACGTTTCAGTAATGGAGTTAAGATTGTAGTATATTACTCATCCAAATCGGTTAAGAAGATTTACAGTTAGCAACCAATATACAAAGAAATAAATAATACAATTTGGAATATAATTAACGACTAAGTGGCAATCTTACTTGAAAGTGATATTCTGAAAGAGTTAACTTTCTTTTGGTATATCTGAACACCCAACAACTCGTTTGAGTGGTTTTGTACAGGCCGGTTCTTTCTATAAAGGATTTCGTTGGAAGTAAACAGTTGGAATTGATCTGGAATGTTATTTTTGGTTTGGATCCAAATGGTAGCAATGAACCGAAATTATATCAAAGTGACTCCGAGGTGGCCCTATAAACATTCAGAAAACAGACCAGAAATGCTTTTGAGATGATTTTGGGATGAGCCCGAAGAATTCCGACATTCGAAGCGAAAGTGTTCTTAAAAGGTCTCAAATTGGATCAGGACAAGTCTCGAAAACAATCTTTAAATAATTTGTGCAAATCTTGCAATAGAACCGAAATGTAAAATACTTTAACATTAATGATCTCAGTGAATTTGAGAACCGTTTCGAAATATAATATGCTCTCGAAGGGATTCCTAAATGGGGACGAAATGATTTTGTAAAAAACAGCACGGAATGTACACACAGAAATAAGCCTGGAAATAGTTTGGTCTGAGCGTGAACTGATCTTGAGTAAAATACTTTTAAGATCTCAATATTGTCATAGATATAGTTACCACTTGGTACCAACATTTTGGAACCGGAAGTTTAACAAATTCTGAACATCAACTAACCCGAACTAATCGAACTTCGAAATTATCATCTTAAGAACTTTTTGATAGCGCCCATCCGGGCAAATGATTGCAAGGCACGATCTCTTTATGGGTTTGATAAGCGCAATTCAGAGCTTCCGCAATCCATTTGTTAACCCCGCCTACGCGAGGTTACAAATATGAGTGTATCATACACATATTCAGCAGGCGAAGCTCTGGTGACACCAAGTTCCTCATGTTACTAGGGGTGGAAGGCGGCTACACATAGAAGGTTCAATATGGTCATATCAAATCGTTTCCAAGATAGATAGTGAGGCTATATTACGTTAATCGTGACTGGAACCGGAGCATACCGGACCAATATCCGAAAAGAACCACTTACTTCGATTACACTCCATTAAACCTTTAGACAGTGTGTTTATCGCCACAACAATAATAACAAGGCACCTGTGTAAGCATCGGTAAAGTAAGATAAAATCACTCGGTTTGTAATTTTTGTTTTGCATTGCATTCAGTATTTAAACAAAAGATCGTTTGCAACTCGAAAACAAAAGAACCTGACGGTTATCTATTCTATGGGCGTACACTTACCCTACTCATGTATTGAAACTTGTTGCTGTGGCCTCCCCTTCAACATTTTTGCTTTCCACATATATCTCCTTAAAAGCCCAAAGGTGGTGTTTAAGAATAATTCGCCTATCTTAGTGTGGTGTCCAATAGGCAAGTAACCTTGACCTTAATTTTTTATTTTACTGTTTGTTAGCAAACTTCTCAGTAACTTTCATGATACTAACCCACTCCACCTCTACGTCTAGACTGTAGGATGTTGACACATACTCCAGAGTATGGATTGCGCCATCAGATCGACATATAAAGCCATATGCTCTGTGTATGTCCTATAACACAATCGCAAGAAATATTAATATCTTCTATATCTTCTGCCTTACTTGGAAATCATTGCATAGTCATAATAAAAGTCAAGTTAATATGTTATGCTGCGGCAACACTTTTACTTTTATTTTACTAAAATATCCAAAATGGCATAATTGAGACAAGTTTGTGTGCACAAATTTTAAGTTTTAACGCTTCTCTTACCGAAAACGAAACTCAGGTTGTGTGAAGAACCTGTATATTCATAATAAGTGTGAACACAACTAGGTCTGCACGTACAGATATTGAAATTTACTAAAACATAAAAAAGTTGCATCATACGTAAATTGCAGCCAAAGCCACTGCCAATGCTACGTGCACAATTTATGTGCCGCACATACAGATCACTTCAAAATTAGCAATAAAAGTGCGAGCAATAAATACAACAACACAAATTCGTTCATGAACGAATAGGCAATTGCAAACTGACAACTATTTTGTAATTAAATTTATAAAAAATGTTATCACACAGTGCAGAGCAAAGCAGTGGCAGCAACAGAAACTGGCGCAATTAGTACTGGTTGAGCAGGCAACAAATAGAAGATGAAGCGACGTCTAAGAAGGAGAAGGGGGGCAATGGAAAACAAAGCAATAAAATTTATTTAATAGGCCGAAAAAATCTATTAAAAAATGCAGACAATAAAATTATTTTGATAGCGCACTACATTTGGGTCGGTAATTGAATTGAAATGTTTCTAAGGCAACAACAAATAAAGCAACAGAGAGCGAAACACGCAAACAAACGTGCCACAGCTCAAATAGCGGCAAGTTGGCGTTAATGTGACGCAAATGCTTTGGTAATAAAAACAATTAACGGGTTTGGCTGAATTTAAAATGTTTCAGTGAATCGCGTTTTAATGTAAAAGGAGAGCAGAGAAAAAAAAAAAAAAAAATAGAGAAAAAAAAAAATAGATCAATAAAAGGAATGGGAAAAATAAATAAAATGAAATAAAATAAAATTAAGTGGAAATAAAATAAAATAAAGTTAATATAAAATAAAATAAAAATAAAAAAATAAAAAAAAAAAAATAGAGAAAAAACAAGTAAGTGTAACCGAACATTACATACTCAGTTGAGAGCTATGGTGACAACATAAGGGAAAATAACCATGTAGGAAAATGAACCGAGGGAAACCCTGGAATGTGTTTGTATGACATGTGTATCAAATGGAAGGTATTAAAGAGTAGTTTAAGAGGGAGTGGGCCATAGTTCTATAAGTGGACGCCATTTATCGCCATAAAGGTGGACCAGGGCTGAATTTGTTTGTACGATATGGGTATCAAATGAAAGGTGTTAATGAGTATTTTAAAAGGGAGTAATCCTTAGTTCCATAGGTGGACCCCGTTTCGAGATATCTCCATAAAGGTGGACCAGGGGTGACCCTAGTATTTGTTTGTACAATATGGGTATCAAAAGAAAGGTGTTAATGAGTATTTTAAAAGGGAGTGATCCTTAGTTCTATATGTGGACGTCGTTTCGAGATATCGCCATAAAGGTGGACCAGGGGTGACTCTAGAATTTGTTTGTACGATATGGGTATTAAATTAAAGGTATTAATGAGGGTTTTAAAAGAGAGTGGCCCTTAGTTGTATATATGAAGGCGTTTTCGAGATATCGACCAAATGTGGACCAGGGTGACCCAGAACATCATCTGCCGGGTACCGCTAATTTATTTGTATATGTGATACCACGAACAGTTATCCTTCCAAGATTCCAAGGGTTTTTGATTTCGCCCTGCAAAACTTTTTCATTTTCTTCTACTTAATATGGTAGGTGTCACACCCATTTTACAAAGTTGTTTTTCTAAAGTTATATTTTGTGTCAATAAACCAATCCAGTTACCATGTTTCATCCCTTTTTTCGTATTTGGTATAGAATTATAGCATTTTTTTCATTTTTCGAAATTTTCGATATCAGAAAAGTGGGCGTGGTCATAGTGGATAACGGATTTCGTCCATTTTTTATACCAAGATAAAGTGAGTTCAGATAAGTACGTGAACTAAGTTTAGTAAAGGTATATCGATTTTTGCTCAAGTTATCGTGTTGGCGGCTGAGCGGAAGGACAGACGGTGGACTGTGTATAAAAACTGTTCGTGGCTTCAACAGATTTCGCCTATTTTCACAGAAAACAGTTATAGTTATAGAAGATATGCCCTTACTAAGTTTCACAAGGATTGGTAAATTTTTGTTCGACTTATGGCATTAAAAGTATTCTATACAAATTAAATGAAAAAGGGCGAAGCCACGCCCCTTTTGAAATTTTCTTTTATTTTTGTAATTTGTTGCACCATATCATTACTGGAGTTGAATGTTGACATAATTCACTAATATATTGTAAAGGTATTCAATTTTTCATTAAAATTTTACTTTCAAAATTTTTTTTTTAAAGCGGGCGTGTTCGTCATCCAATTTTGCAAATTTTTATTTAGTACACGTATAGTAATAGGAGTAACGTTCCCGCCAAATTTCATCATGATATCTTCAACGACTGCCAAATTACAGCTTGCAAAACTTTTAAATTACCTTCTTTTAAAAGTGGGCGCTACCACGCCCATTCTTCAAAACTTTACTAATTTTCTATTCTGCGTCTTAAGCCGCACGTACCAAGTTTCATCGCTTTACCCATCTTCGGTAATGAATTATCGCACTTTTTCGGGGTTTCGAAATTTTCGATATCGAAAAAGTGGGCGTGATTGTAGTCCAATTTCGTTCATTTTAAATAGCGATCTGAGATAAGCGCCCAAGAACCTATATACCAAATTTCGTCAAGATACCTCAAAATTTACTCAAGTTATCATGTAACGGACCGACGGACATGGCTCAATCAAATTTTTTTTCGATACTGATGATTTTGATATATGGAAGTCTATATCTATCTCGATTCCTTTATACCTGTACAACCAACCGTTATCCAATCGAAGTTAATATACTCTGTGAGCTCTGCTCAATTGAGTATAAAAAAAGTAAAGTAATATATTATAAAATAAAATAAATAATACAAAATAAAATTAAAATAAAAATTAATTGAAAAAATTTATAAAATTAAATTAAAAAAAAAAAAAAATAAACAAATTTTATAAAATATAACAAAACCAAACCATGCTGCCTAATTACACCACTGAGGATCTCGTAGCGGTGGCCGTTGAGCAAAAGAATAAGCAGGCATTTATCCTGGTGTCCTGCTACATGGCCCATGCTGCGGAGGTCCCACCGATGGAGTGCAAAAGGCTAGTACAGGAGGAAGGGCGCAAAGGGCGGTTGGTCATAGGCGCAGTTGCAAATGCGCACCACAATGCGTGGGGAAGAGCAGATACGAACGAGAGAGTCGAATCTCGGTTTTGTTACATCCTGCAAACCAATTTGTAGATAGCCAACAGGGGAAATGTCCCTACATACATTGGTCCAACATCCAGCAATGTTCTGGATATTACATTGAGCTCCGAGCGTGATATATCAAGGTATGATTGGATGGTTCTTGATAGACCATCCTTCTCCGACCATGCGTATATCAGCTTCAACATCCCCCTAAAGAGGGTAGAGAAGGGAGGAACCTTTAGAAACCCTAGGTCAACGAACTGGACTAAATTCCATAAACATGTAGAAACAAAACTGGGACAACCCAAAGAGGTTGCTAATGTAGAGGAACTGGAGGAGTCGAATGAATTCCTAACAAGGACGCTTATGACTGCGTATAACAAAGCCTGCCCTCTAAGAAGATTCGGGGGAAAAGTAAAGCCGCCATGGTGGAACAATAAGCTGAGTCTTCTAAGAAGACAAGTAAAAGAAATGTTTAAGCTTGCAAAGACCGCGGAAAGCGAAGCGTGTCGGGACGAGTACAGGGATCTACTGAGGATCTGCACGCGTGAAATTACCAGGGCGAAGAGAAACTCATGGAAAAGTTTCTGTACGGACATAGAGTGCTCCAGCGAAACAGCACGGGTTGAAAAAAGTCCCAGCAAGGGGAAACATAGTCCAGGGACTAATAAAGAAAGAGAACTGGGAATGGTCACGTAATAGTGAGGAATCCCTTGAGGTGCTTCTCGATACACATTTCCCATCGGGAGACGGTTTAGAAGAGCAAGCAGACATCACTCACACTTCGATCACGGAGCTAGTAGTGCCGGGCTTGGTGACCGATACCAAGATCGAGTGGGCAGTGAAGACGTTTTCTAAGTTTAAATCACCGGGCCCAGATGGTATATTCCTGGCCATGCTACAAGTCTCAGGTAGGGCGGTCGTGGAATGGCTTAAAATAATATTCGATGGCTGCATATGACTGAATCATGTACCGCACTCTTGGAGAACTGCTCGTGTAGCTTTTCTACCAAAGGCGGGGAAGATCGGTCACCTGTATCCCAAAGACTATAGACCCATTAGCTTAACATCATTTCTGCTCAAAACTTTTGAGAGGCTGATAAATGTGTACATAAAGTCCAACGTGGATGAAAAGCTGCTCTCCACAACACAGCATGTGTACACCTAAGGCAAGTCGGTAGACACCGCGTTGCATAGGGTGGTAATAAGCATAGAGAAATCCCTGGAATATAAGCAGTATTCTCTAGGAGTCTTCTTGGACATTGCCGGGGCTTTCAATAATGTTGCAAAATGGGCGATTATGGATGGTCTTAATTACATTAAAGTACATCCTGCCTTAATCAGATGGATCGGCTGCATGTTAAATTGCAGAAAGATTACATTACAATGGAGATTGTACGAGGCCACGAAATCAGTGGACAGGGGCACGCCGCAGGGAGGGGTGCTATCACCTCTGCTGTGGACGCTGGTCATCAACCAACTGCTCAGGTAATTCGATGAGGGACCCGTAAAACTTACGGCTTACGCAGATGACGTTGCAATTGTCATAAGTGGGAAGTGCCTTCCAACGATTAGTTCTTTTATGGATCGGGCGCTTCGCGATATTCATACCTGGGCATCTAATGTCGTATTGAAAGTCAATGTGGAGAAGACGGATATGGTCTTGTTTACAAAGAGGTGCAAGGTCCCAAATTGTACCAGGCCTAAGTTAGGAGAGGTGACGTTACAGGAGAAACCTTGCACAAAAGATCTAGGAATTATCCTAGACAGTAATCTTTCATGGAAGCTCAACGTGGAGGAGAGGGTCAAGAAGGCCTCAACGGAACCCTATGCATGTAAAAGAATGCTGGGGTGTACGTGGGGCCTATCGCCCTCTCTTTCTCATTGGGTTTTTACAGGGATTGTAAACCCTATTCTGTACTATGGAGTTCTTGTTTGGTGGAAAGCCACACAAAAAACAATATACCTCAAAAAATTAGAGGGGGTATGCAGACTATCGATGCTTAGCATTACGGGAGCCCTGAAAACAACCCCGACGGCTGCACTGTATGCCATTTTGCACATCCCACCTGTAGACCTGGTAGCAAAGAACAAAGCGTTAACGACCGCAACCAGGCTCGGTGCTTCGGGGCAGCTTGAGCGCCGATCATATGGCCATAGTAGTATAGCGTCATCAATCACAAGACGAACAGACTACATGATTCCCTATCTGCGGGAGATCTTAAGGCCACAATAGAGGTTGACGGTTGGCGCAAGGGTGCGTAAATGGCGGATGAGGCGATACATGTGTACATCGATGGTTCCAAAGTAGTGGAAGGAGTAGAGTCTGCGGTATACTGCGCTGATCCGGAAATAAGCAGATCCTACAGGCTGCCGGATTACTGTAGCGTTTTCCAAGCGGAAATATTAGCCGTAACCAAAGCAGTAGAAACCCTGGAAGAGAATAGCTTAAGCTGCAACCGTGTTAACTTTTATATTGACATTCAAGCAGCAATTAAGGCAATAACCTCGCATAGCACAGCATCTAAATGCATGTTAGAGTGTAAGCTGTCTCTGGAGAGAATCGGGACAGGGAAGAAGCATACATCTATATTGTGTCCCAGGGCATATGGGAATAGATGGGAATGAAAAAGCGGACAAACTAGCTAAAAAGGGCGCATCCTTTGAAGCTTGCTCCGCAGATGTCCCAGTTAGATTGGGCGAGATTAAGCGAAGTCGAGAGGTGCACATGATCGACCAAGCGGGAAAGGAGTGGGTTCAAGCGCGGGGCTGTAAAGTGTCGAAGATTATGTGTAGGTCTTACAACCTTAGACTAATACAGTTGCTCCTATCATTAAAAAGAGAGGACTGTAGACTCATGGCGGGTTCTGACTGGACACTGCCTTCTGGCGTCACATGCCTTTAAACTAGGCTTGGTCAGTGATAGTAGATGTAGGAAGTGCGGGTTGGAGGAGGAAACGATCGAGCACGTTCTGTGCTCGTGCCCTGCACTTGCCAGGCTAAGACTCCAGCTATTAGGAGTGATACAGCTGTCAGATCTAGAAGCAGCAAGTGGCTTAAGTCCTAGGAAGCTTCTAGTATTTGCCAAAAGGACGGAGTTATTTTATAACATAGGTTCTGGTTTTTGATAGGGTTTTTCAGTTTGGTCGTTAAAACAAACTTCTGGTAACACTACGGAAACAATCAGTCTATGTGAGGTCCTCATGGACCGGCCAGTTCAACCTACCTAGCTAACAAAACCAACTAAAAAGTTATAAGAAAATGTAATTATATAAAAAAAAATAAAATAATACAAAATAAAATAAATTAAAGAAAAATTAAATGAAATTAAATTAAATGGAAGAATGTTAAAAGTGATAAAATAAAATAAAAAAAATTGTCTAAATAAAAAACGAAATATATAAAATAAAAATAAAGAAATAAAATCAAACAAGAAATAAAATTAAATAAGATAAAATAAAATAAAATGAAATAAAAATGAATAAAATTAAATTAAATAAAACTAAGTAAAAGAAAATAAAATAACATAACATATAATAAAATAAAAGAGATAAATTGAAATGAAATAAGTTAAAATATAATAACAAAAAATTAGGTTAGATCAAAGAGGTAAAAAAAAAATAAAATAATTAAATTGACCTAAAAAATTTCTTTTAATAAAACTAACTAAACTAAGCCATTATCTCTTTTAATTTTTTTATTTTTTTTATTTTTTGTTGCGCAGTGTATAATATATGTATCTACTTAATTTGTACGAGCATAATATATCAATCATGCTGCTTTGTTCACCGTTTTCTCTTTCACTCACCGCTAAAGCACTTTAAATTGACATTAAGTTCTTTCGCTATTGTATTTCATCAAAGAGTTGTCATTCATTGTACTTGACGTACAATTGGCATGAGTAATTTGTACTCATCAATCATTGGCTCGGATATCTAATATTTACTTACCTATTCGCATGCTATGAAATAAAAAAAGATAAACAAAATATCAACATAAAAAATGAATAACAATGGCTTCAACTATTTTTGTAGGTATTTAATTTGCTGTGGTAATTGCGCGTGCGTAGCTGTTTATGCATAAATATGTATGTACTAAAAGATGTACAGAACTGTTTCTTACATGCGCGTTAAACAATACTTTAATTGTTTTTGAAATTGTTTGTACATTAGCAACATTAGTGTGATATTTCAGCCTTTCAATTGGTTTTCCCCTCATCAATATTTTGTTAAGTGGCCAATAACACCTACGCATGGTGAGTTAGAATAATAAACTACTAAGGAATGTGGCAGAGTATATGGATATATAAAAACATAGATTTGTAGATCAGGGGCCCACGAAAAGCATCATCTTTAAGAAGCATCCAAAAGTCGTTGAATAAAAATAATATTTTTTTTTCAAAAGCAACACTATATAAAGGATATCACTTTCGATGCGAAGTTTTTTACGTTTTAAGTACGCACGAACCGCATGTCCACCACTGTGTAGAGTGCATCGTTTTGAAAAAAAAAAGATTTTCTGAAACTTATCTCTGCATAAAGCTGCCAAAGAAACACCGAATGCTAATTTTGATTTTTCAAATATGTATTTACAAAAATTTCTAGGTACCACTCGATTTCTTTTGACTGCTCTATTTTATAAGCGACTTCACTATAGCAGTAAGTTCAATTGAATAGCATTAGTACCTATTTATATGTCACCGATGGTATAAAATTTCAAATCAGACGACTTTCAGAATAAGTGTAAGGAAAGACGGTAAAGAGCCACGACCGCCTTTCAACTTATTTCATCCAGGCGCATGATGCCTGATAAAACCGAATTTAGCGCAAGTAAAGAAAAACTGCTAAGCCGTCTCATGTTCCTTAGAGAGGGAAGGCAAGTAAGAGACAAATCCTTTTTGCCAGTTGACTGTTTGACCCTACTTTGGACTGGGAAATCTGGATTTTAGTTGCTTAATACGATAATCACGTCTTATCTCGACTATGTTCTGTCCTTCAGCCGGCGTGAGTATATACAGAGTAAAGCTGTTTTTTTTTTTAAACTCAGCGTGCTTTGCACACAGAGTATATTAGCCTTGATTGCATAGCGGTTGGTTGTACAGGTATAAAGGAATCGAGATAGATATAGACTTCCATATATCAAAATCATCAGTATCGAAAAGAAATCGGATGAGAACCACGCCCACATTTTATATATATATAACATTTCGGAAAACACACAAAACCTGATTATTTAGTAAATAATACACCTAGAATGTTGAAATTTGACATGTGGACTGACATTGAGACTCTTGATAAAAAATTTGAAAAAAAAAATATTTTTAAATGGGCGTGGCACCGCCCACTTGTGATAAAATCAATTTTACAAATATTATTAATCATAAATCAAAAACCGTTAAAGCTATCGTAACAAAATTCGGCAGGGAGGTTGCCCTTACTCTAAGGAATGCTTTGAAGACAAATTAATGAAATCGATTAAGGACCACGCTCACTTTTATATAGAAGATTTTTAAAAGGGTCGTGGACGAATAAAATAAGCTATATCTTTGCAAAAAAGCGCTTATTATCAATGGTATTTCAATTCCCAAGTGGATTTATAACAATAAATAGGAAGAACTTTAAATTTAAAAAAATGGGCGTGGCACCGCCCCTTTTATGACTAAGCAATTTTCTATATTTCGGAACCATAACTCGAAGAAAAATTAACATATCGTATTGAAATTGTGTACACATATTTTTCTTATAGCAGAAAATATTTCTAGTTAAAATGGACGGGATCGGTTAAAGACCACGACGACTTAGATATAAAACAAGTTTAAAAGGGTCGTAGACTAGAACAATAAGCTATAGCTTAGCAAAAAATAGTTTTGAATCAATGATATCTCATTTATCAAGTTTTATTGTAAGAGGAAATGGGGAGATATTTTTTTTAAACGGGCGATGCCACGTGTTATGTAGAAAAGTAATTTATCTGAAATGAAATGTGCAATTGAAGCTCACGCTGATTATGTAATGTTCGGTTACACCCGAACTTGGGTACTTTTACTTGTTTCAGCTAAGATTTTTATACGTAACTTTTTACTTGTAAGACGTTAGAAAGATTGTATAACTGAACATAAGAAAAAAAAAAAAAACGAAATTGAGAATTGAGATTAAATAAGATAGTAATGAAAAAGGTAATGAAAAGGAAGATAAAAAGGATTAGAAAGAAGTCCAGGAAGAAAAAACATAATTATGATATGACAAGTTCGGGATCATATCATTGGTAATGACAATGTTTATTGTGATAGTGATATTAATCAAGTGAATTCGAAGGCAATGGGATGGCAAAGATGAAAACGTAATACGAAAGTTATTTCAAGGGCGTCTTTCTAAACCGACATCTGAAGAGAGTTTTAAAGAAAACTGTAAGCCAATTTTCAAGACGATTTTAACGGCGAATGCTAATTCATAAGGTCCTATAGTCCTATCAGGTGTATTATGCGAAACCGTGAACCGATTGATTGGACCTTATCAGTGCGGCTTCAGACTTGGTATATCTACCATCAACCAGGTTTTAACTATGCCCCAAAACCTCGGTAATGCCAAAAAAAAGCATGGAATCATACTTCACGTATTTGTCGATATTAAAGCCGCCGTTGATAACACGAAAAGGAGCTGCCTATATGCCACTATGTCTGAACTTGGTTTCCCCGCAAAACGCATACGGCTGCGCTAAATGAAGTTGAGTAACACCATCAGCACAGTCGGAATTTGTAGGGACTTCTCCGAGGCATTTGAAACTAAACGGAGTTATAATTTCATGTTGGAGAAAATAATACAAGCTGCATAACTAAGCCGCTCTGAAACAATATTCTTTAAAGCGTGTAATTACTGGCGCATGCTGACGACATTAATATGATCGGCCTAAATACCAGCGCCGTAAGTTCTGATTATTCGAAACTGGAAAAGGTGGCAGAAAGGTGTGTTTGATGGTTAATGAGGGCAAAAGCAAGAACTTGATATAATCAGGCAAAGTGTCAGCGCACTCACGCCCTGATAATGATTCAACTGTTGCTGCATTAATTTCGAATAAGTAAGCGACTTTGTGTATTTGGTAACCAGCATTAATACAAACAACAACATCAGCTTTGAAATCCAGCGAAGAAGCACTCTTGCCAATAAGTACTACTTTGTGATAAGTAAACAATTGAAAAGTAAAGCACTTTCTCGGCATACGGAAATCATGCTTTAAAAGTCATCCGTCCTGATTTATGGTGTTGAAGCATGGACACTGACAATATTTGATGAGGCCCGCTTTTGGAGATTTCGCGAGAAAAGTTCTTCGAAAGATTTACGAACCTCTATGCGTTGGCGATGGCGATTACCAAAAAAAGGCACAGACATAGTGAGGCGAATTAAAACGCTTGCTAAGGTAGCCTGGGTCATGTTATGCGAATGACAGATGATCCTTAGTATAAAAAAGTATTTCTATCGGTACGATTTAAATTGCCTTGAAGTGGCCCATTGGCGCCTGGTAACCCAGTGCAGAAACTACTGAGGTGTCTGGTTTAAACGCTTAAGCGGAAAAAAGTAAAGTTCCTTTTTATTGAACAAGAAACTATAGCATTTCCAGTTGTAAATGAGAAAGAGTCAGAAGAAAATGCGAAAGCGTCACCTCGATATGAGAATAGTCACTGGTAAATAAGAAAGCGTCAAATCAAATTTCGATAGCGTCAATTGTAATTCTAAATGAGAATAATCAATTGTTAATACGAAAGCCTTATATGGAAACGGGATTAGTCAATTTTAAATGTAAAAGCGTCATATGGAAATGAGAATAGTCACTTGTTTACGAAATTTCGAAAGCGTAAATTGAAATTGAGTTGTAAATGAGAACGGACAATTGTTAATGTGACAGCGTTATATGAAAATGAAATTAGTCAACTGTTAAAGCGAAAGTGTCATATGGAAATGAGAATATTCATTTGTAAATATAAAGGCATCAAATGAAAATGCGAAAGCGTAATTTGTTATTGACAATATAAAAATGGTAATAAAGATAAGCTTTGTATGTGGTAAGGGACATATCCTCTAACGAAAATAACACTTGATGTGAAATATTCTATGATCCGACTGATATATCTTGGAGTGAGAGAGCATTTCCATGGAACGACGTTGAGGGCTGGTATGCTCCCAAGCAGTCTCCTTCAGTTGCTGATCTCTTCGCTTCCATCCACCGATTAATCTACATAAATATTGCAACAATTGCTCTAAATTGCATATGCTTGACAGTGGTGGTATGATAATGTGTCCCAGAACCTATGTTTATTACTTTTCCCTAGAGAGTGTCGATGGAGATCAGCATTGGCGAGCACAGTGCAAAACACAGCACTTCCGTTTGGCCATTTTTAGCATCAGCTAACGCTGACTCGATTCTCGAACAGCATGGCCCATCAAAACTAGGTGGTTTAAATCATTCGCCTACTTCTCCGATCAGTGACAAACTGACCTTACTGAAGTAACGCATGCACTCATGTTTAACGGTCCCTATGCCGGTTGATCGACGACACTCCGGACACCGATACTGGAAAACTGGAAATGGTGTAGTCAGCAATTTAATGCTTCCCTGATATTGAAAATAGTATACTACTACATAGTCTTGATATTTTAGCTTTATAAAAGACAGCTGTAATGTGGTCTGAATATAAATATAGATAATTCGCTATTATATCAGTGAAGGTGTGAGAAATTTTTCACATGACAATGAGTGCCATTTATGATTACTTAAATGCTTTTTAAATTACTCGTTTCGTAAGCTGATTAACACAATATTTCTATTAAATATTTACAATAGTCATAATTGTTATTGAAAGTCACGACGTGATGGGCGTGCTTGACATATCTCAATATCTTTCTGATTATTTATGAAAAAAGTAAAAGATAAAATGATGTGTATAAGTACTAACTATTTTAATCGTTGACTGCATTAAGTTAGTAGCTTATGGGGTGGTTTTGAAGTGAGATTAACATATTGTGCATTTATTTATACCCACTAATCTTTTTACATTCAGCGTGCTTTGCACACAGGATAAATTTACTTTGGTAACATAACTGGTAGATCGTAACGGCATAAACGAATCGGGAGAATATAGACTTCCACGTATGAAATTCACCTGGAATGTGGAAATTTGATGTGTGTACTGATATAGAGAGTCTTGATAAAAAATTTTGAAAATGGGCGCGGCACCGCCCACTTGTGAAAAATAAATTTTACAAATATTATTAGTCATAAATCAAAACCCGTTAAACCTCTCATAACAAAATACGACAGAGGTTGCCTTTACTATAAAGAATGCTTCGAAGAAAAATTAACGAAATCGGTTAAGGACCACGCCCACTTTTATATAAAAGACTTTCAAAAGTGTCATAGACGAATATAATGAGCCGTACCTTTGCGAAAAAGAGCTTAATATTAATGTTGTTTTACTTTCTAAATGGAATTTTAACAAAAAGTTAGAAAATACTAAAATTTTGAAAATGAACGTGGCATTGCCCCATTTTTGACTAAGCAGTTTTATATATTTCGGGAGCCATAACTCTAAGAAAAATTAGCATATCGTAATAAAATTGAGAAAACATATTTTCCTTACAGCAAAAAAACTATTATATTTATTAAAGAGAAAATACAATCGTTTTAAGCATTTCCTTTATATAAATGAACAAATATCAGCGAAAAATGTGTCCTTATATAGAGACATATTCTTGCTGAACTTTGCCATTAAAATTTTTACATAGAAATTTTAAAAATAGTTATGAGAAATACGAAAACCATTCAAAGAGTTTACTCGGCCCAATGTCACGTAGACCTGGCTTTTGACGAAAAATTCACCACTGCGTTATCCACCGTACACCCTTTTACCCATTTTGTGAGCTGCGCAGGCCCAACACAGTATAATAATCGAACGTAAGATTCGCTCCGTTCCGTACGATTTTTCTAAATATCTCAATCCGTGCGCCCTTAGCGAAACTTTTTGTTATATATTTTATACTGTCAGCGGCCTCTGAATTAATTTTGAAATTTCAAATATCTAGCTGACCGAGAAGTTACTTAAAAACCAATCTCAAAACTGCAAATTTCCAAATTCTTATCTAATTATTTCGAACCTTGCGCCACCTAACGGAATTTTTATCTACATTGGTTGCATTGCCTTAGTGTCTCTGTGAAGTTTCATGTTTGGATCTCAAGGAGAATCTTCTTAAAAATCTATATAAAAATTCTATAAAAAAATTTTTCAAACTCTCATCTAAATATTTGGATCCGAGAACCACTTACGGAATTTTTTCTCCTTTTGTTCCTTTGTTACGGTGTCTTAACCTATCTGTAAATTTATACGTTTGTAGTTCAATGAGAAATTACTTAAAAATAGATCGCAAGATTCCCTCCCTTCCTTATGATTTTCTCAATCTGTGCGCCCCCTAGCGAAACTTTTTGTTATGCGTTTTATATTGTCATCGGCCTCTGAATTAAGTTTGAAATTTCAAGTCTCTAGCTCACCAAGAAGTTACTTAAAACCGATCTCAAAATTCCAAATTTCCAAATCCTTATATAATTATTTTGAACCGTGGGCCACACTACGGAATTTTTTTTCCTTTTGTTCCTTTGTCACGGTGTCTTAACCTATCTTTGAAGTTTCACGTTTTTAGCTCAATGAGGAGTTACTTAAAAATCATTGCAAGATTTGTATTGAAAATGCGGAAAAACATTCAACCGACTTAATATAAAGGAAATAAAAATGTACGGTATTGTTTAAAAGCCACGCTCACTTTTATGTATACAGAATGTTTAAAAGGGGGCGTAGACTAGAATAATAAGCTACGTTTTAGCGAAAAATAGCCCTTTTTAAATGATATTTCACTTACCAAGTTTTGTTGTAGGAGGAAATTAGGAATTTTTTTAAATGGGCGGTGCCACGCCCATATTTCGATCAAGCATTACACAATATTTCTAGAGCCTCATAAATAAATAGTAACAAAATTCGAAAAAGTTATTTATCTGAAATTAACTGTACAATTGAAACTCACGCGGATTATATAATGCTCGATTACGCCCGAACACAGATACCCTTACTTGTTATGATGCCAATTAATTAAAAAAAATTGTGTGTAGTAAATAATTCAGTGTCAAATAATGTGTAAAAACTTTTCAAATTGCTTTTTTATGAACCGCCACACAATATAAAATTCTAATAAATGAAAAAGTAATTAAAATTATTAATTGATATCCCTCTTAATACAAATAGGTATTTGTTGTTTTAAAACGCGCGTAAATCATATGTAAGTTAATACCTCACGTTTGGATTTAAGTAACATAGAGATATATACCAACATTCTGGTTTATGTACCTGTCGACCCTAACTTTCTATTGTAAGTAATCTTCTTTTTGGGTTTTTTTTTTTACGAACTATCATAAGATAAACTTTGCAGCACTCTCTGATGAAATTAAACATTTAAGACCACTTTATTAATTAGTTTATCTCCTTTTTCTCTTGATATGTCTTATGTGCATATGTAAATTATTTAAACATTTCCATATGACACAAATACCACATATCATGCCGTGGTGAGATGACAGAAAAACAAGCACAAGTGTATTTGAAGCAACGCAACGTGCGCATGCGCAACTGCAAAGCAATTAAATCTAATCATACTAATGAGTTTCAAGTATACAAAATGCATTTGCATAGTAAATGATGTGATCAGTGAAGAAAATAAATATGGAATCAAGAAAGAATTTAAAAACAACGACTAATTATGCACATATATACAAACATAAATTAGTATTTTAAGAGCTGTTTTGGGAACTGTGTGAGAGTTTAAAGCAGAGGTGCACAACGCCAGCAGAACTTCGAATTTAAACGCAAAAATTCTTCATTTTTGGTATGTGTGTACAGCGAAGGTTAAGTTGAACTGGTCTGTCCATGAGGACCTCACATAAACGGAATGAGTTTGTAGCGTTACCAGAAGTTTATTTTAACGACCAAACTGAAAAATCCTATCAAACTCCAGGTGTTATATTATAAAATAACGCTGTCTTCTTAGCAAATACTATAAGTTTTATAGGACTTAAGTCACTTTCTGCTTCAAGATCTGACAGCTGGGTAGCGCAGGGCACGAGCACAAGACGTGTTCGATCGTTTCTTTCTCCAACACGCACTTCCTACATCTGCCATCACTGACCAAGCCCAATTTAAAAGCATGTGACGCCAGAAGGCAGTGTCCAGTCAGAGTACTCATTATGAGTGTACAGTCTTCTTTTTTTAATGATAGAAGCAATTTTGTTAGTCTAAGGTTGTAAGAACTACACATAATTTTCGACACTTTGCAGCCCGCGCTTGTACCCAAGCATTTCCCGCTTGTTCGATCATGTGCACCTCTCTTAATCTCGACCACTCGAATTGGGACCTCACGCAGCAAGCTTCAAGGGATGCGCCCTTTTTAGCTAGTTCATCTGCTTTTTCATTCCTATCTATTCCCATATGCCCTGGCACCCAATATAGATGTATGTTTCTCCCTATACCGATTCTTTCCAGATACTGCTCACACTATAACAAACTTCTAGATGCTGTGCTATTCGAGATTATTACCTTAAATGCTGTTTGGCTGTCAACATAAAAGTTAACACGGCTGCAGTTTATCCTATTCTGTTCCAGTGTTTCTACTGCTTTGGTTTCTGCTAATACTTTCGCTTGTAAAACGGTACAGAGATCTGGCAGCTTGTAGGATTTGTTTTTTCCGGATCAGCATAGTATACCGCATACCCTACTTCTTCCACTACTTTGGAACCATCCGTGTACACATGTGAGCACCCTTGTGCCAAATGTCCACCTCTATTGTGACCTTAAGAACCCCCCTCGAAGCGCAGATACGGAATCAGCTAGTCTGTTCGTCCTGTAATTGATGACGCTATACTACTATGGTCATATCGTCTGCGCTCAAACTTCCACGAGGTACTATGCCTCGTTGTGTATTCGGATACATGCACCAAAACTATAGAAGATTCACAGTTTCTGAGTCAAAATAAATTTCATAATTGTTTCAGCATTGTAAAATAAAATAATCAACTGTTTTCTTCTGTAGCCAAACTAATAGCCTGAACTAATCGGAAACACTGCTTGCTGGGTCAGACTGGGTATGCACATTTTTCACACAAAGCGTTAGCTGGGTCTACGACGTAAGACAACAAAAAATAAACCGTGCTATTAAAAAAATTTGAAATTCTGTAAAGGTAGATCCCAATGCAAAATTTGGGAAGCAACCTTAATATCTATATATAAGTTCAGGGCCTATGGTGTGGTAGGCGTCGCCATAAACGCTCTCAGTATCTTCGGCCTGAAGTAGAGAGTAGTTTTGTATTTGTTTTAAAAAGTATTGCAAAATTGTCTTTATTTTGACTACTTTGGGAGTAGTACTTTATAATTATACTTCACTAATAGCGTGTTTAAATCAAAATGATTGGTTATCGCTCGCTTCTCGTTCACCTATTTCTCACAACGTCTAGACTCTTCACGAACATGCCTTCTGGAACAGTTGTTTCTCATAATTGGTTATTTAGCTATATACATGTATATCTGTAGTTTATATGTTTCTTCTAGATATATGCGTGTGTATGTGTGAGTAACAGCTTGTCTGCTGACTACATACATATGTGTATGTGAAATAATCTCTTCGCTTCGCTGATTATGTGTGTGGAATATTATTCCTTGCCTCGTACATAAGTGTGGTTGCTTGCTTTAATGTGTGCATTTACATAAGTGTGGCTACTTGTTTTCTTGTTGTTGTGATTATTTACTAACATCACAGTGAAGCTTAATTTTCGCCCACCCTGTTGTAGGTGTCAATGCATTGCTTTCGTAAAAAAGAACGTTTATTAGGCAGTCATTAATTTTAAATAAAAATGTCATATTACTTTCAAGACATTCCTGATAATAAATAATTGCAGTAAAGTGATGTGTTATTGATAAAAAAAAAAAATCATCAATTTTGTTAAATAGAATTTCAATATGATTAATTTTAATTAATAGGTACTAACTATTTTCTATTCTCTACACAATTTCAGGCAGTATGTCACTAAATCTCGTTTTCTTTCTTTTTCAAATTACAGAATATATTAGAAAAATTCAACCCAGGTGCACGACAACTCATCTCCACGGGCAAGGGATATTTAAAGGCATTACATGGTGAGTAAATAATTAAATTCTATGTATGATTGTATGAATGTGTGAGTTAACAAAAATACACAAATGTGAAACGTTGACAATAAAAATAAATTTATTGCATCATTACTGCAAAAACATTTTCAGCTAAATTTCTAAATGTTTTTTTGTTTGTTATATTTTCGTAATCCATAACCACGCACAGGTGCTGCATCTGCGTCACGTCTTTTCAATGAAGCATTAGCCAAACTGGCAATGAATGCACAACAAAGTGGGACGAGCGATATTGGTGAGTATAGAAAAACAAAATTTATAAAATCTCTTAAGGCAAACAAAAAGTAAGTCAAAGTATTTGTACACTAAAACTCAAGGCGAGTTCTGTACCAGGTGTTGTTATCTCAACAGCTGATTGCTTCTTCCTGATTATTTTCCATACAATGCCTTGGTACAGCAATTGGCGGAACCATACAAGATGGCAGGACGGTGACATACCTACAGACAAAAATTAACCTTCCAGTTACTTTGTTTTTATAAATCGATGGACTAATGTCCAAATCGTATTGCGCCGGAAGTTTATGTATCAAATCATATTAAAAACAAATCAGCTGTCCCCGTGCTGCCACTTTGTATAGTTCTGCCATTGCACAGAAAGAAGTCAGTGAAACGATAACAATGAAAATTTTACTTTGATTTGACATTTTTAAGCACATTGGAACCCGACGACAGTTCAACGTGAGGGGAAAAAAACTTTGCTAGGTGTTCCAGGGATCGTGAAAATTCTAAAAAAAACCATGAAGTTGGGAATTTCTCTTTCGAGTTTTAAGGAACTTCCCGATAACTCAATCTGGGATTTTTAACAAAGATTTGAGCTCCACTGGGTTGCAATATTTAGTTTTGTCGATGGGACAGGGATCAAGATATTTAGTGATTTTTAGAAAGTCCACTTACGAAAAGTGGGACCGCTAATTGAGTAACTCCCCGTAGAGCTAAATTCTTGAAATATATATTGTTACGAATATTAGCAAAACTAAGGAGTGCTGCCAGCTCTAAGCCGATCTAAGCAGTGACGTGAATGCACATCAATAATTCAATCATTATGTATCTACATAAACGAATCAATAATTGCGTCTACACATATGTACACATTCCGACGAGCAGCATTTACATACAAGGCAGCGAGAGATGAGATGTCACACACCGATGAATTTACTTATACGCTTATGTGTGTGTGGGAGACTGTAAACTACAAACACATGCATATACCTTATCTGAGTTGTCACAAGAGAGAGCAATAATTTGTGCACGTAGTTGTGGCTGGCGATTTTGTAGCCGAAACAACTAGTAACTTCTGGAAATCGAAGAGCCTAGAAGTATGCAGCGTAAACTATAAAAGCGATGCAGGCGAGTAAGAAGTAATTCAGTTTGATTTGAGTTGTCAAGCAGTTTGATTAAGACGATATCTAGCGAGCAATAGCAGTGTTATTTTGAGTAGTGGAGTTTCATTGAGCTATCAATCAGTGTGGTTATTCAGCAAGCTATTCGTTGCACAGTTTGTTATTGTGAAGTACTTTAATAAAGGCCATTTTGCATTATTACAAATTGGAGTTATTTATTCAACAGTTTAGCGATACGAACGTTGGCAGTAGATTGCAAATAAGAGCATTTGCAGTAAATTCGTTACAATTGGTGTCAGAAGTGGGATTGTTGAATAAATTCCAGAGGACAACAAGGACATGGCAAAGTTCAGTGAATTGAAGATCCAGCAACTGAAGAGGGAGTTGGAGAGCCGTGGATTGAATACAAGCGGCGTTAAACTTGAACTTCAGGCACGGCTACGGGAGGCAATGGAAGTAGAAGGAATTGACGTGGAAGAGTATGACTTTCATCTTGATGGCGAGGAAATAACAAAAATGGAAGAGACAGTTACGCAGACAGTTACGAGCACAGACTTGAACATGATTTTGGCTGCAATATCTGCTCAAACATCGACAATGGCATCTCAACTGGAATCACAGGAGACACGTATAACATCCAAGATGGAAACTCAACTGGAAGAACAGAAAACATATATGGCATCCAAGATGGAATCACAGGAGACACGTATAACATCCAAGATGGAAACTCAACTGGAAGAACAGAAAACATATATGGCATCCAAGATGGAATCACAGGAGACACATATTGCAGAAATGTCGTCAGAAATAACATCGAAGATAGAAGCACAAGAAACACGGATATCCGAAATGTCGGCGCAAATTTCAGCACAGATATCATCGCAGATCTCTGCTCAACTGGAAGAGCAAGAAGGACGAATTTCCTCGAAGTTGGAGGCGCAAGATACAAAAATTTTACAGTTTGAAGAAAAAATCGAGGCCGAGGTGGATGCTTTGAGAGGACGTATCGAGCAGTTGCAACTAAATCGCCCAGCAGTTTCAACGAGTAATCCAAAGGTAAAGACACCATCCTTTGACGGTTCTGTTCCTTTTCAGGTCTTTAAGCTACAGTTTGAGAAGACCGCAGCAGTGAACCAATGGAATGCTGAAGATAAAGTTGCAGCTCTGTTCGTGGCACTGAAAGGGCCTGCCGCGGAAATCTTACAGACTATTCCAGAGTACGAACGGAACAGTTATGACGCATTGATGGCTGCTGTAGAACGGCGATACGGAAGCGAACACAGGAAACAGATATTTCAAATAGAATTGCAAAACCGCTACCAAAAAGCTAACGAGACTTTGCAGGAGTTTGCTTCGGACATTGAAAGATTGGCTCATCTTGCAAATGCGGATGCACCCGTGGAATCCACGGAAAGAGTGAAGATTCAGAGCTTTATAAATGGCATACGGGACGTCGAAACGAAGCGAGCCACATACGCGAACCCAAAGCAAACATTTTCTGAAACGGTATCCCATGCATTGACTCAGGAAACGGCGTCATTATTGAGTAAACCAGCATACAAAGCTCATCGTGTGGAAGTAGAAAGGCCGGAGTGGGTAGACACAATTTTGGAAGCACTAAGGGGATCTCAACAGAAGAATGCCGGAGTTATTACATGTTTCAAGTGCGGCAACCCATGTCACATTGCACGTCATTGCGATCTTGGTCCTAATAGTTCCAACAATATGGGTGGCCGTAAACGCAAAGCTGGCGGAAATGAGCAAGAGCGTGTCGAAAGTAAAGAACGAAAACTTGCCCCGGCTGTTGAATGTCCTGTGATATCTGTGTCGCAGATTGGAAGGAAATCAAGCAATCTTACCATCAGAGGGAATGTGGATGGTAAAGAGCGTGTACTGACTGTAGATACGGGGGCATCTCATTCCTTGATTCGATCTGATTTGGTCTACAGGGGAATAAAGTCATTACCTGGAGCGAGGTTGCGTACGGTCACAGGCGAATATAACCAAGTTCAGGGAGAAGTAATATGTGAAGTCCTAATTGGGAAGGTCATGGTTCTACACAAATTCGTTGTGGCGGAGATCGTTGATGAAGTTATATTGGGAGTGGATTTCTTGGTTGACCATGACATCAAGATCGATATGCAGAGAAGGGTGATGCATTATGAGAACCAAGATGTGCCACTTAACTTCAGTTTGGAAAAAGGGTTCAGCAGTAAGCGAGTGCTGGTCGAGGAGATTCGACAGAGACCACGAAAGTCAAGGAAAGTAGATCGAGCAAAGGTTGATGGATCGAATGTGCCAAATAAAGCGAAATTAAAAGTACCTGCGAGGAAAAGACCGGCATCAACAAACCCTAATGGACGCACTAAATTCACTGAAAGAATTTTTCAGAAAGAATGCAAGGATGATTTCAAGCCAGCGCGCACTTTTGTTGGGAAACGTCGGAACGATACTGAGTATGTGAAGCCAATCCGTCAAGAACAAGCTCTACAAAGTAGTTCTTCATTGGCCAAGCAACAGAGTGCGAGAGAACGATCCAGAATAATGAGTAGTAAGATGGAACACAGGTACGACAGGGAAAATAATTTGGAAGGTTTCCGGAATGGAGATTTGGTACTGTTAAACAACCCACAACGAAAAAAAGGTTTGTCCCCGAAATTGCAGTGTAACTGGGAAGGCCCATACAAAGTTGTAAAACGGATCAACGATGTAGTGTACCGCATACAAACCACTACCAAACCACGAACCAAAATGAAAGTGGTTCATTTGGAGAGATTAGCAGCGTTTAGATCGAGAGATTTGTCTGATCGGGACGATCAGACTTAGGTGGAGGGCAGTGTTACGAATATTAGCAAAACTAAGGAGTGCTGCCAGCTCTAAGCCGATCTAAGCAGTGACGTGAATGCACATCAATAATTCAATCATTATGTATCTACATAAACGAATCAATAATTGCGTCTACACATATGTACACATTCCGACGAGCAACATTTACATACAAGGCAGCGAGATGTCACACACCGATGAATTTACTTATACGCTTATGTGTGTGTGGGAGACTGTAAACTACAAACACATGCATATACCTTATCTGAGTTGTCACAAGAGAGAGCAGTAATTTGTGCACGTAGTTGTGGCTGGCGATTTTGTAGCCGAAACAACTAGTAACTTCTGGAAATCGAAGAGCCTAGAAGTATGCAGCGTAAACTATAAAAGCGATGCAGGCGAGTAAGAAGTAATTCAGTTTGATTTGAGTTGTCAAGCAGTTTGATTAAGACGATATCTAGCGAGCAATAGCAGTGTTATTTTGAGTAGTGGAGTTTCATTGAGCTATCAATCAGTGTGGTTATTCAGCAAGCTATTCGTTGCACAGTTTGTTATTGTGAAGTACTTTAATAAAGGCCATTTTGCATTATTACAAATTGGAGTTATTTATTCAACAGTTTAGCGATACGAACGTTGGCAGTAGATTGCAAATAAGAGCATTTGCAGTAAATTCGTTACAATATTTTAAAACCCGATGACAATGCAAGAAGTAGGAAATTTGTAGTTGTTATGTTGTCCAGGGATCTTAAAAATTCGGAAAATCTCACGAGCCTGGAAATTTTGCTTTCGAATTTTAAGGAACTTCCCTATAACCCACTGACTTGAAACTTCGAACATAGTTTCGGGCTTTAATACCTTGTTATATTTAGTATGAAAAAGTTTCCGGGATGGAGCAGGGATCGAGATATTTGGAGATATTAAAAAGTCCATTTACGACATGTAGATTCTTGCGACCGCTATTTGAGTAAGTTCACGTAGATCTAGATTTTGAAACTAAGAACATACTTCAGTACCCCACGACGATGCAACATGAGGGGAAAAAATTGTCGCAAGGTGATCCAGGCATCGTGAAAATTCCAAAAATCGTCCAAATTTTTAAAATATTTTTTTCAAGCTTTCAGGAACTTCCCGATAATCCTGAGACTTGAAGTTTTGAATGAAGCTTTAATCTCTATTAGTTTGTAATATTTAAGATAAAAAAGTGTTAGAGGAATCATAAAGTCTATTTAGAATTCTGGAATCTTGTGATCGATTTTTATGTAACTACGCACAGAGCTCCAAACATGAAACCTTACAAATAGTTCTGGTCACTGTGACAATGCAGCCAAAAAACTGATAATAAAAAGAAGAAAAAAAACTTAAGTACTTCTTTATATATATGAAGCAAAATTAAATAAAAATATATCTTTAAACAAAGCCATAATCTTGTTGAACTTTGATATTCGAAATTTTAACATAACAACTGTACAAATTTTAAGAAGGAACAAAAATTTCTTGTATTAATCTACTTCGTCAGTAGCTTGGTCCAAGCGTCTGGCACGTTTTCCTCTTGGGTAAGTTTTTTGCATTCCCCACTCAATGACTACTTCGTTAAAGTCAGCTGCAATGATTATCACTCTGTCCATTCCTCGGGACGCGTGCTCGATATCATCGAACTGTTGTTGAAATTCCAGTACGCTATCGGTGAGTGTCAGGTAGCAGCCAAGACATGGACAATTCCACTTTTTTCCTAGTATGAAAATCCATGTTTCCAGTCGGTAGCCAAAGTACAGGGGTTCCATTGCGATCTTCCAGCCAGCAGGTGTATTTCGTTTATATTGCTCATTGATTATAGCTTCCTCTACGTTCCTTTCTCTTATCAGTTGCGTCAGTGGTGCGTTTAATCATTATGGATTTCCGTGGCCTTGGTACACCGCTGAACTTGTTCAGTCCGGTACGTGAGCTGTCTTTTTTAGTTTAGCATAATTTTGACGGCTTTTAGCACTATTCGAGTTTATGTACTCCTGCCCGCACCGTATCCAAAGACCTTGGCCCTCTGGATATTCAGCTTCTACATATCGCACTTGTAAACCTATTTTGCCAAATAATGGTGTTCTGTTCTTCAATATTTACGTAAACAAATGTGTAATGGAATGTAAGACTTGCTATACCAACAAATTATTTTCAAACATATGTGTAATATATTACATATACGCCATCATTTCTTTAAATTGTTTATATTAATCATATTTTATATTTATTTTTTTTTCTTTAGGTGCGGCTTTAATGAATGTCGTCAGCGTTTACAAAGAAATTCAAGAACAACAAATGAATATTGTGAGTAACTGTTGCAAATCTCAATTATTTTTTGCACCTTAATTTAATTTCATTTGTTTTTACATATTTGGTTATTTCAAACGCATGCTTATATTCTTGATTTTCTTTTTAAATTTTTTTTCTGTAGTTAAAAGCTTTTTATGTCGATTTATTGGTGCCATTGGAAACAAATCTGGAAAAGGACACAAAAGTTGTGCAACATGAACAGAAAAAATTCTTGCAACAGCACAAAGTACGCATGGAAAGTTACCAGAAAGCTGTATCCACAATGAAGAAGCAGCGTAAGAAAAAATCCAGTCCGGAGAATACAGAGAAAGAGCTGAGGGTGAGTTTAAAATAATAAAGTTGTAACGAATTTTCGGGAGTTCCTGATAATTATGTACAATCTGCTAACGTTGGAATCGCAGAGCTGTCGAATAAATAACTCCAATATTCAGTATTGCAAAATGGTCTTTATTTAGACTACTTTGGGAGTAGTACTTCACATATTTAATTATACTTCACTACTAGCGTGTTTAAATCGAACTGATTCGTTATTCCTCAGTTTGCGCTGCTTTTATACACCCTCTTGCCTCGTTGGCATATTTCTTCTAAGGTCTAGACTTTTCACGATTATGCCTTCTGGAACAGTTGTATCTCATACTTCGTTATTTAGCTACATATATGCGTGTGTATGTGTGAGTAACAACTTCCGCTCTTAGCTGATGACTGGTATCCCCCATAAATTCTGAAAACAAAAATTTGGAAACACATTTTTTCAGAAAACATTAGTCAGAACCCTTTTTTCAGAAAGCCAAAATTCAGAAGACAAAATTCAGAAACAAAAATTCAAAAATCAATATTCAGAAGTAAAATTTCAGAAGTCAAAAGTAAGAAGTAAAATTTCAGAAGTCAAAACTCAGAAAGTAATCAGACAGACAAAAAACATTAAATTTTGCGCAAATGCTCGCTGTTGCACACAATTTAATATTTTAGATTTTACTACATTTTCTTTATACATAATTCCTTCCAAATAAATGAACGTTTCTGAATTTTGAGAAAAATTTTATATTTTTTCTGTCGTCTGATTACTTTCTGAATTGTGACTTCTAAATTTTCACTTCTGAAATTTGACTTCTGAAATTTGACTTCTGAGATTTGACTTCTGAGTTTTGGCCTCTGAATTTTGTCTTTCTGAAAAAAGGGTTCTAATGTTTTCTGAAAAATATGTCTCTGAATTTTTGTTTTCTGAATTTATAGCGGCACCCTGATGACTAAATATGTGTGTGTGAAATAATCTCTTCGCTTCGCTGATTATGTGTGCGGAATATTCTTCGTTGCCTTGTATATATGTAAATGTGGCTGCTTGATTTAATGTGTCCATGTACTTAATTGTGGCTGCTTGGTTTTTTTTTTGTTGTGATTATTTACTAGCATCATAGTGATGCTAATATTCGCCACAATATCATATCGTATACCCCCGAAGCGAACCGCCCTAGCTCTGAACTAGCGCAGAACCATCTCATTAAGAGACGGTGTCAGTTCTTGTTCTGTCCACTCTCAAAGCTTCCAACTGACGCTTTTAACATTGCGATGTCTTTCAAAATGGCACTTGTTCCCCTTTTGTCAGCCTTTTTAACACGCTCTTAACTAGTTGAGTCGTAGGTGGTTTTGAAATAATTCCCGCTTATGCAGTAACTTAAGCGCTGTTGTTAGTAAAATTGTACCACCAGTTCGGAGGCAGTCATGAAATCTGTAGTGTGAAACTGGCGATTTGTATGACTGTATACTCTTACTCACTTCGTTACAGGTGAATATAGGAGACACACTTATTTCTTCATCTTGTAAAACGCATTCTCATATCTTAATTGCAGTTGGGCATAATGCATTCTCAAATTTAGCAAAACTACATAATTTTATGTGCTACAATATCATAAGCGCAGATAAAGTAATGTGCTTAGGAGTCCATAAAAAATTTAAATTTCATAATACACTTTGCATATAATAATGACGGTTCTATGATAGGTGGAAAAACTTTAATATACTTAAGACGCAATCAATTTAGCCATGGCTACTATCGTTTCCGCCCAATAATTTTTTTACTTGCAGTAAATAACGCCTAACTACAACTTTTTAAGCTAACGCTTTTTGGATCTATGATTTATTCTATACTACGAGGGACGCATGATAAACTTCATAGTAAAAAAAAAATCCGGTATACCTATCTCTCTGAAGTTATAACCCCGCTAAAGAAAATTGACAAATTTCATTGCGGTCTGTCTATTAGGGTATATAAGCCACGTCTGACCTTACTTTTCACACTGCTGAAGGACCTAATGCAGGCCTCCCATTTGTTTTTCCACCAGTCTTTTAATATCCGTGTTAAGATTCTAAATCTGAGTTGACTGGCATATCGCATATCGTTGCTAACGAGCTGCTTCTGCAAGAAAATCTAAAAGATTTGTTGCGAGATGCGATATCAATTAGCATTGGCCGCTAATAAACGCAGATAATTAAGCCTGCGGTGACGATGGGAATCGCAGGTAAACTGTCACAATCTCAACAGACTGTGAATCTCAATACTGTACCAATTCAATAAAAGTATCACCCTTTAAAACACCTTTAAAACTTCAACACGTCTTTACTTGCTAACTAAAAATAGCCAAGTTTTTATTAATTATTCCGGTAAGCTTGTGCGGTGTATTGCGCGCTAGTGCCAGAAAAGCAATCAATCGTTTTCTTCACTCAACACCCTGGTTTTCGCCAAACTCCTTCACATCTTCCGGGGTAGGATCTTTAATTTACGAAAATAAATATACAAGGTTTTAAGGATCATGAGCTCTTCATGGAAGGAAATAGTGCCTTAAAACTTAGAGAAACAAAACTTGATATGCGTTGCTCTGATATCACACCCACTCAACACTAAGAAGCGGAGCTAAGATGACCTAAAGGATTGCTTGAGGTCAAGTCAAATCGTTCATAGCCAATGTACTGCCATTCTTATGCTATACCACTACTTTCGATGTTAGAATTAAGTAAGCGGCGTTTCTGGGCGTTGCACGTGATGGACATGAGGTGACCTCCACGAACTTTTTCTAGGTACATTTGAATATTTTAGCGGTCGTAAACAGAAGCGGGTGAAAACAAATAAGTCGGGAGTCAACCTCTCGGAATAGTTTTTGTAAATGTGGTATTATTTCGGCTGTACTTTTAAGGGACGGTTAATAAGAGGGGTTCATTGTTAAGCGTTCCTGTTATTCGTACTTTTGCGAAGCCGTTGTTCCTGATGAAGTTACTTTCCCTTTATAGAACACCAAAAACTCTTCAGCCTTAAAGTAAAGGATTTATTTCCATATGAAGATACTTGTTTAGATTTAACCTTAATTTGAGCCCTTCTTCGGGACAAAATCCATTGGATCATTGAAATTTAAATAATTCGTTTAGTTTGTAACGCAGTTGGCAGTTGTGCAAGCAAAAGTGAATGCCCTTAGCTCTGAATTCGGTCGTAAGCCGGCAGTGAGCCGGAATCCACTGCTTTGGCGATCTGAATGTATACAGCGTTCAAATATGGGGGCGATGGCGTCAAGCGAGGGAGGTGAAAAGCAGACATTACTAGAAGCTTAAAAATGTGGGCGGACTGCCATCCTTAAACCTCGCAATGCAGCCGCCCAATTGTCATCACCTGGAGATTATCCGCTGTTCATTGTGGTCCTTGGCTGCCACAGAACAGGTCTTTTTGCTCCTAGTATAGCAGGAAAGTATCTTCGGGAGACTTATCACTGTGCCTGGTTTCTACAGAGGTCTGTCGAATAGACTTCACGACGTTCGTTTTAGATTTTTAATTCACTTTTACGGTACTCTTCACGAAGCATTACCCGATGCTGCGAAAGGATTATTCTTCACCTGCCCATTGCCAACAGATTCGCAGAGTCATTGCCTATAGTGAAAATTTAGTTTTAAGAAATTTTTAGAGCAAAGTCTTAAACATATGTAAAATGTATCATTCTTTTTAGAATCTACAAGTACTTGAGGATCAAAAAAAGAAATTGGACGTATTCTGCGAACAAAGCTACAAAAATGTGAGTGAAATCGTATATAATTTAGTTAATAATCGGTACACGCCACATTTGCACATACTACACGAGAGCGAATGAGGCATATTAGCGCTTTTATGTTTATTAGGGTGGTCCTTATAAAACAAGGAAGCGAATTTTTCCAGTGTCACCACTTCCACCGGTAAAAGCGATATAAAAAGTATCGCATATAAATTCTGATCCACGTTGGAAACGGCTAAGTGGTGTCCACAGCGTTTAAGGGTCAAGTTTATACATATATATTAGAGCGGTTCAAATTGTATGTATGGATTTTTTCATCAGGAGCAAAAAACGTTATCTACAGATGATTATAAGAAAAATTGCTGAATACACCATAGCTCTAAGTCCGATTTCGAGTCCGCGACTTTTGCAAAATAGATATTTGGCCAGGGTGCACCTCATAATCCCGACTTTCAAAATCCCGACAACTCATAATCCTGACAATTTTCAGAAACCCCGACAAGACACAATCCAGACATAACAAAATCCCGACATAACGAAATCCCGAGAACACAATATCCCGACAACTCAAAATCCCCACAGCACATAATCCAGACAAATTTACTACAATTTCGTTATTAAACAAATTTTTGTTAAAATTGTTAGAAGAATAAAAGAAAATTATAAAATTATTATTATTTCTAAATTTTATTCACTCGGCTAAGGGCTATTTTTTTAAAGTGCGGCCGAAGGCCGCCTACGCAGAAGGGTGTACTACGCAGAAGGACATCACCGTGGCGGTAGCCACGGTTATACCACACACCCGGACTTGGCATGGCGTAGCCCAGGGTTATCTTTTATAAGCGCGGCCAAAGGCCGCCTATGCAGAAAAATGTTCTACGCAGATATACTGTGGATCGCGTAGCCGGATTGGATCGGCTAAGGATTATTTTTATGAGCCGCGGCCGAAGGTAGCCTACGCAAAAGGGGTGCCTAAAATAATAGAATAATATCGAAGATGTGTATTTTTTATGGCATCGTTTTATCACTGAGTGAAAACTGAATCCAGCTTATTCAAAAATACTGACAAAATATATAAAAAATGTTAAAGTCCCCAATTTACATGTTGTCGGGATTTGGTCGTGTCGGGATTATGAGTTGTCGGGATTTGGTCGTGCCGGGATTATGAGTTGTCGGGATGTGGTCGTGTCGGGATTATGAGATGTCGGTATTTGGTCGTGTCGGGATTATGTGTTTCGGGATTTTGTAAGTCGGGATTAAGTTATACACCCGTTTTGCCATATGAATGTACGGTTTGGTCAAAAAATTTTCATAGCTTCTGATAGAATTATAGGAAAAATATCATATTGGGCTTACTTTAAAGGTAGTTTACGTACATTTCAGAATCTGTTTTAATTTCTATAGTGCTTTTGAATTTTAGTATAGATATAAGGCTTAAATTATGAGAAATTAGCCTAAAATGAACCTTTAACCAGGCATGCTTAACCAACGAACCGATATCATTTCGTTACGATAATTAACGTTAATAAACGAAACAAAGTCATTTCGTTTCGTTTATTAACGTTAAGAACGTCAAATTAACGAAATGATTTCGTTTCGTTTTCTGCCATATCAAAACGAAATCAAATCGTTTATGTTGATTATTAATTTCAAACTATGCTGGCAAAGCTGACTGATGGCGGAGTCATTAAAGGTAAAAGCATTAGCCAAGCTGATGGCAACTTTTCTCATGCATTTTGACCGTACGAACATTTCTCAGAGTATTTTTGACATTACCACCAACGAACTACACAAACAAATAACATGGAGTTTGTGTGTGTATGTCCGCTCGCTGTTACCACCTTACGGCTTCACCATGGCTATAGCATTGCCAGCACAATTCAAACATAAAGTATCACGTTTTTGTTAACGTTTTTAACGTTAAAGAAAGCTTTTCGTTTCGGTTAAAAACGAGATATAATTTATCTTGATAATTTCTTTAAAACGGTGGAAATTTTTTGATAAACGATTAGCTTAACGTTAAGGTGCATCCCTGCTTTTAACTACTATATTATCATTTTTAACAAATTTCTTATGGAAATTTTTTTTTCTTTACAGCTAAACAAAGTCCAGAACATTTCCAACAACTTTCGTTCAGACAGTTTTTCTAGTTTCGAATGCGTTTTAGTAGAAGAACATTTTCAAAAAAAAAAAAAAACCTATATTTTCAAGTAATAAGCCAAAAAAAAAAAACACAATTTTTAAAATTTTTATGTAATTTACTTAAAATTTAATTATTTTTTTACTTAGAAATTACCATTTTAATGTATTTTTCAAAATACATGTAATGTTATGTTATTTAAAAAAAAAATCCTTTTTCTCTCCATTCGTGGTTGTTTTTCACGAATTTCTGCTGTAACAGCCATAACACCTTCACATTTTTTTTCTATAACACGTTTGGAAACAGATGTTAACAACTATATACATCTTTCTGTTCCTTGAATATGCATTGGAATATTAGGATCATCTAGTGTTGGCTCATCATAATCTAAGAATTGTACTAAGTGATCGTATGGAATATGTCTTGTGAATGCCGGCTCAGATAGTAAATTATCGTCACTCAGATCAATCATATCAGTATAATAAATTTTTTAGGTCAATTAAAATTAGTATAATTACATAAAATTAGTAATTAATTAATAATCAATTCTAAGTAAAAAAAATTTTTTTAAATAAATTACGTTAAAATTATAAAAATTGTATTTTTTTTGCATATTACTTGAAAATATTGGTTTTTTATTTGAATTTTTTTTTCTACTAAAACGAATTCGAAAAAAGAAAAACTGTCTGAATGAAAATTGTTGGAAATGTTCTGAACTTTTTTTAGCTGTAAAGAAAATAAATTTTCCATAAGAAATTTGTTAAAAATGATAATATACAGCCCAATTCTGAATATTCCCTCGGTATTTTGTTCTGGCGGATTTTTTTATTCCTGCGGAAAAATTCCTCCAATTCTTTTCTCCTAGGGTGAACAATAATTGGGGAAAGGAATTTCGAATTTTCGAAATCAACTGTTTTGTCAATTGAAAAAGTTTAATTATTGCTGCGAATTTGTTTGAAATTAAGAAATAAAGTATAAACAATGCACAGTATTGCATTTCATGTGGTATTCACTGAAATGAGTAATGAATTGGTGCCACAGCAACATCAACAGAGGAGCATAAGAAGAAGAAGACGGCGGGATAACACAAATCCGCCGGAGTTGCCTGCTTCCATTCAGCAAAGCAAATTTCTGGCCGCCAAGTCGAGTTGAATTCGTCTTTCGTCATATGCCAAAATATATTTAAGCCTTCTTAAAAAATCCTTGCGCAATTTCTGGATGGCTGCATCAAGTATGCCAAGAGCTCTTCCGTTGATTTTGATACACTTTTCGACTAAAAATAAATAATATTGTGGTAAATTGTCCATATTTTAGCACAAATTTGTACAAACAAGTGTTCCTTCTTAAAAGAACCAATTTCCTTTAACTATTTAGATGCATTCCCTTTAATTTAACAAGTGAATAAACTCCTCAGTAATGGCAGATAAATCGCCCTCTGACTTACATTCATAATACCTACTTTTCTCCCATAACCGGTTTCCGCTTTTTCGAACATTGTTTAGAATAGAAGGAAAGGAAGAAGTGAAAAACCTCACAAGGAATTTTTATTTAGAATACGAGGAATGGGAGAAGGGAAAAAACTGGAATTTTTGTTTAGAATTGGGCTGATAATAGTTAAAAGTTCATTTTAGGCTAATTTCCATAATTTAAGCCTGATATCTGTACTAAAATTCAAAAACACTATAGATATTAATACACATTCTGAAATGTACGTAAAATATCTTTAAAGTAAGCCCAATATGATATTTTTCCTATAATTCTAAAAAAAAATTCAGTTTTATTCCAACCCTAACTAAATTTACATGTGCTATTTTTGGTGTTCCTGTCAACGTTTGAAGGGTTGAGGTTGGAAAAAGTCGTTTTTTGATTTACAAGGACCACCCTAATTGATATGGTTTGGTGTATTTCATATAGCTATATACTTATAACAAAAAAATGCATGTTTTAATATTTCCTTTGAAATTTCAATAACTCCACTAATAGGCCATGACACAGGAGCGGCGTCGATATGGTTTCGTACTCGAACGTCAATGTTCCATAGCAAAGCATTGGATGGCTTATCACAGTCATGGCAAAGCGGTAATTGATAACAATTTGGAAAATTGGCAAGAAATTGCATCCTCACGTGAATTGATACCAGCGGCAGCTATGTATGAGATGGGCGTTGGTGGTGGTGGCGGCAGCTACAGCAATGGAAGCAGTGGTAAAAAGATGGTGAGTTGTGTAGTTGATACAAAAAAAAAAAAAAAAAAAAACAAATGAAAATAATAAGTGCACATTTTGGTTGCGTACATGCATGTTGTTATTGTTATTGCTGCTTTCATTTGCTTATTTGTGTTTTTTATTATTTTGCTTTTCTTTCATATATCATTGCAATACATGCTTTTGCGCTAATTGCACCCCAAAGGAGCGTCTCAGAGATGGTGAAGACATGCATGCCTCTGGCAGTTCGTCACAATTGAAAAAATCACGCAGCGTCGATGCACCCTACGGTGATATGCGTACATTGCATGAGAGCAATGTGTGTTATGCGCAGAATTCGCTACCACGCGCTAAATCCGATTTCAATTTAACAACAGTAACGAATTGTAAGTATGAACGAAATGTGTAGATATACACTAAATTGCACGTAGAAACTTCTGAATAATATTTACTTTGATTTCCTCTTCTCTTTCAGCAGCCGATCATACCGATGACGGCCAATGGGATCAACGGCCAATTGTAAAAGCGCTCTACGCTTATATGCCTTCGGGTGAGAATCAGCTACCATTCGAAGAGGGCGATCGTATTGCATTGGTAGGCAATAAAGCTAAAGGTTGGCAATTTGGTGAAAATTTGCGTACACAAATGTTTGGTTGGTTTCCCATCGCTTACACTAATGCTGAGGGGAGCGGTTTGGAGCGTGAGAAATATCGTTCGAGTGAACGTCACAGTGATCGCAATAGCGATCGTTATGAGAATGTACAGTATGAACGTAATGGCTGTATGCGCAACTATCAGGATCAGTATATGCCTGAAACGCATATGGATCCTGCCATGGAAAGCGATTCGACATATCGCCGTCGCAATAATAGCGCTGAAGAATCATCGCCAACGCGCATGTTTGGTGATACGTACAGAAATCAGAAGAAGGTTTGTGTGCAATAATACATTTTAAGTACGCTCTCTCTCATTCATTTTCTCTCTCTCTCTTTTTTGTTACAGTACCGTCCTTCAACTGGTGCCAATCCACGTCCAGGTCCACCACCAACACTTCCTGCACCAGTGCCATCGAATAGTCAAAATCATCAAAGTACCAGTCGTATATTGAATACTTCGCAAAGTTTTTGTGGCGCCTCGAATGGCATACCACCATCGGTAGTGGAGCGTCGTAAGCAACATAAACTACAGAATGGTCCGAAAGCCGCACATGTGAGTTATATGGATCTCTTTGCAATGAGAGATCCGCTCTTAAATATCCAAATTTATTTCTTATCTCTTTTTTCTCTTAACTAAAGAATCGTTCTATTCTCTCTGCCAAACAACAGTCCACATCTATGAACGCTGGCGGCAATCAAATGAAACCTGCTGCTGCCGCTAAAACTTCCTTGCATAGCAGCAATGATAGTGGGTTTGCTAATGAGCCGCCACCACAACCCGAAGTCGACTATTCGGATGACGAGCAAACGAATCGTGTGCCAATACGGTAAGTTAGTGGGAGCAGTGGTATTTATTATGGATATTTATCTCACACGCACACAAAAGGCACTACATCTTTAATGTCTTTTCTTTGTGACTAACTTGGCTAATTGTTTATGTATATAGTTAGTATAAGCTCCGCTTGCTGAGCACAATTCAAATTTCTTTTTAATTTGTTCTGCCAGAATTGTTTTTTTTTTTTTGTTTTCAAGAGAGGCAGACAATTGTATAATTTAGGAGCATTGATCGGTGCATAGTACTCATATTGCATTTGTTATGCGTGTATTGGTCACCATACTCAAGCTGCCTTTTATTTCGAAAGCAATCGGTGAGGAAGGCCAACATAAGGGCTGCGGGTTTCGATACGATACTGCAATATATCAGTACTATTTTTGATAACGGTTTTTTTACGGGAGCACGGGTTTTGGGGTTAAGCCCAGAACACCCCGTTCGGTGTAACCATCCCTTACACGTGACACACTGGCAAGAATGTGACGGTCCTAAAAATATTATTTTCCAGCACACGCAGCAAAACTGAGATCAGGTACTGGCTCCGGATTGGGTTCAATGTGACAATATGTTGGAGGGACGCACCAAATTAAGTGGGGTTGCACTGATATGACAGCCCTTGCTCGGGAAAAATCTCGAGTCGCTCCGGTACATAGAACCGGTTGTCTTTAGAAGCGTTTGATACCGGTATTTCTGTTCTGTACTAAAATATCAAAGCTTTGGGGGATCGAGCACACAAATTAAGATTCAGTATAGGTCTATTATAGCTGCTTGTTGGATGAAATCTCTTCCATATTAAAGTACTTAAATATAGATATTAATAGAAATATTTGAATGTTAATGCTAATAAAGTCTTCTTCTAATTACCTCTAAGCTAAATGGAGGTAGGTATATCCCTTATTCTGCTTCTAAAGACGTGTGTCGATAGGAATACTCTATAAGTCGGAGCGAATTCACTCACTAGCATAACATGATTATTAAGCAAAGCCCTTGAGCTGTGATAAAGATCAACAGCAGCTTCCTTTCTAAAGGCATATTATTGGTATTACGAAAAATACAAAAAATCTTCTGGAAAACTTCACTCTCGACCGCTACGAGATCCATTCCATAACCACTCGAATACTGCAAGAGCCATCTCATCTTTTCTCGATACCGCCAATGATTCCGTGCAAAAAATCAGGACCGTTATGACAAGGAACTTATTGAGTGTGATTATTGTTAAACGTGAGGAGCCTTAACTTTTCAATTGCTTTCTCATGCCAAAGTAGCACGTTGTTTTATTTCTATGCTTTGTCTTGTTATGAGTGTCTTGAGCCTTGTCTTGCCACGTACAGCACATACAACTTTGATGTTTTTAAAGTACTGCCCTCGTGAAGCTTGTGGCCGCCGGTTGTGGAAGCTGTCGAAATGGGTAGTAGCGGTAGGACATAGCTTGACTAACACTAAACGCTTTATTTGACGGTAGTTTTCACTTGGTTGTCTATTCAGTATCTTAAAAAGGCTAAGGAACAACTCAGCTCCTAAATAACAGCATTTAGGTAACATCTAGATTTTATAAAAATATATTAACACATTTGAAAAATTCACTAATTAATCACTGAAATTAGAAATAAAAAAATTTTCTGTCTCTTTTCTTTATAATATCACATTTTAATTTAATATTTTTATTTTTTAACTTTTTTCATTTCATGTCCCATTCATCAATTTTTATGTTGCTAATCGCCATTTGTTGTATAACCCTGTAAAACTCGAAACACAAAAACAAACGTAAAATGCTAAATCCCGAAACAATGTAAATCCTACACCAAATCCACACAACAAAAACCTACCGAACGAATGAACCAAAACACACCGAAAACTCTATCGAACGAACGACTGGTGCAAACTCGTAATGTGCCCAATACTTACGATCACAAAACAGTCGACGCGCTGACACAAACTCACACGCTTCACGCGATGTAGCCTCATGGACATTGAATCGTAACTTCCGCAACAGTGTTGACAGTCAAATCGATGATAAGAGTTTTCATGGACTCAATCACATGAGCGGAAAAATGCGCTACGATCTTATAGCCAGTGATGACGAGATATTACAAGCTTCGGGTAGTGGCATAAAACGCACTAAGTCATTTTGGAAATTTGGTGGACGCAGTGAAGATATATTAGCGGGCATGTCATTGTGGCAACATCGCGATTTAGTGGCTGCGCCAAATCTGGAGGACTTGCGTGCCGATAGTCCACAAAACAAAGAGAATGGACACGGAGAGCACTTAGAAGAAAACGAACTTGAAAATGAAATGGAACGTGAAGGAGATCGTGAGCACGGGCGTAGAGGACGCGTACACGAGCGTGAGCAGGAGCGCGAACGAGGTCGTGAGCAAACACGCAGTACAATCGATAAAAGTAGCACGCTTACTAAATCACATTCAAACAATTCAAATTCGTCCATTGAAAAACGACGCAATGACAGCACGACTAGCATGGATATGTACGATGACGAAGAGAATATCTACGGCATGAGTCCAGTGGTAAAACGTGAGAATATGATCGTACAAAATCGCAATTCAATGCAATCCAATGCGACAACAATGCGTGCAGAGTACACACCCAAATCGCGCATGAAGATAATGAAAACAATTGAGATCGATATAGAGAACCCAACAGAGAGCGAACGCTTGAGCACAATTAAGCGCGGACAGAAACAGTATCAGAAAGAGTATCGCGAAACAGCTAGTATGTTGCCGCAGGTGAATTTGAATGGTGTGCGTAGTCGTGCTGAGCACGATGTTCTCAAAAACAAGTCGGTTGTGAGCGGTAGCACAGGAGGCGGCATGCAGTCTACACGCAATACAATGAGCAACCACAGTCACAAGAAACAGCAAAGCAATAATATGGAGATGAATGATGGTAAGTATGCAAGTCTACAACAAACGAAGTCCAACGGTAGCGGCGGCCAAACGCAAGCGCCACGTGGGAAGCAACCAGATTTTCCACAATCGACAGAAGAAGAAGATATCGATAGCGATGATAATGGCACCTTAAAAATGAGTGATGTAAATAGTTTCTTTGATGATATCTCGCATGAGAACACCACTGGTGGCATGATCATGAAAACTGTCAAACGTAAGGATATACTCAAACAATATTACACCAGCGAGGATGAGTCCGATGATGTGGAAATCAAATCAACCAGTTCTGATCCGTACGATTGTATCGTGATCAATGATCATTTGGTGCGTAAAGATGAGAAACATCGTCGGCAATTGCACAACTCCTATCAGGAACATCAACTGGAATTTCAAACTTTTCGTGCCACAACAACATCATCATCATCAATGCAGCAAAGTAGCAACAAAAAGAATAAATTAAATGGCAGTGAGCAACGCAATGGTGGTAGTGGTGGTGCAATATCATCGAACGGAGGTAAATCTAAGAAGCAACAAGATATGCATGCTGAACATGAGCGTGAACGTGAGCGCAGCGAACGTGATCGTGAACGCGATCGTTATAGCATGACTAATGGTTCGACGCTAACACGGAATTCGAACGGTACTGTCAACTCGGCTATGAATACACCAACAGCAACGATTCTGCCACGTACACGTCTCATGAAATCAAGCAATATGACAAGCATGACTTTAGAGCGCACGCCAAAAAGCAAATCACGCGAAAATGGTCATGCGAATGGTGGCGGCGGTGGGGGTGGTAGTGATAGAGAGAAACATCATTATGGTAATAAAACATATGGGCCGTGGTATGATTTTTGGGATCAAGATGATCAGCATACGCTCGTGAGCGCAAAATCAATGAGTAATGGGAAAATGTGAGACAGTTAGGTGGGGGTTGGGTGAATTTGTAGAGCAAGTGTATTTCAAATAAAGTTAAATAGAATGCAAGAGATTATTGAGAAACTTATGTGAATATGTTTGTTTTAAGTTGCACTCTCTCACTGCGCTGGTACGTTTAAATGTGTGTACATTGGATAGCATGAAAGCATGAGCAGCCTAGTAGGAAACTGCAACTAAAAGTAGTATACATTTATCTGAATTACAAGATTTGGAAGTTGTAAGGCATTCAACTAAATAATTAAAAGCTGAGCCGTCTAACTAAATTTTCCTAGACATTGCTTAGAAGAGGTGCGCAACAAACAACTTGCTGTTTCTCATGAACTTAAATAGTAACGAAATATATTTCCCGATTTCTGCCAGACTGTGGAAAAACAGCGCGCCAAGAAATCTGTGTCATCTTGTGTGCAGTCCTGGACATGGGCATTGAAAATGGCGAATCGACTCGTATCCCTCCTCATCCTGACAGCTCCTGCAGAAGTTGCGTGTTAATATGCACCAAAGTTGAAGCTGGTTCCTTCCTCATCCAAACATTACCATAATTACTTTGAGATCTCTCAATTATCCCGGCGTGTCCGCAGCAATTGTGTTGCCCTTATCTTACATCCTCTATTTTCCTCAAGAGATAACTCAGCGGTGGTCGCACGGAGCTGCCTGGCTCGCCCAAGTCCATTTTGGAACCTTTGCTGTCCATCTCATCTGCAAATTTATTCTCTTCAACACCGCTGTACCCAGGGACCCAACAAAGGGAGGCTCGACAAGTCCACATAATATCCGTTTTTATCGCGTTGAATTACAAAGCTCTTATGGTGGCCTAGCTGTCGACAAAGATTGCTACATAGGTGTCTGAGACCTTATTGTCCTGCAGCAGTCTGACCGCCCTCTTTATGCCTGGAAGGTACTGCATGGGTCAGAAAGTCGATACGACTGATGGATTATCTTAGTCTAATAACCCCATTCGCGGCCAAACCCCGCAAGTACACTTGTAGAGATATCAAGTGAAAAATTCCATTTAACTTCCCCTGAAGTGTGCTGCTCACTGTGCCTGAAATTCCCAGAAATGTTGGCCTTTGAAACTGTCTACCTTCTGTTGATTGCTCTTTTTGTCAAGCTTTTTCCATCAAACAAGAGCTCAATTTGTTAGTATCGGTCGAATGACAATTTTGTATATGCCATGGGTGATATGTGGTGATAGTTCTTACTTAAAGCCCTCTAGCAGGTTACATACGCTTTAGAAGAGAGAAGGAGGGAACTTTCGTTTCTTCTTCCCTGAAGATTTCCAGAAATTCATTAACTACCAGTATCCATAGAAAAGGCGATAGAACGCCTGCCAGAGGATTGGCCCTGGTAGCCAATTTTCATACTCACCCAGCTGCGTTGACCACTCTTTTGCATGCAACTATAGAGTCTTGGGCCGCATTTCGTATCAGTTCCCTGCAGATGGCCTTCGCTTGAACGTTGTTGAAGACACCCTCAATATCGAGGAAGACAGTGGCAGGCTCTCTTTGCAATTGAACGATTTCTCGATGACGCTTTCCCGTATGCGTTTTGAGCTGCGTCCATACGAAAACTAATTCTCAACTTCATGAAGTTAAGCTGATACTGTCTAGCTTGTAAAGCACTTTGTAGACAGATTTCTGGATGCTGTTTATTTTGAACTATATAATAAAACATTTGGTAACAACATCCACATTTCCTAATTCAGTATAACCAGCTTTGATTCTCAAAAATTTAGTTGCTGCCTCATTTCTTCGGTTATGTCTTTTTAATCACGAATTATTTCTCACAAGGCATCTTAGAAATTAGAGCGTAACGGCCAAAAGCGATGTTGATTAGTTGCTGTTTCGATAACGATTAAGCGCTCTATCGCTAAGATTGGGTTTGCTGCGCCGACCAATGGCTTAAGCATACTCTGCTATGTGGGGTTCAGTGTTTTGTGAGAGGTGATTCACGAGCTCAATAAATGGGTAGTTTTATATATTTCGCAATATGAAGACAGATCTGCATTTTTACGTGGGATAGGTGTTAAGTAACAAAGAAGGTAGTTACGAACACATATAGAATGCAGAGTTAGAAGCTGTCTAAGGTTGCAACTATTTCTAAGTTCTTTTGTAGTATAAAAAGTAAATATAGAAATAGTAAGCTTACAAATTTAATATTTGCATAATATTGATCATTCAAGAAGGCTAGAGATGCTGAGATTATGGCTATCCGATCTAAGTTACACAGGACTTAGGGACAGTCGAAAGTTATTCAACTGAACCCATTTTCGTCGTCAGAATCAGTTTAAGTATTATTTTGAGTTCTAGATCCTTCATCAATTTACGTGATAAAAATGATAGTTCAGACGAATGCCTTCATTTCTTTTTATAAATTTCACTGGGTTGCCGCCTTGATGTAACTCATACAGAAATACTTTCCAACTAGTTTTAGTATATCAGTGACTTTGAAGCTGTTAGAAATACAGGTATTTCAAAAGTCACATAATTAACCGTCACTCATCATCATCATCATCATTACAAAGCGCTTAACAGCCCAGGCAAGGGAATTCACTTTTTCCTCAGCCTATCCACTCCAACACAGTGGAGGCAAACCTTTTTTCTGTTTAAAAGTGCGTGGGTCGATAGGAGTACTTTCTTAGTCGAATCATCTTTATCTATTCTCATAACATGACTCAGTCAGTTAGGACTTGGGGCCTTTTTTCGTTACACAAAGTTCATATCCGCGTAAAAAATACTTGGCGCGACATACCTTCGAGGAGATTTAGGCCGAGCTTCTCTTCCAACGTGCATTGTGTGCCTTTCACTGAGAAGCTTTTCACAGCATACATTCAGAGTGTTTGCCAAACCAGTGGCGAAGGGCACGCTAAAACTCATCAGAAAACCTATTTATTAAATAAAACTTTCTTCTAGAAAACTCCAAGAGTCATCCCATTTACCCTCGATACTATCCTTGACAGGCTTGTTGGGTGGCCATACAACCGGGCAGGCTTGTTGGGTGGCGCATAGGGCGTAATTATTGTTCCAGAGATAACTTTAAAAAGGCGCGTGTTAGGAAGTCGCCTTGGTTGGAACCTTGCTTTGCTTTGAGTGGGTTTGGAGTGGCTTCATATAATTTTAGCATAACTGATGGTAGGACCTAACGTCATTTGGTAAAGCCGTATTAGCTTTTAATCGCAACTTAAATTCAGATTAGCGTCCTAAAGGCAGCTGCTCTTTGCGGTGTCACAAACTACTTTGAAGTCCTCGAATCTTTTATTATAGGACTTTTGTAGGATTTGCCGTATCCCGAAAATGTGGTCGGAAGTGGATTTACTAGGTCTAAGGCTTCAATGATAATTCCCTATAATTTTTTCGACAATAGCCATCAGTCTTTCGCACAGCACGCAAAGCAGGAGCTAATGTCCGACATGAAACAGGCTGATTCCAGGATAATTGGTGTGGTTTCCGTGATCTGCTTTCTTTTGGAGTTTTTCCAAGTGTTATTAATATTGATAGTCGCAGGATATAGACCGACCTTATCATGAACGATTAAATATGACTACGTTGAAAAATTCTTAACTTAAGAAATCTGATTATATTTGCCGAAGGAGGCTCCCAGTTGTTGAGACATTCTGCAGGTATCAGCTATCTTCGTCCTAACGTTCTTCTTACATTCGTTTATTTCTTTTAATTGGAGGTTTCTTTTTTCGCCATTATAAGGTTCAGGGAGCGATTTAATATTGTCAGCGGTGGTACATTTTTATTTAGAAATATGCTGTAACTAATCGCATTCATCATTAGGTCGAGTACTGCTCCCAGAGTGCAGTTGTAAGAAGCGAGCAGAAAAATCAGTAGATATGTGTCCCGTGAGCATAAAATCATGCCTGTGTCATGGCTGTCACAAGGTAATGATCCGAGTTGATGTTTGAACCTTGTAAAATGCGCACATCCACGCAGATTGCATGACTCGTCGATCAGGTCGTGATACATTTTTTTTAATCAGATATAGTATATTTGTGTAGTTTTTTGTAAAATCAAAAACTCCCAGATTTCCACCCTAGAGTTAAAGTCAGCAAGCATGACTTTTCTAGTTTATAGTTAAAGTTCTCCTTATCTGCTTAGTTCGCATAATCTCATGCGGCGTTGGTAAAAGTTCCGTTGAAGAATTACAGTAGTTGGCGACAATGTGTTATTGTGCCTTAAAAATGGAATATTAAGAATCCGTCTTTGGTCCCCTTTTTCCTAGCCGCTGTAGAAGATGTCGTAAAACCCTACTCTTGCATGTCTTGTGCCGTTCTTGAAATTGTTTGTAGAGCGCTGATGTCGACTTTTACATTCAAGAGAACATCAAACAGCCAGAAAGCTCTGCCTTCTCTTAAAAGTGTCCAAAATTTTAAGGTACATCTCCTCAAATCAGTTGCCATGCTTGTCCTTACATAACGAATAGGATGAAGGAGATTTGGTTTCAAGCATAATTTTCCCGTTTTTTTTAAGCAAATTTTTTCTTAACTTACATGCAAATATTTATAAGACAAATAAATATTGTAGCGAATTTTAAGAATTCTGAATTATTATACTCCGTCTGTTATCATTCGAGCCACTGAACTGCTGAATAAATAAACTCAATTCGTCAGTAATTGATCGTTTCCCAGACTGCGCTGCTTATATAGCACTCAGTTGGTTTTGTCACTAATCTTCTCCTATGGTATAGACTTTTCTAGAACAGCCTTGCCGAATAGTTGTCTATTTAATTATCGTTTCTGTATCTCGTATTGGCTCTCCATGTCTGTTTATGTAATGTCATATGCGCTCTTTGTTAATGGGTACATGTGTGCGTAGCTGTTTGCTGTCACATCTTGCCGCTATGCAGCATTTATTTACTAGTGATGTGTCGAAATCGCTAATATTTGCCACAATAGATATTTATGTTAGGTTTAAGCTATATACTAAAATATTTGTTCTAAAACCATAGAGTTATGTTATTCAATTCATTATAAAGTCGTCATCGCTACAACACACTAAAAACTCCAAACACTAAATTCACATAAAAACATGAACTGTTTTGATTTGGTGTTTCACTGCTTTTATAATTTTCTACGTCGCATCCCTTCATCAAATTTATGTTGTTGCTAAAAAATTTTATAACTTCATTCAGTGTTTGATTACTTCAGATTTTTATCACTAATTGGCAGCACTGTTGCATAGCATTTAATTGAACCGTACTTACGTTCTTTATGTTTTTTCCTTTCTTTTGTATGTATTTTTAGAAAGGGTGGTGCCTTCCGCAACATATACATAGACTTCTAAAACACACACAAATGAAATAAATAAACAAGAAAATTATAAAAAACCAAGCCCCAAATAGTAAAATTATACAAATTTAAACTCCAAAAAATCAACACAATACGAAAGCATTCAACAACAAAACGCCAAAATATAAATCCAACAACTTAAGCGATTCATTTTTTAACTGCCTTAAAACACAAAACAAAGCACTGTTTCAACAAAAAAAAATTTTTTTAACTTGAAATATATTGATGTTACCCTGTAATTGATGTATATATGAATCTTTTTGCTGTACATTAAAATGTTGTAGTATATGTGTACATATGTATAAGTATATATCCTTATGCTAGCTGTAAATTATCTAGCTATAAAGTAACCAACAAACATATATATTAAAGGGCAAAGAAAAAACATGAGCCGAAAGAAAAGCTGCTCAAATAATAATATATTAAACGTTAAAAATTTTTTAAACATTATTTATGTATATATTATAACTATAAATAGTACAGTTCTATTTAAAAACAAGCATAATTTTAATTTTATTTTAAAAATATTTTTTATTATTATATTTTTTTTTTGTCTGCTGCTTAAACGCGTTGTATACCACAGTGCATCCCAATTTGCCACAGTCAAACTACGTCACACCAAAACTAACGATCGTTCGGCTCCAATGATTTATCGGAGCATTAATAAATAGATTTTAAGTCAATAGATATTTAAGTAACAAACAAAAGAATTTTTGCTATATACAAAAGTACATTAAAAAAATTAATTTCCTCAAAATAAGGAACATAGTGGTGAAATTGTCACCATAATCTGTTTTTTCTCGACTAAGAGAGCGCGCCTATAAGTATTCCACACAATTGGGATTACAAACGTGTAGAATTGGTGTGTACCTAACGGTGCATAAAGGAATAGCAACAAAAAGGCAATACTTAGAGACCAATTGCAAGGTGAGCAGCGGGGTATTCATATGACTGAGTGGATAAAGTCCTCTGCCTTTACACTAGTATAAAGCATGAATGTTGGATATTTCGAGTTCAATACCCAGCTGCCGAGAAGCTAGATGATAAAAAGCTGAAATTGGCAAACATGTCCTAGTAACCAACGCCGTTTGTAGACTTTGTAATTTTTCTCTAATACCAATAATATTTTTTTTATTTAAATGAATAAAATCGTATATTGTTTTGAAGAAAGTTTTTTTATTAGATAAAAATTATTAGATAAAAATATTTTTTTTACATATTTTGGGAAAACTTTTTTTTGGGTGTATAGATAAGTTAAAAGATGATTATATTCTTTAAAATATTATGAAACATTTTTTTAAAATATTTTTCCGTGTTGTACCAGTAAGTCATTACTTACTTGAAAGAAACATTTGCTATATTGTATACATGTATGTATGTAAGTAATCGTTTATTATAAATAAAGTATGATTTTTCTAAAATTTGGTTTTGGTTTATTTTTTTGAACCATTTTCGTATGGTAAGTAAACAGAATTTGGCTGGTTAATAGTATATCTACGCCGAAAGATATGAAGCTAGTAAAATCAATAAATCAGACATTCACTAAAATTGGTCGCTGTATGGTTAATTTCAACAGAGCTTTTGGTTGAGTAAACAAATTTGTTTAGTTATTTCAACAGAAGAAAAACTGTTTGACTCAATTTAACAAATATTCTGTAAAAATGACAGATTCTCAGTCAATCTTACTAATTTAATTGGTTATTTCAAATGCGTGCAACTGTCAATACAATGCAAATGCATGAGAAAATTTCAAAGAGAAACTTACGCTCACCGTGCTCACTAGTTCGTCTTATAACTATCGTGCCACAGAAATCTCTGTCTTATTAGCAGCCACTGTTATTGCAATGTTAACATGAATTTGTTATTGTAACAGGTGTTCTGCGGGTAGTATCTGGCTTGAGCCCTTGAAAAAGCAACATAAAAAAATAATTTTCGTTTAGAAAAACAATTTATGTTTTATTTTTTTTTACAGAGCTGTGGCCATGGCTTAACAATATGGTTGGCTCATCTCATCAGCTGATTTTATTTTGAGGAGATTGCAAACTCAAAATGAAATGAACAGTACAAAGATAGATGCAGAGCTAGCAAGTAATAATTAAAATATATGTTGGTACTGTGTGTAAATAAATAAAAAATGCACTCAAAAATGAAATAGGTTTAATTTAATAATACTCCCAGAGGAAGACGTGAGAGCGTCGAAACGCGTAGGAGGGAAAAGGAAATTTTAATTTTTGCCTTCTAATTTCTCGGTGGTAAATCTCCATAAAAGCAAGCATAACGAATATATTTGGCCCAACAAGAAAAGGAACCCAACACATTGACCACAAATTGGTAAGTTTTATGTTTTTATTTCATTCGATTCGCCTACACCAACACGAAAATTTTGACAATCTGGACAAAGGTATGTTGTTGCTGTAGAGATGAGCCAATCATATAGTTGAACCATGGTTGTGGCCTACATTTGATGAAGTTTTTTTTGTTGTTTTTTGACTGTTGAAACACCCAATTCAGAATCAACAATTTGATAGAAGTTGATTGAACAGTTATTTTCGATGGATGAAAATTGACAGAAGTATTGCCTATTTCGACCAGTAATTCGATTGATTTACCAACTTTTGTCTCTATACAGGACTTTTAAAATTGTATTTGATTTGAAAATTTTATTCCGTCTAAAGCGCCACATATTGGTTCAGAAGCTGGAAAACGAATGGATGTAAGAATTACATTGCATAGATGTTTCTAAAAAATATTCCAATTTCAAATTTTGGGACATAAAAAATAAAAAAAATAAATGTAAGGCGCTATAACCTCCGAAGAGATCTAAGGCCGGGCTTCTCTTCCAATTTGCGTCGTGCTCCTCTTGATTTTCCCTACAAATTGGCCGGATGGGACCTACATGTTTTATGCCGACTCCGAACGGCATCTGCAAGGCAGACGAGTTTTCACTGAGAGCTTTTTCATGGCAGAAATACACCCGGAGCGCTTTGCTTTGGCAGGTTGTCTGAAAAATTTTCTACTTACTATTCCAAAAACAAAATACAATTTTTCAAATTTAGAAAAATTAAAAAATAACAATAATTATCATTAAAAAAATTATTGTTCTGGCCTTGAGCTCGATTCGAACCTTGAATGGTTTTTCCTATTTATTGTTATAAATCCACTTGGGAAATGAAATACCATTGATATAAAGCTCATTTTTGCAAAGATATAGCTTATTTTATTCGTCCACGACCCTTTTAAAAATCTTTTATATAAAAGTGGGCGTGGTCCTTAATCAATTTCGTTAATTTTTCTTCAAAGCATTCCTTATAGTAAAGACAACCTCTCTGCCGAATTTCGTTACGATAGGTTTAACGATTTTTTGTTTATGATTAATAATATTTGTAAAATTAATTTTTGTTACCAGAAGTTTGTTTTAACGCCCAACTGAAAAACCCTATCAAAAACCAGGACCTATGTTATAAAATAACTCCGTCCTCTTGGCAAATACTAGAAGCTTCCTAGGACCTAAGCCACTTGCTGCTTCTAGATCTGACAGCTGTATCACTCCTAATAGCTGGAGTCTTAGCCTGGCAAGTGCAGGGCACGAGCACAGAATGTGCTCGATCGTTTTCTCCTCAACCCGCACTTCCTACATCTTCTATCACTGACCAAGCCTAATTTAAAGGCATGTGACGCCAGAAGGCAGTGTCCAGTCAGAATACCCGTCATGAGTCTACAGTCCTCTCTTTTTAATGATATAAGCAACAGTGTCAGTCTAAGGTTGTAAGACCTACACATAATCTTCGACATTTTACAGCCCCGCGCTTGAACCCACGCTTTTCCCGCTTGGTCGATCATGTTCACCTCTTGCCTTCGCTTAACCTCGCCCAATCTAATTGGGAGGTCTACGGAACAAGCTTCAAGGGATTCGCCCTTTTTAGCTAGTTTGTCCGCTTTTTCATTCCCATCTATTCCCATATGCCCTGGGATCCAATATAGATGTATGCTTCTCCCTGTTCCGATGCCTGCTTACACTCTAACACGCATTTAGATGCCGTGCTATGCGAGATTATTGCCTTAATTGCTGCTTGACTGTCAATATAAAAGTCAACACGGTTGCAGGTTAAGCTAGTCTCTTCCAGGGTTTCTACTGCTTTGGTTACGGCTAATATTTCCGCTTGGAAAACGCTACAGTAATCCAGCAGCCTGTAGGGTCTGCTTATTTCTCAGCGCAGTATACCGCAGACCCTACTCCTTCCACTACTTTGGAACCATCGCCTCGTCCGTTATTTGCGCACCCTTGCGCCAACCTCTACTGTGGCCTTAAGATCTCCCTCGAAGCGCAGATAGGGAATCAGGTAGTATGTTCGTCTTGTGATTGATGACGCTATACTACTACGGCCATATGGTCGGCGCTCAAGCTGCCCCGAAGCACCGAGCCTGGTTGCGGTCGTTAATGTTTTTTTCTTTGCTACCAGGTCTACAGGTGGAATGTGCAGAATGGCATACAGTGCAGCCGTCGGGGTTGTTTTCAGGGCTCCCGTAATGCTAAGCATCCATAGTCTGCATACCCCCTCTAATTTTTTGAGGTATCTTGCTTTTTGTGTGGCTTTCCAACAAACAAAAACTCCATAGTATAGAATAGGGCTTACAATCGCTGTAAAGACCCAATGAGAAAGAGAGGGTGATAGGCCCCACGTACACCCCAGCATTCTTTTACATACATAGAGTGCCGTTGAGGCCTTCTTGACCCTCTCCTCCACGTTGAGCTTCCATGATAGCTTACTGTCTAGGATGATTCCTAGATATTTTGTGAAAAGTTTCTCCTGTAAGGTCACCTTTCCTAACTTAGGCCTGGTACAATTTGGCACCTTGTACCTCTTTGTAAACAAGACTATATCCGTCTTCTCCGCATTGACTTTCAACCCGACATTAGATGCCCAGGTATGAATATCCCGAAGCGCCCGATCCATCAAAGAACTAATCGTTGGAAGGCACTTTCCATTTATGACAATTGCAACGTCATCTGCGTAAGCCGTAAGTTTTACGGGTCCCACATCGAATTGCCTGAGTAGTTGGTTGATGACCAGCGTCCACAGCAGAGGTGATTGCACCCCTCCCTGCGGCGTGACCCTGTCCTCTGATTTCGTGGCTTCGTACAATCCCCATTGTGATGTAATCTTTCTGCAATTTAACATGCAGCCGATCCATCTGATTAAGGCAGGATGTACCTTAATGTAATTAAGACCATCCATAATCGCCCATTTTGCAACATTGTTGAAAGCCCCGGCAATGTCCAAGAAGACTCCTGGAGCATACTCCTTATATTCCAGGGATTTCTCTATGCTTATTACCTCCCTATGCAATGCGATGTCTACCGACTTGCCTTTGGTGTACGCATGCTGTGTTGTGGAGAGCAGTTTTTCATCCACGTTGGATTTTATGTACACATCTATCAGCCTCTCAAAGGTTTGAGCAGAAATGATGTTGAGCTAATGGGTATATAGTCTTTGGAATACACGTGACCGATCTTCCCCGCCTTTGGTAGACAAATTACACGAGCAGTTCTCCAAGAGTGCGGTACATGATTCAGTATTATACAATCATCGAATATTATTTTAAGCCATTCCACGACCGCCCTAGTTGAGACTTGTAGCATGGCCGGGAATATACCATCTGTACCCGGCGATGTAAACTTAGAAAACTTCTTCACTGCCCACTCAATCTTGGTATCGGTCACCAAGCCCGGCACTACTAGCTCCTTGATCGAAGTGTGAGTGATGTCTGCTGGCTCTTCTAAACCGTCTCCCGATGGGAAATATGTATCGAGAAGCATCTCAAGGGATTCCTCACTATTACGTGACCATTCCCCGTTCTCTTTCTTTATTAGTCCCTGGACTATGTTTCCCCTTGCTAGGACTTTTTTCAACCGTGCTGTTTCGCTGGATCACTCTATGTCCGTACAAAAACTTTTCCATGAGTTTCTCTTCGCCCTGGTAATTTCACGCTTGTAGATGCTCAGTAGATCCCTGTACTCGTCCAGACACGCTTCGATTTCCGCGGTCTGTGCGAGCTTGAACATTTCTTTTACCTGTCTTCTTAGAAGACTCAGCTCATTGCTCCACCATGGAGGCTTTGCTTTTCCTCTGAATCTTCTTAGAGGGCAAGCTTTGTTATACGCAGTCATAAGCGTTCTTGTTCGGAATTCATTCGACTCCTCCAGTTCCTCTTCATTAGCAACCTCTTTGGGTTGTCCCAGTTTTGTTTCTACATGTTTCTGGAATTTAGTCCAGTTCGTTGACCTAGGGTTTCTAAAGGTTGCTCCCTTCTGAAGCTGATATACGCATAGTCGGAGAAGGATGGTCTATCTAGAACCATCCAATCATACCTTGATATATCACGCTCGGAGATCAATGTAGTATCCAGAACATTGTTGGATGTTGCACCAATGTATGTAGGAACATTTCCCCTGTTGGCTATCTGCAAATTGGTTTGCAGGTTGTAACAAAATAGAGATTCGCCTCTCTCGTTCGTACCTGCTCCTCCCCACGCATTGTGGTGCGCATTTGCATCTGCGCATATGACCAACCGCACTTTGCGCCCTTCCTCCTGTACTAGCCTTTTGCACTCCATCGGTGGAACCTCCGCAGCATGGGCTATGTAGCAGGACGCCAGGATAAATGCCTGCTTATTCTTTTGCTCAACGGCCACCGCTACGAGATCCTCAGTGGTGTAATTAGGCAGAATATATGAATGCAGCTGTTTCCTTACCATTACTACAGCTCGTAATCGTCCTTCCGTTTGCGCGTACTAAACGCCAAAACCGCGCGCTAAGTCCAGAAACCTTTCCTCCCGATGAGAGCCACGGCTCCTGGATCAGCCCACGTCAAACAAACCCTCCTCAAGGGTTAGGCGAGTTCGCTCGACGCCACTTTATTGTGTTGGAGGTTTATCTGTAGGACTCGCAGCACCATTGGGCTGTTTGTCCCCCTCCAGCCCCTTCGTCTTGACGTCGTCGTCCTCCCCTTGCCCTTTTGGTTTAGAGTATTCGAGGCCCCCTTCAGCCTCTCGTGACTGTTGTGCCGGGTGTTCCTCTGTGCGAGTTACAGCATCATTTGGCGGTTGGTCCTCTTCTAGCACGTTTGTGGTGACGTCGGGTACCTCCACCTGTTTGCCACATCACTCATCTTCTCGGGAAAAGCAGGAGTCTTAGTGTTATCTCCCTTTGGCACCTCCGAGAAAGCCGGAGTATTAGCGTTAACTCCCTTTAGCGCCTCCGAGAAAGCCGGAGTCTTAGCGTTATCTCACTTTGGCTCATCTTCTACTTCCGTGGTTGGAACTTCCCTCTGACTCGCAGCTTTCTTGGTAGTTGCTACCTCGCTATTGGAGCCCATCTGTCTTACAGCTTTGGGCCTACTTGTCTTGTCTATGTGACTGCCCTGCCTCGCGGCTCTAGGTCTGAGTCCTTTCTACCCCTTGAAACCAGGCTTGTTAACTTCCGTCGAACGTTGCCTCTTCATTCTGCCATTCGACGTTTCTTCCTCCTCGTACCGGTTGTAGGACCGAGAGTTTCTCCCAGCAAACCTTTTGAACTGCCTTCGACCGCTTCATGGGCCTATTCCAAGTGCTCGACCTACACTTCTGTTGGGTCGACCACTGCTCCCAAGCGTTGTAAAATTTTTAGTGCTGCACGGTACTGTGAGAGAGCTCTTTTACTTCCTCAGTTCCTTACCCTTCTCCACTCTTCTACCCCGTTTTCATTTGTGTGCTTCTCCAACACGGAGTTTATTGAATCAGCACTACTCTCGCTCCCCGAGTCCGACGCATCGCTTAATTCGTATTTGTCGTCCTTGGATTGCGACTTAGTCCTCCTCTTTACATCGTCCTTATTACAATCAGGTAATGTGTCGTTTATCTTGGTCGTACGACCACCTGCCCGACAAGGCGGGCTCAGCGGTCCAGTATTATATACGGGGAAAGAACCGTTGGCCACAGCAGCGCTCCTTACTGTGGTAAGGCCATAAATACTTCCCGAGGTGGCCCGGTATCGGGAAGGCTCCGTTCGAATACAGCTGAATTTATCCCCTGGCTGCAAATCGTCCAACAGGCACGGTCCGCATAACACCCTGGATTAGGGGGTTGGCAGTTCTTGGTCACCGACATCCCGCCGCCCTCCTATGAAGCCAAGCGGCGTAGATGTCAGTCCTAAACAGCTCCGCTTCATAGTCGGGCGCTTTGGAGTTGGGCTAAGCCCTCACACCAACGACAAGGTGCCTACCCTAGTGAGGGTGGGTCCAAATAAGGTCCTGTACCAAATTTGGTGACATGTTTCTGAATTTCACGTCTTCATCAGCTAGCTTCTCTGGAGCTGAGTATTGAACTCGAATCTCCAACATTCAGTAACCATCGTCGTTTGTAAACTTTGCAATTTTTTCTAATATCAATAACAAACAATATTGTATAAAGCAATATAAGCAAGTCTCGCTAATTAAATACATACAAATTTAAATCAGCGACCTTAAAAGCCTCATTGTTTTGAGTTTAAAGTCAATATCTTCGCAATAAATTAAGATTTTGAGACACATATGTAAAAAAATAAATAAATAAATGTAAGGCGCGATAACCTCCAAAGAGATTTTAGGCCGAGCTTCTCTTGCAATTTGCGTCGTGCTCCTTTTAATTTTTTTTACAAATTGGCGGGATATGACCTACTCGTTTTTGTTGTGCAACGCATATGCATTTTCACTGAGAGCTTTTCATGGCAAAAATACACTCGGAGTCATAGCCAAACACTGCCGAGGGGCACTAACGCTTGCTTTTCACGGGAGCGTGAACTCAGAATCTTCGGTGTGGATGGCAGAACACGCTACCATTACACCACGGTGAGCGCCATACTTCTCAAAAATGCAATCAAGTTATAGTTCATATGCATTGTTGAGGGGTATAAGGCCTTTGGTATAGCCGAAAAATGCTCCGCTTTTACCTGTCTGTTTTTTTTATACCTTTCATGAACATGAAATGGTATATTAACTTTGGTCCAATGTTTGTAACGTTGAGAAATATAGAAGATAGACTCACCATTAAGTATACCGAATTGATCAGGGCGACGAACTGAGTTGATATAGCCATATTCACCTGTCCGTCCGTCTCTCCGTCCGTCTGTCTCTTTGAACGCAAACTAGTCCCTCAAATTTTGAAATATCTCAATGAAATTTGGGAAATGGATGTATTTTTGTATTATATTAGACACTTGTCAGATCCGGTAGGATCGGACCACTATAACATATATCTCCCATAAAACCGATCGTTCAGATAAGACGATTTTGGCCATTTCTGCCGCAATTTATAAATTATAAACGTGAAACTCGGTGATATATATTCTAATATATCATAGAAGATTTCATGAAAAAATTACTGTGATCGGAGCTATATGTATATAGTATATACCTATCCCATACAACCGATCGTTCAGATAGAAAGATTTTTGGCCATTCCTCCCTTAATTTAGAAAGCATAAACGTGAAACTCGGTGATATATATTGTAATATATCATAGAAGATTTCATGAAAAAATTACTGTGATCGGAGCTATATGTATATAGTATATACCTATCCCATACAACCGATCGTTCAGATAGAAAGATTTTTGGCCATTTCTCCCTTATTTTCCAATATTAAAACGCGAAACTTCGTGATATATATTCTAATATATCATGGAAGATTTCCTGTAAAAATCATTTCGATCGGAGCTATATATAATATATATCCCATACAACCGATCATTCAGATAAGGGGATTTCTTTCCATTTTTATACTCAGTTGAGAAGAGCTCACAGAGTATATTAACTTTGATTGGATAACGTTTGGTTGTATAGGTATAAAGGAATCGAGATAGATATAGACTTCCATATATCAAGATCATCAGGATCGAACAAAAATTTGATTAAGCCATGTCCGTCCGCCCGTCCGCCCGCTAACACGATAACTTGAGTAAATTTTGAGGTATCTTGATGAAATTTGGTATATAGGTTCCTGAGCATTCATACCAGATCGCTATTTAAAATGAACAATATCGGACTATAACCACGCCCACTTTTTCGATATCGAAAATTTCGAAAAACCGATAAAGTGCGATAATTCATTACCAAAGACGAATAAAGCGATGACACTCGGTAGGTGAGTTGAACTTATGAAGCAGAATAGAAAATTAGTAAAATTTTGGACAATGGGCGTGGCACCGCCCACTTTTAAAAAAAGGTAATTTAGAAGTTTTGCAAGCTGTAATTTGGCAGTCGTTGAAGATATCATGATGAAATTTGGCAAGAACGTTACTCCTATTACTGCGTGTATGCTTAATAAAAATTAGCAAAATCGGAGAACGACCACGCACACTTTAAAAAAAATATTTTTTAAGTCAAATTTTAACAAAAAATTTAATATCTTTACAGTATATAAGAAAATTATGTCAACATTCAACTCCAGTAATGATATGGTGTAACAAAATGCAAAAATAAAAGAAAATTTCAAAATGGGCGTGGCTCCGCCCTTTTTCATTTAATTTGTCTAGGATACTTTTAATGCCATAAGCCGAACAAAAATTTACCAATCCTTGTGAAATTTGGTAGAGGCTTGTATTCTGGGACGATAACTTATTTCTGTGAAAAATGGCGAAATCGGTTGAAGCCACGCCCCGTTTTTATACACCATTCGATCGTCTGTTCCTCCGCATGGCCGTTAACACGATAACTTGAGCAAAAATAGATATATCTTTATTAAACTCAGTTCACGTACTTATCTGAACTCACTTTATATTGGTATAAAAAATGGCCGAAATCGAACTATGACCACGCCCACTTTTTCGATATCGAAAGTTACGAAAAACGAAAAAAATGCCATAATTATATACCAAATACGAAAAAAGGGATGAAACATGGTATTTGGAATAGTTTATAGATGCAAAATATAATTTTAGAAAAAAACTTTGTAAAATGGGTGTGACACCTACCATATTGAGTACAATGAAATGAAAAAGTTCTCCAGGGCGAAATAAAAAACCCTTGAAATCTTGGCAGGAATACTGTTCGTGGTATTATATATATAAATAAATTAGCGGTATCCAACAGATCATGTTCTGGGTCACCATGGTCCACATTTTATTCGATATCTGGAAAACGCCTTCACATATACAACTACCACCACTCCCTTTTAAAAGCCTCATTAATACCTTTAATTTGATACCCATATCGTACAAACGCATTCTAGAGTCACCCCTGGTCCACCTTTATGCCGATATCTCGAAAAGGTGACCACCTATACAACTATCACCACTCCCTTTTAAAACCCTCATTAATACCTTTAATTTGATACCGATATCGTATAAATACATTCTAGAGTCACCCCTGGTCCACCTTTATGGCGATATCTCGAAAAGGCGTCCACCTATAGAACTAAGCCCCACGCCCTTTTAAAATACTCATTAATACCTTTAATTTGATACCCGTTTCGTACAAACACATTCTAGAGTCACCCCTGGTCCACCTTTTTGGCGATATCTCGAAAAGGCGTCCACTTATAGAACTAAGCCACGCCCTTTTAAAATACTCATTAACACCTTTAGTTTGATAGCCATATTGTACAAACACATTCTAGAGTCACCCCTGGTTCACCTCTATGGCGATATCTCGAAAAGGCGTCCACCTATAGAACTAAGCCCACGCCCTTTTAAAATACTCATTAACACCTTTCGTTTGATACCCATATTGTACAAACACATTCTAGAGTCACCCCTGGTCCACCTTTATGGCGATATCTCGAAAATGCCTTCACATATACAACTAAGGCACACACATTTTTAAAATACTCATTAACACCTTTCATTTGATAACCATATCGTACAAACGCATTCTAGAGTCACCCCTGGTCCACCTTTATGGCGATATCTCGAAAAGTCGTCCACCTATAGAACTAAGGCCCACTACCTTTTAAAATGTTCATTAACCCCTTTCATTTAATACCCATATCGTACAAACAAATTCTAGGGTCACCCCTGGTCCACCTTTATGGCGATATCTCGAAACGGTGTCCACCTATGGAAATAAGGATCACTCCCTTTTAAAATGTTCATTAACCCCTTTCATTTAATACCCATATCGTACAAACAAATTCTATAGTCAATCTTGATCCACCTTTATGGCGATATCCCTAAATGGCGTCCACCTATAGAACTATGGCCCACTCCCTCTTAAAATACTCTTTAATACCTTTGGTTTGATACACATGTCATACAAAGACATTCCAGGGTTACCCTCGGTTCATTTTCCTACATGGTTATTTTCCCTTATGTTGCCACCATAGCTCTCAACTGAGTATGTAATGTTCGGTTACACCCGAACTTAACCTTCCTTACTTGTTTATTTTATATTTATCTTAAAAATCGTTTAGGTATGTACATCTGTTCACTATATATTTCTTATCTTATACATCCGATTATTTGGAGATTACGAACGGGAAAAGGTTATTGTTCAGCCCCATTCATGAAAGGTGTGAAGCCTTCGGCGAAGACAGTCCCGTGCCTAATTGTTTTTTGTTTTTTTTTTTGTAAAAGTAATGACTTAAATATCACTGGCAATGCAGCTTGTTTATTGATTGATTATAACTTTCCCTCACAGTTACTAACGATGTTTAAGAATTTAAAATTATTAAAAAAAAAAAAAACCACAAATATATATAAATATTTGGAAACACGAAAGGCAAAAAAAGCATGGCGGAACGATAAAGGTGGCAGCATAGGATAGCTGATTATAAACTTTTTTAATTTGATTTTATACATCAACTTCCGGTGCAGTACGATTTTGACAATTGTTCATCAAATTTACAAAAACAAAGTACATGAAATTTTTATTTATGTTTGTGTGTCACCATGCTGCCACCTTGTATCGTTCCGCCATGGGCAAAAGATGCATACTATACAGCAGCGATCAGAAAAACAGCAGCAGTAATTTTTATTAAATTGCGTTAATTAAATTCTTCTTATTTTATTTGCGAGATTTTGACAAAAATTTACTATAAATTGTGTAAATGAAACTATGCAATTCATTCTTTGTATTTCTATAAATACAACAAAGCAAAACCAATTCTTACCATGAAGCACCAGCAACAAAATGTGGTTTTAGTATTAGCAAACGTACGAAGTATGACTCTCCAAAAAATAAATTATGCAAAGAAGGCACAACAACAAAGGCTTGGCTTCGGCTGAATGCGTTTGCCAACAGTTGAATCACCGCAGGAGTGTGGGCTCAAATTCCATTCCCAAGGGAAAATGCTTGGAAGAGATTAACAAGGTATAATCATAATAAATGTCGCCTGGTTCGTACTGATGTCACGTTTAAATTTTTCGCGAGCTTTAAAAACAATCACAAAAATAAACTTGAAAAAATCAGAAAATTCAGGATAATTTTATGAAAATTTCGTACTTTTTATAAATGTTTCCCTGAATTTATTGAGTGATCAGTTTTATAGCCCAAAAAATATAAGTTTAACAACATATAAGTTATCGATCTCTCTAAATTTGCATTAATTTTTGAAAATTTTTCTTCTGAAGGGTATGTTAAATTTTCGTCCGTACAAAGTGTGACATTTTTATTTTTTATATGGAAGAGGATCTAAAAAAGCTTCGAAGAAAAGGGTGTATGTGCTTATGTACGCGCGTGAGAAGTTATACTATTTTGGCGTCATTAAACTAGGCAAAGGACTACATACCAAACCATACCAAATTACTGACTAATCGAACCGTGAATAGAATTTTATCGAAAAGATCGTTCCCTGGTCAAATTCATGGAAAAAAACTTCACAGGAATACTCTCCGCGCTCGCACAACAATTGCAAATCGCACTATAAACTGTTTTATGAGAGAACAGTTGCTCAAATATTATCTTTGTCAAGGGGGTACGTACCCCTGTACCGAATTTCAAACGAATCGCGCCACAAATAAGATTTTTTGTCGCTGGTCCACTTCCTGGAAATAAAAGTTTCTCAAATAATGAGCTAGTCACGGAGGTACCTCCATGCTAAATTTTAAGTAAATCGCATAATACGCTATTTTCCGAATTTCAAGCATAACACACCATCAAATTGGTATTCAAGGGATTGATAAGCGTTATAGAAGGCTTTATAGCTTCAGAGCTTCCGCAGCCCGATTGTCAACCTCACCTTTTCGAGGGGAACACTGTTACAAATATATCATACAAATCGTTCCCGAAATGGTGGGGCTAGTACCTTAATGGTGATTGTTACCGAAACGTACAGTATCTATATACGGCAAAGGACCACCAACATAGATAACAGTTACCAAAATCTGTGTCTTTATTGTTAATACAAAAATAACAACAAAATTATCACTGCTCACTTTGTAAGCCCTCGACTTATTTGACCCATTGAGTTTGTAATATTGGTGAAGGTCAGTATACGTAAAGTTATAATGTCTAAAAATTGTTAAAAAGTAATTATTCGAAGGGGCCGTGGGACCTCCTGCCCCCTTTCCATGTTCGAAAAAAATTTCACCAGTCTCTGTCCTAAATTTCATCAAAATCCGTGTAGCCGTTCTGGCGTGATTCAGTCGCAGAAACGAAAATATACAATAATTAAATTATAACTGTTGTTAGGGGGCGGGGGGCTATATATGTGTGCCAAATTTCATCCAAATACGTCTAGCAGTTCTTGCGTGATTTAGTCACAAAGACAAACGTCTGGACAAACATCCAAACTTTCCCATTTATAATATATATTAGATTAGAGTAGATTAGGTTAGATTAGATATAAGATATTAGAAATACTAGAATAGATAAGGTTAAGATTAAGATTTTATGTAGCCCATTACTCGGATATTACGAATTGAATAAAATTATTGCTCGGCTACATTCATGAAGGGTATGAAGTCTTGGGAGCAGCCGCAGACACCATTAACAATTTATCGGTTTAAACACTTTTTTAAACATGTTAATTTGAAAAACTCTCAATTTACTATTGTCTTTTTTAATTTTTTTCGATTTCAATATAAAATTTATTTAAACAATAAGTTTAAAATATTAAAATTGTTTTAGAACAAAACCAAAAAAGTTTCAAAAAATTCAAAAATACAAACTTGTAGTCACTTCTGGGTCTGAAAGAAAAGCAAAAGGTTTCAAAAATCTAAAAATAGAAATTTGAATAAAAACGTTTAGTTTCAAAACTTATCCCAAAAGTTTCAAATTTGTTCTCAAAATTCAAAAATAACATATTTTATTTGTAAAAAGTGCTGCAAGTTATCGAATCTTTTTCAAAAACTTTGTTATACATAGATGGTGTTATGAAATTATTTCTTACGCATTAAGTAGATCAACGCTGTAGGAGAAATCTCTATTTCAAAACTGGTGCGTTTCTAGTCCATTAGGAACCTCTACTAGTTCGCCCTCTATATATTTTACATGCTTCCAATTGTCGAATTTAACATGGCCTTTCTTCTTTTTTTTTAGTGTAAATGTAGAGTTCTCTGACTTAAAATTGAAACCGAGTTCTGAGCACATTTTTTCACGAAAATATGTGCAACCTAAAACCAAACCATTTCCTTTGCTGTACAAAAAAGTTTAAGATTTAGGCTCAAACTTTTAACCGTGCATTTAAATTAGCTTCATTAAATATAAATGAGTTGAGCTAGTCATTTTTCTTATTAAATCACAAATCGTATGACAGAACATACTATTTCAGCCTTATTGAAAAAGTTAAATCTGAACTTTATTTTAAAAATAATAAAAGAAATTGAAAATTGTTTAAACATTTTTATAAATTTTTTTGTATAAATACATACTCTCCCCATTTTTATTATAAGATACATTATTCTCGCACCAAAATTTTAGATATAATAACTTCCAAATTTTTATTTATTAACGAATGTTCCTATGAAATCCAAGACTTCTGGATCAGCTACATTTGCATAAATTTGCCGAAATCCGTAGGGGCCTTCAACCGAACGCATTCCCACCGCACAAAGTTGTCCACTCATGATGCCCGGTGCTCCTATCTCTGATATTTGACTGCCCCTGTTAACACAATACATATTTTTTTCCAATTTGATTCCGGGTTTCTTACATTGCTTTGATTCTACGGTGATTGCTTCAAATTTTACGAGTTCCAAACGATTTCGGCTTAGTTTTCTCAATACACTAGTTTCAATAGTTGAGCCCACCAAAAGTTCATTTGTGCAAAGTGATACTGGGTTCATTCCATCATTTTCGTTAAAGGGTTGTTTCAGTTCAATTCCAGCAATATTCTTATTGCTTGCTCCGGAGTTTGGTTTATATTGAAGATATATTTCTTGCACTTCGCGATGTAGTCCGCAGTAAGTTTCTGAATTATCTACAGTAATTATATCAGCTACAACCTTCATTAATTCTTTATCTACATTCTTCAAGAAAAACGAAGCTGTGATCACTATTTTCCTACTGACTAATGCGCCAGAGCAACTATATTTTCCTTTATAAAGTACTCCTACCATATAACGCCGATTGTCAGTACTTGAAGTTTGGCTAGTACTTGAAGTTTGGCCAGTTCTTGTAGTTTGGCCATTATAAAGTCGGAATTGCGAATTGACATTGGTCATAAGACAACCAAGGACAAAAACCAGGATAGCGATACGACTTTGTAAGTTCATTTTTATTTCTGACTTTTCGCTGCTTGCAAGAAGTATAAAGTAACTAAAGCAAGACAAGTTTTGTGGGCGCTATTTATACAGCTTGATTAAATTTTCGCGTGCAAGTGCACGGTTAGAAATCTGGGGCCAAATTTTTAACCATTCACCGGCTTAAACACTTTTTTAAGCATTTTGCCCCTAATTTGAAAAGCTTTCAATTTACTATTGTCTTTGTTAATTTTTTTCGATTTCAATTTAAAATTTGTTTAAACAATAAGTTTATAATATTAAAATTGTTTTAAAACAAAACCAAACAAGTTTCAGAAAATTCAAAAATACAAACTTGTAGTCATTTCTGGGTTTGAAAGGCAAAAGGTTTCAAAAATCTAAAAGTAGAAACTTGAATAAAAACGGATACAAAATATTTTAAACAAAATTTGGTTTGTGATTTGCCTTAAAAGTTTCAGATTTTGGCTCAAACTTTTAACCGTGTGCCTGATAAAATCTCAAACCACTTATTGATAAAAATAAAGCAGCCGCGTGAGGTGGTGCGAGCGTACTGCGCATACCACACCGAAAGTCATGAGTTCAAGTGCCGGCTAAAGCAACATCAAAAATTCAAAACAAGTTCTTCAAATGGCCTAAGCGCATTCGCCCCTCGACATACACTCCAATCGCATTTCTACTATGAAAAGCTTTTCAGTGAATGTTAAATATCAAATAAATTCCTGATGAAAACGCGAATAAGCGTCGAAACGCGTAGGATCTAATAAATCCCTGGTTTTGTTTAAATCAACCGGCCGAAAAGCTTCAAAAAATAGCAATAAAAATATAATTTTTCCTTGGCACAACAAAAATACATATGAAAATGCATCTTTCTTGCAAAAGTTTCCGCTTTGAAGCGGCATAAATCACGCAAGTCCCGTCCCGCTAATTTGTAGGGAAATTCAGAAGGGAGCAAGATGCAAATTCGAAGAGAAGTTCGGCCTAAATCTTTTCGAAGGTAAATCCCACCAATCATTAATTTATTTGTTTTTCATTGTAATTTTTTAAGGTTCATGCGTAAAGCGTAATGCAAATTCTAAATCAGCCAACAGCTTTTGCTTTACCAAAATTACAAATTCAAGGTTTTTATATTTATTCTAGAGAAATGAAATTAACGCGTATTTGTTAAAATATTTTTCTATTATTTTTCAGAGGAAAATTAAATTGTATTTAATTGCTGGTTTCCATATTTGTGCAGCTGAATTGTGGTATTAAGTTCAGATAGGTTAAGTGATATGTGTACAATATGAGCGTATTTTTAACCCTTTCACGCATATGGTACACCGGTGTCCCAAAAATATTTCCAAAAAATTTTGATATACATATAAAGTGTTAGAATTTGATTTCTTAATGATTTAATTGGGAACCTCTACTAGTTCGCCCTCTATATCTTTTATGTGCTTCCCATTGACGAATTTAACATGGCGGCAGTGCCGTAGAGAGAAAATCCGGGCCCGGAACTAAATAATTTACGGGCCCCCTATAAAAAATCCACTAATACATTTGATTAATTTGAAATAAGGACGTCTCATTCATGAATCATTATTGATGTATTACATCAGAACAAAATTTTTGCAACATCATCTAAATAATTTTTGGACTAAGAGCTGAAAATAAAATTAACACAGAATATTTACTATTTATACTGTTTGATTGTAACGTAGAAATAAAATTCTCTTTTAACAGCCACGCATTGTTTTAAATAATCTTTTCTAGTTATTTGGTAACATTTTAGTACATTTCAGATAAATTTAATGATGATTATAAATTTAGTTATTCAATATAGAAGGTTCCGATATCAAAGAGTGGATTTTCTTGCTTTTTTTGCTGCAAAATTTTTTATAATAATATCAAAATTTAACTGTCTTGCCAAAACGAATGCAACACAAAGCGTGGCAAGTACTGAAACTCGCTCTTTAGATGAACACGATCTATGAAAGTTTTTGATTCTTGAAAGGACGCTGAAGGAACGTTTTGAACTAGCTACAGTGACGGGTATAGTGCAAAAGCTACGTAAAACAACACAAATGTTGGGGAAAATCGTATGCAGATTTTGAACATATGTAGAGGGCATTTAGCAATTCCAATGGTGACAGACCTTTATCAAAATTTGCTTCGTAATTGTATTTCAAGTGAATTATTTCGCATTCTGAGCTTTGAGAAATATCGGACTTGTATTTTTCGATACATTTTGCTGCGCTCGCCCGAGCCGTAGTTTCATCCATTACTTCAAATTGTCACAAAAAGGAAAACATCTCGCTCAAATTTCTCATAGCTGCAAATCGTTCAGTAATGCCAGTGATTACCGAATCAACGATCACCAGGAATGTATTGTTTTTAAAATCAGACTCTGAATCATCCGTAATCATCTCATTTAAATTATCTTCAGAACGTATTTTGGGTTTTCTCTTTCGAATGTCCGGAAACTTTGGCGAGATGTTCAATTGAATAGCAACTGTTTTGCATTCGTTTAAAATTGTTTCCCATTGGTTCCTGATCAACATCAAATCAGCTTATAAGGCATCTAGATGTCGGACCTCAACATCTCTAGCTGGGAGTACGACGTTTCTTTCATTAATGGTAGTCAGTATTTTGAACCAAATTGAGGACAGCAAGGTACATTCGAACTTGTTGATGTACTTGACAATGCCGATAATATCTCCGTATACTTGTGCAGTCAAATTTAGCTTAAATAATGCGTTTAGTGCTTGTGTTCATCCTGGAACATGGTTTGCGAATGGTCTAATTGCCTCAATTATTCTAACCGACCACCTAGTGTCTGAAAGACTGGGAAGAGAGCTCGGTTAATTTTTTTGAGGATTTCCTATCGTTGTGGAGTGCTGCTGAAAATAGTAAAACATTTTTGTACAACTCCGAAGAAAGTAATTGCAGCCGTACAACATTCTGCATCATCAACACCACATAAATTGAGACTGTGGGTTGCACAAGGCGAGTAATCAGCATTCGAGTTTTTGTCGAGAATGTTACGTAGTTCTCCGTTGTAAGCACCTTTCATATTGGCGCCGTTCTCGTATCCTTGTGCACGACAATATTTTAATGGGATGAGAGTATGCCAAATTAGATCAGCGATTTTCTGACCAGTTTTGTGGTTAAAATCCACGAAAGCCAAAAACCGTTCTTAAATTGTAAAATTTGTTGCTTTCGAATTTAAATGGAGGTAGCGCAAAATGAACGTAGTCTGTTCAACGTGACTATCATCAGGCGTAGCATCAACGATAAAAGCAAAATACTTGACTTTCTTGCTTTGATCTAATAGAGTTTTCCTCACGTGTTTTGGACAAATTTCTATAAACTCGTTCTGAATGTCTGGGGAAAGAGAGTGAACTTGTAAAGGTTTTTGCTGCTTGTGAAATCCTAACTTTCCCCAAATGATCCCTAAGTATCGGATCATAATGTCTTATGAGTTCTAAGATGCCCAAAAAACTTCCATTGCTTCGTTTTCCAAGATATATACTTGTGCCTCTGAAAGCTAGGCCTCTTTCACCCAAAAATAAAATAGTGTCCAAAATTCTATATAAAATTTCTTTCCACTTTTGAGTTTCAGTAATTAGCTGTTCATTGATAAGTGTATCAATTGTAACCTCCTTTTGAATTAGATTTTGTAAAGATCGCCATTGAATATAACATTTAATGTGATCTTGAGTATTTTCGTGTGCTGGCTGTTTACCGCATCGATAGCTTTTTCCATACCTGGAATTTCAAATATCCGCCAGGACAACAAATTTTAGGTGGAATTAAAGTATTGGTGCTTAACAGACGACATGGCAGGCAACAAAAAGCATTGCTACTGGCACGCCACACCAACCAGTCACGCTCCACTTTCTCTCCATTTGGCAAGATTCTGTTTAACAACGAGGTAGGAAATGCCCCGTCATGACAATCACATGGAAAAATAACAGGACACTTTTGATGACCTCGAAGAATTATTTCGTTGACTTCTTCACACCGCAAAAACTCATTATTCACGGTACCGATATCGAAGTCGTTTAAATAATCTGGACTACATAGATACAGAGTTGGTGGTATTGTTGGAAGACTTTTTGAAGATGAATCTTCATCAATGTTACCACGAAAACTTTACGATTTCGGATTCATATAAACATACATTTTTGTTTCATGTTTTTATTGTCTTCTCAGGCCCAGGCAAAAAGCCATTATAAATATTAGTTGCTTTTGAAAAAATGGATGGAAATTTGCACATGGAACAACTAAAGACTCTCCTGAATTAAAAAAAATGTCTTAGCACCTCCTGCAATTTAGGTCACCCTGAGAAACCCCGGCTCCGGGGGAACCACCCTTGGGACCCCTCAGGGATCATTTCTGTGTGGTTTTCTGGATAAGTCTAGAATCATGTCGTTGTCATTTCGGCGTGTTTTGGGACTATTCCGGGAACTTTTGGGTACCCTTCCGGGGCATTTCTGGATGGTTATTGAGATCCGTCCGCGATAGCGTCGGGGTAATTTCTTGGCTTTTTCTGGACAATTTCGGGATTATTTGGGGATTCTATCAGGTTATCAGCTAATTTCGTTTTTTTTTACTCAATTACAAAAATAAAACGCATTAGACAGAAATGTTTAAACAGATAATTTGATAAGCAGGCTAACGTGAGTAGCTCATATATTTCATTTTTTCCTTGCGGACGGGGCCGCGGGTAGAGGCAAATATATGTGACCCGGCCTATGAAAAGGTGGCTTATGACTCAAAAAAGAAATTGCGAGAAACAGCTGTTAACAGCTGTTTTTTTGAGTCATAAGCCACCGTTTCATAGACCAGGTCACATCTTATAAATGGGAAAGATTGGATGTTTGTATGTTTGTCCAGACGTGTGACTAAATCACGCCAGAACGGCTACACGGATTTTGATGGAATTTGGGACAGAGACAATAGTCTACTGGCGAAATTTTTTTCGAACATGGAAAGGGTGAGAGGTCCCACGACCCCTTCGAATAATTACTTTTTACAATTTTTACACAACTTTACGTATACTGACCTTCACCAATATTACAAACTCAATGGGTCAAATAAGTCGATGGCTTACAGAGTGAGTAGTGACACCCTCCATCCACCTCCTTTGAAAAATCTATAAATTGTTATAACTCATTGCAAATTTTCTCCTAAATCAATAATTTTTGGTATCTGGCTCATACAGATCGAGATCTAAACAATTTTGGAGAAACGACTGGTGGTGATCTCCGTCTCCTACCGCCATCCACCCTCCTTTAGTTGTTTTTATAAGCACGCTTTTATTAGCTTTACCTGTATGTTTGTTTGTAACTCTTCGTTCGCTTCAACGCGCCTCCTGCCTTATTAACATGCTTTTAGAATTACCTTCAACTTATTTGTAATCCCTTGAGGGCCATATCGAGACCTTTCCGGGATCGTTCCAGGATGGTCTTTGGGATCCGTACGGGATCCCGTAGGGATCATTTCGGGACTTCGTCGCGATCACTTTGGGACTCTTCCGGGATAATTTGTGGATAGTTTTCGGGATCCGTACGGCATGGTATTCGGGATCCCGTCAGGGTCATCTCGGGACTATTTCGGGATCATTTGTTAACCCTTCTGGCATCATTTCTGGATGGTTTTGGCAATCCCGTCGGGTCATATCGGGACTTTTTCGGGACTACTTTGGTATCATTTTGGGACCCGTGATCATTTCTGGGAAGTTTTCGGGACCAGTCTGGGATCCTGTCGGTGTAATTTCGGGACTTTTTCCTTACAATGTCATGGTCATTTCGGGACTTTTATAGGATCATTTCTGGATGGTTGTCTGGATCCGCCCAGGATCCCGTCGGAGTTATTTCGCGACTATTCCAGGTTAAGTTGGGGATCCTTCCGGGATAATTTCTGTATGCGAATCCTTCAGAGATCAATTCTGGATGGTTTTCGGGATACCGTCTGGGTAATTTCGGGACTGTTTCGGAACCTTACGGGATGATTTTCGGGATCCCGTTAGGGTAATTTCGGGAGTTTTTCGGGATGATTTTGGGACCCCATCCAGGGTTATTCGTGACTTTTTCGTGATCATTTCGATATAGTTTTCCGGGATCCATCTGGGATCCATTCACTTCGGTATTCTTCCGGGATCATTTCTGGATCCCGTCATGGTCATTTCGGGACTATTTCGGGATCATTTGGGGACCCTCCCTGCATCTTTTCCGGGACTGTTCCGGGATCATTTGGGGATCCTTCCGGGATAATTTCTGAATTGTTTTCGGTATCCCGTCAGGGTAATTTAGAGATTTTATTAGGACTATTACGGCGTCAATTGCGGACAGAGATCAATTCTGGATGGTTTTCGGGATGCGTGATACCGTCAGGGTTATTTTGGTGCTTTTTAGGGGCTGCTTCTGGATCATCTTGGTTCCCTTCCGGGATCTTTTCTGTATAGTTTACGGGATCCGTCCGGGACCCCGTCAGGGTTATTTTGGAAATTTTCGGGACTATTCCGGGATCATTAGGGGATCCTTCCCGGATCATTTCTGGATGGTGTCAGGGAGCCCGTCAGGGTAATTTCGGGACTAATACGGAATCATTTGGGGATTTTAATTAACACTTTTGAATAACAACAAAGATTCCACGTGAGTCAATAGGAAATATATTTTGTTTACTGTTATGATTTTTTATTTTTTTGGTTATGAAGAAAGTGTTTACACACTGACATATGGCTTTATAACAATACTTTAATTAGTTAAACATAAGCGTTGTTTGCTGTATAAAATAACTAAATGCCGTCAGATCTGATAATGGAAATTTTTTAGTCTAGTTTGATTATATTTATGACTTATGGCATTTCAAGTGATTTTGACTAATTAAGGGCTTTTGACTAATCAAGTAAAACGTAGCGAATTTTAATTAACACTTCTGAATAACAACAAAGATTCCACTTGCGTCAATAGGAAATATATTTTGTTTACTGTTATGATTTTTATTTTTTTGGTTATGAAGAAAGTGTTTACACACTGACATATGGCTTTATAACAATAGTTTAATTAGTTAAAAATAAGAGTTGTTTGCTGCATAAAATAACTAAATGCCGTTAGATCTGATAATGGAAATTTTTTAGTCTAGTTTGATTATATTTATGACTTTTGGCATTTCAAGTGATTTTGACTAATTAAGGGCTTTTGACTAATCAAGTAAAACGTAGCGAATTTTAATTAACACTTCTGAATAACAACAAAGATTCCACGTGCGTCAATAGGAAATATATTTTGTTTACTGTTATGATTTTTTATTTTTTTGGTTATGAAGAAAGTGTTTACACACTGACATATGGCTTTATAACAATACTTTAATTAGTTAAACATAAGCGTTGTTTGCTGTATAAAATAACTAAATGCCGTAAGATCTGATAATGGAAATTTTTTAGTCTAGTTTGATTATATTTATGGCTTATGGCATTTCAAGTGATTTTGACTAATTAAGGGCTTTTGACTAATCAAGTAAAACGTAGCGAATTTTAATTAACACTTCTGAATAACAACAAAGATTCCACGTGCGTCAATAGGAAATATATTTTGTTTACTGTTATGATTTTTATTTTTTTGGTTATGAAGAAAGTGTTTACACACTGACATATGGCTTTATAACAATACTTTAATTAGTTAAACATAAGCGTTGTTTGCTGTATAAAATAACTAAATGCCGTAAGATCTGATAATGGAAATTGTTTAGTCTAGTTTGATTATATTTATGACTTATGGCATTTCAAGTGATTTTGACTAATTAAGGGCTTTTGACTAATCAAGTAAAACGTAGCGAATTTTAATTAACACTTCTGAATAACAACAAAGATTCCACGTGCGTCAATAGGAAATATATTTTGTTTACTGTTATGATTTTTATTTTTTTGGTTATGAAGAAAGTGTTTACACACTGACATATGGCTTTATAACAATAGTTTAATTAGTTAATCATAAGCGTTGTTTGCTGCATAAAATAACTAAATGCCGTAAGATCTGATAATGGAAATTTTTTAGTCTAGTTTGATTATATTTATGGCTTATGGCATTTCAAGTGATTTTGACTAATTAAGGGCTTTTTACTAATCAAATAAAACGTAGCGAATTTTAATTAACATTTTTGAAAAACAAAAACCATTCTACGTAACTCAATAGGAAATATATTTTGTTTACTGTTATGATTTTTAATTTTTTTGGTTATGAAGAAAGTGTTTACACACTGACATATGGCTTTATAACAATAGTTTAATTAGTTAATCATAAGCGTTGTTTGCTGCATAAAATAACTAAATGCCGTAAGATCTGATAATGGAAATTTTTTAGTCTAGTTTGATTATATTTATGGCTTATGGCATTTCAAGTGATTTTGACTAATTAAGGGCTTTTTACTAATCAAATAAAACGTAGCGAATTTTAATTAACATTTTTGAAAAACAAAAACCATTCTACGTAACTCAATAGGAAATATATTTTGTTTACTGTTATGATTTTTAATTTTTTTGGTTATGAAGAAAGTGTTTACACACTGACATATGGCTTTATAACAATAGTTTAATTAGTTAATCATAAGCGTTGTTTGCTGTATAAAATAACTAAATGCCGTAAGATCTGATAATGGAAATTTTTTAGTCTAGTTTGATTATATTTATGGCTTATGGCATTTCAAGTGATTTTGACTAATTAAGGGCTTTTGACTAATCAAGTAAAACGTAGCGAATTTTAATTAACACTTCTGAATAACAACAAAGATTCCACGTGCGTCAATAGGAAATATATTTTGTTTACTGTTATGATTTTTATTTTTTTGGTTATGAAGAAAGTGTTTACACACTGACATATGGCTTTATAACAATAGTTTAATTAGTTAATCATAAGCGTTGTTTGCTGCATAAAATAACTAAATGCCGTAAGATCTGATAATGGAAATTTTTTAGTCTAGTTTGATTATATTTATGGCTTATGGCATTTCAAGTGATTTTGACTAATTAAGGGCTTTTGACTAATCAAGTAAAACGTAGCGAATTTTAATTAACACTTCTGAATAACAACAAAGATTCCACGTGCGTCAATAGGAAATATATTTTGTTTACTGTTATGATTTTTAATTTTTTTGATTATGAAGAAAGTGTTTACACACCGACATATGGCTTTATAACAATAGTTTAATTAGTTAATCATAAGCGTTGTTTGCTGTATAAAATAACTAAATGCCGTAAGATCTGATAATGGAAATTTTTTAGTCTAGTTTGATTATATTTATGGCTTATGGCATTTCAAGTGATTTTGACTAATTAAGGGCTTTTGACTAATCAAGTAAAACGTAGCGAATTTTAATTAACACTTCTGAATAACAACAAAGATTCCACGTGCGTCAATAGGAAATATATTTTGTTTACTGTTATGATTTTTATTTTTTTGGTTATGAAGAAAGTGTTTACACACTGACATATGGCTTTATAACAATAGTTTAATTAGTTAATCATAAGCGTTGTTTGCTGTATAAAATAACTAAATGCCGTCAGATCTGATAATGGAAATTTTTTAGTCTAGTTTGATTATATTTATGACTTATGGCATTTCAAGTGATTTTGACTAATTAAGGGCTTTTTACTAATCAAATAAAACGTAGCGAATTTTAATTAACATTTTTGAAAAACAAAAACCATTCTACGTAACTCAATAGGAAATATATTTTGTTTACTGTTATGATTTTTTATTTTTTTGGTTATGAAGAAAGTGTTTACACACTGACATATGGCTTTATAACAATACTTTAATTAGTTAATCATAAGCGTTGTTTGCTGCATAAAATAACTAAATGCCGTAAGATCTAATAATGGAAATTTTTTAGTCTAGTTTGATTATATTTATGGCTTATGGCATTTCAAGTGATTTTGACTAATTAAGGGCTTTTGACTAATCAAGTAAAACGTAGCGAATTTTAATTAACACTTCTGAATAACAACAAAGATTCCACGTGCGTCAATAGGAAATATATTTTGTTTACTGTTATGATTTTTAATTTTTTTGGTTATGAAGAAAGTGTTTACACACTGACATATGGCTTTATAACAATAGTTTAATTAGTTAATCATAAGCGTTGTTTGCTGTATAAAATAACTAAATGCCGTAAGATCTGATAATGGAAATTTTTTAGTCTAGTTTGATTATATTTATGGCTTATGGCATTTCAAGTGATTTTGACTAATTAAGGGCTTTTGACTAATCAAGTAAAACGTAGCGAATTTTAATTAACACTTCTGAATAACAACAAAGATTCCACGTGCGTAAATAGGAAATATATTTTGTTTACTGTTATCCTTTTTTATTTTTTTGGTTATGAAGAAAGTGTTTACACACTGACATATGGCTTTATAACAATAGTTTAATTAGTTAATCATAAGCGTTGTTTGCTGTATAAAATAACTAAATGCCGTCAGATCTGATAATGGAAATTTTTTAGTCTAGTTTGATTATATTTATGGCTTATGGCATTTCAAGTGATTTTGACTAATTAAGGGCTTTTTACTAATCAAATAAAACGTAGCGAATTTTAATTAACATTTTTGAAAAACAAAAACCATTCTACGTAACTCAATAGGAAATATATTTTGTTTACTGTTATGATTTTTTATTTTTTTGGTTATGAAGAAAGTGTTTACACACTGACATATGGCTTTATAACAATAGTTTAATTAGTTAATCATAAGCGTTGTTTGCTGTATAAAATAACTAAATGCCGTCAGATCTGATAATGGAAATTTTTTAGTCTAGTTTGATTATATTTATGGCTTATGGCATTTCAAGTGATTTTGACTAATTAAGGGCTTTTGACTAATCAAGTAAAACGTAGCGAATTTTAATTAACACTTCTGAATAACAACAAAGATTCCACGTGCGTAAATAGGAAATATATTTTGTTTACTGTTATGCTTTTTTATTTTTTTGGTTATGAAGAAAGTGTTTACACACTGACATATGGCTTTATAACAATAGTTTAATTAGTTAATCATAAGCGTTGTTTGCTGTATAAAATAACTAAATGCCGTAAGATCTGATAATGGAAATTTTTTAGTCTAGTTTGATTATATTTATGGCTTATGGCATTTCAAGTGATTTTGACTAATTAAGGGCTTTTTACTAATCAAATAAAACGTAGCGAATTTTAATTAACATTTTTGAAAAACAAAAACCATTCTACGTAACTCAATAGGAAATATATTTTGTTTACTGTTATGCTTTTTTATTTTTTTGGTTATGAAGAAAGTGTTTACACACTGACATATGGCTTTATAACAATAGTTTAATTAGTTAATCATAAGCGTTGTTTGCTGTATAAAATAACTAAATGCCGTCAGATCTGATAATGGAAATTTTTTAGTCTAGTTTGATTATATTTATGGCTTATGGCATTTCAAGTGATTTTGACTAATTAAGGGCTTTTGACTAATCAAGTAAAACGTAGCGAATTTTAATTAACACTTCTGAATAACAACAAAGATTCCACGTGCGTAAATAGGAAATATATTTTGTTTACTGTTATGCTTTTTTATTTTTTTGGTTATGAAGAAAGTGTTTACACACTGACATATGGCTTTATAACAATAGTTTAATTAGTTAATCATAAGCGTTGTTTGCTGTATAAAATAACTAAATGCCGTAAGATCTGATAATGGAAATTTTTTAGTCTAGTTTGATTATATTTATGGCTTATGGCATTTCAAGTGATTTTGACTAATTAAGGGCTTTTTACTAATCAAATAAAACGTAGCGAATTTTAATTAACATTTTTGAAAAACAAAAACCATTCTACGTAACTCAATAGGAAATATATTTTGTTTACTGTTATGATTTTTTATTTTTTTGGTTATGAAGAAAGTGTTTACACACTGACATATGGCTTTATAACAATACTTTAATTAGTTAAACATAAGCGTTGTTTGCTGTATAAAATAACTAAATGCCGTCAGATCTGATAATGGAAATTTTTTAGGCTAGTTGTGTTATATTTCTGACTTATTGCGTTTCAAGAGTTTTTGCTAATTAAGGGCTTTTGACTAATCAAATAAAACGTAGTGAATTTTATTTAACACTTTTGAAAAACAACAACGATTCCACGTAAGTCAATAGGAAATATATTTTGTTTACTGTAATAATTTTTTTTTGTTTATGAAGAAAGTGTTTACACGCTGACATATGACTTTATAACTAATAGTTTAACTAGCTTTACCCGGCGTACGTTGTTACGCCCGAGATCGAGTGAATATTGCGTTATTTTGTTTGTTTGTTGATAATTTAGGTTGTTGTTCTGTAAATTGAATTGAATTTTGTACGTATATTTGGTGAAATTTTAGTTTAAAACATTTTATTATTGTATATTATTGCATTACAAGTGGATACACAATATGTTTGGTTTTTACGTTCGGTGCAAAGATAAACAAATTTTTTGCGTTCCAACTCTAGAGCAAGCAACCAATAGCTGGCCATGGGAAAAGCACGGACACTCTAAATTTAATCCTGCAACAGTAAGCGATTGTCCTTTTGCTTTGTTGATTGTACTGGCAAAAGCAAGGCGTACAGGAAACTGTAAGCGCTTAAAATTGAATGACAAATCTGTAGGAATCACTGGAATCCGTGGTATGAGCACATCTTCACCTTTGATTTTACCGCTAATGATTGTTGTTTCGATTTCATTCGGCATTAATTTCTTAATGCAAAGTCAGGTTCCATTGCACTATCTTGGTGGGTCTAAATTTCGAAGAAGCATGATTGGGTATGCCAATTTTCAAAGTTAATATATGCGCAGGCATTCCAGGTGGTTCTTAAGAGTTTAGAAATTCAGTTGGATAATTCGCAATTTGATCTGAATCTGTAACTATATTCGTCACTTCACCTGGGTTTGAATGCGATCATTGATTTTGTTACCATGATCATATTTGGGAGCTAAGATTGCTCGTTCGCATAGCCAAAAAAAAACTTAATTTTAAAATTCTTAATTCTGAAATATGAAAACGCTTCGTCTTAATCGGAGGAACCTATAACCAAAGTTTTGTGGTGATTGAAGTGTGGGAAATACATTTCCAATAGGGAATACACACACAGAATTTGATTTTTATAGAAGATTTAGATAGATTGAAGCTAAACAAAATTTTAATGGCGGCAGATTACTAAACGTCCAAAAGGAATAACATCAAAACTCAACTATGCTGTCAAACTTTGGATGTTAAAATAACCTAAGTTTGTACGGTAGCCATAGTTCTGAAAAATCCCATTTGTAGGGAAGGTGCCACGCCCCTTTTTTCCCAATTCCACATTTTACTGGAGGTGTTAGGACTTAAAGTAATATAGCTCCTTACCAATTTACATTATCCTACCCTACCTACTATATCTAGAGATATGTTTTATGATTTATTCCATTTGTATGGGAGGTTTTACCAATTCCACATTTTCTTGGTGGTGTTTGGGATTGACCTCATATAACTCCTTACTGAATTTCAATGTTCTGGCATGTATACCTTCAGAGCTATGCAGTACAAAGTTTCAATTTGTATGGAAGGTGCCACGCCTCTTTTATATATCGAAAATATTTTTAACCGAAAACCTTCGTGTTGATCGAAGGAACCTATAGCCAAAACTTGGCGATGATTGAAGTGTGGGAAATACGTTTCCATAGAGAGCACACACACACACAGAATTTGATTTTTATGTATATAGATATATTCAAATATCATAACAAGAGCGCTCTCTCGACAGCCCACATACTAAAATTAACGTAAATCGGGGTTTTCGGGGAGTTCTGGCGACCCCAAGTTCCTCATGAAACTAGGGGGTGGGGCGGTATGGGCAAGAAGGTTTAACGTGGTCATATTAAAAGTTCCCGAGGAGATGATCGGGCTAGTACCTTAATGGTGCATTTTACTGAAACGTGCCGGATCTATATACGGCAAAGGACCATCGACTTCGATAACACTCACCAAAATCTTCAGGGAGCATCTTTATTGCTATTAGAACAACAGCAATAAAATTATTGGAATATGTCGGCCTTGGTCCCCTTTCCATACCAAATTGTGAATCTAAAGTATCCTCAAACCCTCGTGAACACACACACACAATTTTATCAAAATAGGTCCAGTCGTTTAGGAACAGCTCAGTGACAAACACAAGCACAGAAGAATATGCAACGCGGCTTAGCTCAACGCAATCGAACGTTGAAGGGACTGCCGGTTTGGGCATGCCCAGATTATAGAGCAAGTCCCCGATATATTATTAAAGCTAGACCACACAATACCGTCCCCTTGCTGAGACAACAAATTTTCCACAAATATCCCTGAGAGGAGCGAGTGGGCGATTAGTATTTAACCGGGAACAGTGGAATATCCTCAAAAAAGCTCAATATAAATAAGCGCCTAAGCTTACCAGACCACATCAGTACTTTTCAAGCTGAGCTGCTAGCTATCAGGGAAGCTGCTCTCTATATAATTAGCCTGTCGGTGACTAACTCTGTTTCCATTTTTTCCGACAGCCAAGCTGCCATAAAATCTTCGCGATGTAGTGATACAGCGCCAGTAATAGCGTTAAAGTGCAGGGAAGCTATATACAAGCTTACCGATAAGTGCAACCTGAGCATAATATGGGTTCCAGGCCACAGTTACATCTCGGGAAATTGCGCAGCTGATTAGCTAACAAAGGAAGGCACCAGCTTGCAAACAATCATCTCTGCTGGCTGGGTGAATCCTCCTCTGAATACCTGCAAGCATTGGCTGCGATCTCAGTGCATGGAACATGCTAAAGCGATATCGGCCATGGAACCAACATGTAAGGTGTCTAGGCCAAATTGGTCCAAGCTGGACGAAAAGAGCACGCAATCGGTCATATCCTCGCTATTAGCCCATTAGTGGGTATTCTACAAGGTCACTGTCTTATGGACGCACATGGGGCTTATATGGGCTTTCAAACAAATGATTTCTGCCGCAGTTACAGGGACGAGGAAGGGATAGAAAGCGTAGAGCATTATCTATGCCTTTGTCCCGCCCTGTCGAAGACCAGGTACCGACGTCTCCACAGACACTTCTTTGCGTGCATTGCGGAGCTAGAATCCGCAAATGTAAACGAAATTTTACCCTAAATTAGGCAAAGGCACTGGTTTAGCTTTATGCTTTTATGGACCACATCCTATAGAAAGGAAACTGGGGCTCCTTCGTGGTATCACAACGGGCCACATTGGCCTACGCGATTCTCCGCTTGGGCAGCAGAAGCGGCCACTTTAACCTAACCTAATATAAATCCATATACATACATACATCCCATTCAAAGCAAGTTTGCTCGTACAATTCTAAGCGAACATACACACGAACTGCATTTTCAACCTATGACTTTTGTGTCACATTTTTATACCTTTCATGAAAATGAAATGGTATATTAATTTCGTCACGAAACCCAAAATTGTAAGTAAAAAAATAAAAAAAAAATAAATGTAAGGCGCGATAACCTCCGAAGAGATCTAAGGCCGAGCTTCTCTTCCAATTTGCGTCGTGCTCCTCTTGATTTTTCCCTACAAATTGGCCGGACGGGACCTACATGTTTTATGCCGACTCCGAACGGCATCTGCAAGGCAGATGAGTTTTCACTGAGAGCTTTTCACGGCAGAAATACAATCGGAGCGCTTGTCAGACACTGCCGAGGGGCGACCCCGCTTAGAAAAATTTTCTTCTAATTGAAAAATCTTATTTCTAAAATTTTGATGTTGCTTTGCCCGGGAGTTGAACCCAGGGCATACGGTGTGATAGGCGGGGCACGCTACCATCACACCACGGTGGCCGCCCAGTGTACGAGCGGGTGTATTTGGGTGTCCGATTAGACATTTTTCGGAACCGACCGGATCGGACCACTATAGCATATATCCTCCATACAACCGATTTTTCAGAAAAAGAGGGTTTTTGTCATATCTTATTCAATTTAACAGATTGAAGCTTCAAACTTCACCATATAATTTCGCATATTGCACGTATTGTTGCCTGAAAAAATTTATGAGATCGGTCGTATATATAGTATATATCCCCCACAGCCGATTGTTCAGATAAGAAACTTTTCGTAATTACTGCCCTATTTTAAGAGCTAGAAGCTTCAAATTTCAACGAATGCTTACGTACACAGCATATATTGTTGTCTGAAAAAATAATAGTTATCGATTGTATATATAGTATATATCTCATACAACCGATTGTTCAGATAAGAAACTTTTCGCAATTTCTACCCCATTTTAACAGCTATAAGCTTCAAATTTCACAGATTGCTTACGTATATAGTATATATTGTTGTGTCAAAAAATCATAGAGATCGGTGATATATATAATATATATATGATGGTATATATAGTATGTATATATATATAGTACATATATAATTTTTTTTGCGATTTCGGCCCCATTTTAACAGCTAGAAGCTTCAAATTTCACCAAATGCTTACGTATATAGCATATATTTTTGTCTGAAAAAATCATAGAGATCGGTGGTATATATATTATATACCCCATATAAACTGTCATTTTTGCCCCCTTTTTACGGCTAGAAGCTTCAAAATTCATCAAATTTCATCAAATAGTTACGTTTACATCATATATTGTTGAAATACGTGATTCGTAGTCATAGTTTTTACATGCAGACCACAAAAAAAGTGAAGCTTTGCATCCTCACACAAAGTACGTACCTGTTTTTATTTTATATTTATCTTAAAAATCGTTTAGGTATGTAGATCTGTTCACTATATATATCTTATTTTATACATCCGATTATTTGGAGATTACGAACGGGATAAGATTATTGTTCAGCGCCATTCATGAAAGGTATGAAGACAGTCCCGTTCTTACTTGTTAAATTTAAATTTCACTCTCATTAATTTTTCATAACGCGCCTAAAGATGTATAACTTAAAAAAAAGTAAAAAATTAATGCAAATTTTGAGAGTCCTGATAATTTCAAAAAAGCAGTTTGCTTTTTCGGAAAATTGTGTCTGCTGTTTTTCTGTTCGTTGCTGTGTATGTTTGTATATACATAAGTATTTACATATAACTATAGAATAAAATAATTATAAGGCACGATAACTTCCGAAGACAGATGAGGCATAGCTTTTCTCTTCTAATTAGCGTCGTGTCCTTTTAATTTTACAAATTGGCGGGACGGGACTTGTTTTATGCCGACTCCGAACGGCATCTGTAAGGCAGATGTCTTTTATTTGACAAGCTTTTCAAAGCAGAAATACACTCGTAGTGCTTGCCAAACAATGCCGAGGGGCTACACCACTTAGAAAAGTTGTCTGCTAATTGAAAAAAATTTGTTCTAAAACTTTGTTGTTGCTTTGCCTGTGGCATGAACGCCGAATCTTCGGAGTGGTTGGCGAGCACGCTACCATCACGCCACGGCAGCCGCCTTACCTTAGAGTATAAATAAATTCACGTGCCAAATATTTTCAAAGTTCAAAAATACATATTATAATAATAAAATGAACTTGAAACTAAATCAGCTGTTAAGGTGTTAAAAAAAGACGAAATTTTGTAAAAAAAAAAATTTATAAAAATTAAAGTGTTGCAAGTGCAGTCAAAACTATCAAACAGTGTTAAATACAATTAAATTTGTTCTAAATACCATTAAATGCATATTTAAATTGCATGCAAACTTTGTGACTATGACAAATGCGCTGATATTGAATAGTAATGCAGGGGTATGACTATCCAATACATTCATAAGCGCTCATGTGTAAAAATCAAAATCCTGCTGTCAACTGAATATTCTATAAATGCCGCGCCGGCCTGCCAACACTTCAACTTTAACTACGAACACAGACATTGCAAGTAAGTACGTAAGTACTCGTATGCGAGTTTGTTAGAAAGTGTGAAGTAAATTTCAATTTCAGTTAAGCTTTGAATGACTGGCAGGCATTAGCAGGCCAGCAGCTGCCATGTGGTGCCGTTTAACTCTTTTTTTTGTAAATAAATTTCAGGGCATACACACAAAAATTGTGCACTTGCACTTCAGAAAATTTACATAAATAAAATTTTCAAAACACCTACAACATCACTTAATAGGATTAAGCTAGTTAGCCGCTTTGTTTGCTAGCTAGATGGAATAAAACGCTAGTTAGATAAACGAACTGCATAGAAAGAAACAATACAAAATAAGCTAGTTCAATTGAATAAGTGGTATGAGATGAAATCGCTTAAACAGCAATCAATCACAATAGTGCCCTTCTATTGTGAACGAGCGCATGAAATGTACATGCAAATGTGCAGCTAAACGAAAATGACAAAATAATAGCGTGGCGGCAGGGTGACATACATACAAACAAACATACTGTAACGCTTTTGGGAGGGGGATCCTGATAATTATGCACCTTGTGCTCAAGTTCGAACCGCTGAACTGTCAAACAAATAGCTCCAATATTCGGTACTGCAAAACGATCTCTAATTAAAATACTTTGGAAGTAGTACTTCTGAACTACAATTATATTTCACTAATAGCGTGTTTAAATCAAACTGATCCTTATTCCCCTGCATGCGCTGCTTTTATACTCTCACTTGCCTCGTTCACATATTTCTCTTAAGGTCTAGAATTTTCACGGAACACTTTTATCGCATACTTGGTTATTTAGCCATATGCGTATGTATGCGTGAGTAACAACTTCTGCGCTTAGCTGATGATAATGTGATGTGTATGTGTGGTTGCTTGCTTTAATGCAGCGGTTCCCGAAATTAAAACTGTGGCTGTGTGAGTAAAACTAAAATCATCTTATTGGTGGTGGCTTAGTTGTTGATGAAAAATTTATGAAAAATTAACTCCCAAATATGCTATATAAATACTAATTTATTGCTTGAGTCTAAGGAAAAATTTAAACAAAATAAATTGCTAACATTAAACCATGAAAACAGTCTGCTGTTTGCAAAATATCTTTTCGCAAATGCGCAAATAAACAATAGCCTCACCAGAGAGGATGGATAGAATAAGATACGTCATTTAAATTTTTATTTGTAAAGTACCTGATTGGCGGGTATTAGAAAATTACCTTCTACACATTTTTAAGAAGTTTATGTGTGTGATGGTAACGTACCCCGCCTACCACACCCCGGGCAAAGCAACATCAAAATTTTAGAAATAAGGTTTTTCAATTAGAAGAAAATTTTTCTAAGCGGGGTCGCCCCTCGGCAGTGTTTGGCAAACCCTCCGTATGTATTTCTGCCATGAAAAACGCTCAGTGAAAACTCATCTGCCTTGCAGATGGCGTTCGGAGTTGGCATAAAACATGTGGGTCCCGTCCGTCCGGCCAGTTTGTAGGGAAAATCAAGAGGAGCACGAAGCAAATCGGAAGAGAAGCTCGGCCTTAGATCTCTTTGGAGATTATCGCGCTTTACATTTATTTATATCAACACATATTGTGATTGTTGTAAAGAGGATGAATTGCTTAATTAATACGATCCTATAAAACGATCAAAATTACTTCATGAAAATATGTAGAAGCAATTTATGATTAGCCCTCAAATGGGGAATTACAAATAAATTTCGAAAAAAGTGTGAAATGACGTATCTTATTCTATCTATCCTCTCTGGCGTCATCCGATGTTGCTACTCTGTTTGTTCAGCGACAACTAAAGCCGAATAAAAACAAAAGAGAATAATAATACGTGTGAAGTGGCGCCAATAATTATTCAACTAAATGGTGATGCCTGCTTTAATGTGTGCATGTACACAAGTGCGGCTGCTTGCATTTATTTAGTAGCAGCATAGTAATGTATAAAACTGCTAATATTCACCAAAATAAGCATTTCATGTGTTATGTGTTTTTAATTTTCTGGTTGAGTGTCAAAATCGTACTGCGCCAGAGGTAGAAATTTCAAAGCAGCTAAAAAAGGCACCAATTAGCTGATAAACCTCAACCACCTGTATGGTTCCGCCATGAAGAAACTCTTTAGCTGGTTGAAGCATTTTTTGCAACTTATCTTGTTTTGTTGATTTTCCGACAGATAAATGATGTATATTGGAACGATTTTCCGTCATCCCTTGTCAAATTTGGTTTTGAGACAAACCGGTTTCGGCGTTGTGCCATCATCAGTGTCGATTTTCGTTCTCGAATGATGGCACAACGCCGAAACCGGTTTGTCTCAAAACCAAATTTGACAAGGGATGACGGAAAATCGTTCCAATATACATAATTTTTTTCAAGCTTCCGTGCAAAAAAAAGCAACTATTGTTAAAGCGTTTGTGCTTTTTTGGTGTTCATGTATCATGAATGGTGTCTAAATAGTGTCTAAATAACCTAGGCCTATAACACCGTTCATGACATTTGAGATTAAAATTTATTGAAAAGTGTGCGTGCATACTTTTATAATGCAAAACGGATATTTTTGTCAGTTTGATTTTGGCAAAATGTTAAACTTGCAACGAAGTTAAAGTTATTGCGCTGTGAGCAGCCTAACGGATTTAACGTCTTGTTTCGGTCGCCCTAAAATTAAAAATTGTATACAAATTAAAAAAAAACGCAAAAAAGTATAAATATAATTAAATATATAAAATAAAAACTAAATTTGAGTTTTCTAATTAAAAAAAAATAAATAAAAATAAAGTTTGATTTAATATTTCTTCCAAGAATAAAATACAATTTAATAAAACAAATAAGGAAAATAGAAACATCAGCAATTAAATAACTAAATTTAGTTAAATAACTTAATTAATCGAAAATAATGTACTATACATAGAAAAAAAAAATTTCTATAAATACATATTCAATCCGTCTCAAATTTTAAGCTCTTTTCTGAATAAAATATATACATATGGACTAAAAATAGTAATTACCAGAAGAGTGAAATTCATCTATTAAATAAATAAATAATTAAATTTACAAATTAGGGGAATGAATGCACTTTTCATAGCAGAAGGCGGCACTCCCATAACACCGGACTTAGCGACGGTAAATATATGTCAACGGGTATATTGAATAATTTGAGAAAAATTTAAACACGATGACATCAGGACGGATAAGGCGACAGCTGTCCCGATTATACCTTGTAAATCTCTTTCAACGGGTTTAAAACGGAGAAACGAACTGAGAATTGTTTGGAAAAGGTCCTGTAACAACTGTGACTTTTAAATCAATTTTTGAATCAATCTTAATTATATTCATGTCAATTTCATGTGCAAATTTTAAAATAGTAATTATCAGAAAGCGGCATATGAAAAACATCGCCGCTAGGTCGCGCAGACATCGAGATATTCAAAAAAATCTTATTTGTGGTCCGATTTGGTCCAACACCTAATACATACACGAATAAAAAGCGACCTACGATGTCCGATTTGGATCGTATTTGGAACAAATATTACATATAGTCCGGTAGAAGTGACATCAAAATATTTTGGAGTTCGAGGAGACACAAGCATACGTGGCGCAGAGTCGAGTAAAGTCTTTGGATGGATTATGTATTGAGGACATAGATTGTAACAAATTGTCAGGAAAGAGTCCTTGTAATGATGAGTCACTAAATGAACTAAACAAAATGAGAAATAAAAGGCAGGTAGGTAGGTAAGTTGAACTGGCCGGTCCATGAGGACCTCACATAGACTGATTGAGTCCGTAGTGTTACCAGAAGTTTGTTTTAACGACCAAACTGAAAAACACTATCAAAACCCAGGACCTATGTTATAAAATAACTCCGTCCTCTTGGCAAATACTAGAAGCTTCCTAGGACTTAGATCTGACAGCTGTATCACTCCTAATAGCTGGAGTCTTAGCCTGGCAAGTGCAGGGCACGATCACAGAACGTGCTCGATCGTTTCCTCCTCCAACCCGCACTTCCTACATCTGCTATCACTGACCAAGCCTAGTTTAAAGGCATGTGACGCCAGAAGGCAGTGTCCAGTCAAAATACCCGTCATGAGTCTACAGTCCTCCCTTTTTAATGATAGGAGCAACTGTGTTAGTCTAAGGTTGTAAGTCCTACACATAATCTTCGACACTTTACAGTCCCGCGCTTGAACCCATGCCTTTCTCGCATGGTCGATCATGTGCACCTCTCGCCTTCGCTTAACCTCGCCCAATCTAATTGGGACATCTACGGAGCAAGCTTCAAGGGATGCGCCCTTTTTAGCTAGTTCGTCCGCTTTTTCATTCCCATCTATTCCCATATGCCCTGGGACCCAATATAGATGTATGCTTCTCCCTGTCCCGATTCTCTCCAGAGACTGCTTACACTCTAACACGCATTTAGATGCTGTGCTATGCGAGATTATTGCCTTAGTTGCTGCTTGACTGTCAATATAAAAGTTAACACGGTTGCAGCTTAAGCTATTCTCTTCCAGGGTTTCTACTGCTTTGGTTACGGCTAATATTTCCGCTTGGAAAACGCTACAGTAATCCGGCAGCCTGTAGGATCTGCTTATTTCCGGATCAGCGCAGTATACCGCAGACCCTACTCCTTCCACTACTTTGGAACCATCGGTGTACACATTTATCGCCTCGTCCGCCATTTGCGCACCCTTGCGCCAACCGTCCACCTCTATTGTGGCCTTAAGATCTCCCTCGAAGCGCAGATAGGGAACCATGTAGTCTGTTCGTCTTGTGATTGATGACGCTATACTACTATGGCCATATTGTCGGCGCTCAAGCAGCCCCGAAGCACCGAGCCTGGTTGCGGTCGTTAACGCTTTGTTCTTTGCTACCAGGTCTACAGGTGGGATGTGCAAAATGGCATACAGTGCAGCCGTGGGGGTTGTTTTCAGGGCTCCCGTAATGCTAAGCATCGATAGTCTGCATACCCCCTCTAATTTTTTGAGTTATGCTATTTTTTGTGTGGTTTCCAACAAACAAGAACTCCATAGTATAGAATAGGGCTTACAATCGCTGTAAAAGCCCAATGAGAAAGAGAGGGCGATAGGCCCCACGTACACCCCAGCATTCTTTTACATGCATAGAGTGCCGTTGAGGCCTTCTTGACCCTCTCCTCCACGTTGAGCTTCCATGACAGCTTACTGTCTAGGATGATTCCTAAATATTTTGTGCAAGGTTTCTCCTGTAAGGTCCTAACTTAGGCCTGGTCAAATTTGGGACCTTGTACCTCTTTGTAAACAAGACCATATCCGTCTTCTCCGCATTAACTTTCAACCCGACATTAGATGCCCAGGTATGAATATCGCGAAGCGCCCGATCCATAAAAGAACTAATCGTTGGAAGGCACTTTCCACTTATGACAATTGCAACGTCATCTGCGTAAGCCGTAAGTTTTACGGGTCCCTCATCGAATTACCTGAGCAGTTGGTTGATGACCAGCGTCCACAGCAGAGGTGATAGCACCCCTCCCTGCGGCGTGCCCCTGTCCACTGATTTCGTGGCCTCGTACAATCTCCATTGTGATGTAATCTTTCTGCAATTTAACATGCAGCCGATCCATCTGATTAAGGCAGGATGTACTTTAATGTAATTAAGACCATCCATAATCGCCCATTTTGCAACATTATTGAAAGCCCCGGCAATGTCCAAGAAGACTCCTAGAGAATACTCCTTATATTCCAGGGATTTCTCTATGCATATTACCACCCTATGCAACGCGGTGCCTACCGACTTTCCTTAGGTGTACGCATGCTGTGTTGTGGAGAGCAGCTTTTCATCCACGTTGGACTTTATGTACACATCTATCAGCCTCTCAAAGGTTTTGAGCAGAAATGATGTTAAGCTAATGGGTCTATAGTCTTTGGGATACACGTGACCGATCTTCCCCGCCCTTGGTAGAAAAGCTACACGAGCAGTTCTCCAAGAGTGCGGTACATGATTCAGTCGTATGGACCCATCGAATATTATTTTAAGCCATTCCACGACCGCCCTACCTGAGACTTGTAGCATGGCCGGGAATATACCATCTGGGCCCGGTGATTTAAACTTAGAAAACGTCTCCACTGCCCACTCGATCTTGGTATCGGTCACCAAGCCCGGCACTACTAGCTCCGTGATCGAAGTGTGAGTGATGTCTGCTGGCTCTTCTAAACCGTCTCCCGATGGGAAATGTGTATCGAGAAGCACCTCAAGGGATTCCTCACTATTACGTGACCATTCCCAGTTCTCTTTCTTTATTAGTCCCTGGACTATGTTTCCCTTACTAGGACTTTTTTCAAAACGTGCTGTTTCGCTGGAGCACTCTATGTCCGTACAGAAACTTTTCCATGAGTTTCTCTTCGCCCTGGTAATTTCACGCGTGTAGATCCTCAGTAGCTCCCTGTACTCGTCCCGACACGCTTCGCTTTCCGCGGTCTTTGCGAGCTTAAACATTTCTTTTACCTGTCTTCTTAGAAGGCTCAGCTCATTGCTCCACCATGGCGGCTTTGCTTTTCCTCTGAATCTTCTTAGAGGGCAAGCTTTGTTATACGCAGTCATAAGCGTCCTTGTTAGGAATTCATTCGACTCCTCCAGTTCCTCTAATTAGCAACCTCTTTGGGTTGTCCCAGTTTTGTTTCTACATGCTTCTGAAATTTAGTCCAGTTCGTTGACCTAGGGTTTCTAAAGGTTCCTCTCTTCTCTACCCTCTTTAGGGGGATGTTGAAGCTGATATACGCATGGTCGGAGAAGGATGGTCTATCAAGAACCATCCAATCATACCTTGATATATCACGCTCGGAGCCCAATGTAATATCCAGAACATTGCTGGATGTTGGACCAATGTATGTAGGGACATTTCCCCTGTTGGCTATCTGCAAATTGGTTTGCAGGATATAACAAAACAGAGATTCGCCTCTCGCGTTCGTATCTGCTCTTCCTCACGCATTGTGGTGCGCATTTGCATCTGCGCCTATGACCAACCGCCCTTTGCACCCCTCCTCCTGTCTTAGCCTTTTGCACTCCATCGGAGGGACCTCCGCAGCATGGGCCATGTAGCAGGACGCCAGGATAAATGCCTGCTTATTCTTTTGCTCAACGGCCACCGCTACGAGATCCTCAGTGGTGTAATTAGGCAGCATATATGAATGCAGCTGTTTCCTTACCATTACTACAGCTCGCATCCGTCCTTCCGTTTGCGCGTAGTAAACGCCAAACCCGCGCGCGCTAAGTCCAGAAACCTTTCCTCCCGATGAGAGACACGGCTCCTGGATCAGCGCAACGTCAAACGAACCCTCCTCAAGGGTTAGGAGGAGTTCACTCGACGCCACTTTACTGTGTTGGAGGTTTATCTGTAGGACTCGCAGTACCATTGGGCTGTTTGCCCCCCTCCAGCACCATCGTCTTGACATCGTCGTCCTCCCCTTGCCCTTTTGGTTTAGAGTATTCGAGACCCCCCTCAGCCTCTCGTGACTGTTGTGCAGGGTGTTCCTCTGTGCGAGTCACAGCACCATTTAGCGGTTGGTCCTCTTCTAGCACGTTCGTGGTGACGTTGGGGACCTCCACCTGCCTTTTTTCCTTAGGCTTTTCAGGTCTTTTTCGACTTCGCCCACCTCTAGCGTGTTAGGATTTTTATCCTCGGGACTTCTTTTCCTGAGTTGCATTTAAATTTTGCCAGTGCCAAAGGATATTTTACCAAGCTGCGTGTACAAAATATCCTCCGCCTGCTTGTTTATTTGGAAGATGTAGAACTGACCATCCTCGGTAGGCTGAGATACGGTAAGTACCTTCCAATCCTGTGTCGGTATGTTCGAATTCTGATTCTGCAGAAGTCGCAGTGTATCCTTCGACTTCATCACGTATGGTACCCATACCTTAACTTTTGGTACCGTGGGGATTTGCGCTTTATCCACCACCTCAAACCGTGCGTTCGTGCCTTGCCTTTGGAGGTTTGGAACCACTTCCTCCAGCCACCGAAAGCTCGCGATGTTGTCGCACGCTATCATCTTCACACCATTATACCATCCCCCCGAATCAAAGGTTGGAAGGGGCTTTCTTGGTTGTTCCCGCATGATCTTAAGCATTAAGCTAATAAGTTCCCTTTCCACAGATCTCCACCTTTCAGTAGTCATTTGTCCGAAAGGACTTCTACGATCAACCAGCGCTACAGTCAGTGACTGCTTTGCCACATCACTCATCTTCTCGGCAAAAGCAGGAGTCTTAGTGTTATCTCCCTTTGGCACCTCCGAGAAAGCCGGAGTCTTAGCGTTAACTCCCTTTAGCGCCTCCGAGAAAGCCGAAGTCTTAGCGTTATCTCCCTTTGGCTTAGCTCCTACTTCCTTAATTGGAACTTCCCTCTGACCCGCAGCTTTCGCTATTGGAGCCCATCTGTCTTACAGCTTTGGGCCTACTTGTCTTGTCTATGCGACTGCCCTGCCTCGCGGCTCTAGGACTTGGTCCTTCCTGCTCTTGAAAGCAGGCTTGTCGCCTTCCGCCGAACGTTGCCTCTTCATTCTGCCATTCGACGCTTCTTCCTCCTCGTACTGGTTGCAGAACCGAGGGTTTCTCGCAGCAAACCTTTTGAACTGCTTTCGACTTACTTCTACCGCTTCATGGGCCCATTCCAAGCGCTCGATATCCACTTCTGTTGGGTCGACCACTGCTCCCAAGCGTTGTACAATTCTTAGTGCTGCACGGTACTGCGAGAGAGCTCTTTTACTTCCTCTGCACCGTACCCTTCTCCACTCTTCTACTCCGTTTTCATTTGTGTGCTTCTCCAACACGGAGTTCATTGAATCAGCACTACTCTCGCTCCCCGAGTCCGACGCATCGCCTAATTCGTATTTGTCGTCCTTGAATTGCGACTCAGTCCTCCTCTTTACATCGTCCTTATTACAGTCAGGTAATGAGTCTTTCATCTTGGTCGTACGACCACCTGCCCGACAAGGCGGACTCAGCGGTCCAGTATTATATACGGGGAAAGAACCGTACGCCACAGCAGCGCCCCTTACTGTGGTAAGGCCATTAATACTTCGCGAGGTGGCCCGGTATCGGGAAGGCTCCGTTCGAATACAGCCGAATTTATCCACTGGCTGCAAATCGTCCAATAGGCACGGTCCGCATAACACCCTGGATTAGGGGGTTGCCAGTTCTTGGTCACCGACATCCCGCCGCCCTCGTATGAGGCGAAACGGCGTAGATGTCAGTCCTAAACAGCTCCGCCTCATAGTCGGGCGCTATGGAGTTCGGCTAAGCCCTCACACCAACGACAAGGTGCCTACCCTAGTGAGGGCCAAATAAAAGGCAATTAAATAAAGACTAAAAACGTGAAAATAAACTAATTAAAAAAAAAATTTAAGTTAAACGGTTCTATTGAAAACAATAATTACATGAAGTAATAATAATACTAAAAGCTAGAAAATAATTAGGTAGGTCCGAGGTACTAGTCATCACAATGCTCTTTAATCTAGGGCGTTGATCAGACAATTAAATAAAAGCGTTGGACGCGTCAAATTTCTACTGATAGTCATAAATAAGACCAGCTGAACCCTAATAAGGTTATGCTATGCCTCACATTTTTAGAAATTTCACACTCAGCTCTCAAATTTTTTTGTTAGGTTGAGGACCTCACATATGTAGACTGAATGAGTCCGTAGAAAAACAAAAAATACAAATTTTAATGTACTTTTGCCTTCACTTTTTGCAAATTTTTGCATTACGGGGCCGTTCCAGATTTTTTTAGGTTTGCACAAAGTTTAGCACAATTATCCCCGTATAAAAAATATGTAGGTCACTTTGTAGAGCAAACTCAATTTTATGCGTTTTTTCGCTCTGAAGTTTTTAATTAAATCCGGCAAGTTTCGCATAAAGTAAATTCTAAAATTTTTATATAATTTTTTTTTTTTGTTTATCAAAACTACCTTCGATATGTTTAGTTTTCAGCTTCAACAACTGAAATGTGCTGGTCTTTCACGCAAAAATGAACCATTTTGGTCTTCCATGAGACCGAAGAAGTAAACAGGAGCAGGACGTACACATTTAATTTATTTTTTTTAACTTTTCCGCTATCATATCACTACTGGAAAAGTATTACCATAGATATCTATATTGAAAATTTAGTAAGCTTAAAATTTGTAATAACTTTAGGTGCGTTTTTAAGCAAGCGTGTTTCAAAATTTTTAAAATTTTTCTCTTAAATGTGGTCACTATAACAACCATTTTGCAAAATTTTACAGGATTTCAAATTTCATAAATTAAATCAACTATACAAGTTTCCTGACTTTATCCGTGTTTGTTAAGTCATTGCCCAATCTTTTTCAGTTTTCGAAATTTTCGATATCATAAAGTGGGCGTGGATATCGTTTGACTTAGACCATTTTAAATAACAATACAACAAAGCACGTACACTTATGTAATTGGGCGAAGATAGCTCAACTTTTGCTGAAGTTTTGGTGTTTAGAGATGCCTGGAAAGAATAATGCACCCCTAATTATAGAAAGTAGGCGTGGTTTCTGCTCTGCAAAAAATTACTATAAAGTGTCTAAAGTAGCTTAGCAAAATAGTCAAAAAATTAATAGAAGGAATGTTTTTTTTTAAGTCAGCCACATATCTTTTAAACATTCTGCACTTTTCTGGTTGCGGCACCTGCATTAGTTTCGGAGATATGATGTTTTAAGCGAGTGTTTGCCGCCGTTTGTGAAACCGCTTTGCAATCCAAATTTCATGTGCATTCGCATTTAAAAATATAGGTTACCCTTCGAAAAGACTACGACTTGATGAATTAAGGGACTTGGGAATTTTTCAACATACATATTTCTGAATCACAAAACTCACATTTTTAAAAAAGTTTGTTTTAATAAATGTACGTTGCCATTTTAACTTTAATTTACTGCCGGGACGCTAATGCTCTCACTAATACACTCACATTTAAATTTTTGCTGACCACTGTTCTAAACTAAAGCGCCAAATACACGACACGAACATTTCCGCGAACATTCCCGTTATGTCATGTTTCTGCGACCTTTTCTATCGTGTATGGTGGTGTTTGCCAGTTCGCGCAAATGTTCGCCAAAAATCAAAATATTTTAATTTTTGGCGAACATTTGCGCGAACTGTTGGTGCGTGTATGGCGGAATAGCTCATAATCGTAGTAATTTCTGAACGGAACAGACGTGCGCGGAAAAGTAAAATGGAAAAAAAAAATGTTTAAATGTTCGCCCAAAAGTTCGTATGGTGTATGGCCAAAGCTGCGAACAAGATTGCGGAATGTTCGCGGAAATGTTCGTGTCGTGTATTTGGCGCTTAAAACTGCCGGGAAACGTACAAATTTGCTTGATGGTTACCATAGCAACGGGTATTTGTGTGCGTATCGGGTGATTATCGCTTGCCCGGCCACCACACATGCATAAAGCATCAAGCGCCATTTGCGTTGCGAATTTGTAGCGTGCGGCCGTAAACATATAATCGGATGATGATTTTTTACTGCTTGTTGAACTTTTTCTAAAAATCTTTAGAATTTTTTCGAGTATACGGTTATGTAGCTTATTCAATTTTAATATAATAAGATGCCAATCTTAAGCCGCTAAGGTAATTACATGATTTTTAATAACTTAAATTTTTTTATATGGAAAAAAATGCAAAGGTCGGATGGAAAACAAATTGCCAAAAATCAGGTAATTCTCTTAGAGCATTCGTAGGTTGTAATAAACCGCAACGTAAAATCTTTTTCTTCCGCGAAGTTACTCATTGCACGTTCTCACAAAACTAACACATTAATGCTTGTCAACCACGTCGGCCACGATCAAATAGACCAGCTGTCAAGCGAAAAAATCTAAAAATTTTGATTTTCATCAACGCGAAGCCGACAACAAATGCGTGTGAGCACGACATAGCCCGATACGCACACAACTACCCGTTGCTATGGTAACCATTAAGCAAATTTGTGCGTTGCCCGGCAGCTTAACATTTTCTCCAAATTACGTTAGGCTTGGTAGACTTTTGTTCGATTTATGGCATTAATAGCATTATTGAACGATTAACTAAAACAACATGGTCGCGGACCATTTTCAAAAATTTTAATACTCGGACTCTGTTTTACAATGTCACCACTAAGGTTATATATCGGTATAATTTAGTTATATGCCATAAAGATATTGCCTTTTTGGTTACACTCAAATAAAAAAATAATAAAAATGTAAGGCGCGATAACCTCCGAAGAGATTTTAGGTCGAGCCTCTCTTCCGATTTGCGTCGTGCTTCTTTTTTTTTAATTTTACCTACAAATTGGCGGGACGGGACCTACTTCTTTTATGCCGACTCCGAACGGCATCTGCAAGGCAGATGAGTTTTCACCGAGAGCTTTTCATGGCACAAATACACTCGGAGTGCTTGCCAAACACTGCCGAGAGGCGACCCCGCTTAGAAAAATTTAAAAACCTTATTTCTAAAATTTTTATGTTGCTTTTCCCGAGCACGCTACCATCACACCTCGGTGGCCGCCATATAGACGTATTTGCATTAGAGGTTTTTAAAAGTGGGCGTGGTCGCCAAACAATTTTATTGATTTGCACTTAAAAGCAAAGAAAATCACCCTTCTAAAAAAGTGGGCGTGGTTAATTCAATTGCAATTCAATTTATTATTTAACACATTTGTACAAGTGACATTATTGTCTCTTAAAGTACATCGATATTTGGATATGTGTACAATATAATAATGTGAGTATGACAATATTTATATTAATATAAAAGAAATAACAGAAATAGACAATGTAGATTGGAGAAAATAGCTAGAATTGTGTTTTTCGTATATCAAAAAAGTCAGACAAAGCCAATTTAAAGCGCGGTGCATTGGGCTCATTTTTAATAAAATTAGGTAATGAGTTCCATACTTTGATAGTACTGACAAAGAACGTCCTTGATGATGAGAGGTACATATTTATGGCGTGGAACACTGAGTTTACAGGTTCTGTCAGAACTAGCAAAACATAAATTTCGGAATAGGTATTCTGGTTGTTTTTTATAAATTAATTTATTCAGGAAAATTAGATTACGATAGTTTAGGAAGGTTGTAATTCTGCAATCAAGTATTTTAAACGAAAACTCTGATATGTGCTCAAATTTACGCTTCAAGTAGATATATCTTGACAATCGCTCGATGCAAGTTGTCGCTTATTTCTAGACTTGCAGTCTGTATCACGAAACACTAGCTCTCCAAACGAAATGAAAGGCACTATTAGTGATCTGACTAACACTAATTTGACATCTGGTGGAATGAAAGACTGTGTACCACAATTTCCTTAACACAAAATAAATTTTTGATAAAACGTAGTTAATATGATCAACACAGTTAAAATTGGAATTTAGTTTGAACCCTAAACTACTAACGACCGACTCATACTTAATGGTAATATCCTGTAGTATAACCGGTGGCAAATTCTCTACTAGTTGCGGAGAGTGCGATATGCAAATAGTTTTTGTTTTAGACGCATTTAGATTTAAATTATTATCACTCCACCACGAAGAGATGCTTTCGAGATCCTCGTTCATCCTACAAACCAAATCGTCAGATAAGCCAATAGGGCGAGATAAATATATTTGTGCATCATCAGCATATACATAGATGTATTGAAACACTTTTGCAGCAATGAGTAATATCCTTAATGAACATGCTGAACAAAATTGGCCCAAGTATAGATCCCTGAGGCACCCCCGAGTACAGGCACTTCGTCTCAGAGCAACCTATTTTAACTACTACCTTCTGCCAACGATTTGTAAGATAGTTTTCTAGCAATTTTGAAGCACTAGAAGAGAATCCAAAGTAGTGTCGTAATTTCATTAAGAGAATGGAATGGTCTACTGTGTCAAAGGCTTTCGAAAAATCTAAAAGTGACATCACAGTCAAATCACCCCTATCGTAGGCAGGGCGGATGTCTTCAATTACCTTGAATAAAGCCGTCACACAACTATGGCTGGCTCTATAACCAGACTGGCATTCTGAGAGAAGGTTGTTCTGATTGAGGTGTTCGGTGATTAATTAACGTTTCATTTCTCCCATTTTCAATAGCAATTTATTCTGCGCCCAATACGCTAACCTTCGCCAAGATATCTAAATTTTCGCTCATGTTATCCTGTTAGTAAACGGTGGCGGCCGAACATGGCCAAATATCTCTGCTTTTCACCAAAGACATAAACAGCAATTTAGTGAAAACATTATGTTCTTCTACTTCATATTTCACTGTGAATGAGTGAGCTGGGGCTGGGAAAAACATTGACAGAAGATATATTTAACCATCCATGTCTCGCGATGAAGATTGTGAAAAAGGTTGAAGTAATTGTACCAACCGATCGATAAGTAACTGTCAGATATTTTGTCTTGGTCACAGGTATCTCATAAAGCAGTATTCGTGCAAAAGTATTGAATATGAAAAGGATCTCTGCGCGTTCGCTGCCGAGAATTGTATCCAACAAGCAGACAGCAGTTGAAATTCAAAGCAATTTTCAAAAACTTTCAAGAGCAAACCAAATTATTTTTCCATATGCTTTGTGATCAAAGTCGAGACGTAGATCCGAAATTGGCATTTTTTTCAAGCAAAAACTTTTAATACCAGCTCTGCGCCCTAATCCTGTATTACTATCACGTATCGAAAAACAATTTTAATCAAACGATTCCTTGTTGGGTTTTTCATTGAAGTGTGGATTGACATGGCGGGTCCCAAGCCCAGCGCACAACCCGCTCAGCGGGGATGAAAGTATTAGTTGCACGTTTTTATAGCGAGCCGCTTGATCCAAGACAGACGCCCGCTTGCAGCCGCACCTCGTGGTGGACAGGCGCTGCCGAAAAAAGATCCTCCAGCAAATCCTTAAACCGATTATGTTAGAGTGGCCTAGCCAGGTTGTCACCTTCTCAAATTAGCTCACCACTAAACGGATGTTTAGTGGCTACCCAGAGTATACTTGTCCGCAAGCGACCGGAAGTAGTGAGTTGCTTGAACCGCATGCAAAGAAATCGCTCTGGCTATTCCCAAGTGAATGGCGGTCAGAAGCTTCCCCCGCTTTCGTGGATTTCTACACACGGCTCCAACCTCCAGAAGTGTAGAAGCATGGACCATGACAACATCAGATGAAGCGGCTCTGGAAGTGTTCCAGAGAAAAGTTCTTCGAACGATTTATGGACCTCTACGCGTTGGCGATGGCAAGTACCGAAGAAGATTTAACGATGAGCTGTACGAGCTATACGCATACATCAACATAGTCCAGCGAATTAAAACGCAACGGCTAAGCTGGCTAGGCCATGTTATGCGAATAAAAGGTGACGCTCCGATCAAAAAAGTGTTTATATCGGAACCCTCCTATGGAAGCAGAGTTAGAGGGCGGACCCCACTCCGTTGGGAGGTCCGGGTAGAAAACGATTTAAATTCCCTTGGTGTGACCAATTGGCGCCGGTTAGCAGAGAGAAGAAGCGACTGGCGCGCCTTGTTGGAAGGCCATAACCGTTTAAACGGTTAAGCGCCAATTAAGTAAGTAAGTAATAATAATAAATCTAATGAGTCGAGTAGTACATATGTGTTTTATCTGATTCACCATTTCAGAGCATTTGTGATTTAAAAAATAGTTTTGACTCACGGATCGTATAACACAATTTGGGCCCTGATTTAATGTGTACTCATGGCAGTCCGTATTCAAATGAATATAAATCTAGAAAAATTGTGGGCTGCATAACACATTTTTATTTTTTTTGAACTAGTTAAAACCTCAGGAAAAAGTGGATCTCCCTTCGATTATTACACTTAAGAATGCCTTTCTACTAACCTTTTAAGATCATGAATATGTTTAATTGCAGGAACTTCGTCAGTTAGTTTTTGGCACATCATCCATACCGATGCGTGCGGAGTGGACACAATCAGCTTTCACATTCGGTCCACCTAAAGAGGATCTTTCGTATGGACTGCGTTCGCCGCGCAACGCAACACGTGGCATGCTCTCTGTGGTGCAGGGTTTTATTTTGAAATATTTATTATTTGGCCGGCATGGACGTACCAATCAAAAGTATGAACCATTTGTGTTTAATTGATCAAGAATTTAGTTAAAGTTTTTATTCTTTGTATGCAGTCCCTTGATTTGTACGCGGGATATGCAAACAAATGCGCTCATAAACTCACTGGTCGAAATATTGCGCTTAATTTCAGACAAAGGTAAAGTAACTATGGTCTTACCCTCATCAGACGATGAAGTTTTTGTGGATCACAGCGTGAGTTTTTTTCACGATTCAGTGACTGAGAAGGTGAGAAATGTAATTTTTAATTACTGCATAATTTCATAAAATCTGTAACCGTTCCAAATACTTTTAAAGTTATATCTTTTTACGCTATCGCCGCACGAAGAGCTGGAATTCTTTATTAAACGAAATTTAAAATATGTAGGTCATAAAAAAAAATATATATATATATCTATATATATAAATATATTGACTGCTGAGTGGAATATCATCCTATCATGGCTGTCGTTTCGTAACCGCCCTATGTCGGAATGCGGTTGAAGAACGCCCTAACTCAGATTTTGTGTCAAAACCGCCCTATCTGTGCTCAAATTCAATAGATTTTGACATAAGCTGGGGTGTTTATGAAAAATATAGATGGAGCGTGAAATAGGTAGCTTTTCAAACAAATTCTGAACAATAGCGTTATTAAAAGGTTTTCTGAAATAAGGCGTCTTCGACCCGCAGCCGAGATAGATTGATATTCCACTCAGCAGTAAAAATATGCAAACAAGTTTCTCTCTGAATTCTATTCTCTATTTTGCATAAGAAAGTTTATCGAAGAAGACTCGCCAGGAACATTATTATTCTTATATAGCGCTGTTTTAACGCGTTCAATGAGCAAGTAAGAATATTTTGAAAAACATTCAAAGCTAGATACAACTTTGTGAATAAATTTAAATCTCAAACAATTCACTGTGCACTTTATATATATTTGTATAAACATGTATTGCCTAATTAAATAATTTTAAATTTCCGATCAATAGTTATAAATGTGAAAGCGTCACTTTGAAATGAGAACAGTCACTTGTAAATGAGAAAGCGTCAAATCAAAATGCGATGGTCAGTTGTGAATGAGTCAACTCATGAGTCAATCGTTAATGCGAAAGCGTTTATAAGTTATAAGAATCATCAAAGGTAAACAAGAAAGCATGAAATGAAAATGCAAAAGTTGCATATGTAATTGAGAATAATCTGTTGTATGCGGGAAAACGCCATTTGAAATTAAGAACACAGAACAGTTAGTTGTTAAAAATACACTATCAATTAAAAATGTGAAGGCGTCTTCCGGAAATGCGAAATTCCTCCAGTTACTGTTCTCTCCGATTCGCCGTTTGTTCTAAAAACTGGAGCCGTTGTTCTACAACCCACTGCCGGTTTGTCTGCGGGGTGTTAATGGGTATCGATTTTGAGCAACATTGGAGAGAACGGTGCTATACCCAGAACTTCCACGAGGTCATTTGAAGCATCATAAATATATGTCACGTACACGAACGTTTGGCCCATGGTGGATCCCTGGCTGGGTCAGTATACAATGGGCAGTGGTTCTCAACCCTCCAACCAGGAGCTGGACGGACACATATTTATTCTCCTCTTCATTCGCTTTTTACCCCACGCACTCCTCAACCACAGGAAGCCCGCTCTACCTTGGATCGCTCGTTTCGTCAAATCCTACTCTAGCCATCGCCCTCTTGCTATGCTCCATCCCCTCCACTTACGTCTTCGTCATACCATCTGTCGCACACCAAAATATAGTCCTCTAAATGATTCACCTGCTTTTCCCCATGCTGAAAAATAGATTTAACATATCCCGCTTGTCTATCCTAACGAACCCCTCTGTATATCGACACCCCTCGAGGTACTGATACTACGTCAATTAAATGAACTTTCAGCCTCTGACATTTACTAATGATCCTTTTCGAATACTTAGTTCATGCTTTCTCATTTACACTTGACTATTTCAGTAGTGAAGTGGCTCTTTTGCACTTATAATTGACTATTCTCATTTTAATATGACGCTCTCCTATTTCCATTTCTTGTTTTCTCATTTACAATTGAATATTCTCATTTAGAGGTGGCACTTTCGCATTTACCGTTGACTTCTGGAACTTTTCCCAATTAAACTTGGCGTTTTCTCATTTTCATATGACACCCTTTTTGTTTTCGAATGAGTTTTTTCGTGTCGAGGTAACGTTTTTACATTAACAATTCGCTATTCTCATTGCCATAAGGCTAGTTCCCATTAATATCTAACGCTTTCTCATTTACAACTGAAAAATCTTACTTACGATAGACATTAAAATCAATGCTTTTTTGGCTTAAAGTTAAGTGTAACGATTTTAAGTTTATGATCAAAACTTTAAAGAATGTCAGAGGGAACTTATTTCTACTTTTTGATCGTAAAATTTTCAATTGCTTTTCCGGATGTTATATTTTCTAAACAATAAACCAGCAAAAGAAACATACACAGAAAATAGGTGAAAGAACTCAAATTATTGACTTCTACCTGCCTCAAATATTCATACAAATTGATCGGCCAAAGATTGTACAACACTGAAACCGCGTTGTATTTAAACCAAAATTGGCAACGGATAGAGATAAATCGGTTTAAAGAAAAGTTTTGTGGCGATCAAGCTTCACATAAATAATTTATCTGGATGTTTATCGGTTTTAGCGCGATGGAAGTGCTGTGCATTTTGTTGAAGCTTTGCCGATCGTTGGTTAACCGAAGACTTGCAGTAAAATGAGGGAGTGGGACGGTCTTTAACGTCTTCGCTACTGTCGAAAGAATGATATAGGCCGATGTCACCCACCTTCGTTAGCTAGTTTTTCACGTTTTTTTAGTGGAAGCATTATTGGAATTTACCATTGTTCGGGAATTACAAAGGATTGAACTTTCAGAACTATGATATCCCGGCAATATTGTGATTTCCGACTTTAACTTCTAAGAAACAGTTATTTCATTGCCAGACAGTGATAAAAGGTTGAATAACAACTCCCTTCCTCTGCTAACAAAAGCAGTGGTTTGTAGGAATACTTTCTGAGCCGGCTTCTTCAGTCATTCACATAACACGAATTAGCCTGAGAACTCTTTCTGCTCTTATTCGCCCATACAGTGCATCAATAAATTTCATTACACTTTGTTTAAAATTACTACTACTTTTTTCACTCAAAGTGCACTTGTTAACTGATAAAACTGCTTATATAAAAATTCAACTAATTTAACTTTTCCACCTTTTATTTCACTCTTTATGTTTTAGAACCCGCAACGACCTCGACTCAACCAATAAAGCAGTGCCATTAACAATGACAAATAATGAGGAAGGTTCCTTAATGATTGTCACACTCCTTTTGACTGGGCGTGCCACGCCTTATCTGCATAATGGTGTTGTTAATGTGGGCGATGAGAATACTTATGTAAGTTCAAAGAAAATTATTGAAATAATACCTTTAAATTTATCTGAATACTAAACCTTTGCAGGCCATACCCCAATATGGAATTCTAAGCCGTTCCACAATTGGATTCTTACTTTGGGATACTGGTAATACACAGGTAATGTTTACGCCTACGCCACTGCGACCGCCGTTTTCTGTAAGACAAATGCTGTATGCTCAAATCCTGGATTTTATGTACCTGCCAAGCTAGATGACTTAAACTTATATCGTACTAGCATACCCGGCAGATGTTGTTCTGCTCTAGCTTTGGTCTATCTGTATAACTTTTAAGCAGTTTTAATTTTTACTATCCCTACCCCTCTCTCCCACTTTTCCTTATCTTTGTATTCACTCTCCCTCTACCTTTCTATTTTTCTGCGTCCCTTTCTCCCTCTCCGCCTTTTCCCATACTTTTTCCCCTGCATATATCCATATTTTCTTTCTAGTTTTTACTCTTCTCCATCCCTTGTTCCCAGTCCCAGTCCAAGTCCCAGTTCCAGTCGCAGTCCCAGTCATAGCCCAGTCCCCGCCCTAGTCTCAGTCGTAGTCGCAGTCCCAGTCTTATTCCCAGCCCAATCCCAGCCCTAGTCCCAGTCGCAGTCACAGTCCCATACCAGTCCCAGTCCTAGTCCGCCCTTGCTCCATTTACCGAAAAAAGTATTGTAAATAGTCCTCTATGCAACGACTATCAACGACGACGTACTATATACCTAATTTCAGACAAATCGAACAGGGAATAGAATTTGATCGAATGGATCGGTCCCTGGTCCACTTCTCGGAACGAAACTTCACAGGAATACTACCCTATCTCTCATGTGGATCAAACTGCATACGGTATGCAGATTTGATTAAAATCGGTTAAATAGTTTAGGAGTCCATCACGGACAAACAACGTGACACGAATTTATATATACATATTAAGATTTTTCCAAAAGCGAAAGCATTGTCCACAATAATGATGTTTATGTGATAACTGGTACAAAAAAAAAAAACTCAAGCCAATGATTATGCAATCAAATAGGGCCGGTAAACAACAACACTGGAAGCTAAATTTTGTTGAAATCATCATGAAGAAATGTAGCTTAGAGTTTGAAATAGGTCAGTTGGATTGCGGTACTAGGTAAGAAGTGGGATCGGCCAGCAAGTGGTCAAAAAGGTTTCAATGGCCTTATTGAAAGCCGCATACGAAATTTTGGCATAGAGTTATATAAGCGAAAATAAGAATGCTGAAGTGACCGAACTGTTTAAATTTCTGGATGGCCTTGAACGCTTGACAAAACATATCAATTGTCTAACTTGGAACCATTCATTACAGAGCGCACCCGTCTGCTGCCCTAGCTGAGTTCCAAACCTCAGTTGTTTCTATATAGTACAAAAATTTTTCGTATTAGGAATGAAGACGAAGGTGAAGGTGGAGCCAATTGCTGCAAAATTTTCATATTTCTGCCTATTAAAAAGTTTTTACTGCTCTTCGTCGTCAAACATTCCATAGAAAACAGTAAGCTTGGCCATCATATTAAGCAACCAGTGTATGACCATTGGGGGAACCCCCACCGTTTGCCTATGGCAACTACCAGCGCACCATCATTGGAGGGATCCCACGCCCACAACAGGAGTAGAAAGATATTGATCTCAACTTTTTCAGCTTCTATGTTTGCTTGCCGTGAATTGTAATATTCAGGTTCGATTAAATATTGCGGAGCTGAATTACCATATGTAATCTGAATTCAAGGATCTTGCAAACAGCTGCAGAAAAAACGAGCTCCGTTTTTTTTTCTGAGAAGTCGTCCTCTGGATTCTGACATAATGGTTACAAAGCATCAGTGGAAAATGTCTATACTGCACACAGAAGCTTAGCCTGGCAAGGATTTCTGGTCGTATGCATTCGCCAATGGATGCAAGCTATGAATTCTTGGCTCGGTAGTATATCCCATGACGTTCCTACAACACGTGGTTCTATATATCCAAAAGACCACAACTTAATCTGAGCAAAATATTTGCTCAATACACGAACGGATGTTCTGACTAAGCAGGGCGAGGTACTGTGACAGTAAAAACAACTTACAGCACTGCTGTTGGTACCTTCCTCTCTTTCGAACATTTTCTTTCTGCTACATGCCTTCATATTCTGCTATGAACTTTGACAGTTTGTGAATGAATATAACTAAAGTCGGTTCAAATCCCTTTCGTGGAACTGATACCGACAACTCTTTGAACCCCACTGCCGCCTCAACTTTCAGAGATGTAAGTACTTTAAAGTTCTGGTTTCCTTCAGGTTAAGATGTACTATTTTGAAGAACAATACATGTTTTTTGAGAACAGAAAACCAAGCTGAGTCATTCCGATGGTTCTAAAGGCCAAACAAATACCTTAGGCCTTGTCGCTTTTGTTGTTTTAGCGATAAGGATACTCCCCGAAGGCCTTGGGGAGTATTATCGATGTTAATGATCCTTTGCCGGATGCAGATCCGGCACGTTCCGGTAAGAAGCACCATAAAGGTACTAGCTCAACCATCTCGGGAACGATTTGGTATGACCGCATGCAACCATCTAGACCATACCGCCCTCACACCCGCTAGATCCATCAAGACTTCGGGGCGCCAGAGCCTCGGCTGTTAAAGTAACATGATTCGCCACGGGTAGATGGGATTGGCAATTGGGTTGGATAAGCTAGATATTGCGCTGGAAACCCCTTGAGGAGTAGCGCTTTTGTTGTTGTGTACTCTTTGAGTCAATTTGGTATTTTAGTCGCCTCTTACGACAGGCATACCTACCGTGGGTATATTCTAAGCCCACTAACCCGCTGGTGCAATAGCTTAGGCCTCAGTTGGCTTAGTATCTTAACTTGTTAGTACCGGACTCATGTACTTCAAATTAGTGTGGATATCCGGTATCTTAAACCTTTGGCGATTGTTTTTGCGTTTATAGGCAAGACGCAGAAGACACAGGAAGACACGAGACCTCTGCTGCATTATAGTTTATTGTTGAAACTTTAGCGACTTCAGTTCGGGGACCAGTTTTTTAAAACGACCTTCTAAGTTTTTTGATTTCCGCGGTTCCAGTAAGTCTAATCACATGCCCCTATTGTGTAACAGAAACTATTACAGTCAACCAGCATTATGTAACGCCCTATCAGCCTTTAAGACATGCTTTAATGTAAACTATAACTTTCTCTTCCCTCTTACCAGCCCACGGTGGCAGCATCACGTCAACTGGGTTCACGTCTGAAAACGCCAAGCTATCCAATTTGGATAACTAGCTGCTGTGGACACTTTGGTGTAGTATTCAATCGAAATCCGGAACTTTTACGAAATTATCATGCTGAAACATGCTTCGATTTGAATTATTACAGTTGCTCTGGCCACAATGTTTTCATGACAATCGACAATCGTGTTTATCACGAGCAAGCAACCGGCATGTTGGAGCGTCAATCGACCACAGAAAGTAACAGTTCATTGATGGCAACGGGTAGTCGTAGAGATGAGGATGTTACGAGTGGTGGTGGTGCTGGTAAAAACAGTGGCAGTGGCGGTGACAGCAAAGAATTATTGGCGCATGAGGAATTAACAATGAATACACCGTTACAACGTTTAATACACACCAAATGGGAGGAGGCGCACATACGTTTCAATGTTCAGCCATCCATGCTAAATTATCTCTTTTGTACAACACCATAAATAGGGGCGATGGAGTAAAGAAACAAAAGCGGACTCACTTTGAGTGCAGCGCGGTAGAATGTAAGAGCTATGTCGATTTTATAAATCGAAATTTCGGAATGCATTGAAGTGTGGAGGATTGCAGTTGTGCTTTTCAGATTTTATCGGCTTACAAATCGCATTCGTTCACAACCACAACCACCATAGCACAATGTTTACATATGAACATTTGTTTGTGTGTATTGATATGATTTTTGTTTTCTTCTGACAGCTTTAAATTTAATACTTGCACTTCAAATAAATATTAAATCTAAAATAAATATATCCTGAAATTAAAAAAAATCTTGTTTAATTTAATAGTTTGTTTGCTCGATTTCGAAAAGGGACTAACTTGTGTCCTATGATATGATTCTTTTAAGAACTCCGGACTCGGATTCAATTCATATGGAACCATCGCATCATTTCCAAAGAACCGAAAGCTATTCTAGGTCTGCATAAAATGGAACCGAAGATCGATTTTAAAGAAGAAAAATAATTCCGAACCTTGATCCAGTGGATGAATACAACCGAAATTAACCTAAAAATAGATCTCCAAATTCAAATATTCCCGAATAAAAAGCAGGTTCCAAAAGACAAAAGATTAGAAAGTATTGTGAAATAACCGGAAATAGTTTTGAATTAGAATGAAATCTAAAACTGGCTCAAAGTAAAAAACGCTCGACAAAAAGTCTAAGGTATCTCAATCTAGATTCCGAAGCAACCAAAATCATGAAAACTAAATCAGGCTTAATAATATCGAAAAGCGTTACAAAAAAAAACAAAATTGGATACGGGATCGATACCTGGTCTAAAGCAATCGAGAAAGAAGGGAAAATTACACTGATGATGGCACTACGCCAAAATCAGTTTGTCTCCAAACCAATCTTGACAAAGGACGACGGATAATCATTCCAATATACATCAATCGAGCAAGAGTTTGGAAGAACAAAACCTCGCGTTCAATTGAGTCTAGAAACTTAACAGGCCTAAGCAATTTTAAATAGAACCGTAGGAGTCTAGACAGCGTGAGCCCACACCTCTTAAAACCCGAAATCTCGGAATAAAAACTCCATTAAAAAAGATAAGAAATCATACTCAAAAGAAAGAAAAATGGTTCCGACACCGGGCTTAATAGAACCTGACGCGATTTCAAAGGTACCTAAAACCCAGTTTCGAAATAGTAAAAGACTTCGTTTATTTGGGAACCAGCATCAACACTAGCAACAACATCAGCACTGAAATCCAGCGAAGAATCAATCTTGCAAATAAATGCTACTTTGGACTAGGTAGGCAATTGAAAAGTAAAGTCCTCTCTCGGCGAACGAAAATCATATTCTACAAGTCACTTATCGTACCCGTCCTGCTATATGGGGCAGAAGCATGGCCATGACAACAGCAGATGAAGCGACTTTGGGAGTGTTCGAGAGAAAAGTTCTTCGAAAGATTTATGGACCTCTACGCGTTGGCGATGGCGAGTACCGAAGAAGATTTAATGATGAGCTGTACGAGCTATATGCAGACATCAACATAGTCCAGCGAATTAAAACGCAGCGGCTGCGCTGGCTAGGCCATGTTATGCGAATGAATGATGATGCTCCGGCCAAGAAAGTGTTTCTATCGGAACCCGCCTATGGAAGCAGAGGTAGAGGACGGCCCCCACTCCGTTGGAATGACCAGGTGGAAAACGATTTAAACTCCCTTGATGTGACCAATTAGCGCCGGTTGGCGGAGCGAAGGAGCGACTGGCTCGCCTTGTTGGACGGCCATAACCGTTTAGACGGTTAAGCGCCAATTAAGTAAGTAAGTAAGTAAAACCCAGTTAAGTTGGAAAGTGTCTAAAGGATTTGAAAAGAAGTGCTCAAAATTCTAAACTACGGGAACCAAAATTGGGTTACAAATGATGAGAAAGTCTTTTGAAATAACCAAAAACAGTTTCGGGGTAAAAAGAAACCAAATATTTTAGACCAACAAAAGTTCTAGTTAAAATAGACTTGAAATTCAGTTTCAACAGAACAGACAGTCTGCCCCAAAATAACTTAAGCAGGTCTAGGGGAATTATCTTTTGAGTGTTTGCCAAACTTCTGCTTAGAAAAAATCCTGAGTGTAAAATCAGAGCATGTCATGGTATAGTGTCCAGTCAGCCTTCGACGCTCTCGAAACCCGATCATCACAATCTAATGAAATACTTAGTCATTCTTTCTTAATAATTTGGATGGTCTGTAATAAGTAAGTGATAATTATTTTAACCGCCACATTAAGAACTGCCACAGACAACTGAAACCCCAAAGTTTAATGTGAATTCATAAATTTGATTTATTAGCCTCTGTATTTCTCTCATCACTTGCAACCCTAACATCGAGTAGGGCCATGAGCTTATAACAGTCAAGAAACATCTTGCGTCAAGATCTTAAGAATAGTCTTTAACTGAACGACATTTGTAAATCACTAGTGGTAGCATGTCTCCGCGGTTGAGGTATATATATTCCAATAATCTATCGAAGAAACAAAATTAAGCCAGAATCCTTGAAGAAGGTTATGAAAGCAACGAAAAGCATAGATGAGCCAAGAAAAAGCTTAATATCATAAATCTTTTTACTTTAAGGCCGGGTGTTTCAGTGTGAGTTTAAACTCCATTTGAAGTCGACTGGAGTTCAACTCTGCCACTTTAGCCGCTTAAGCTGAGATGAGCAGTAAAATTTTATGTTATCGAACAAAGTGGCAAGGTTAAACTCTATTCAGCTTTAACTAGAGTTTAAACTCGCACAGAAAAACCAGGCATAAGCGAGTAAAGCTGTGTGCGAGTTTGCCTGAATACTACCTAAATAGAGGATAAACCTCGGTAAGGCAGTGCAAAATAAAAATTTAGAATATTTATGAGCAGACTTTTCAACCTAAATTCAAATGTCAAATTTCAAAAACAATAATATTGATTTTTCAATATTGTATATGCACATAAATGGCTCTTGCCCATTCAATTCAAGTAAATCATAGGTCGTACAGGTTCGATCGATTGTACGTGATGGTGAGCTAAATTTTGTTAAAGCTGATGTTGGCGACACAATAATTGGATCCTTCTCAAATATGGACCGCAATCTGAACATATGTATGTACATATTTGGCAGACAAGTGCACTAACTGGTCTAAAGAAGTTATTGGAGGCATACCAATATCAAGGTATTGAATTCGAGATTGTAGAAGGGTCATTGTGCACATGCTCCACTATGTCCGAAAAGAAGCCTTGTTAAACGGAGCGACTGCATTTTCTTGAACTGCTATCTTGGGATAGGTACTTACCGCGGACCCTAACTGACCTCGGTTCTTTTTAAGCGAGAAAACGCATCAAAAATATCAAATTTACCGTATTGTTATTATTTTCTTAACAAAAATAAACAATTTAGGTTTTCAAATCAACTCGCACAGTTTTGACAGTCTTTTCCTAAATTATTGCAGTGCTGGAAAGTTCCAATGGAATATTAGTTTAGGTACCTAAAATTTAGGTCAACTCGCACTCAGCCTAAATTACGACCTAAATTGAGAAAATACCTAAATCCAGGCATGCTTAACGAACGAAACGATATCATTTCGTTACGATAATCAACGCTAGTAAACGAAACGAAGTCCATCTATAGAACTTAGGCCCACGCCCTTTTAAAATACTCATTAACATATTTCATTTGATACCCATATGGTACAAACAAATTCTAGAGTCAGGCCTGGTCCACCTTTATGGCGATATCCCTAAATGGCGTCCATCTATAGAACTATGGCCCACTTCCTCTTAAAATACTCTTTAATACCTTCCATTTGATACGCATGCCATACAAACACATTCCAAGGTTACCCTAGGTCTCCACAGCTCTCAACTGAGTATGTAATGTTCGGTTACACCCGAACTTAGCCTTCCTTACTTGTTCTCTATTAACCTCGCTTTGTTATTCGCAGCCATATGAAAGAAAACTCCAGAAGTTTTGTAATAAAGAACTTAAAGAATTATCTGAGGTAATCCGTTTTAACTTCGAAAAGAAAAGGTTGTAAAGAGTAACATTCGAAACGTAAATTTTTGCAAAGCCTGATTTCTTGCAGATTAGCATTACTGTCATAGTTTCAATCATACATCAAACCTGCGACCTATTGCATAAAACTTGTTTTTTTTTTTGCTGCGGTACAACAGCTAAAAGACGCTTTGACGAGTGCTCCCGTACTTAAAATTTATGATCCTACTGCAATAACTGAGGTTCATGCGGACGCCGGTAAGTACGGCTATGGAGCAGTACATTTACAGAAAGACAGCGATGACGGACAACTGCATCCTGTCCAGTACATGAGTAGGACAACGACACCAGCAGAACAAAATTACCATTCATATGAACTAGAAGTGCTCACCATCATCGAAGCCTTAAACGTGGCGAGTTTATATTTTGGGAACCATATTCAAGATAGTGACATACTGCAACGCTTTCGCAATGACGATGCGAAAAGATGATGTTCCTTTAAGGGTGTCTAGGTGGGTAATGTTTATGTAGGAATTTGATTATACTGTTACGAATTTACTTGCAATTCCTCTTATTTGCCCTTTTGCTAGGTTCGTATCGCTAAACTGTTGAATAAATAACTCCAATATTGAATAATGGAAAAATGGCCTTTATTAAAATACTTCACAATAACACTCAAACTGTGCAACGAATAGCTTAATAACCAAACTGATAGCTCAAATGAAACTCCACTATTCAAAATAATACTGCTATTGCTCGCTAGATATCGTCTTAGTCGTAACTGCTTGACAACTCAAATCAAACTGAATTACAGCGCCTCTACATCTGTCGCCTTTTATACTCTTTGGTTTTAACATTAGCATCTTCTTGTCGCTTCCAGAATTTACTAGTCCAGCAGCTCTCAAACTTCTCAGCTGTAACTACAATTGCACAATTTTATAGTTTTTCTCATTGCATACTTATAGGAGTATCTCAGATATATGCATGTATTTGTGCATTGACTCTCCGCTGCTCGTATACGTACATGGTACATATATGTAGACGCAGTTATTGTTTCGTTTATGTAGATACATGATGATTGAATTATTGATGTGCATTCACGTCACTGCTTAGCATCGCTTAGAGCTGGCAGCACTCCTTAGTTTTTCTAATATTCGTAACAATACCATAGAACACCGTTCAGGGCCTAAAATGAAGCACGTCGATGCGTTAACCCTTTCGCTCTGACTTTTGCAGGGGTTTTGCTCAAACTTAATTTATAACTTTTTGGATACCCATTGGTACTTTATATACGTACAAATGAAATAACGTTTGTAATTTACCTGGATACCGGTATTTTGAGTTGGGACATATGTGTCCCAACAGTACTTCAGAACGGGTCCCAACAGGGTATAAACTACACACAAAAAGAGGAAAAACTTGTTAGGTAATAACATTGTATTGTAATTTTATTTGTTTTATGAATGTGATTAAGCGAAGCATTGCACACAGAATGGCAAATTACAGGCACGGCAAATAATCTTTGTTCTTTTCTCGACTTTTTGATTGGCGCATGCGACGCATAGACGTCTTTTAGACTGTTCTATGGGTAAACGATCACCTACATTTCTCATTGATTTGTACCTATTCCAAGATCTTTCAGATCAACGGGATCGTATATATATGGTAGACTCCTTTCCCTTTTCAATTAGCGACTCAGAAATTCCGACAAGTACTGGTAAAAATGGACGTTTTTTCCTATTTAACTCTGAATATATAACCTAAGTGTTAACAGCAACCATCATCATTCATCGATAAAATACTTTTTTCCACCATTTGCTTGATTTTCTATTAATATCATACAATCCAGATATTTGATCTGCCATGTCCACACCACCGATTATAGCGCGGTACGTCTTTACGTTGTAGTAGTGTTTTATTGATGGCACATGGTTATATGACATAATAAACATGCATCTAAGTGTTATATCGATTTCGCCGCAAAGGCATTCTTCTTGGAAACAATTTGCGAAAAATTTGATAGGGTGTTGAGTGACGCGCAATACCTTCTGATATTTTGCATTCGCGATGGTTACTAACCGATTTTCTTGGAATAAACGACTCATCCGGTGGGCTCCAAAGAAACGTGGCTATAGGCTCCTTGCATGTAGCGTTTCCGCGTGCAGATTGATTGGGTATTCCATCAATAGACATAGACCCCTCGTCACTCAACTGGCTATCCTCAGCATTACTGGGAGAATCGTCTCTGTAAATGGTTTTAGCTGACGAAAGACTATAAATATCATCACTACCGCCACTGAAATCAGTTCCTGATTTACTAGCCTCATCGGCATCTTATTGGGTATATCCTGTCACGTTCGCCATATTGTGCCCGGCTTCGCTAGGCGAGCCAAAAAAAACTCACCCGTGGTTACTTGGGATTAAATCCTAACGTCGTGGAGGTCGCCGCCTCCATATCATTGCACTGGTGCCCATTCTTAATGAAAAACTCTTCGGTTGGGTTTCCAATTAACTTTATTTCATTATTTTTAATTTAAATTCCGAAACACAGCTACTATAAAAATTGCCTCTAAGCACTTGGTTGTACGAGTATGGAATGATGGGGGTGAAGTATGAAAATGGCGAGGACGCTATTGCCAATCGACATTTTCATATTTCACCCTACATATGTATCTTATTCTTTCTGCCTTACAGCCTTACGATGGCTGAATACTTATTTATGTATATATTTCCTATTCCTCTTAGTATTTACAATGACATGTTAGTAATGAAAGTTATAGTGTTGCCATATGTGTCATTGAAAACATGACTTGAGTCATTTTACCTCTACAAGTGGACTTATTTCTTCGCAATTTAATTTCAACATTTTTGAAGTCTACGACGTAGCAAAAGGAAAAATATAACTGTATTATACATGATGTGTAACATACTGCTGGGCATATATGTCCATAAATAAAACCCTATTGGGACAAATACGTCCCAAAACTACTTTTCAATGAATATTTTTCGCAAAAAACCCATAAAAGTATTTATTTCCACTTACCAGTATAAGAATAATATTTTACTGTAGAAAAATCGAAGGCACTTAGATATTAACGTATTATTTTATCAAAATTTGATGCAATATTACCCGATGATCACAAACAACTGACCAAATCAAACCACGATTGAAACTGTATGAAATGCGATTGAGGGTAAACTGCAATCATTCCTCACAGCTACTGACTGGGAATTTTTTTTCAGTTTGCAATGAACGCGCCGTGGGATACCAGTGTCCCAGCACTAGCAAAAAGGTTAAGTCGAGTAATTTGCTTAACAGTTGGAGATACTTTACCGCATCATATCAAAGAAGCGCAGTTTAAAGGTGAGTGGACTAGTGCTGTTAGTGGTGCGTTAGGGAAAAAGAGCAACGAAGATTATTATCTATAATACGGCCTTTTATATGAAGATTCGTCGAAAGAGCTACTAGTAGTACCAGCGATAATGGAGCAGGAAATAATCAAAATCGCGCATCAACAAGGTGACGATCTTACAAATAAGTAGGCTGATATAACAAAAAAATTTACGCAAGAAATAGTAGAAAAATATTTTTATATTCCCGATTTAAGTGAAAAAGTATAAAGTGTAGTAAAAGGATGCGTTGAATGCATCATTATAGACGCAAAGGAAGGGGAAAAAGAAGGCCTTCCTAACCCTATAGATAAGGCGGATACACCACTCAAAACCCACCACATAGACCATGTAGGACCCATGGAGCAAACACAAAAGCGCCACAATCACATACTCGTTATCGCAGACGCATTCTCGAAATTCGTCTGGCTTTATTCAACGAATAGTACAGGTGCAGAAGAAGTAGTGGATAGATTGCAGAAACTCGCGTCAATTTTTGGGAACCCAGAACGAATCATTACAGATAGGGGTACGGCATTTACGGTGAAAGTGTTCGAGGACTATTGTAAACAAGAAATGATTTAACATCTTATTGCTACTGGTATACCGCGCGGTGACGCACAGGTCGAACAAATTCATAAAATTGTTGTCCCAATGCTAACCAAGTTGTGCGCAGGGGATCGAAAAGTATGGTGCAAGCACGTCGAACGGGTACAGCAAACGATAAACAACACACCCCCATGCAGCACAAAACACTCCCCGTTTAGGCTATTAACAGGCGTAGATATGCGCCCAAACGATAATGCAGATATTCAAGCCCTTATGGAAAAGGAAAATTTCCAGGTTTTAAATTAGGAACGGAATGAGGCAAAGCAAAATATAAAAAGGATCCAGGAGGAAAATAGGAAATCTTTCAACAAAAAGAGAGTACCTGGAACAGAATACGCACTAGGTGAACTAGTGGCCATTAAAAGAAACAATTTGGGTCGGGGTCAAGCCTAAGTTTGTGGGGCCGTATAAGGTCTTCGAGAAACTCAATCACGGGCGGTATTTAGTCGCAGAGAACTCGGAGGGGCCAACCAAAAGCTATTCTGTGGTGGAGAATATGAAGAAATGGAACACATCATTCCATTCGAATACCCTGTCAGGATAGCCGAATGTGGGAATGCCACTCTTACTTGACAGAAGGAAACTCTGAGAGTGAACGAAAACTTGACCAACGCTTAATAACAAACGGACGAGGGATTCAAGGGGTTGTGTAGCGCAATATATAGCTTCTCCAACCCAACTGTCAACCTCACCTTCGAGCGGCGAATCCCGTTTCACTAACAGACGAGGCTCTGGCGACCCCAAGCTCCTCATGGAACTTGGGAGTGGGGAGGGAGGGATGGCCTGAAGGTTCAATGTGGCCATATAAATCGTTCCCGAGATGGTCGGGCCAGCACCTTAATGGTGCTGTGTTACCGGAGCGTATCGGATCTGTATCCGACAAAGGACCATCACATCGATAACACTCCCCAAAGCCTTCGGGGAGTAACCTAATCGCTACAACAACAACAACAACAACAAACGGACGAATGAACGATCAAAAAATACCGAAAGGACAGTTGAATTAAAGCACTCGAAACGGACGGATGCGTTTAACATGCGCATGGCTACTTAGCCTCAAATCCAACCATTGTCTAACAAAACTACATAAGAATTCTAAGTAACAAATGTTTATTAACCAAAGGTGTACAACAAATTGAACTTTTGTGTAAAACTAAAATCTAAGCATCAACATAGTTGTAGTACAATACAACTAAAACTACTTTAAAACTACACTTAATCTACAAATATGTGTAAAAGCTAAACCTAATTAACAATTAATAAACATTATTAATAAACGCAATATATATTGGACTATATATGGGGTATTCCATTCCATTTCGACCAATTTTGAACCCGATCCCCTTGGAGTTGGCTGAAAGTTTTTCTTCTTTTTCTAGCTTACGAAAGGCGTTTTTCAAAATTTTTTCAAATTTTTTCATCCAACTCAAAAAAAGTTATGAATTTTTAAAAAAACACCGTTTTTGTTTTCAAAATGCTACAACTTTTTCAAAAATTTACCGTTTCGGATCTATTTTTTTTATAAAATTTGTTTTTAAATGTACTTTTCGGAAAAAATACAAAAAAAATTTTAAAGTTTTTTTTTAATTTTTCAGTTTTTCGAGATTTTTCGAATTTCGCCATTTTTTTTTCTCATAAAAAACTTCAATCAATTCTGCCATCATCCCCACTAATTCCGGAGTGGGCCGATTTTTTTTATATTTTTTTGTTATTTAATTGAAAAAAAAAATTTTCAAAAGTAAAATTTTTTTTTATCAATTTTATTTATATAACAAAAAAATGTAAGAAAATGATTTTTAAGTATCCTTTTCTTTATATATTCTACGATTAAAATTACTCGCTTTCGCTATCCAGCAACTGCATTAGGCCGGTATACACATACATTCGTATTCAATACTTATAAATTATACTTAAAAATCATTTTCTTACATTTTTTTGTTATATAAATAAACTTGATAAAAAAATTTTTATTTTTGAAAATTTTTTTTTTTCAATTAAAAAAAAATATAAAAAAATCGGTCCACTCCGGGATTATTTAGGATGATTGCAGAATTGATTGAAGTTTTTTCGTGAGAAAAAAAAAAAAACATGGCGAATTTCGAAAAATCTCGAAAAACTGAAAAATTAAAAAAAAACTTTAAAAATTTGTTTGTATTTTTTCCGAAAAGTACATTTAAAAACAAATAAAAAAAAAAAAGATCTCAAACGGTCAATTTTTGAAAAAGTTATAGCATTTTGAAAACAAAAACGGTGTTTTTTTAAAAATTCATAACTTTTTTTGAGTTGGATGAAAAAGTTTGAAAAAATTCTGAAAAACGTCTTTCGTAAGCTAGAAAAAGAAGAAAAACTTTCAGCCAATTCTAAAGGGGTCGGGTTCAAAATTGGTCGAAATGGGATGGAATACCCCATATATAAACAAATAATTACTAGAAAATTTTCTTATAAAAAAGTATAGCAAAATGTTTCGTCAAAGCCACGTTCATATCTTTTTAAATTTTTCCCAAATTATAAAATCTTAATATATAAAAATCACGTGTCACTATGTTTGTTCCCCATGGACTCCTAAACTACTGAACAGATTTTGAATCTGCTTTGCACCCTGTGTATAGTTTGAGCTAACTTGAAATATAGGATACGTTATATCTCAGTTTATAGTCGCAATATTATTTTATTGCAAATTTTTTTATTTCTTTATACGTAATAATAAAATGTTACGTATACGCACCGGTACTCACATTTTCAGGTGGTGCGGATATACTTCCGTGTAATTGGTTGGTGTTTAATTAAACAACGTGCTTATCAATAAAACAATATTATTATGAATGATATCAAGTATAGCACATCACCAGGCCCGCCGATTGCTTCGAATAAATGTTTTCATATATTTAAAGCATATATTAAAAGCTTCCATTATAGCTATTAATTAAATAGGCTTATTAGGCTCCTATAACAGAAAATTTATATGGAAATATCATTATTTATAAACGCTTAATAAGCTTTTTGTATTTGCCATAAATAAGATTTTAATTTTAGCAGGCACTTTCACCCAAACATTTACACAAGCTATAATTGATCGAAGCTGCCGCCGTGGTATTGTGGTAGCATGCTCCAAGGTTCTGTGTTCAATTCCCGGGCAGAGAAACATCGCAAATGAAGAAAACCGTTTTTTCAATTAAAAAAAGTTTTTTCTAATCAGCGTCGCCTATCGGAAAATTCATCTTCCTTGCAGGTGCCGTTCGGAGTCGGCGTAAAAACATGTAGGTGTCGTACCGCCAATTTGTAGGAAAACTAAAAGAAGCACGACGCAAATTGGAAGATAAGCTCGGCCTAAAATCTCTTCGGAGGTTAGCGCGCCTTGCATTTATTTATTTAATATGTACCGAGTGCAAACAAAAAAGACTTTTTATTGTATTGCTTTAATTTAGATTTATTTTTGTTACTTAGAATTCGTGAAATTTTGACTGAAAATTGTTTGCTTACTTTTTAATCACATGACCCAATTAGGTATAAATAGCGCCCACAAAATTGATCTCGGTGTATTTTATACTTAAAAAGTGGTGTGAAAGTTCTTAAACTAAAATGGATTCGCGCATTTATTTGGCTATCCTCTTTGTCGTTCTAAACTGCCGTTTATGCTATACGAATGCGGAATTTCGCATTGTACATGGCGTAGGTATAAGAACGCAGGATAGCCCCCATTCGGTATCAATATTTATTTGTAATAGTTATCGTTGTGTTGGGACCTTAGTCACTATGAAATCGGTGGTTACAGTTGCCAATTGCGTATACGGGATAAAGCCGATAGAACTCGACGTTCTAGCTGGTATGGTCGATATACGTCAATTAAACAAAGGAAAGGGACAACAAAGCAAAGCGTAGAGTATAATTTGTTATCCTATTTTTTATGAAGAATCACGATATATGGATATTGCTGTAGTTAAAGTGGAAACACCTTTTGTAAGGAGTGATACAATAATACCAGCAGACCTTTGCGGTTCTGTATTAGGACCGGGCATGGATATGCAAGTCAATGGATGGGATGCGGTAAAATTAGGTGAAAAGGATGCTCATCCTATTCTCCTATCCACTACAGTATCCATAGTAAAAACAGACGAATGTCAGAAAACTTATGCAAATTTACCGACACCGATATATCTAACAACCACAATAATTTGTGCTATCGGTCGTGGCAGTAACATGGCTCATGGAGATGCTGGAGCAGGTGCACTTGTAGATAAGAAACTTTGTGCAGTGCTACACGGTGCTTGCGAAATAGCCAATACTCTGGATTTATTTAGAGATGTAACAAATAGAAGAGTTTTAAAGTTTATAAGAACCAATATAGAATGAAGGGTGTTGTTATAAATTCACTGTTGAGTGGGATAACATCCTTACTCGACAGAACACCGAATTTCGAAACATTTTGAGATAGGTCGTTTTCGAAACAGCAGTTGAGATATGGTGACATTCCACTCAGGATTCGAACTGGTGATATTTTTTTTTATATAAAGTTTATAAATAAATTTTTATGAGTGTGTCTAAAAAAAAATATGTTTGATTGTATTCAACGAAAGTGGTACGTATGTAAATGCCTTAAGTTGTGAGACCAAATTTGATCACGACTGTAAGGTTCCCTTGTGTATGCATAGATCATGACATAAAAAGAAAATTGTAGAGCAACTACTTTGAAGCACTGGCAAACTCCGTGTTAAGCAGCTGATCCAACCAACTCTATGGATGTCAACGTAATCGGTTATTGAAGTCATAGAATAACGCCTTAGTCATAACGATACCATAGCCAAGCAATTAGTTTTTGGTTCTTACCCATTCCCATAATCTATAAATTTTTGGGCTGGCTAATTTATTCACATGTTGGAGATCATATTTTTCGTTTCGAAATTGTTTACATTTTCTATTTCATGAAGTTATCACAATAACCGATGCCAGTATACATACAGCGATACATATTCGTTTAAACGCAGGACCATACTGCTTAAATCTTCCCAAGCTTCTTTAATATCCAACTTAAACTCTAATGGAGTCTGAAAATCGAACGAGAGCATCGTCCAATTAAACTTTGGGACTCATTGTAAGGGGTGCGAGGCAAATTTTTGCTTTTCCTCAAGTTGGCAAGGCCCCCTGCACCATTACACGTAACAACGACGTCCGTTTCTTAATAAAACTCTTTGGCGGTGACAGCATTATGAATATGGAAAGTTTTCCAGGGCTTTGAAGAGCTGATATTTTACCAAAATATGATTTTAGTTTGGCAACTGATCAAACTGTTTTGAAAACCCTCAGAAAGCGGATCCCTTATTACAAAAACAAAAATACTTGGTGCGATTTACCTCCGAGGAGATGTAAGCCCAAACTTCGCTTCCAATTTACGTTGTGCTTCTTTTTAGTTTTTCCTACAAATCGGAGGAACGGAACCTACATATTTAATGCCGACAGAAATACACTTGGAGTGTTTGCAAAACAACTGCCAAGGTGCGACTCCGCTTAGAAGAACTTGTTTTCTAAATTGAAACAACGTTTTTCTTAGTTGTTGAAGTTCACTTGTGCGGGATTTCTATGCAAGACCTTCAGTGTGTTTGGTGGATCACGCTACCACCATCCCAGCGAACACAGTATCTATTAAAATTCAAATTTAGTTAAATTTTTTAAACACGCAGTTGTAGATGATGTGGCTCCTTAAATAAATCTTACAACTATAGTATTAAAAGTGAGTTAAGAATATATGGTTTACTAAAAAATAAACTTGATCAAAGGAAAAAAATCAGTTTAGGAGACATAGAATTTAGCTTAGAAAAAAAAACTTTGTTAAGTATCTTTTGCATTAAAGTTAATACTAGTTATAAATACTATTCATAGATATACTACGTAGTTAAATTATATGATAAACCAGGAGTTATTTAGATTGAAAATTAGTGGATTTGTAGAAATATCACTGAGACGTTAAAATTTTTTAGTTATTTTACTACCTTTATATTAAGTCCCTTTCATGTTTGTCCCCTCATTTCCATGAGAATTTTTGACACACGGAAAAGTCTGTTTCGGTAACTTCCCGTTGAGCTAGACACTTCCTACTTAGAACATAGTTCAGATCTGGGGGACGCTACAATGCAAGTGAAAAAAAACCGCTAGGCGGCGCACGGATCGAGATATACATAAATTTCTTTTAAAATGGAAATTTTGCGATCGACTTTTAACTAACTTCTCGGTGATCCAGAGACTTGAAACTTAACTCATAGTTTGCGAGTCGATGGCACTAAAATTCGTGGAAAACAAAATGCCGCCAGGTGGCAGACGAATCAAGATAAACGAAAATCCCTAAAAATCCCAGAAAAAACGGGCGGAATCTTGCGATCACTTTTGGAGTAACTTCCCGATGAGCTAGAAACATGAAACTTAGGCCGTAAGTCAGCACCCGGTGACAATGCAATATTTTATCAAAAAAATCCGCTAGGTGGCGCATGAATCGAGATATTGAGAAAACTAGTTTTAAATTGGGAATCTTGCAATCGATTGTTAACTAACTTCCTGGATATCTAGAGACTTGAAACTTGAAATATAGTTTAAAACTCGTTGACAGTGCAAAGTTTGATCAAAAAATTTGAGCTACGTAAAGCACAAGTCGAACTATTTAGAGGATTAGGCCATACCTTCATGGCTAGCCTCCTGAGTGTTGCAGGCGTTACAGAATTCCACCTCCTTGAGGCCCAACTCAATGCACGTCCTTGCATACTTTTAGGCGTTCGCGACTTTCACTACGATTCTTTTATACTGTTTTCACACAGACGGCTTATTGAATAATAAAGGCAGTTTTCTACATTAAGACGCTTATTGAGCTAAATCTTCCCTACAAAATTCGAATCTATTATTATTTCATTAGTAGCTAATCGAATGCCTAATGAAGTCAAAAGCACAATGCAACTCTGTTGGCAGCGTTCAGCTTCAGTTTCCGCTTCTTAGTTTTCAAATCAAATGTCATTGTCTGCATGGCGGAACGATACAAGGTGGCCGCATCGAACAGCTGATTATAACCTTTTTTATTTGATTTGATACATCAACTACCGGCGCAGTACGATTTTGACATTTGTCCATCGAAGTTACAAGTACATGGAATTTTTTTTGTTTGTAGGTATGTTACCATGCTCCCACCTTTTATCGTTCCGCCATGATTGTCTGTCTCATCCTTCATACTAATCGAGCAGTTACTTCTGTGTGAAAGCAAAAAATTTACGATTTCATTAGCAGGTGAAATGAGATCATTAAGTTTCTGTGTGAAAACAGTATTAGACTTTCAAGCGTATGCGAGTTTCACCACGATTTTCAGTTGTGCATATTAAGTAACTGAAAAACGAGGTGGAATTCTCTTGTTATGATGCGAGGTGGAATTCTGTTGTTTACGCCAGTGTTGTCAGCTAAAATTCCACTAATTCTCTTAAATCTTGGAAATTAACTATGAGGATTACCTTCAAGTTAATTTCGGGTGGGGTGCGATAAAGCCATGCGAGATAACGCCATATGGCCTTATCACTCAATTCAAATAGAGATAAAGCCATATTCGCGCCAAAATTTCTGTATGGCTTTATTTCCATATTGTACGCCCTTTAATTTGCTGTGTTCTTCCATTTTTTGAAAGCATGTTTGACAAACTTTATAATGATGACATGGGTCGAACAAGAGTTCCCTTTCCCTTTCGCAGCAAATTACGCATAACAATGTCATATTTTGTTTCGTTTGTATATGATCTGTACAGTGTTGAACTTCAATACTGTCGTCGTCGTCTTCATAATCATCATCGGAACTATGGATTTCATTGACGAATTTTTCTGCAAGTATGCAGTTTTCCATTTTAGAAAACTGACTGAGAATTTCCATCAAAACTATTTTATTGTTTTTTAATAAGTCTAGCCGTTTTTTAATAAATTTTTCGCGAACTTTATTGCCGACTGTTTTTGATTTATATAGATTCGTACAACCAGAAATAGATTTTGAATAATCCATGGATTTTACAAAATCTAATTCGAAAAGGGTTTCTAGGAAGTTGTAAAACGTGCCTCGCTTTGGCAGTTTCATATTCAATCTGCTATGGAAACCTTCAGCAGAATTACTTGTCCTGACAGGTTCTTTATACACTGAAAAGTTTACAGGTTTTTCCTAAAACAATAAAATTTCATAAAATTATATATGTATATGTAATTTAGTTTTCTCTCACTTTTTTCATCCATTGTCGCTCGAAGTAATTTATAAATGGTTTAAAGAAGCTTTCTGTATTATTTGATGCATTAACAAATTTTACATCCATAGCATCTTGTTTTAAAATGCTATAGGCTTCTATAATATTAGCCGGTTTCAATAATGGTAGATACATAAATTTGGAAAATAGGTTTTTGGCATTTTTATCTCTGTTCAATTTAGCTGTGAATCCAGGAATTTGCGTAACTTTCCGTCGAAGAGCATTCGTGTAGTGAAACCAACATCCAACCGTTTTCACTGTTGGGTATACGCTTTTAAAAGCATTACGTAAACTGCATTCAAAATCAGTGATTACTGACGTCGGCTTCAAATCGATGACATTTGATTGCAAATATTGCAAAATATGTTTATATGCAGATTCTGACTTATGAGACATTAAAATATATATGAACGGATATGCCTGAAAAATGATGAAAAATGATCGAGTTATTTTAAGATAAATAATAAATTTTAATTTTAAAGTTCTCACATGGTCTGCGTGAATAATGTGAATTATAAGCAATTGCTTATATTTCTTTGAAATATGTAGGTACTATGTTAAATGTTCCATCAACTATATAATTACGTTGTTCCATGTGGTTCCTTCCTTTAATAGCATTAGAAATGGTAGGAGACACAAATAATGAGTAGGCAAAATTTTCTTCTACTATACTGTCAATATAAAGTTTGTCATTTTCCTCATATCTGGACATTGTGAAATTTGATGCAATTTCTTTATTTTTATAAACTTCAATAATTTCTTCAAAAGTCATCGGATTTTTTGGATATTTTTCTTGTTTTATATGAATCAAATGCCTAGGCATTTTACCGAACTCCACTGAATGTGATGTTTCCTTATGTTTTTTACATTGTGCATCAAATATATCTCGTACACTTCACTTCAGTTTTTATCGAATTTATTAATTTTAATTTATAAATTAAGGCACTTTGTTCCCCATGATTGTGGCCGTTCTTGACACTTTTCTCTGTTTTACGGCAAAATCTTGTGCTATTAAATTCAGTGGCAACTGCAGCTGAAGAGTTATCCACATAACAATAATAATATTTAACATTTTTATACTAAGTTGAGCAGAGCTCACAGAGTATATTAACTTTGATTGGATAACGGTTGGTTGTACAGGTATAAAGGAATCGAGATAAATATAGACTTCCATATATCAAAATCATCAGTATCGAAAAAAAATTTGATTGAGCCATGTCCGTCCGTCCGTCCGTCTGTCCGTTAACACGATAACTTGAGTAAATTTTGACGTATCTTGATGAAATTTGGTGTGTAGATTCCTGGGCACTCATCTCAGATCGCTATTTAAAATGAACGATATCGGACTATAACCACGCCCACTTTTTCGATATCGAAAATTTCGAAAAACCGAAAAAATGCGATAATTCATTGCCAAAGGCGGTTAAAGCGATGAAGCTTGGTAGATGGGTTGAAGTTATGACGCAGAATAGAAAATTAGTAAGATTTTGGACAAAGGGCGTGGCACCGCTCACTTTTACAAGAAGGTAATTTAAAAGTTTTGCAAGCTGTAATTTGGCAGTCGTTGAAGATATCATGATGAAATTTGGCAAGAACGTTACTACTATTACTATATATGTGCTAAATAAAAATTAGCAAAATTGGATGAAGAACACGCCCACTTTTTAAAAAAAAAAATTTTTTAATTCAAATTTTAACAAAAAATTTAATATCTTTACTGTATATAAGTAAATTAAGTCAAAATTCAACTCCACTAATGATATGATGCAACAAAATACAAAAATAAAAGAAAATTTCAAAATGGGAGTGGCTCCGCCCATTTTCATTTAGTTTGTCTAGAATACTTTTAATGCCATAAGTCGAACAAAAATTTACCAATCCTTCTCAAATTTGGTAGGGGCATAGATTCTATGACGGCAACTGTTCTCTGTGAAAATGGGTGAAATCGGTGGAAGCCACGCCCAGTTTTTATACACAGACCACCGTCTGTCCTTCCGCTCGGCCGTTAACACAATAACTTGAGCAAAAACCGATGTATCTTTACTAAACTTAGCCCACGTACTTATCTGAACTCACTTTATCTTGGTAAAAAAATGGCCGAAATCACACCATAACCACGCCCACTTTATCGATATCGAAAATTACGAAAAATGAAAAAAATGCCATAATTCTATACCAAATACGAAAAAAGGGATGAAACGTGGTAACTGGATTGGTTTATTGACGCAAAATATAACCTTGGAAAAAACTTTGTAAAATGGGTGTGACACCTACCATATTAAGTAGAAAAAAATGAAAAAGTTCTACAAGGCGAAATCAACAGCCCTTGGAATCTTGGCAGGAATACTGTTAGTGGTATTGCATATATAAATAAATTAGTAGTACCCGACAGATGATTTTCTGGATCACCTGGTACACATTTTGGTCGATATCGCGAGAACGCCTTCACATATATATCTAAGGGCCACTTGCTTTTAAAACCCTCATTAATACCTTTAATTTGATATCCATATCGTACAAACACATTCTAGAGTCACCCCTGGCCCACCCTAATGGCGATATCTCGAAAAGGCGTCCACCTATAGACCTAATGCCCACTCCCTCTTAAAATGCTCAGTAACGCCTTTCGTTTGATACCCATATCGTACAAACATTCTAGAGTCACCCTTGGTCCACCTTTATGGCGATATCTCGAAAAGGCGTCCACCTATAGAACTAAGGATTACTCCCTTTTAAAATACTCATTACCACCTTTCATTTGATACCCATATCGTATAAACACATTCTAGATTCACCCTGGCCCACCCTAATGGCGATATCTCGAAAAGGCGTCCACCTATAGACCTAATGCCCACTCCCTTTTAAAATGCTCAGTAACGCCTTTCGTTTGATACCCATATCGTACAAACATTCTAGAGTTACCCCTGGCCCACCCTAATGGCGATATCTCGAAAAGGCGCCCACCTATAGACCTAATGCCCCCTCCCTCTTAAAATGCTCAGTAACACCTTTCGTTTGATACCCATATCGTACAAACATTCTAGAGTCACCCTTGGTCCACCTTTATGGCGATATCTCGAAAAGGCGTCCACCTATAGAACTAAGGATTACTCCCTTTTAAAATACTCATTACCACCTTTCATTTGATACCCATATCGTATAAACACATTCTAGAGTCACCCCTGGCCCACCCTAATGGCGATATCTCGAAAAGGCGTCCACCTATAGACCTAATGCCCACTCCCTCTTAAAATGCTCAGTAACGCCTTTCGTTTGATACCCATATCGTACAAACATTCTATAGTCACCCTTGGTCCACCTTTATGGCGATATCTCGAAAAGGCGTCCACCTATAGAACTAAGGATTACTCCCTTTTAAAATACTCATTACCACCTTTCATTTGATACCCATATCGTATAAACACATTCTAGATTCACCCTGGCCCACCCTAATGGCGATATCTCGAAAAGGCGTCCACCTATAGACCTAATGCCCACTCCCTTTTAAAATGCTCAGTAACGCCTTTCGTTTGATACCCATATCGTACAAACATTCTAGAGTTACCCCTGGCCCACCCTAATGGCGATATCTCGAAAAGGCGCCCACCTATAGACCTAATGCCCCCTCCCTCTTAAAATGCTCAGTAACACCTTTCGTTTGATACCCATATCGTACAAACATTCTAGAGTCACCCTTGGTCCACCTTTATGGCGATATCTCGAAAAGGCGTCCACCTATAGAACTAAGGATTACTCCCTTTTAAAATACTCATTACCACCTTTCATTTGATACCCATATCGTATAAACACATTCTAGATTCACCCTGGCCCACCCTAATGGCGATATCTCGAAAAGGCGTCCACCTATAGACCTAATGCCCACTCCCTTTTCAAATGCTCAGTAACACCTTTCGTTTGATACCCATATCGTACAAACTTTCTAGAGTCACCCTTGGTCCACCTTTATGGCGATATCTCGAAAAGGCGTCCACCTATAGAACTAAGGATTACTCCCTTTTAAAATACTCATTACCATCTTTCATTTGATACCCATATCATACAAACACATTCTAGAGTCACCCCTGGCCCACCCTAATGGCGATATCTCGAAAAGGCGTCCACCTATAGACCTAATGCCCACTCTCTTAAAATACTCAGTAACACCTTTCGTTTGATACCCATATCGTACAAACATTCTAGAGTCACCCCCGGCCCACCTAATGGCGATATCTCGAAAAGGCGTCCACCTATAGACCTAATGCCCACTCCTTCTTAAAATGCTCAGTAACACCTTTCGTTTGATACCCATATCGTACAAACACATTCTCGACGATATCTCGAAAAGGCGTCCACCTATAGACCTCATGCCCACTCCCTCTTAAAATGCTCAGTAACACCTTTCGTTTGATACCCATATCGTACAAACATTCTAGAGTCACCCTTGGTCCACCTTTATGGCGATATCTCGAAAAGACGTCCACCTATAGAACTAAGGATTACTCCCTTTTAAAATACTCATTACCATCTTTCATTTGATACCCATATCATACAAACACATTCTAGAGTCACCCCTGGCCCACCCTAATGGCGACATTTCGAAAAGGCGTCCACCATAGACCTAATACCCACTCCCTCTTAAAATGCTCATTAACACTTTTCGTTTGATACCCATATCGTACAAACATTCTAGAGTCACCCCTGGCCCACCCTAATGGCGATATCTCGAAAAGGCGTCCACCTATAGACCTAATGCCCACTCCCTCTTAAAATGCTCAATAACACCTTTCATTTGATTCCCATATCGTACAAGCACATTCTAGAGACACCCCTGGTCCACCTTTATGGCGATATCTCGAAACGGCGTCCACCTATGGAACTAAGGATCACTCCTTTTCAAAATACTCATTAACAGCTTTCATTTGATACCCATATCGTACAAACATTTTCTAGAGTCACCCCTGGTCCACCTTTATGGCGATTTCTCGAAAAGGCGTTCACCTATAGAACTGAAGCCCATTCCCTTTTAAAATACACATTACCACCTTTCATTTGATACCCATATCGTACAAACACATTCTAGAGTCACCCCTGGTCCACTTTAATGGCGATATCTCGAAAAGGCGTCCACTGATAGACCTAAGGCCTACTCCCTCTTAAAATGCTCAGTAACACCTTTCATTTGATACCCATATCGTACAAACAAATTCTAGAGTCAGCCCTGGTCCACCTTTATGGCGATATCCCTAAATGGCGTCCATCCATAGAACTATGGCCTACTCTCTCTTAAAATACTCTTTAATACCTTCCATTTGATACACATGTCATACAACCACATTCCAGGGTTACCCTAGGTTCATTTTCCTACATGGTGATTTCCTTATTTTGTCTCCATAGCTCTCAACTGAGTATGTAATGTTCGGTTACACCCGAACTAAGCCTTCCTTACTTGTTATTCATATATTTATATTTGAAAATTTGATTTTCTTTTTCAATTAATAATAAAGAACTGTTTTTCCTAAAACCTGGAATCAACTTATATTCAAAAATTATTTCTTGATTTTCCATTTTAATCAAAGCACAAAACACGTGGATTATGAAAATATGCAATTTGACAATATGCAATATGACATTGATTAAGAAAGTTGCCAGGTGAAATGAATAACAATTAAATGCACATTCACAATGACAAATAAATTCATATGAGAGATAAGGCCCTATGGCTTTAACTCACAATTGACAAAAAAAAAATATGGCATTATCTCTCAATACGAAGCGTGATAATGCCATATGGCTTTACCTCGCAATTGGATGGGAGATAGAGCCATATGGCGTTATCTTGCATGGCTTTATCGCACCCCACCTTAATTTCGATCAAGGCAGTTAATTTCGGACTTTCGTTCGTCTATCAGCCGCTTAACCCACTATTTTTTATCATGAAACTTCTTATACTTTGATTTATTTTTTGTGAATTTTTGGGAGCAATGACCTAACAAGTGGTGAATCACGCGTTCTGGTGAATGAGCTATTAGTGATGGTGATGTACCACAGCCAAGAGGTAATTCCCTAAACAAATTATGTTGTTACTAGACTTTAAAATTTTTCAAAATCTGCCGGCACAAAATTGTTATGCTTGTTGAGTTAAGCCAGAACTCCATGGATAACCTCGTGCGCATTGCAGGCGTTCTAGAATTCCACTTCGTTTGTTAGCTATACAATCTATACAGCTAAAAATCGTGGTGAATGCGACGTATGAAAATTTTAAAGGACGCGCATGGAGTTTGGACTTAAAGGCCTTTAAGATCCAAGTCTTTGCAGGCGTTAGCAACTTTCACCACACGGAAAAAAAAACCTAAATCACTGAAAACTGTCGGCAAGGCAAATGAAAATTTTTGAATTTTTTTGAGCATAATATTCAACCTAAATTGAAAAGTCAAGTTTTAAAAATAAACAAAATTTTTGATTTTTCTTCAATTTTGTTTTTCACTTTAAAATTTTCTGTGAAATGCGCATCTGCATAGAAATATAGTAAACATGTAGCCAAAGCTGCGACGGTTAGTGATGTGATAGGTGTGGCGATCGATTGGTAAATATGGTGCCAATTAGTTGAGTTTTTGCAGTGAAACCGAATCGCCACATGATGATGGCAAGGAATGTGGATCAAAGTCTGCACAAATTTTTAAGAAATGGTCACTTACTGGCCAAAAATGTGTAAATAGTGACATTCTTAATGTTAGCCGCTTCAATTTACCCTAGATAGAGGCAGATCCCCTCAAGATGTTATCCAATACGGTCGGCGAAAAAGGCCCTACAAGTTGAATCAGATGCAGTTTCATGTATTGCTACCTTGGGAACTTCTATTATGAACCCTTCTTAGTCCATGCCCATTTAAAGCATGCACGTCTGCAGATTGTAAATAAAACAAAAGATTCAAAGTGCATTTTTTTTATTGATTTCCAAGCTTAACCAATTTAGATTGTCAAATGTACTCGCACAGTTTTCACAGGTTTGTACCATGAACCAATAAACAGATCCCGCATTAAACAAAAAATGAGAGAGCACAAAAATCATAGTTGGCTGGGAAATAAAAATCTCGACGTGACGTCACGCTTTTTAGAACATGTTTTATTGCTGACGCAGTGTTCAGACTTTATTCCAATCGGAGTATTTTACTCCGCTCTTACCTCCTACTACATTTTTTATCTTAAAGATTTATTTGGGTCGAGTTGAAAACTAAATAGCATTACTGCCTCATATCTTTTGGTTGAAGTTTTCAATGCATATGTACGTATGAAAAGCTGATTGTTTACAAGTGACGATTGGACGAAATGATTGTTCGTGTCTTAAGACATGTTCGTGTCTTAAGAATGTTTGTTCACATTTTTCGTACGGAATCAGAATAGAAAGAGTAAAATGCAAGCAAAAATGTGTCCGAACCCGATTTGTAAATCCTGCCTTCAACATACTGCTCTTCTTGAAGTTTTATATAAAAATGAAGTACGTTGAGTCAGTGAGGTCAGCTAACCCAGTTTTGCGATAAAAGTCGCCAATTGGGAGCACCAAGCGAGGTCAAAGCTTCCTCCAACTGTCTTTCCAAACTCAGTGAAGGTCTTGCATTTCCTTATAACATGACCTAACTAGCGAAGATTTCTGTTTTTATTCGCTGCACTATCGTCACATCTCCAAAAAGCTCATATAGCTCATCATTATACCTCCTTCGATACTCGCCGTCGACATCAAGTATAGGACTGTGAATCCTCCGGAGAACTTTTCTCTCGAATACCCCAAAAGCCATCTCATCTTCTCTCGACCCCTTCCATTATTCCGAGCCATACATCAGTACTGTTATGATGAGTGTTTTGTAGAGCGAGAATTTTGTTTGTCGAGACAATACTTTTCAATTGCTTAAAGAAACATTTGTTGGCAAGAGTTATTCTCCGTTTGATTTCTAGGCCGACATTGTTTTTGCTTTTAATGCTGCTTCCCAAATAGACGAAATCCTTCACAGTCTCCAATTTATATCCGTCAACAGTGACGTGGCTCCAAAGGCCACGATGACAGCAAGTACTTCGTCTTGTCCACATTTACTGCAAGACCGACTTTCTTTGCTTCTTTATCTTATACCAACTCTTCCCCAACAGAATGAAACCTTCTGTCATTAAAAGAGTATGAAAAATGTATGATAAACCGAAAATAATAATAATATTTTTGGCGATAAATATCCGGGGAGATAGAGCCAACTTTTCTTCCAGAATGTTGTGTGCTAATGGGAGCATTATTTGGTAATCCTACAGGTTTTAGGCTAACTCCATGTGCATTTGAAAATACAGATAACTTTTTTGTTGAGAAACTTTTCATGGCGAAAACATCGAAGGGATTACCAAGCCACCAAATCAATTTGAAATTAGGTGTTGGCCCGCTTTCAAAAAAGAAAAAAAATATACTCCGAAAATTTTATTTTTACTCCGGCTTAGTTGTTTACTCGAGTTACATTTTTAAATACTCCGAACACTGGTAGCGAAATATGAGAGAAATGTAATAAATCGAAAAACTTCAAAAGCGCTCCGTCATCAAACTTTTTTTCAAACTCGATTACAAATACAACAATTCCGGAATGCGGGATCTTTGCTGATTTGTTTATGGTTGGCACTTATTTGAAATTAAAAAAAATTACATGAGATATGCCAAAATGGGTATCAAACAAAAGGTATTTTACTCCACATTTACATAGACATTTTTAAGTAGGGTTGCCACTTAAGGTTGGTACCCCACCTTATTATTTGTATTTCAACGACTACCGCGGAAACGGCTTAACCCATTTGAACGAAATTTTGTACATAGATAACGTAACACATTCTAAGACTTTCTATCTAGTTGCTCTTACTGAAGATGTTTTCACAAGGCTGCCACCTATTTGAAATAAAAAAAACTACATGAGGTATGCTAATTTGGGTATCAAACGAAACGTATTTCGCTCCGCATTCAAACAGATATATTTTTAAGTATGGTTGCTACTTAGGGTTGCCCCCTCACCTAATTATATATGAGCCCTTGATTTTGAAAGTGGTCTAAGTCAAAATTTTTAAAAATAGAGTTTATCAGCTACTTGTTATCTAACCATAATAAAATAACATAATCTGAAGAGATTGGCGGTATGCCATGAAAATTAACTCGTAAAATTGAATGAATTTTTTGGTTGTTAAACAAAATATAGAAACTGTTTATTTTGAAAGTGGTCTAAGTCAGTCTGTTGAGAAATTTTGGGAAATAAATAGTAATTTTGTAATGCCTTCAGATAACGATTCAGGTATGATCAAGTAATCCTTAAAATGTAAAAATGTTCTATATATAGTTAATTGTAGACATTATCCTGCGAAGAAGTGTAAGTAATGCTCCCAAGAAATGGAAACGAATAAGAGTAATATCGTCTTCAGATGAATCAACTGATACTTTAAAAGTGAATTCGGAACCCCTACAAATGGAAGAAATTAACATGAAATCAAGAAAGAGGAGCCGAAATCAACATAATTATGCACAAAATTTAAGAAAAATTAAGAGAAATAGGGGAGAGGAATATGAAACAAAAAAGTCTAAGCTTGTGAGTGGCAAACTTTTCGAAAATAAATGTTGCCTTTGTTCCAAACAATGTATAAATGCAATTGGATATGAAGACAGGAAAGCTAATTTTGATGCATTTTGGAAATTAGCAAGTTTCGAAAAACAGAATTTGTTTCTGCATGGTTTGGTTGGAAAACTATTAATAAAGCAAAGGCGACCCAGAAACAACAAAGGATACATGAGAAAATGTAGTTAAAAGTTTCATATAAATTTACGGATGTCAGAAGTTTCTGTTTGTAGAACTTTTTTTTTGGATACTTTTAAAATATCTTACGGAAGATTAAGCCGTGCCTTAAATGCTAAATCCCCTGGAATGGATTTACGTGGCAAAATGACTGGTTCATCGAGAAAAATAGATGAAGAAAAAATTAAAGTGGTACGAGAAAATATTCTGAGTTTTCCAGCATGTGAGAGCCATTACACGAGATCACATCACACTTCAGGTCGAAAGTATTTAAGTGCTGACTTAGATATTCGAAAAATGTATGAGCTGTATGTAGAAAACTGTGATGAAAATAATACACCACGTGTGAAGGAGTGGACTTACAGGAAAATTTTCAATACGGAGTTCAACTTAAATTTTCATACTCCTCGCAAAGACACTTGCCAAAAGTGTGATTCACTAAAACTAAAAATAGAAGCATCCAGTAACGAAGACGAGAAGTTGCATCTTATGGAAATTCATGATTCCCATCTTAACAGTGCCGAACAGGCTAGAAAAAGTTTGACAGAAGACATACAAAGAGCAAAAGATAACCCGAGTGAATATTACGGTTTCACATTTGATCTACAGAAAGCACTTTCTTACCAAAAACTTTCTGTCTCGGTAGCTTATTATAAGCGCAACATGTATGTATACAATTTAGGGTTTCATAATTTCCACAATGAAAATGCTAAAATGTATGTACGGGATGAAACAATCGCTTCAAGGGGATCACAGGAAGTTGCGTCTTGAATCTTAAAGCACATTCAGGACACTACCACTCAAAAGCATGTCATAGCTTACAGTGATGCCTGCACAGGACAAAATCGTAACATCAACATAGCTTTAATTTGGTTAAAAATTGTTCAGTCATCTGATAATAATGTTGAAACTGTTGATCATAAATTTATGGTATCCGGCCATTCTTTTTTGCCAAATGATCGGGATTTTGGTTTAATAGAAACTAAAATTAAAAAATCAAATTATTTATACATACCTGAGCATTATTATAGTTTAATAGAAGTATGTAAAAACAAAAACCCATTTTTGGTGGTACAAATGGCTCAGAGAAATTTTATTTCGACAAAAAAACTTAAAGATTCAACGAATAATAGAAAGAAAACACCAATGGAGAAGCTGTGTCTTGGCTTAAAATTCAATGGATCAGATTTCTAAAAAAATCTCCATATAAGATGTTTTATAAAACTTCCTTGGATGACAATTCCGAATTCAAAATATGAGACCTCTCACCTAAAAAAGGAAGACCTAGAATATATGCAAATATTGATTTGCCTCCATTATACACAACTATTAGACCAATAACAAAAGAAAAACATAAAGATATGATGGATTTACTACCCTATATCCCACCAATTTTTCACAAACACTTCACTTCCCTAAATATGTCATAATAAATAATTTACTTTGTTATAATGAAATGAGTTTGAATAAAATGTTAATTACTAATTAAAATGTTTCCTTGGTATAAGTCATTTATAAAGTCATTCTGTTAATTTTGAAAGTGGTCTAAGTCATTTCCAACCTTTCAAAAGCACATTTCCAGTTAAAAATGGTAATAAATATCACAACCATAATAAATTCTTGTTTGTTGGCACTACTTTACTGTCGAAAAATCATTTTCCATAGTGCAAAAATATTTTTCAATCCTTTATAACGCAAAACTCTAATTATCTCGAAACAAGGAAAATATGACTTAGACCACTTTCAAAATCAAGGGCTCATATGTGTATTGCCCTGCATATCTACTACTATCTCGGAAACCGATCAACCGGGTGGGGTGAAATTTGGTACGTCGATAGTGTGTTAGATTCTAAAACTTTACACCTAGGTGTGGTCACTGAGGATTGTGGCTTGAACCATTTGAGTGAATTTTCCTATTAAGATTTGAAATTCAGACACGAACGGTAATTGACAAAGGTCTGTATTGATTTGAAATATTAAAATTTCCTAGAATAAAGCGATCAACTACTTTAAAAGTACTGCTTCCAGAGGAAAGTCAAAAACGTTCACGGAACATGGTGTGGATGGAAGTATTGGTTTGTAAGTGGTGTTTTTAAAAAATATAAAACAATATGGAAAACAATTTCTTAAAAATAAAGTTGAAATCGAAAGTTTTGGCTGATATATCGAACTCTAACCGCAAAATTTACGAGAATAACTTGGTTCTTGATTTTATTATTTGTCATAACAATCCTCTACACTCTAGGCTCGTTTAAATTTATTTGCGCACTATGTGCTTTCAATGCGATGTGTCCCACCCGAGATATGTTAGTTTCTATTTAAAAAATATTGTGAGTTTTCCACTTCCATCGTCGGATGATTTCAAAGTTCCACCCGTCACTCTTAGAAAATGGTAATGTTTCATGTTGATGATACACCTAAATTTTTTATTTCCTTAGCTTCGTCACCTCTAAGTAATAAAATTTCAAAACATCTTAAATAATTAGTTAAAGAGAAATCACTTTAATTCAAAATCGCGCCGAAATGTCCCACCCGTCACTTTGGATTACCCCTTAAGCTGAAATAAAACGATGACTTGCTATAATTTTTTGAATATTTTTATTCAAAGTTTGAATATTTCCATCTCATTTTTACTTTCCTTTATTATATGCATGATACAAAAAATGGAGGTAGTTCCATTTACAGCCTGATTCTAATGTGGTAACAACTTTCTTCACCACGGCAACTTTTTTCATGTGGAAACTTTTGTACCCTTTTGGTATTCTGCCCACGAATGTAGCGGGATAATTATTTACCCACTAAAATAGGTGGTAACATCGATGTAACCACACAAAAGCTGTTGAGAAAAAGGCAATACTGAAAAATAAAGAATTGTAGGCGCAAATAAGTAAACATAATGGTAAAAAAGTGTTGCCTCTTGCTATACATATTTGTTTCCATGTACTTTCACAGTATATATTACAATATAGCTATGTAAAAACGTATGCATGTATGCACATATGTATATACACATCGTCCCGTTTATTCGTTAACATCGTATCTACGAGCGACACATCGTCGGTAAAGCCATGGCGGAACCATACACGGTGGCAGCATGGTGACATACCTACAAACATAAATAAAAATTCCATGTACTTCGTTTTTGTAAATTCGATGGACAAATGTCAAAATCGTACTGCGCCGGAAGTTGATGTAGCAAATTAAATAAAACAAGTAAGGAAGGTTAAGTTCGGGTGTAACCGAACATTACATACTCAGTTGAGAGCTATGGTGACAACATAAGGGAAAATAACCATGTAGGAAAATGAACCGAGGGAAACCCTGGAATGTGTTTGTATGACATGTGTATCAAATGAAAAGAGTATTTTATGAGGGAGTGGGCCATAGTTCTATAGGTGGACGCCATTTTGGGATATCGCCATAAAGGTGGATCAGGGTTGACTCTAGCATTTGTTTGTACGATATGGATATCAAATGAAAGGTGTTAATGAGTATTTTAAAAGGGAGTAATCCTTAGTTCCATAGGTGGACGCCGTTTCGAGATATCTCCATAAAGGTGGACCAGGGGTGACCCTAGAATTTGTTTGTACAATATTGGTATCAAAAGAAAGGTGTTAATGAGTATTTTAAAAGGGAGTGATCCTTAGTTCCATAGGTGGACGCCGTTTCGAGATATCGCCATAAAGGTGGACCAGGGGTGACCCTAGAATTTGTTTGTACGATATGGGTATCAAATTAAAGGTATTAATGAGGGTTTTAAAAGGGAGTGGTGGTAGTTGTATAGGTGGACGCCGTTTCGAGATATCTCCATAAAGGTGGACCAGGGGTGACTCTAGAATGCGTTTGTTCAATATGGGTATCAAATGAAAGGTGTTAATGAGTATTTTAAAAAGGAGTGGGCCTTAGTTCTATTGGTGGACGCCGTTTCGAAATATCGCCATAAAGGTGGACCAAGGGTGACTCTAGAATGTGTTTGTACGATATCGGTATCAAATTAAAGGTATTAATGAGGGTTTTAAAAGGGAGTGGTGGTAGTTGTATAGGTGGTCGCCTTTTCGAGATATCGCTATAAAGGTGGAACAGGGGTGACTCTAGAATACGTTTGTACAATATGGGTATCAAACGAAAGGTGTTAATGAGTATTTTAAAAGGGAGTGGGCCTTAGTTCTATAGGTGGAAGCCGTTTCGAAATATCGCCATAAAGGTGGACTAGGGGTCACTCTAGAATGTGTTTATACGATATGGGTATCAAATTAAAGGTATTAATGAGATTTTTAAAAGGGAGTGGTGGTAGTTGTATATGTGAAGTCCTTTTCCAGATATCGACCAAAATGTGGACCAGGGTGACCCAGAACATCATCTGTTGGATACCGCTAATCTATTTATATATGTAATACCTGCCAAGATTTTAAGGGTGTTTTGTTTCGCCCTGCAGAACTTTTTCATTTTCTTCTACTTAATATGGTAGGTGTCACAACCATTTTACAAAGTTTTTTCTAAAGTTATATTTCGCGTCAATAAACCAATCCAATTACCATGTTTCATCCCTTTTTTCGTATTTGGTATAGAGTTATGGCATTTTTTTCATTTTTCGTAATATTCGATATCGAAAAAGTGGGCGTGGCCATAGTGGGATTTCGTTCATTTTTTATACAAAGATAAAGTGAGCTCAGGTAAGTACGTGAATTAAGTTCAGTAAAGATATGTCGATTTTTGCTCAAGTTATCGTGTTAACGGCCATGCGGAAGGACAGACGGACGACTGTGTATAAAAACTGGGTGTGGCTTCAACCGATTTCACCAATTTTCACAGAAAACAGTTAGCGTCATAAAATCTATTCCCCTACCAAATTTCAAAAGGATTGGGAAATTTTTGTTCGACTTATGGCATTAAAAGTATCCTAGACAAACTAAATGAAAAAGGACGGAGCCACGCCCATTTTGAAATTTTCTTTATTTTTTGTACTTTGTTGCACCATATCATTACTAGAGTTGAATGTTGACATAATTTACTCATATACTGTAAAGATATTAAATTTTTTGTTAAAATTTTACTTAAAAAAATTTTTTTTTAAAAGTGGGCGTGGTCCTTCTCCGATTTTGCTAATTTTTATTAAGCATACATATAGTAATAGGAGTAACGTTTCTGTCAAATTTCATCATGATATCTCCAACGACTGCCAAATTACAGCTTGCAAAATTTTAAATTACCTTCTTTTAAAAGTGGGCGGTGCCACGCCCATTGTCCAAAATTTTACTAATTTTCTATTCTTCGTTATAAGTTCAACTCACCTACCAAGTTTCATCGCTTTATCTGTCTTTGGTAAGGAATTATTGCACTTTTTCGGTTTTTCGAAATTTTCGATATCGAAAAAGTGGGCGTGGTTGTAGTCCGATATCGTTCATTTTAAATAGCGATCTGAGATGAGTGCTCAGGAACCTACGTACCAAATTTCATCAAGATACCTCAAAATTTACTCAAGTTATCGTGTTAACGGACGGACGGACGGACATGGCTCAATAAAATTTTTTTTCGATCCTGTTGATTTTGATATATGGAAGTCTATATCTATCTCGATTCCTTTATACCTGTACAACCAACCGTTATCCAATCAAACTTAATATACTCTGTGAGCTCTGCTCAACTGAGTATAAAAAAGTTTTTATTCTGCTGTCCCATGCTGCCACCTTGTATCGTTCCGCCATGGGTAAAGCGAAGAAAACCAAATTTTAAATTTCACCACAGACACTGGCGAATTTTTCGGTGATGACAGCGTGACCACTTTGGCCAGAATAGCGAATAAAACAACTGGTAACGATTTTCGGTTACATAATGTTCTGGGTACTATTTTACCGGTAACGCTAAGAATCGGGCCGTTAGTGTGACATTAGCCACTTGACTTTTGCGGGGACAATGACAATTTCACCAAAAGCGAGCTACCAGATTGAAAAGTGTTGCGAATTTTTCTAATTTTGATGGATTCATATTAACGAATACGACTAAATTACTTTCATAGTTATTTTAATTAAAAAAGAAAAAAAGTGAGCGCCTTGCCTTGGAAATATTTTAATACGAAATATCAGCCTAAAAAAGATTTTTAAAAAGTTTTCGAGCTCCCGAAAATTGTTTGGGTGGAAGAAACATGGAGCGAAGTATGCAAAGCAAGGCCAATAGCCTTCTTAAGTGTCCGTATGTTTGCTCAGAACATTTTGACAAAACATACACGTTTGTCAATTGCTTGCTCAAAGGAGGTCTTTATAAACCGACACCGCAATTTCTTGATAAATTGGGTACAAGTCCACATTTTTAAACGGTTTTATTTAGCTTGATTTGACAGGCACAACGGCCGCATGGCCGTTGTGAACGAATTTTGTAATTGAAATTTAAGTAACTTCCCGATAGGCTACAAGCTTGAAATTTGGAATATAGTTCAGAACCCGATGACAATGCAATAATAAGGAAAAAACTCCGATAGGTGGCGCACGGATCTATATATTTCAAAAAATTGTATTTGCGCTCCATATTTGGAGCACATAATATAAACATGAATAGAAAACGGCCTGTAAAAATCCCGCTAGGTGGCGCAAGGATCGAGATATTCCAAAAACCGTATTTGTGGTCCGCTTTGGCTCATATTTGGAGCACATAATATACACATGAATAGAAAACGACCTGTAAAAATCCCGCTAGGTGGCGCAAGGATCGAGATATTAAAAAAAATCGTATTTGTGGTCCGATTTGGTCCATATGATGTCCGATTTGGCTCACATTTGGAACAAATATTACATACAGTCCGGTAGAAATGACCTCAAAATATTTTGCAGTTCGAGGAGGGGCAAGCATACGTGGCACCGAGTCGAGTAAAATCTTTGGAAGGATTATGTTTTGAGGCCTTAGATTGTAACAAATTGTCAGGAAAGAGTCCTTGTAATAATGAGTCACTAAATGAACTAAATAGAATGAGAAATAATAGGCAATTAAATAAAGACTACAAACTTGAAAATAAAATAATAAAAAATTTTTTTTTTTTAAGTTAAACGGTTTTATTGAAAACACTACTTACATGAAGTAATAATAATACTAAAAGCTAGAAAATATACATACCTACCCCAGGTACTAGTCATCATACTCCTCATCAATCTAGGGCATTGATCAGACAATTAATAATAATAATAAAAGCGTCGGACGCGTCAAATTTCTATTGATAGTCATATATAAGACCAACTGAACCTTAATCAGGTTATGCAACGCCTCATATTTTTAGAAATTTCACGCGGCCAAAGCTTTTATTTAATTGTCTGATCAACGGCCTAGATTGATGAGGAGTATGATGACGAGTACCTAGGGAATACCTAATTATTTTCTAGCTTTTAGTATTATTATTACTTGATGTAAGTATTGTTTTCAATAAAACCGTTTAACTTAACATTTTTTTTTAAATTATTTTATTTATTTCTTCATTTATTGTATAATTCAAGCGTTGCGCTTTACGAGGGCATTGTTAAACCATTTCTTAGGGAGAACATTACCCTGTAGCTCTGCAGGTTAGCCGCTAGTTATGAGAGTGTTTTTACCCATTGTACCAGGGGTCACCTTGGGGAAGCCCCGCATATACACATTCTGTGCCCTTTTAGCATTGACATAGTTGTGCAGACTTTTGAGGTACAATTTTTTTCAACATGCCTTGAGAACTATCCACTGTAGCGGCATGATAATAGGGCCATGCTAGAACAACAGGAATTTTCGTGTATTTTTTTTCTGTCTAGGTGTCAAGCTGCCATAAAGATATGAGTCATTAAGCAATGTGTGAGTCATTATACACTATTTTTCAATAAAATCGCATATAAATCGTGCTGAAGCATGTTACTATTGTCTCAGATGACCATTACGTTTTCATCCTAAAGGAAATTTCCATCCCGAAAAACCACAATTTCGCCTTAAACTATAACGGTATGGCAACGCTACTGGCAAAACAACAAACATCAGCTATCATTCGGTGGCAAAATCCTGAGCCAGATAAATAATTTTGCATGTAAATGCAACAACAACGATTTGAGCCAGATAAATCCAGATAGAAGTCTGGTTCAATTTGTGAGCCAGATAATTTGTTAATTACTTCTTATTACGTTGGCAACGCGGTCTTTAATATACCCACTTTTTCAAAAATAGATGGTGCTGCTTAGCCTTTCGCCGTATGAGTTAAATGAAAAACAGCGGCGACATCTGCCTATCACATTTCACGTGTGGGAAATTTTCACGACATCTGCTTCTCAAGTATCTCAATGATCCAGAGCATTCCCGTGAGAATTGAGCGTGAGCCGGAGCTGTCAAACTCACTGAAAGACGGCAATTATGAAACTTCAAAAATCCCCAAATACGTCAAAAAATTTTGAGTGGAACTACCTTCTTTTTTGTATCATGATTATATGTATACGTATTATTTAAAAAGTATATTTACAAAAAGTTTATAAATTTTATTTGTTGTTATTATCTTCTATTTATACTTTTTGTTTTCTTATTGTTTCAAATTTTAAATTCTTCTCGGTCTTTTGCGCTCACGATACTTTTAATATTTTAATACATTTTATTTATGTTTATTACAACACATTTTTTTTAATAACTAGCTATATGTGTGTTCTTTAAGTGTATGCGTACTTAGATTTATTTGTTTTATTTTTAATATTTGTATAATACAATTTTCAAATTTTTATTTTTAATATAACGATTTAATTATAATGACTGCTGATTGGAATATCAACCTATCTCGAGACGGTGCTATTTATTCGGAAAATTCAGAACAAAAGATTTCAAATTTTTATAAGTTTTCAAAAGAAGCTTTTCGGTCGATAAATAAAAGACCAAAAAGTTTAGTTTTTTCTTGTTCTCCTACGCGTTCGATGTTGTTCTTTTACATCATCATCAGGGAGTTGGGTAAGTTTTAATAAAACATAAAAATAAACCAGACTCCCTAATGAAGATGTAAAAGGAAAACATCGAAACGCGTATGAGAAGAAGAAAAAACTAAAGCTTTTGTATTTTGTTTAACGGTCGAAAAGATCCTGTGAAAAATTAGTAAAAATTTTACTCTTTTTTTTATTATTTTGCGTTTTACTTCATTATATTTCTTTCTAGATGATACAGAGTTTTTCTAGAGAAATAGCGAGCTTCGCGTGGTAAACACCCTAACTCAGATAACATTTGAAATATGCTCTACCTCCGAACTTTCTTCAAAATCGCCCTATTTCAGGATTTGTTTCAAAAACACCCTCGCTGAACGTAAATTCAATACGTTGGTGTGAGAGAAGGCGTTTCAAGCAAAATTCTGTGATTGGGCGTTCTTAAACAAAATTTTAAATTAGGGCTTTTTTTGCAACAAAAAATTGAAAAGGGCATTTTTGAAAAAAAAAAATATTTTATAATTCGTTTTGAACTTGCGGCCGAGATAGGATGATATTCCACTCAGCAGGCGATAAAAAGATGTCATTATTTGTGTTTTTAGTGTCATTTTTGAAAATTTTGCAAAAAGTTAATAATACTAATATTTGGAGAAGTTTAAGGGTCATTCAAAGAGCTTTACTCGTTTCACTATTTATGCTAGATTTCATTTCAAATTTAATTAAGTATTGTTTAGATATTGAGTTTTTGCATGTACTTTTTTAAAAATATTTTATTTTTAGATTATTTCGATTAAGTTTTAATATCAACTGTTAAATTTGTTATTTGTTTATACTTTTTATAAAAATGTATATTTAATTCGGGTTGGCTTCAATAAAAAGAAGCTCAAAACCTCGTTCAACCTTGATCTGCTACTTTAACCTCTGCTTTCATTATCACATCCGTACATTTTTAAATGACCTGAACCTGACTGAGAGGTCTGGGTTACGGTTGGATCAAAATATGATGAACGAAAAACGAGAGCTGACAACCTTATCTTTAACTAACCCACTATCTTTCAGGCAGAAATCCATGTGGGGTAGCATCCCATTGGCATTGTTTGCTTAAAGTTTGGTCGGTAGATAATGTCTACAATCTGTAAATATTGCCTACGAACTGGTTTAACCTCGATGAGTATCCCCAGGCAGCCTTACACTGAAAGAAATGGTGCTGGTAAAATCAACAAATCGGTTCTGTTGTTCTTGACTTAACGGAGTTTCGGTGGAATTGATAAAATTATGCTTAGTTCGACCGAGTTCTTTTTCAAGCGAACAAATTAGTTTAGTAATTTCAACAATAGAGAAATTGTCGCTCTTAAGTTAACAAAAGTTCTGTAAAATTGACAGATTTCTAATCAATTTAACTAATTTTTCTGTTAACACAACTGATTTCACTGGTCATTCCCACAGCGAACAACAGTCAATGCATGAGCAAATTTCAAAAAAATTCTACGCTCATTGCGCTCTCTACTTTGTACTGATGGCGAAATGCAAAATTGTGACCTCTTGTTGCAAAAGTTTTGTTTGAGCGAACCGGATTTTCCCAAAGTTAGTAACATTGTGTTCAAGTTTTTACGAATTTTCACTCACTGTTCGAACGGATCTAATAAGATAATAAAAAACATCCTTTTTTAACCCTACAAAGGTAATATACATAAATTTTACGTGTATGTCACATAAAAAGTCAAGTTAGCTGTCCCCTGTGACAGTTTCCCTATAGTTGTCAGCGCTGGGCAGTGCTTTTTTTGTTTTATTGTTGCATAAACAAGTGAATAATTAGTCGATTATCAGTTCGCGGTTACCTTTAATCGGTGTAACAAAAAAAGTGTGCACGTAAATTTTAGATATTTTTACTAATAACGTGTAAAATTTTGAACGTAACTTTGACGTCGTCTTGTTAATAATGTCTAAATATTTGTGGATAAAATTTATGTTCTGTGTGAATTTCAGTTGAAATTAAAAGAAACAAGTAAGGAAGGCTAAGTTCGGGTGTAACCGAACATTACATACTCAGTTGAGAGCTTTGGAGACAAAGTAAGGGAAAATCACCATGATGTAAAAAGAACCTAGGGTAACCCTGTAATGTGTTTGTATGACATGTGTATCAAATGGAAGGTATTAAAGAGTATTTTAAGAGGAAGTGGGCCACAGTTCTATAGATGGACGCCATTTAGGGATATCGCCATAAAGGTGGACCAGGGGTGACTCTAGAATTTAGTTTGTACCATATGGGTATCAAATAAAATGTTTTAATGATAATTTTAAAAGGGAGTGGGCCTAAGTTCTATAGGTGGACGCCTTTTTGATATATCGCCATAACGGTGGACCAGGGGTGACTCTAGAATTTATTTTGTACGATATGGGTATCAAATGAAAGGTGTTAGTGAGTATTTTAAAAAGGAGTGGGCCTTAGTTCTATATGTGGACGACTTTTCGAGATATCGCCATAAAGGTGGACCACGGGTGACTCTAGTATTTGTTTGTATTGTATGGGTATCAAACCAAAGGTGTTAATAAGTGTTTTAAAAGGGAGTGGGCCTTAGTTCTATGGGTGGACGCCTTTTCGGGATATCGTTATAAAAGTGGACCAGAGTTGACTCTAGAATGCGTTTGTACAATATGGGTATCAAACCAAATGTGTTAATAAGTGTTTTAAAAGGGAGTGGGCCTTAGTTCTATGGGTGGACGCCTTTTCGGGATATCGCCATAAACGTGGACCAGGGGTGACTATAGAATGCGTTTGTACAATATGGGTATCAAATGAAAGGTGTTAATGAGTATTTTAAAAGGGCGTGGGCCTTAGTTCTATAGGTGGACGCCTTTTCAAGATATCGCCATAAAGGTGTACCAGGGGTGACTCTAGAATTTGTTTGTACGATATGGGTATCAAATGAAAGGTGTTAGTGAGTATTTTAAAAAGGAGTGGGCCTTAGTTCTATATGTGGACGCCTTTTCGAGATATCGCCATAAACGTGGGCCAGGGCTGACTCTGGAATGTGTTTGTACGATATGGGTATCAAATTAAAGGTATTAATGAGGGTTTTAAAAGGGAGTGGCCCTTAGTTGTATATGTGAAGGCGTTTTCGAGATATCGACCAAATGTGGACCAGGGTGATCCAGAACATCATCTGTCGGGTACCGCTAATTTATTTATATATGTAATACCACGAACAGTATTCCTTCCAAGGGCTTTTGATTTCACCCTGCAAAACTTTTTCATTTTCTTCTACTTAGTATGGTAGGTGTCACACCTATTTTACCAAGTTTTTTTCTAAAGTTATATTTTGCGTCAATAGACCTATACAATTACCATGTTTCATCCCTTTTTTCGTATTTGGTATAAAATTATGGCATTTTTTTCATTTTTCGTAATTTTCGATTTCGAAAAAGTGGGCGTGGTCATAGTCGGATTTCGCCCATTTTTTACACGAATACAAAGTGAGTTCAGATAAGTACGTGAACTGAGTTTAATAAAGATATATCGATTTTTGCTCAAGTAATCGTGTTAACGGCCGAGCGGAAGGACAGACGGTGGACTGTGTATAAAAACTGGGCGTTGCTTCAACCGATTTCGCCCTTTTTCACAGAAAACAGTTATCGTCCTAGAATCTAAGCCTCTACCAAATTTCACAAGGGTTGGTAAATTTTTGTTCGACTTATGGCATTAAAAGTATCCTAGACAAATTAAATGAAAAAGGGCGGAGCCACACCCATTTTGAAATTTTCTTTTATTTTTGTATTTTGTTGCAATATATCATTACTGGAGTTGAATGTTGACATAATTTACTTATATACTGTAAAGATATTAACTTTTCTTTTAAAATTTGAATTAAAAAAAAAATTTTTTTTAAAAAGTGGGCGTGGTTGTTCTCCGATTTTGCTAATTTTTATTAAGCAGACATATAGTAATAAGAGTAACGTTCCTGCCAAATTTCGTCATGATATCTTCAACGACTGCCAAATTACAGCTTGCAAAACTTCTAAATTACCTTCTTTTAAAAGTGGGCGGTGCCACGCCCATTGTCCAAAATTTTACTAGTTTTCTATTCTGCGTCATAAGTTCAACTCACCTACCAAGTTTCATTGCTTAATCCATATTTGGTAATGAATTATCGCACTTTTTCGATTTTTCGAAATTTTCGATATCGAAAAATTGGGCGTAGTTATTGTCCGGTTACGTTCATTTTAAATAGCGATCTGAGCCCAGGAACCTACACACCAAATTTCATCAAGATACCTCAAAATTTACTCAAGTTATCGTGTTAACGAACAGACGGACGGACGGACGGACGGACATGGCTCAATCGAATTTTTTTTTCGATACTGATGATGTTGATATATGGAAGCCTATATCTATCTCGATTTCTTTATACCTGTACAACCAACCGTTATCCAATCAGAGTTAATATACTCTGTGAGCTCTGCTCAACTGAGTATAAAAATGGAAAACTCAAGTCGTTGGCTTGAGGATACAGAAACAGAGGCTCTTTTGAACAATATTGATAGCGATGAAAGTTTTACTGATGACATAATTGAAGAGATTTTTATAGTGACGATAGTTTTGATGGTCCAGACTATTCTCCTGAATACGCGAGGAAAATATTTTTGGAGAGGAATTGACGAAAATCGCGGAGTCTGCCCAGAATTCAGCCTATGAAAAAATAAGTAAACTCCCCCAGCAAAAAAAAAAAAAGATCAGCATCAAAAGAACAAGTATAATGAAACGAGAATAAATATGTATGCTATGCTCATACGCTTTTGAGAAATAGTGGTCAGGTTTGGAATAGCAATCCCGTGCATCGTGTTAGCGGAAAAACTATGGCTATTAATTTTGTCTAAATTCGACCTGTGTGGTGAGCATCAAATTAAAATATGTCAGTAATGTATGAATAATTTCCCATAATTTGTTCTATAACTTAGTTTAAGAAACCAAAAACTTTGTATTTTCATTCAATGAAATTAAAACTCAAGACAAATAAGTTTTTATTAAACATTTATTTAAAATAACACACGGAAATGGCTTAGAAAAGTAATGTACATTACCAACAACGTAGGTTAAAACTAGGGCTGTGAACTGCATTCGGATTTTTCAACTATCTGTATAAACCGGATATTCGAATAACCGGATAGCTAAGCAAAAAATCCGGCTATCCGGATTCATAAATGGAAACTCCGGATATCCGTATGTCCGGATACTGGAATATAAAAGTTGAATATCTGCGTATGAGAATTGAACGAAGCAAACATCGAAAAATTATTCACAAAATATGTTGGTAAATTATTAAATTAGCGTCAAAAATTTTACAAACATCAACAATTTCCAAAGCGTCAATTCAAACTAATAATGAGAGCTAAAATTGTCAGCAAGATTTGGGATCATTTCCAAAAAAGTGAAAATAAGAACAGTGCGGTTTTTTATATTGTGAAAAACGCTAAAAAAAAACAGAGGATCGACGTGTAGTCTATAGAGCCACTATCGGATTTTCCATCTTCAAAAGAACGGTAGGGACGCAGCTTTCTATCTAAATCTGCGCCAGAATATAAGCCGAGTAGCAGTTCATCACAAAGTAAATTTGATCACAATTCGGAATGTTCAGAACCCCCAATAAAGAAAGTTCGAACATCACGCGTAGCTCAAACTGTTCGCAATAAGTATATGTCCAAAGAACGTGAAGAGATAATAACACAAGCCTTGGCTAATATGATTGCTGTTGACTTATTGCCTATTTCATTGGTGGAATATGATGGATTCAAGAAGTTTGACAGTTAAAAAACTAATCGAAATTTGTCCAACTAGACGGAATTCAGTTCTTTTTATGTTGGAAAGAGTTAATGAGCTTAGATCTTCTATTGTTGCAGTAATTACTGATCCTTCAATTTTCAACAACAAGGCCGCTCAAAATATCGCAATTTCGGACAATGACTGGGATGCAGTTGATGTTCTAATAGATTTACTCACCCCTTCCGAAATTGCGACAAATGTGCTTAGCAGTGACAGCGAGATTACAATTTCTAAAGTGAAATCCATCATTCATAAAATTATTAATAAATATCTGAAATTTAAAAACACTGTTACGAGGATAGCAAAAACATTCAAAGAAAAAGTAGCTGCAGACTTGAGAAGACGTTTTTCTTTTGAAAACACTGAAGATCCATCTCTGGAAAATATCAGTATTGCACATATGGCAAGTTGTCTTGATCTGAATTTCAAACAGTTGAGACCGATGCTTTTCGTAACAAAATAAAAAATCATGTGAAAAAAAATCTGCAATAAAACGGGTTCTACTGATATGAATGCCCAAGAAGAAGCTCTGGAAAAGAGTGACCGCACGGCCATGGATATACTCCTAAATGATAATGACAGTGACACAAGGGAGGATGACGAGTTTCAGCGCTACTTATTCGAAGGACAATAAACCACAATCTCAGTGCCACCAATTGGTCGCAAGACCGTGAAGAAATATATCCCAATCTGTCGAAAATCGTCAAAAGATATCTTGCGTTACCTGCCACTTCAACAACTTCTGAAAGGGTATTTTCAAGTGCTGGAAATGTAGTTCGTCCCACACGAAATTGTTTGAGTCGGGAAATGATATCGGCACTTGGTTTCTTACACCAGAACAAGAAGAAAATAGTTTAACATCACATTACATATTTCTCAATACGAGCCTTTTTTGTATTCACTGTTAATTGATTTAAATGCCCCACGAATTTATTGTTATTAATGTTAAATAAACATATACGGTACATCAATTTGGCGCTTTCACCGGATATCCAAAAAATACGGTTATTAACCGGATCTTCATAAATCCAGATATCCGGATAGTTTCACAAACGAATATTAACCGGATATCCATGCCGTCCGGATTTTATCCCTGTCAACGGATAGTCCCAGCATTAGATAAAACTGTATTACCTTTCTAAGTTTAATGTTGATATTTCCGACAGCATACAAGTTTGAGTTGCTTTGGAATCATTTCAAAATAAAGTATTACGAGCATTAAACTGCCGAATTATATTCAAAGTTACTTCAGTGGTGAATTACCTTCCCGCGATTTGATTTTTTACTTTTCTATAACTTACAAGTTATCTATTTAAAATGTTATGTCAAACATTTATACTACAAGTTTAGTTCGAAACAATCAAGTGTGGCAACTCTACATGGGAGAGAAAAAATTGAGAATGAGCTGCAACTGAAAAAATTGAGAATCAGTTTCGTGACTACTACGACAGAAATAAAATTTGTTGAAAGTGCGTTTAATAAAGCAAAGTTATAAAGTGTATAATGTTTAATGTGTGCCAGCATATTTGATGTACGCCCAATTGAAGTTCGGTTAGTAAGTACATACATATGTATGTACATACATATGTACTTATTTGTCCGATTTTTGTTTTAAATTCAAAGTATATGGACACATTTTATATCAAATGTGCGTACACAAATATAAATATTATTACAATATAACAATTTGGTGAAAATTAAAAAAAAAAGTTGAAATAATGTTCTTGAAACCGACGTCAATGTGGTTTAACAAACGATACATTGCCGTTATTTTCGCTAGAGCATGTACTAACGCGTGTGTGAATATGTATTTTACAAATATATATGTAGCAAGCATGCGTAGTTATGTATTCACATATTTACGTATATATCGTCTGTACAATGCCAAATTCACGAATGTGCCATTTTTGTTTAAACGAAATATTATATATGTCAAATTTTGCAAAGCCAAAACAACAAATGTGCGTTTTTTTTTAAAAAAAATTTTAAAATCATTTTTCAATTAACATTACTTAGAGGTTTACAAAAATAAACCTTCCAATAGTGGTTCAAAAATACAAAATTAAATCTCTATTTTTAACAGTGTCTTACGCGTTTTTCTCTAAACATCAAATATGCACTTTCGTGACTTTGGCATTGGACCGACGATATATGGCAACCTACTTTCGTACAAAGCTGTCGATGGTATTTCAAAAAAAAATGTTTTGCTTATTTGAATTTTAATTAATATTACTAAATATAGCAGTAAAATCATTAGAAATGAAATGTACTTATGTGTAATTTATACAAATAAAAAAACTACGTAAGTTTAAAAATATATTTATCCGGCTTTTATTTTTTCTAAAGGTACTAATGTCATATGAATAGAAAACTCTGTTGATGTTAAAGGTTACGCCATTAATCTAGAAAAAAACAGAAATATCTGTTATTTCAATAGATTTCACTGATTGTGTCATTTCGACAATAAACTCTGTTAATTTAACAGTTTACGCTGGTTATATCGAATCAACAAAAATCTCTGTCATTTCTATGACTTTCGTGTTAGTCTCATTTTGACAAAAAATCTGTTAATTTAACAGTTTGCACTGGTAATTTCAAAAGAACAAAAATCCCTTTTATACTAACAGTTTTGATTGGTATCGTTAGAGCGACACTAACAATTGTTAATTTAACAAAACTATGGGTAAAGTATAATGAAACAACTTTTTTTTGTTTATTTGACTACTAAAACTGTCAATTACGAATCAACGATTTGTGCGCAGTTGATTCAACATCTTGTTGCGAAGGATAAAAAAAGACAGAAATTTCGATTGAATTGACTGGAATATCGGTTGATTTTACCAGCCTATTTCTTTCAGTGCACATGCCTGGCAGTCCTACATATTTAATTCTAAGCTAGTGGATGAATAGGAGTTTTAAATGATCAACGAAACGCAAACAAGGTTTTGCTAGTATGGGTTCAAAGGAATCAGTGACGTGGAGGTAATGAACATGAAGACTACTTAATAAGCAGCGTGCTAAAGCTCTCTATATGCTCTAGAGCCCTTTTGCGAACTCACAAAAGCATACACTAGGGAAACCATAATGCAAAAACAGGCCAAATTGTTTATACTTCCAGCAACGCGAGTATCTGTCAAACTCATTAATTTAAGCGGAGAGCACATACGAACTCTCACTGGGTACTATACGGGACAGTATTAAGATATCACTTAAGAAATTTAAATCTACCTGACATACAAATCTCTCGCTTTTATAAGCTTCCGGATAAAACTCTGGTTCACATTCTCTTCAAAATGCATCGCTATGGCAAGGGTGAGACTCTCCCATCTAGACGGCGCGACTCTTAATCTTTTCTTGATTTGGAATAAAAATTCTGTAGAGGTACTTTGATACATTTAAAGCCTCCACATACAGTAAAAGTCTGAAAGATAAAGCAAAATAATTTATAAATAATTTATAAATAATAAAGGTCGCAGTGCATAGAGGCCTAATAATCAAATTTATTTAAATGCTTCTGAAAACGCAACTGAAATGTACGTAAAAACTAACGGATGAATAGCCTTGCAAGATTGGGACTTTTATTTCAAGAGTCAAATGTGGGCGACCCTATTTTCAGTTCCCATACATTGTGCTCATACGTTTGTTTTAACGTTTTGTAAAATTTGACTAATTCTCTTAACCAAGTCGATGGGATAAGATTAAGTAATTACGACATGCGCCTTTTAGTTATGTGGAGTGACAAATTTAAAATCCCTTTTCGGCAGCTATTGTTTATTTACATCGTGACGAAAAATTTTGCTTTATTTGCTTGTTAGTGGGTTAACATATGAGGTAAGCTTCCTGTCTAGGTACGAAAATCCCCGGAAAGGCCACTCGAGTAAGATTTCAAATTAAGTGTTAGGGTAAACAATTCTTAGGCATATGCGTGTATCCAGAAGTTTATCATTGAGCGAAGAACGGAAAAAACTGTACCTTTTTTATTTTCACATAGTTTTGCTTTTAACCGCTTTGATTAACTTTTGTACGCGTTTTCCAGGAAAAGTACTCTTTGCTTTTCGCACATTGTTTTTTTTTTCAAGTTCTGTGACGGCATGGACATCCCAATCTTCATTTGGCGTGTTTTGTATGTCACTAACCCAGTACCGTTGAATTGGACGCAAATATCAGATATTTGATAGATTTTCCTCTTTAAATTTAGGTTAACTCGCCGGTGAGGACCTCACATAGTTTAAAAGTGTCCATAGTGTTACCAGAAGTTTGCTCAACGAACAAATTAAAAAACTCAATCAAAAACCAGAATCCATGTTATAATATAACTCCTTCCTTTGCAACTTATTTTTCATTAAAAATTATTAAATAAACAACTTTCTACGGATTGCGTTTATTTTTTGTCGTCTACCATGATTTTTCTGTAGTTCTATACCAATTAACGAGCACATAAAGGTTAAGAGCAAGTAAATATTTTGAAAACGTTTAACGGCACATGCTGACAAATGAAATATTTCTTTTACTTTAGTCATAGAGATAGTTTTATCGGATTATTAAATATCTTTTACATAAAAGTAAATTTCTATATAAATTTCAATATTGTCCTTTTATTTATATTTTTCATAATCTACTTAGTTAATGCATTTGAGCTTAAAGGACATTTATAAAGTAACTTAACACATAGCCAAATCATATACATACTTTGATTTTACACAAATAAATAAAGAAATAATACAATATATACAATTTATAAATTTGCGGTGTTAAAATGTCATGGATTAGTAACTTAAACTATTTGTAATGTGCTTTTCTCAACCAGCAATCACGCGCGGTTGCCCAAAATAGTGCTTTTTGCGTTCATTTATGTACAAAGTGAAACGATTTTGAGCAACAACGAGTATGATCGCGTTTTTCAAATGAATTGTGCAATTTTGAGATTGGTAGATAACTAATTTGCTTTAAATAATAAATATGCTATCTTTGGAATACTTAAATATCGGCAATTTCATATGTAACTCACCACCTTTACCGATTTTGTCTACGATTTTTATGAAAAAAAAAAAAACCAAAAATAAATATTTGACCAAATTTTTGTATATAGCTGTGCGAATTTTATACTCGTTTTCCGAAGGGTGTATAAAATTTTCATAAATATACATTATAAAACAGTGCACCTTTCGTAGGGCAGGCAACCTAAAGCACTATTCGAAAAAAAACACAGTTCAATGTCAGTTTTAAGGCATTTATGGTGGAATAGAGCGCTTTTGAATCGCCAGCCGAATTAGGCCGATATTCCACTAAGAAAATGGCGTCCAAAAATCGTAGACCAAATATGTTTGGGTAGTAAATTCTTTATGGAGTGGCCGACATGAAAAATCTTATTTCTAATTATTTTTCATTTCTTTCTGCTGACAATAAATAAAAAATCAATTAAAAATACACAATGGTAACATTACTCTTAGACATAATACTTATGGGTGTACAAATACAGCGCCGAGCACGAAAATAGCAGTGGTAGTGTTTATCAAGTTGCATCAATTAAACTTTTCTTTTTTTATTTTCTATAATTTAAGAAAAAATGTCTAGGAGTATTGTAATTTAAACCATACAAACTGATGGCAAACATGTTTTAGAAAATTTTCGAAAATTCGAAAAACATTTTCGAAAATTTCGAATGTTTTATTACTAATTTTCTGATTTTTTTTAAGTTTGCACTCTTGTAGCCAAATAAACTTTAGTATAACAAAGTAGAAGGTTTTGGTCTCTCAAAATACGCCTTGATTTTTGACAAATGTTTTTCAGAAGGATGTTTCAGATTTTCTTCCATATAAAAAAATAAAGCTAACGTTCTTCGCATGTAAGAAAGTACTAAACATCCTTCGGAAAAAATTGTTTCCAAAATCAAAACAAATTCTGAAAGGCTTATAACTTGTACTTTATTACACTTAAATTTATTGGGCTAAAAAACTATATACTCGAAATTTTTCGAAAACTTTTCGGAAGTTGATTTGCACAGTTTTACTTACAAAATTCATGGAAGTTTTTTTTTTAAATAGCAAAAATAATAAAAAGATTCGACTAAAAAACTGCATACGAAAAACTTTTCGGAAGTTGATTTACACAGTTTTACTTACAAAATTCATGGAAGTTTTTTCTTAAATAGAGAAAATAATAAAAACGATGCGGCTAAAACACTGAATGCTCAAAAAATTTTAAAAATTCTAAAAGAAACTTTAAAATTTTCACGCAGACTTCTCGAATTTCCGAAAACGTTTTGGAAGTTATTTCCTTCGTTTAGTTACAAAATTCATGGAAATTTTTTCTTAAATAGCGAAAATAATAAAAAGATTCGGCTAAAAAACTAAATGCTCAAACAAAATTCTGAAAATTCTAAAAAAAACATTAAAATTTTCATGCAGACTTCTCGAATTTTCGAAATTTTTGAAAACGTTATGGAAGTTGATTTGCATAGTTTTAGTTACAAAATTCGTGGAATTTTTTTTTTCTTAAATAGTGAAAATAATAAAAACGATTGGGCGAAAACACTGAATGCTCAAAAAGTTCTGAAAATTCTAAAAAAAAAATTTAAATTGTCATACGCGATTTTTTGAAATTTTTCGAAAAATTTTTGAAAGCTTATTTGCATAGTTTTAGTTGCAAACTTCATGGAAGTTTTGTTAAATAGCGGAAATAATAAAAAGATTCGGCTAAAAAACTGCATACTCAAAAAAATTATGCAAATTCTAAGAAAAAAATTCAAAATTTTCATGCAGATTTTTGGAAGTTGATTTACATAGCCTCAGTTGCAAAATTCCCGGAATATTTTTAATACTGATAATAATAGCAGAAGAATTTAATTGACGTAATTTGTTTAAAATTGCCATAGCTATTTTCATGTTCGCTGCTTTACGTTAGATATTACAATAGTTGGTAATACACAAAATAGGATAACTGTACAATTTTGAAAGCCTAACTAATTTATAAACTAAGTTTGTTATGCTTTTTGTGCTCACTCTTAAATCTTTTTTGGTTGTTTGTCTTAAATCACATTCTTAAAAATAAGTAATAAAAGGAAAAAATCGCTTCCCGAACGAAAATTTTTGCTTTGCTGTTGCTGTTTGCATGTATATTCATGTTAGGGCATGCTGTGCTTTAGCTAAAACGCCGTTCCTAGTGATTTGAGCATTACAGGCGTATTATGCTCTCATCAAAGTTTGTAGCTCTGCAAATAAAATAGCTAACAAGCGAGTTGACTCGGTATGCTCGTAACCCTCAACCCGCCATTAGATCAAATCAAATACATCACGAAACAATTTCGGTCACAGCTCGCTGGTCTTTTTCACTTGCTCACTTTAAACGTTTAATCCTTATTACGCACGCACCAAATATTTATCCAACTGCACCAAATTCGTACCGCCATGTACATTCGTATTTAATGCTGTTGCATTGGCATTCTTTTTCGTTTGTGTATGCCACGTTAAGATCTGCGCCATTAAAAAAAAGTTAGTAATACATTTGGTTAATTTAAAAATAGAAAAATATTGCCCACCTCGGTGCAATTGGATGCCAACAATTCGATTTCCGTCAAAGGTAATGGCTGTAAACTTTTCAGGAATCCATCTTCTTCATAGCCCGGCTTATAGGGCATTTTTGCTTTCGGACGCTCGTGTAAGAATTTTACACTCACCGCAAAACCAGCCATATCCACGGGGAATTTACGTCCACCTATCCAGCCATCGTAGAAGCCAACAATTTTACCATTGCGTATAATAGGCGTACTTATGCCAAATTTAGTGACCAAACCCACTGGCCACATTGAAACCTTTTTTGTGTAGCGCATCTAAGGACGAAAATCAAGGGAGTAAGTGAAATAAATTTTGTGTAACTAGGGGGTACTAGGCTTTAAGTAGCGTTACTTTATCGTCCTTTCTATCAATTACCTGATCGAATATGGAGATGTCATATGTATTATCATCGTCCGCAAAGTACAAAACACCATCAGTTGCATTTGCGCGTATATAATCCAGACCACGATTGCGATTCGATACACCACGTGGTTTTGCTTTCTTCGTATGTTTATAGATCTCTGGCATGGGCGCTGAAAATAAAAGAAAGAATAAAAAATCAATTGCTGTGTTTATGTTTTTGTTGTAGTTTCCGTAGCAAAATTCCTTAGAAATTAGGGAAGGGCATCAGGATTTACAACCTGTAATGCTGCACTCAGTTGCATCACAAAAAATCACATCTCTATAGGCAACTCTCGGTCAGGGAGTAGCCACAAAAGAAGCTCTGCGACTAAATCCGATAACGACGGGTCTAGACGACATGACAAAGGGATAGTTACACGGAATAATAACTGACCTAGCATCCAAAACCGAACACATCACGATGGTCTTGCACTACCAGGTTCAGAGCATATGTTATCCTTCAAGGTGGGAATGGGAAGAAGGCCTAGACAATGGCAGAGGTGTTACAATCTACACTGACGGCTCGGAAATGGAAAAGGGAACTGGAGCTAAGATGAACTGAACACATCCAAAGTTAAGCCAATCATTCCGACTACCTGGCGCATGCAGTGTATTCCAGGCAGAGGTCTATACCACAGACAAAGCAGCAAAGCTACTTCAAGATAATATGGTCGATATTTGTAGACAGCCAATCCGCCTTAAGGGCCTTAGAGTCGGATATCGTCCGGAGTTGCCGAGCTTCACTGGCTTCTATATGGCATGTCAATGTCTCCCTTTGCTGGTACCCTGGGCGGTATTGAAGAGAATGAACTCGCAGATGAGATGGCTAAGAAAAGTTCCGATTTTAACAAAAGTAAAGTGGACAGCTCCATCCGACCACCGCTGGATTATGTCCTGTAGAGAATCGATGAACATGAGAACAGGGCAATGGCCTTGCTATGCACCAAGAGGGTTGGCTGCGAAGTCACAAGGTCCTTATGGTCATGCTTGGATAAGAAATGCACCATGTTCCTCCTCAAACTAAACATATCCGCGGTGAGGATACTTACGGCTGTCATCACAGGTCATTATGCTATCGTATTGTAACGAATTTACCGCAATTCCCCTTATTTGCAATCTTCTGTCAACGTTCGTATCGCTAAACTGTTGAATAAATAACTCCAATATTGAATAATGGAAAATGGTCTTTATTAAAGTACTTCACAATAACACTTATACTTTGCAATGAATAGCTTGCTTAATAACCAAATTGATTGATAGCTCAAATGAAACTGACTTCTCGCTTCTACTATTGCCGCCCTTGTATACTGTCCGATTCCCTTGTTGCATATTTCTAGGCTTTTCTAATTCCAGGACTTACTAGTTAGTTATAAATTTCTCAGCTACAACTACAGATGTATAATTTTTATAGCTTCTCTCATACCCCATGCGCTTGTATGTGTGAGGGACACTTCCACTTGCATACCTTTGAGGTGCTCCAGATAAGATATCTGAATGTGCCTGTGCGTTGCCTCTCCGCTGCGTGTACGTGTATGTGTAGACACAATTATTGAATTATTGATGTGAATTCACGTCACTGCCCAGCATCGGCTTAGAGATGGCAGTACCCCTCAGTGTTGCTAATATTAGTAACAGTGTCAATGCTCCGACGGTTGCGAATACCAAAAAGCTCCCTTGCAAAAGCTGTCAGGATGAGATAGAAGAGGAGACGATCTACCACTTTCTCTGCCGATGTCCGGGACTTCGAAGGAGCTACAAGCAGCTCAGATTTCTCGGTGCACGGTTTTTCAACAGCATGGAAGAGGTTGGGAAGGTGGATGTCTCGCTTCTACTTGGCTTCATCAGGGAAAGCAAGTAGACTACTAAGAGGTAATGGGGTTAAACGAATGTGCCGCAACCCTGCACTTACTGACGGCACTACTAATGGACAAAAATGTCTCCGAGTGGAAGCGTGGATAATACCCATACACGCCCTCTTAACCTAACCTAGTGGTAACTCTACCATATATGTGGTATGTATGAGTATTTATTGTTAAAGGAGGTAGCACTTTTCCCTTTGGATTCAGTGGTGGCCAAGCCTACGATGAATCAAACTTAAAAGAAGGCGCCCAAACAGGGACGGAACTGTGCAACTGTTTTTAGTAGAATCACCTCTAGGTACAACACTCTGCCACGGTACACATTTGTATATGTCTGAATAAAATTACACTGTAAAGCATATAACGCTAGACGTCGAAAAGCTTCAATCACAACAGACTGCCAATGATTTCGCAACTCGACTCTAACACCTGCTCTCTGGGAGCACAACTCATCCTGAAGGAATACAGGAGCAGTGGGAGCATATCTCCAAAGCACTTCGTACTGCCGCCGAGGAAAAAATTGGTTACCGGCTGCCACGAAAAAACAACTGGTACAATGAAGAATGCGACCGGGGCAAACTCCTGTAGGAATGAAAACGGCGACCTTGTAACTGATGTCCAGAGAGTGCTTTGATTATGGAGGGAATACGTCTCTGCTCTCCTAAATGGAGGCAGCAATTCACCGCGCAGAGATGAAGAACCCGATCCCGCAATCGATGATGATGGAATATATGTCCCTCCGCCCGATTATGACGAAGTTAGAATAGCAATAACCAGATTGAAAAACAACAAGACCGTGGGCGCTGATGGATTGTCTGCGGAGCTATTCAAGTACGGCGGCGAGTAGTTGGTAAGGCGTATGCAGCAGCTTCTTAGCAAAATATGGGCGGACGAGTGCATGCCCGACGGTTGGAATCTAAGTGTTCTTTGCCCAGTCCACAAGAAGGGGGATACTGCAAAATGCACCAACTATCGTGGAATCAGCCTTCTTAATATCGCAAATAAGGCCCTGTCAAGTGTATTTTGCGAAAGATTGAAGCCCACCGTGAATCGGCTGGTTGGACCTTATCAGTGCGGCTTCAGACCTGGTAAATCTACCATCGACCAGATTTTCACAATGCGCCAAATCTTGGAAAAAACCCGAGAAAAGAGAATCGACACACATCACCTCTTCGTCGACTTTAAAGCCGCCTTCGACAACACGAAAAGGAGCTGCCTATATGCCGCTATGTCTGAATTTGGTTTCCCCACAAAACGTATACGGCTGTGCAAAATGACGTTGAGCAACACTATCAGCTCAGTCAGAATTGGGAAGGACCTCTCCCGTTCGTTTCAGACAGGGTGACCCCCCCCCCCTCACCCCCCCCCCCCCCCCTCACCCCCCTCCCATCTGCATTGATCTGTCTATAGTTAAAGCATGAACAAAAATGTGCCTCCAGCTATGTCCAAGTTAAGGAGATTGTGGTAATGGACTTTGCAGAGCTTGGAGCCTGATACCGCATCCTATATTCCTTTATTTATTTACTTTATTTATCTTGTACTTTAGATACTGGTATCTCAGGTAATCTCTTAGAGATATCCAGTAAATATTTTGGTTCTCTAAAAGAGAGTTCTAGTACGGAATGCAAAGGGTTATAGCTTCACAGCTTCCGCAGCCCGATTGTCAACTTCACACTCATATTAAGCAGATGAGGTTTTGGCGAGCACAAGTTCCACATGCAATTAGAGGTCAATTGAAATTATAGCCACTTCAAATACATAACTCTATATTCAACAATTGTTAGGTGGAGGTGCGAATCAAAATAATTGACCCTATGTCCGCTTGACAAGGTATGAGTTGAGTTTATGACCTTTTCAATAAAATAAAATGATCATTATGTCGTTGCCGTTGTAAACATTTCAAATTTTCATAACTACAATTGGGTTCATGGCATTTTGGTGTGGTCAAAAGGTCAATTAAGCTATGACCGCTTAACTTATCTAACCCCTAAATATAATGTACTCATATTTGAAACAGAGTTTGCTTTACTTAGGTGAGGTTGACAATCCCATCCCTCCTACTGGGCGGCACAGCAACAACCAGGACAAAACTCCTGCATACTCATCTTTAAGGACGATAAAAAACTTCTCGTCTACATTTCAGTATATTAGGCTTTTTTTCAGTCAAAATCTTCGGATTATCTAACTCCAAACTCCGCCGTGGTGTGGTGGTACTGTGCTCCGCTAAGATCCAGTGTTCAAGCCCGGTGCAAAGCAATATCGCATCGGCTCTACCGAAGACTTTATACTTTTCAAGAATGGGGCTGAAAAATAATCTTATACCATTCGTAATATCAAAATAATGGGCCGTATAAGATAAGAAATATATGGTGAACAGATGTACATACCTAAGCGATTTTCAACATAAATAAAAAATAGTTAGTTACTTTGTGTGAGGATGCAACGTTTCACGTTTTTTGTGGTTTGCATGAAATAGCGATGACCATGAGTCACTTATCTCAACAATATATGACGTATACGTAAGCATTTAGTGAAATTTGAAGCTTCTAGCTGTTAAAATGGTGTATAAATTGCGAAATGTTTCTTATCTGAAAAATTGGTTGTATGGAACATGTGCTATATATACGACCGATCTCTTCGAAATTTTCAGACGACAATATTTGCTACATACGAAAGCTGTTAAAATGGGGAAGTATCTACGAAAAGCTTCTTATTTGAACACTCGGTTGTGGGGGATATATGCTATATATACGACCGATCTTATTCATTTTTAAACGGTTTTATTTAGGTTGACTTGACAGGCTGCACGGCCAGCGCGAATTTTGTAATTAACTTCCTGATAAGCTACAAGCTTGAAACTTGGAATATAGTTCAGAACCCGATGACAATGCAATAATAAGAAAAAAATCGCCGCTAGGTGGCGCAAAGGATCGAGATATTCACAAAAATCGTATTTGTGGTCCGATTTGGCTCATATTTGGAACACATAATACATACATGAATAGAAAGCGACCTATGAAAAAAATTCGCCCCTAGGTGGCGCAAGGATCGAGGTATGCACAAAAATCGTATTTGTGGTCCGATTTGGCTCATATTTGGAACACATAATACATACATGAATAGAAAGCGACCTATGAAAAAAATCGCCACTAGGTGGGACAAGGATCGAGATATTCACAAAAATCGTATTTGTGGTCCGATTTGGCTCATATTTGGAACACATACTACATACAAGAATAGAAAGCGACCTATGAAAAAAATCACCGCTAGGTGGCGCAAGGAGCGAGATATTCACAAAAATCGTATTTGTGGTCCGATTTGGCTCATATTTGGAAATCATATTTGACATACAGAAATAGAAACGGCTTTAGTAAAAAAAATTCACGCTAAACTCGTACTTGTCTGTCCGATTTGGCTCTTTGAACAAATATTATATACAGTCCGGTAGAAGTGACATCAAAATACTTTGGAGCACATAAGTTCAAATTTTGCTAGTGAAATTTCAGTATCTAATCTAATATCTAATATCTAAACTAATATCTAATATATATTATAAATGGGAAAGTTTGGATGTTAAGATGTTTGGATGTTTGGATGTTTAGATGTTTAGATGTTTGGATGTTTGGATGTTTGGATGTTTGGATGTTTGGATGTTTGTCCAGACGTTTGTCTTTGTGACTCAATAACGCAAGAACGGCTGGACCGATTTGGATGAAATTTTGCACACATATAGCCAATAGTCTAGAAGGATCTACTAGCTATATATTTTTCAAAAGGGGCGTGGTCCCCGCCCCCTAGGAACAGTTATAATTTAATTATTATATTTTTTCGTCTTTGCGACTGGATCACGCCAGAATGGCTACACGGATTTTGATGAAATTTGGGACACAGACAGTAGTCTACTAGCGAAATTTTTTTCGAACATGGAAAGAGGGGTGGGGGTCCCACGACCCTTCGAGAAATAATTTTTCATAATTTTTACACATTATAACTTTACGTATAATGGCCTTCACCAATATCACAGACTCAAGGGGTCAAATAAGTCGAGGGCTTACAAAGTAAGCAGTGACACCCTCCGCCCGCCCCCCTTTATCTCCCCCTCTGGTGTAAAATCCATAAATTGTTATAACTCAATCTAAATTTTCTCCTAAATCAATAGTTTTTGGTATCTGGTACATACAGAACGAGATCTAGACAATTTTGGAGGAACGATCAGTGGTCCTCTCCTCTACTCCCGCCATCCGCCCTCCATCAATTGTTTTTATTAGCACGCTTTTATTAGCTTTACCTGTATGTTTCTATGTAACTTTTTATTCGCTCCAATGCGCCTGCTGCCTTATTAACATGGTTTTATAATTAGCTTCACCTTATTTGTAATCCCGTAAGGGTCATATCGAGACCCTTCCGGGATCATTTCTGGACGGTTTTCGGGATCGGTCCGGGATTACGCCGGGGTAATTTCGGGACTTTTTCGGGACTATTTCGGGATCATTTTGGGACCCTTCCGGGATCATTTCTGTATAGTTTACGGGATCCGTCCGGGATCCCGTCGGGGTTATTTTGGAACATTTTCGGGACTATTCCGGAATCATTTCGGGACTATTTCGCGATCATTTGGGGACCCTTCCGGCATCATTTCTGGATGGTTTTCGGGATCCGTGCGGGATCTCGTCGGGGTCATATGGGGACTTTTTCGGGATCATTTGAGGGCTCTTCCGGCATCATTTCTGGATGGTTTTCGGGATCTGTCCGGGATATCGTCGGGGTCATTTGGGGACTTTTTCGGGATCATTTGGGGGCTTCTCCGGCACCATTTCTGGATGGTTTTCGGGATCCGTCCGGGATCTCGTCGGGGTCATTTGGGGACTTTTTCGGGATCATTTTGGGGCTCATCCGGCATCATTTCTGGATGGTTTTCGGGATCCGTCCGGGATCCCGTCGGGGTAATTTCGGGACTTTTTCGCGACTAATACGGGATCATTTGGGAACCCTTTCGGCATCATTTCTGGATGGTTTTCGGGATCCGTCCGGCATCCCGTCGGGGTCATTTCGGGACTTTTTCGCGAATAATACGGGATCATTTGGGAACCCTTTCGGCATCATTTCTGGATGGTTTTCGGGATCCGTCCGGGATCCCATTAGGGTAATTTCGGGACTATTAGGGGATCATTTGGGAACCTTTCCGGCATCATTTCTGGATAATTTTCGGGATCCGTCCGGGATGCCGACGAGGTCATTTCGGGACTATTTCGGGATCATTTGGGATACCTACCGGCATCATTTCTGGATGGTTTTTGGGATTCGTCCGGGATCCCGTCGTGGTCCTTTCGGGACTTTTTTTTCGACTAATACGGGATCATTTGCGGACCCTTTCGGCATCATTTCTGGATAGTTGTCGGGATCCCGTCACGGTCATTTCGGGACTATTAGGGGATCATTTGAGGACCTTTCCGGCATCATTTCTGTATTGTTTTCGGAATCCTTTCGGGATCCCGTCAGGGTCATTTTGGGACTTTTTTGGGGCTAATACGGGATCATTTGGGGATCCTCTAGGGGTCGTTTCGTGACTTTTTCTGTTTTATTTCGGGATCATTTGGGGACCCTTCCGGCATAATTTCTTGATGGTTTGCCGGATCCATCAGGGTCATTTCGGGACCATTTTGGGATCATTTGGGGACCCTTCCGAGATCATTTCTGGATCCGTCCGGGATGCCGTAGGAGCCATTTCAGGATTTTTTGTTGACTTTTCCGGGATAGTTTTTGGACCCTTCCGGGATCATTTCTGGATCTGTGCGGGATCCCATCTGGGTCATTTCCGGACTATTTCGGGATCATTTTGGGATCCTTCCGGAATCATTTCTGTATGGTTTTCGCGATCCGTCGTTGATTCTCTCGGAGCCATTTCGGAACCTTTTCTGGAGTATGTCGGGGTCATTTGGGGACTTTTTCGGGATCATTTGGGGCTCTTCCGGCATCATTTCTGGATGATTTTCGGGATCCGTGCGGGATCTCGTCGGGGTCATTTGGGGACTTTTTCGGGATAATTTGGGGGCTCTTCCGGCATCATTTCTGGATGGTTTTCGGGATCCGTCCGGGATATCGTCGGGGTCATTTGGGGACTTTTTCTGGATCATTTGGGGGCTCTTCCGGCATCATTTCTGGATGGTTTTTGGGATCCGTCCGGGATCCCATCAGGATAATTTCGGGACTATTAGGGGATCATTTGTGGACCTTTCCGGCATCATTTCTGGATAATTTTCGGTATCCGTCCGGGATGCCGACGAGGTCATTTCGAGATTATTTCGGGATTATTTAGGATACCTACCGGCATCATTTCTGGATGGTTTTTGGGATTCGTCCGGGATCCCGTCGGGGTCATTTCGGGACTTTTTCTCGACTAATACGGGATCATTTGCGGACCCTTTCGGCATAATTTCTGGATAGTTGTCGGGATCCGTTCGGGATCCCGTCACGGTCATTTCGGAACTATTAGGGGATCATTTGAGGACCTTTCCGGCATCATTTCTGGATAGTTTTTGGAATCCTTTCGGGATCCCGTCAGGGTCATTTCGGGGCTTTTTCGGGATCATTTAAGGATGGCTTTCAGGATTCGTCCGGGAACCCGTCAGGGTAATTTCTGGACTTTTCCGAGACTATTTCGGGATCATTTTGGGACCTTCCCAAGATCATTTCTGGATGGATTTCGGGATTTGTCCGTGATGCCCTCAGGGTCATTTTGGGACTATTAGGTGAGCATTTGAGGACCTTTTCGGCATCACTTCTGGATGGTTTTCGGTATCCGCTCAGGATCCCGGCGGAATTATTGCGGGACTTTTTCGGGATCATTTGGTGTCCCTTCCGGTATCATTTCTAGCTGGTTTTTGGGATTCGTCCGGCATCCCGTCGGGTTAATTTCGGGACTTTTTCTCGACTAATACGGGATCATTTGCGGGCCCTTTCGGCATCATTTCTAGATAGTTGTCGGGATCCGTTCGGGATCCCGTCAGGGTCTTTTCGGAACTATTGGGAGATCATTTGAGGACCTTTCCGGCATCATTTCTGGTTAGTTTTCGGGATGCTTTCCGGGTCCCATCAGGGTCATTTCGGGACTTTTTCGGCATCATTTAAGATTGGTTTTCAGGATTCGTCCGGTAACAGTCAGGGTAATTTCTGAACTTTTCCCAGACTATTTCGGGATAATTTTGGGACCCTCCCAAGATCATTTCTGGATGGATTTCGGGATCTGTCCGGGATGCCGTAAGGTCATTTTGGGACTATTAGGTGATCATTTGAGGACCTTTTCGGCATCACTTCTGGATGGTTTTCGGTATCCGCTCAGGATCCCGGCGGAATTATTGCGGGACTTTTTCGGGATCATTTGGTGTAACTTCCGGCATCATTTCTAGCTGGTTTTTGGGATTCGTCCGGCATCCCGTCGGGTTCATTTCGGGACTTTTTCTCGACTAATACGGGATCATTTGCGGGCCCTTTCGGCATCATTTCTAGATAGTTGTCGGGATCTGTTCGGGATCCCGTCAGGGTCTTTTCGGAACTATAAGGTGATCATTTGAGGACATTTCCGGCATCATTTCTGGATAGTTATCGGGATCCTTTCGAGGTCCAGTCAGGGTCATTTCGGGACTTTTTCGGGATCATTTAGAGATGGCTTTCAGGATTCGTCCGGGAACCCGTCAGGGTAATTTCTGAACTTTTGCGAGATTATTTCGGGATAATTTTGGGACCTTCCCAAGATCATTTCTGGATGGATTTTGGGATCAGTCCGGGATGCCGTCAGGGTCATTTTGGTATTAGGTGATCATTTGAGGACCTTTCCGGCATCACTTCTGGATTGTTATCGGTATCCGATCAGGATCCCCTCGGAATCATTGCGGGACTTTTTCGGGATCATTTGGGGTCCCTCCCAAGATCATTTCTGGATGGATTTCGGGATCTGTCCGGGATCCCGTCAGGGTCATTTCGGGACTTCTTCGGGAATATATCGGGATCATTTCTGGATGGTTTATGGGATCCGTCCATGACCCCTTAAGGGTCATTTCGGGACTATTAGGTGATCATTTGAGGACCTTTCCGGCGTCACTTCTGGATGATTTTCGGTATCCGTTCGGGATCCCGTCGGAATCAATGCGCGACTTTTACGGAATCATTTGGGATTCCTTTCGGCATCATTTCTGGATGGTTTTCGGGATTTGTCCGGGATCCCGTCGGGGTTATTTCGGGACCTTTTCGGGGCTAATACGGGATCATTTGGGGATCCTCTAGGGGTCGTTTCGTGACTTTTTCTGTTTTATTTCGGGATCATTTTGGGACCCTTTCGGCATAATTTCTTGATGGTTTGCCGGATCCATCAGGGTCATTTCGTGACTATTTTGGGATCATTTGGGGACCCTTCCGAGATCATTTCTGGATCCGTCCGGGATGCCGTAGGAACCATTTCGGGATTTTTTGTTACTTTTCCGGGATAGTTTTTGCACCCTTCCTGGATCATTTCTGGATCTGTGCGGGATCCCATCTTGGTCAATTCCGGACTATTTCGGGATCATTTTGGAATCCTTCCGGAATCATTTCTGTATGGTTTTCGCGATCCATCGTGGATCCCCTCGGAGCCATTTCGGAACTTTTTCTGGAGTTAGTCGGGATAATTTAGGGACCCTTCCTGGATATTTTCTGGATGGTTTCTGAGATCCGTCCGGGAGCCCGTCAGGGTAATTTCGGAACTTTTTCGGGACTATTTCGGGATCAATTTGGTACCCTTCGGGCATCATTTCTGTGTGGTTATCTGGATAAGTCTAGAATCGTGTCGTTGTCCTTTCGGGCTTTTTTGGGACTACTTCGGGAACTTTTGGAAACACTTCCGGGGCGTTTCTGGATGGTTTTCGGGATCCGTCCGCGATAGCGTCGGGGTCATTTCGTGGCTTTTTCTGGATAATTTCGTTATCATTTTGGGATCCTATCAGGTTATCAGCTCATAAAGTTCTTTTTTTTACTCAATTACAAAAATAAAATGCATAAGACAGAAAAAAAATTTTAAACAGATAACTTTATAAGCAGGCTAACGTGAATAGCCCACATATTTCATTTTCTCCTTGCGGACGGGGCCGCGGGTAAAGGCTAGTATATTATAAATGGCAAAGTTTGGATGTGAAAATGTTTGGATGTTTGGATGTTTGTCCAGACGTTTGTCTTTGTGACTCAATAACGCAAGAACGGCTGGACCGATTTGTATGAAATTTTGCACACATATAGCCAATAGTCTAGAAGGATCTACTAGCTATATATTTTTCAAAAGGGGCGTGGTCCCCGCCCCCTAGGAACAGTTATAATTTAATTATTATATTTTTTCGTCTTTGCGACTGAATCACGCCAGAATGGCTACACGGATTTTGATGAAATTTGGGACACAGACAGTAGTCTACTAGGGAAATTTTTTTCCAACATGGAAAGAGGGGTGGGGGTCCCACGACCCCTTCGAGCAATTACTTTTTAATAATTTTATACATTATAACTTTACGCATACTGGCCTTCACCAATATCACAGACTCAAGGGGTCAAATAAGTCGAGGGCTTACAAAGTAAGCAGTGACACCCTCCGCCCGCCCCCCTTTATCTCCCCCTCTGGTGTAAAATCCATAAATTGTTATAACTCAATCTAAATTTTCTCCTAAATCAATAGTTTTTGGTATCTGGTACATACAGAACGAGATCTAGACAATTTTAGAGGAACGATCAGTGGTCCTCTCCTCTACTCCCGCCATCCGCCCTCCATCAATTGTTTTTATTAGCACGCTTTTATTAGCTTGACCTGTATGTTTCTATCTAACTTTTTATTCGCTCCAATGCGCCTGCTGCCTTATTAACATGGTTTTATAATTAGCTTCACCTTATTTGTAATCCCGTAAGGGTCATATCGAGACCCTTCCGGGATCATTTCTGAATGGTTTTCGGGATCGGTCCGGGATTACGCCGGGGTAATTTCGGGACTTTTTCGGGACTATTTCGGGATCATTTTGGGACCCTTCCGGGATCATTTCTGTATAGTTTACGGGATCCGTCCGGGATCCCGTCGGGGTTATTTTGGAACATTTTCGGGACTATTCCGGAATCATTTCGGGACTATTTCGCGATCATTTGGGGACCCTTCCGGCATCATTTCTGGATGGTTTTCGGGATCCGTGCGGGATCTCGTCGGGGTCATATGGGGACTTTTTCGGGATCATTTGGGGGCTCTTCCGGCATCATTTCAGGATGGTTTTCGGGATCCGTCCGGGATATCGTCGGGGTCATTTGGGGACTTTTTCGGGATCATTTGGGGGCTCTTCCGGCATCATTTCTGGATGGTTTTCGGGATCCGTCCGGGATCTCGTCGGGGTCATTTGGGGACTTTTTCGGGATCATTTTGGGGCTCATCCGGCATCATTTCTGGATGGTTTTCGGGATCCGTCCGGGATCCCGTCGGAGTTTTTTCGGGACCTTTTCTGGACTATTTTGGGATAATTTGCGGCCCCTTTAGAGATCATTTCTGGATGGTTTTCGGGATCCGTCCGCGATAGCGTGGGGTCATTTCGTAGCTTTTTCTGGATAATTTCGGGATCATTTGGGATCCTATCAGGTTATCAGCTCATTTAGTTCTTTTTTTACGCAATTACAAAAACAAAATGCATTAGACAGAAAACAAAATTTTAAACAGATAACTTGATAAGCAGGCTAACGCGAATAGCCCATATATTTAAATTTCTCCTTGCGGACGGGGCCGCGGGTAAAGGCTAATCTAATATATATTATAAATGGGAAAGTTTGGATGTTAAGATGTTTGGATGTTTGGATGTTTGGATGTTTGGATGTTTGTCCAGACGTTTGTCTTTGTGACTCAATAACGCAAGAACGGCTAGACCTATTTGGATGAAATTTTGCACACATATAGCCAATAGTCTAGAAGGATCTACTAGCTATATATTTTTCAAAAGGGGCGTGGTCCCCGCCCCCCAGGAACAGTTATAATTTAATTATTATATTTTTTCGTCTTTGCGACTAAATCACGCCAGAATGGCTACACGGATTTTGATGAAATTTGGGACACAGACAATAGTCTACTAGCGAAATTTTTTTCGAACATGGAAAGAGGGGTGGGGGTCCCACGACCCCTTCTAGAAATTATTTTTCATAATTTTTACACATTATAACTTTACGTATACTGGCCTTCACCAATATCACAGACTCAAGGTGTCAAATAAGTCGAGGGCTTACAAAGTAAGCAGTGACACCCTCCGCCCGCCCCCATTTATCTCCCCCTCTGGTGTAAAACTCATAGATTGTTATAACTCAATCTAAATTTTCTCCTAAATCAATAGTTTTTGGTATCTGGTACATACAGAACGAGATCTACACAATTTTGCAGGAACGATCAGTGGTCCTCTCCTCTACTTCCGCCATCCGCCCTCCATCAATTGTTTTTATTAGCACGCTTTTATTAGCTTTACCTGTATGTTTCTATCTAACTTTTTATTCGCTCCAATGCGCCTGCTGCCTTATTAACATGGTTTTATAATTAGCTTCACCTTATTTGTAATCCCGTAAGGGTCATATCGAGACCCTTCCGGGATCATTTCTGGATGGTTTTCGGGATCGGTCCGGGATTACGCCGGGGTAATTTCGGGACTTTTTCGCGACTAATACGGGATCATTTGGGAACCCTTTCGGCATCATTTCTGGATGGTTTTCGGGATCCGTCCGGGATCCCGTCGGGGTCATTTCGGGACTTTTTCGCGACTAATACGGGATCATTTGGGAACCCTTTCGGCATCATTTCTGGATGGTTTTCGGGATCCGTCCGGGATCCCGACGAGGTCATTTCGGGACTATTTCGGGATCATTTGGGATACCTACCGGCATCATTTCTGGATGGTTTTTGGGATTCGTCCGGGGTCCTGTTGGTCCTTTCGGGACTTTTTTTCGACTAATACGGGATCATTTGCGGACCCTTTCGGCATCATTTCTGGATAGTTGTCGGGATCCCGTCACGGATATTTCGGGACTATTAGGGGATCATTTGAGGACCTTTCCGGCATCATTTCTGTATTGTTTTCGGAATCCTTTCGGGATCCCGTCAGGGTCATTTTGGGACTTTTTCGGGGCTAATACGGGATCATTTGGGGATCCTCTAGGGGTCGTTTCGTGACTTTTTCTGTTTTATTTCGGGATCATTTGGGGACCCTTCCGGCATAATTTCTTGATGGTTTGCCGGATCCATCAGGGTCATTTCGGGACCATTTTGGGATCATTTGCGGACCCTTCCGAGATCATTTCTGGATCCGTCCGGGATGCCGTAGGAGCCATTTCGGGATTTTTTGTTACTTTTCCGGGCTCATTTCTGGATCTGTGCGGGATCCCATCTGGGTCATTTCCGGACTATTTCGGGATCATTTTGGGATCCTTCCGGAATCATTTCTGTATGGTTTTCGCGATCCGTCGTTGATTCCCTCGGAGCCATTTCGGAACCTTTTCTGGAGTATGTCGGGGTCATTTGGGGACTTTTTCGGGATCATTTGGGGCTCTTCCGGCATCATTTCTGGATGGTTTTCGGGATCCGTGCGGGATCTCGTCGGGGTCATTTGGGGACTTTTTCGGGATCATTTGGGGGCTCTTCCGGCATCATTTCTGGATGGTTTTCGGGATCCGTCCGGGATATCGTCGGGGTCATTTGGAGACTTTTGCGGGATCATTTGGGGGCTCTTCCGGCATCATTTCTGGATGGTTTTCGGGATCCGTCCGGGATCCCATCAGGGTAATTTCGGGACTATTAGGGGATCATTTGTGGACCTTTCCGGCATCATTTCTGGATAATTTTCGGTATCCGTCCGGGATGCCGACGAGGTAATTTCGGGATTATTTCGGGATCATTTGGGATACCTACCGGCATCATTTCTGGATGGTTTTTGGGATTCGTCCGGGATCCCATCGGGGTCATTTCGGGACTTTTTCTCGACTAATACGGGATCATTTGCGGACCCTTCCGGCATAATTTCTGGATAGTTGTCGGGATCCGTTCGGGATCCCGTCACGGTCATTTCGGAACTATTAGGGGATCATTTGAGGACCTTTCCGGCATCATTTCTGGATTGTTTTTGGAATCCTTTCGGGATCCCGTCAGGGTCATTTCGGGGCTTTTTCGGTATCATTTAAGGATGGCTTTCAGGATTCGTCCGGGAACCCGTCAGGGTAATTTCTGGACTTTTCCGAGACTATTTCGGGATCATTTTGGGACCTTCCCAAGATCATTTCTGGATGGATTTCGGGATTTGTCCGGGATGCCCTCAGGGTCATTTTGGGACTATTAGTTGAGCATTTGAGGACCGTTCCGGCATCACTTCTGGATGGTTTTCGGTATCCGTTCAGATTCCCGTCGGAATAATTGCGGGACTTTTTCGGGATCATTGGGGTTCCTTCCGACATCATTTCTGGATGGTTTTTGGGATACGTCCGGCATCCCTTCGGGGTCATTTCGGGACTTTTTCTCGACTAATACGGGATCATTTGCGGGCCCTTTCGGTATCATTTCTGGATAGTTGTCGAGATCCGTTCGGGATCCCGTCAGGGTCTTTTCGGAACTATTGGGAGATCATTTGAGGACCTTTCTGGCATCATTTCTGGTTAGTTTTCGGGATCCTTTCCGGGTTCCATCAGGGTCATTTCGGGACTTTCGGCATCATTTAAGATTGGTTTTCAGGATTCGTCCGGGATCCGTCAGGGTAATTTCTGGACTTTTCCCAGACTATTTCGGGATAATTTTGGGACCCTCCCAAGATCATTTCTGGATGGATTTCGGAATCTGTCCGGGATGCCGTCAGGGTCATTTTGGGACTATTAGGTGATCATTTGAGGACCTTTTCGGCATCACTTCTGGATGGTTTTCGGTATCCGCTCAGGATCCCGTCGGAATTATTGCGGGACTTTTCGGGATCATTTGGTGTCCCTTCCGGCATCATTTCTGGATGGTTTTTGGGATTCGTCCGGCATCCCGTCGGGTTCATTTCGGGACTTTTTCTCGACTAATACGGGATCATTTGCGGGCCCTTTCGGCATCATTTCTAGATAGTTGTCGGGATCCGTCCGGGGTGCCGTCAGGGTCATTTTGCTATTAGGTGATCATTTGAGGACCTTTCCGGCATCACTTCTGGATGGTTTTCGGTATCCGATCAGGGTCACTCGGTATCATTGCGGGACTTTTTCGGGATCATTTTGGGTCCGTCCCAAGATCATTTCTGGATGGATTTCGGGATCTGTCCGGGATCCAGTCAGGGTCATTTAGGGGTGCGTTCGAGATCCCATCAGGGTCATTTCGGGACTTCTTCGGGACTATATCGGGATCATTTCTGGATGGTTTATGGGATCCGTCCATGACCCCTTAAGGGTCATTTCGGGACTATTAGGTGATCATTTGAGGACCTTTCCGGCATCACTTCTGGATGATTTTCGGTATCCGTTCGGGATCCCGTCGGAATCAATGCGGGACTTTTACGGAATCATTTGGGATTCCTTCCGGCATCATTTCTGGATGGTTTTCGGGATTTGTCCGGGATCCCGTCGGGGTTATTTCGGGACCTTTTCGGGGCTAATACGGGATCATTTGGGGATCCTCTAGGGGTCGTTTCGTGACTTTTTCTGTATTATTTCGGGATCATTTTGGGACCCTTTTGGCATAATTTCTTGATGGTTTGCCGGATCCATCAGGGTCATTACGGGACCATTTTGGGATCATTTGGGGACCCTTCCGAGATCATTTCTGGATCCGTCCGGGATGCCGTAGGAGCCATTTCGGTATTTTTTGTTACTTTTCCGGGATAGTTTTTGCACCCTTCCGGGATCATTTCTGGATCTGTGCGGGATCCCATCTGGGTCAATTCCGGACTATCTCGGGATCATTTTGGAATCCTTCCGGAATCATTTCTGTATGGTTTTCGCGATCCATCGTGGATCCCCTCGGAGCCATTTCGGAACTTTTTCTGGAGTTAGTCGGGATAATTTACGGACCCTTCCTGGATATTTTCTGGATGGTTTTTGAGATCCGCCCGGGAGCCCGTCAGGGTCATTTCGGAACCTTTTCGGGATCATTTTGGAACACCTTCAGGGATCATTTCTGTGTGGTTCTCTGGATACGTCTAGAATCGTGTCGCTCTCATTTCGGGTTTTTTTGGGACTATTCGGGGAACTTTTGGAGACCCTTTCGGGGCATTTCTGGATGGTTTTCGGGATCCGTCCGCGATAGCGTTGGCGTCATTTCGTAGCTTTTTCTGGATAATTTCGGGATCATTTGGGATCCTATCAGGTTATCAGCTCATTTAGTTCTTTTTTTTACTCAATTACAAAAATAAAATGCATTAGACAGAAAACAAAATTTTAAACAGATAATAAGCAGGCTAACGCGAATAGCCCATATATTTAAAATTTTCCTTGCGGACGGGGCCGCGGGTAAAGGCTAGTCTAATATATATTATAAATGGCAAAGTTTAGATGTGAAGATGTTTGGATGTTTGGATGTTTGGATGTTTGTCCAGACGTTTGTCTTTGTGACTCAATCACGCAAGAACGGCTGGACCGATTTGGATGAAATTTTGCACACATATAGCCAATAGTCTAGAAGGATCTACTAACTATATATTTTTGAAAAGGGGCGAGGTACCCGCCCCCTAGGAACAGTTATAATTTAATTATTATATTTTTTCGTCTTTGCGACTGAATCACGCCAGATTAGCTACACGGATTTTGATGAAATTTGGGACACAGACAGTAGTCTACTAGCGAAATTTTTTTCGAACATTGAAAGAGGGGTGGGGGTCCCACGACCCCTTCGAGAAATTATTTTTCAATAATTTTTACACATTATAACTTTACGTATACTGGCCTTCACCAATATCACAGACTCAAGGGGTCAAATAAGTCGAGGGCTTACAAAGTAAGCAGTGACACCCTCCGCCCCCCCCCCCTTTATCTCCCCCTCTGGTGTAAAATCTATAAATTGTTATAACTCAATATAAATTTTCTCCTAAATCAATAGTTTTTGGTATCTGGTACATACAGAACGAGATCTAGACAATTTTGGAGGAACGATCAGTGGTCCTCTCCTCTACTCCCGCCATCCGCCCTCCATCAATTGTTTTTATTAGCACGCTTTTATTAGCTTTACCTGTATGTTTCTATGTAACTTTTTATTCGCTCCAATGCGCCTGCTGCCTTATTAACATGGTTTTATAATTAGCTTCACCTTATTTGTAATCCCGTAAGGGTCATATCGAGACCCTCCGGGATCATTTCTGGATGGTTTTCGGGATCGGTCCGGGATTACGCCGGGGTAATTTCGGGACTTTTTCGGGACTATTTCGAGATCATTTTGGGACCCTTCCGGGATCATTTCTGTATAGTTTTCGGGATCCGTCCGGGATCCCGTCGGGGTTATTTTGGGACATTTTCGGGACTATTCCGGAATCATTTCGGGACTATTTCGCGATCATTTGGGGACCCTTCCGGCATCATTTCTGGATGGTTTACGGGATCCGTCCGGGATCCTGTCGGGGTCATTTTGGGACTTTTGCGGGATCATTTGGGGTCTCTTCCGGCATCATTTCTGGATGGTTTACGGGATCCGTCCGGGATCCTGTCGGGGTCATTTTGGGACTTTTGCGGGATCATTTGGGGTCTCTTCCGGCATCATTTCTGGATGGTTTACGGGATCCGTCCGGGATCCCGTCGGCGTCATTTTGGGACTTTTGCGGGATCATTTGGGGTCTCTTCCGGCATCATTTCTGGATGGTTTACGGGATCCGTCCGGGATCCTGTCGGGGTCATTTTGGGACTTTTGCGGGATCATTTGGGGTCTCTTCCGGCATCATTTCTGGATGGTTTACGGGCTCCGTCCGGGACCCTGTCGGGGTCATTTTTGGACTTTAGCGGGATCATTTGGGGTCTCCTCCGGCATCATTTCTGGATGGTTTACGGGATCCGTCCGGGATCCTGTCGAGGTAACTTTGGGACTTTTTCGGGATCATTTGGGGTCTCTTCCAGCATCATTTCTGGATGGTTTTCGGGATCCGTCCGGGATCCTGTCGGGGTCATTTTGAGACTTTTGCGGGATCATTTGGGGTTTCCTCCGCATCATTTCTGGATGGTTTACGGGATCCGTCCATGATCCTGTCGGGGTCATTTTGGGACTTTTTCGGGATCATTTGGGGTCTCTTCCGGCATCATTTCTGGATGGTTTACGGGATCCATCCGGGATCCTGTCGGGGTCATTTTGGGACTTTTGTGGGATCATTTGGGGTCTCTTCCGGCATCATTTCTGGATGGTTTACGGGATCCGTCCGGGATCCTGTCGGGGTCATTTTGGGACTTTTGCGGGATCACTTGGGGTCTCTTCCGGCATCATTTCTGGATGGTTTACGGGATCCGTCCGGGATCCTGTCGGGGTCATTTTGGGACTTTTGCGGGATCATTTGGGGTCTCTTCCGGCATCATTTCTGGATGGTTTACGGGATCCGTCCGGGATACTGTCGGGGTCATTTTGGGACTTTTGCGGGATCATTTGGGGCCTCTTCCGGCATCATTTCTGGATGGTTTACGGGATCCGTCCGGGATCCCGTCGGCGTCATTTTGGGACTTTTGCGGGATCATTTGGGGTCTCTTCCGGCATCATTTCTGGATGGTTTACGGATCCGTTCTTGATCCTGTCGGGGTAATTTTGGGACTTTTGCGGGATCATTTGGGGTCTCTTCCGGCATCATTTCTGGATGGTTTACGGGATCCGTCCGGGATCCTGTCGGGGTCATTTTGGGACTTTTGCGGGATCATTTGGGGTCTCTTCCAGCATCATTTCTGGATGGTTTTCGGGATCCGTCCGGGATCCTGTGGGGGTCATTTTGAGACTTTTGCGGGATCATTTGGGGTCTCCTCCGGCATCCTTTCTGGATGGTTTACGGGATCCGTTCGGGATCCCGTCGGCGTCATTTTGGGACTTTTGCGGGATCATTTGGGGTCTCTTCCGGTATCATTTCTGGATGGTTTACGGGATCCGCCCGGGATCCTGTCGGGGTCATTTTGGGACTTTTGCGGGATCATTTGGGGTCTCTTCCGGCATCATTTCTGGATGGTTTTCGGGATCTGTCCGGGATCCTGTCGGGGTCATTTTGAGACTTTTGCGGGATCATTTGGGGTCTCTTCCGGCATCATTTCTGTATGGTTTTCGGGATCCGTCCGGGATCCTGTCGGGGTCATTTTGGGCCTTTTGCGGGATCATTTGGGTTCTCTTCCGGCATCATTTCTGGATGGTTTACGGGATCCGTCCGGGATCCCGTCAGGGTTGCTACTTCGGGATTATTTTGGGACCCTTCCGGCATCATTTCTGGATAGTTTTCGAGATTTGTCCAGGATCCCGTCGGCATCATTTCGTGACTATTTGGTGTCATTTAGGGACACTTCCGGGATCATTTTAGGTCTCTTCGAAACCGGTAATTCAGCAACATATGGCCGTGGATTTACGGCAAATTATTCGTAATTAAAATTCGGTATGTTTTATCTTTAATATATCACAGCTTTTTCGTTCTATTTTTAAATGAATCCTGTAACGAACTATTACAACTATAATTAAAATTTTTGTAATATTTTAACCAACTAAATACCCGAAAAAGCAACACTGCTTTCATTTAAAAACTTCTTTTTGGTTTTAGCTAATTGTAGTTTCACTCCTTTGTTCTATGAGTAGTAATTCTTTCACCCCTGTCATATCAATTAATTTAACTTAGAAACAAAATGTATTTTTTTTAATTCGAAAAAAGTGTATTGTACTATTCATGTAAGCGTGCCCATCAGCTCAGTTAGTTCTTTTTTTTTACTGTATTAAAAAATAAAATACATTGACAGAAAAAATTTTTAAACAGACAACTTGATAAGCAGGCTAACGTGAATAGCACATATATTTTATTTTCTCCTTGCGGACGGGGCCGCGGGTAAAGGCTAGTATATTATAAATGGGAAAGTTTGGATGTTTAGATGTTTGGATGTTTGTCCAGACGTTTGTGTTTGTGACTCAATCACGCAAGAACGGCTGGACCGATTTAGATGAAATTTTGCACACATATAGCCAATAGTCTAGAAGGATCTAGTAGCTATATATTTTTGAAAAGGGCGTGGTCCCCGCCCCCTAGGAACAGTTATAATTTAATTATTATATTTTTTCGTCTTTGCGACTGAATCACGCCAGAATGGCTACACGGATTTTGATGAAATTTGGGACACAGACAATAGTCTACTAGCGAATTTTTTTTCGAACATGGAAAGGGGGTGGGGTTCCCACGACCCCTTCGAACAATTACTTTTTAATTATTTTTACACATTTTAACTTTACATATACCGGCCTTCACCAATATTACAGACTCAATGGGTCAAATAAATCGAGGGCTTACAAAATGAGCAGTGACACCCTCCGCCCCCTCTCCCCCTTCTCTCCTCCTCTGGTGTAAAATCTATAAATTGTTATAACTCAATATACATTTTCTCCTAAATCAATAGTTTTTGGTATCTGGTACATACAGACCGAGATCTAAACAATTTTGGAAAAACGATCAGTGGTCCTCTTCTTCTCCTCCCGCCATCCGCCCTCCTTCAATGGTTTTTATTAGCACGCTTTTATTAGCTTTACCTGTATGTTTCTATGTAACTTTTCATTCGCTCCAATGCACCTGCTGCCTTATTACCATGGTTTTATAATTAGCTTCACCTTATTTGTAATCCCGTAAGGGTCATATGGAGACCCTTCCGGGATCATTTCTGGATGGTTTTCGGGATCGGTCCGGGATCCCGCCGGGGTAATTTCGGGACTTTTTCGGGATCATTGGGGTTCCTTCCGACATCATTTCTGGATGGTTTTTGGGATACGTCCGGCATCCCTTCGGGGTCATTTCGGGACTTTTTCTCGACTAATACGGGATCATTTGCGGGCCCTTTCGGTATCATTTCTGGATAGTTGTCGAGATCCGTTCGGGATCCCGTCAGGGTCTTTTCGGAACTATTGGGAGATCATTTGAGGACCTTTCTGGCATCATTTCTGGTTAGTTTTCGGGATCCTTTCCGGGTTCCATCAGGGTCATTTCGGGACTTTCGGCATCATTTAAGATTGGTTTTCAGGATTCGTCCGGGATCCGTCAGGGTAATTTCTGGACTTTTCCCAGACTATTTCGGGATAATTTTGGGACCCTCCCAAGATCATTTCTGGATGGATTTCGGAATCTGTCCGGGATGCCGTCAGGGTCATTTTGGGACTATTAGGTGATCATTTGAGGACCTTTTCGGCATCACTTCTGGATGGTTTTCGGTATCCGCTCAGGATCCCGTCGGAATTATTGCGGGACTTTTCGGGATCATTTGGTGTCCCTTCCGGCATCATTTCTGGATGGTTTTTGGGATTCGTCCGGCATCCCGTCGGGTTCATTTCGGGACTTTTTCTCGACTAATACGGGATCATTTGCGGGCCCTTTCGGCATCATTTCTAGATAGTTGTCGGGATCCGTCCGGGGTGCCGTCAGGGTCATTTTGCTATTAGGTGATCATTTGAGGACCTTTCCGGCATCACTTCTGGATGGTTTTCGGTATCCGATCAGGGTCACTCGGTATCATTGCGGGACTTTTTCGGGATCATTTTGGGTCCGTCCCAAGATCATTTCTGGATGGATTTCGGGATCTGTCCGGGATCCAGTCAGGGTCATTTAGGGGTGCGTTCGAGATCCCATCAGGGTCATTTCGGGACTTCTTCGGGACTATATCGGGATCATTTCTGGATGGTTTATGGGATCCGTCCATGACCCCTTAAGGGTCATTTCGGGACTATTAGGTGATCATTTGAGGACCTTTCCGGCATCACTTCTGGATGATTTTCGGTATCCGTTCGGGATCCCGTCGGAATCAATGCGGGACTTTTACGGAATCATTTGGGATTCCTTCCGGCATCATTTCTGGATGGTTTTCGGGATTTGTCCGGGATCCCGTCGGGGTTATTTCGGGACCTTTTCGGGGCTAATACGGGATCATTTGGGGATCCTCTAGGGGTCGTTTCGTGACTTTTTCTGTATTATTTCGGGATCATTTTGGGACCCTTTTGGCATAATTTCTTGATGGTTTGCCGGATCCATCAGGGTCATTACGGGACCATTTTGGGATCATTTGGGGACCCTTCCGAGATCATTTCTGGATCCGTCCGGGATGCCGTAGGAGCCATTTCGGTATTTTTTGTTACTTTTCCGGGATAGTTTTTGCACCCTTCCGGGATCATTTCTGGATCTGTGCGGGATCCCATCTGGGTCAATTCCGGACTATCTCGGGATCATTTTGGAATCCTTCCGGAATCATTTCTGTATGGTTTTCGCGATCCATCGTGGATCCCCTCGGAGCCATTTCGGAACTTTTTCTGGAGTTAGTCGGGATAATTTACGGACCCTTCCTGGATATTTTCTGGATGGTTTTTGAGATCCGCCCGGGAGCCCGTCAGGGTCATTTCGGAACCTTTTCGGGATCATTTTGGAACACCTTCAGGGATCATTTCTGTGTGGTTCTCTGGATACGTCTAGAATCGTGTCGCTCTCATTTCGGGTTTTTTTGGGACTATTCGGGGAACTTTTGGAGACCCTTTCGGGGCATTTCTGGATGGTTTTCGGGATCCGTCCGCGATAGCGTTGGCGTCATTTCGTAGCTTTTTCTGGATAATTTCGGGATCATTTGGGATCCTATCAGGTTATCAGCTCATTTAGTTCTTTTTTTTACTCAATTACAAAAATAAAATGCATTAGACAGAAAACAAAATTTTAAACAGATAATAAGCAGGCTAACGCGAATAGCCCATATATTTAAAATTTTCCTTGCGGACGGGGCCGCGGGTAAAGGCTAGTCTAATATATATTATAAATGGCAAAGTTTAGATGTGAAGATGTTTGGATGTTTGGATGTTTGGATGTTTGTCCAGACGTTTGTCTTTGTGACTCAATCACGCAAGAACGGCTGGACCGATTTGGATGAAATTTTGCACACATATAGCCAATAGTCTAGAAGGATCTACTAACTATATATTTTTGAAAAGGGGCGAGGTACCCGCCCCCTAGGAACAGTTATAATTTAATTATTATATTTTTTCGTCTTTGCGACTGAATCACGCCAGATTAGCTACACGGATTTTGATGAAATTTGGGACACAGACAGTAGTCTACTAGCGAAATTTTTTTCGAACATTGAAAGAGGGGTGGGGGTCCCACGACCCCTTCGAGAAATTATTTTTCAATAATTTTTACACATTATAACTTTACGTATACTGGCCTTCACCAATATCACAGACTCAAGGGGTCAAATAAGTCGAGGGCTTACAAAGTAAGCAGTGACACCCTCCGCCCCCCCCCCCTTTATCTCCCCCTCTGGTGTAAAATCTATAAATTGTTATAACTCAATATAAATTTTCTCCTAAATCAATAGTTTTTGGTATCTGGTACATACAGAACGAGATCTAGACAATTTTGGAGGAACGATCAGTGGTCCTCTCCTCTACTCCCGCCATCCGCCCTCCATCAATTGTTTTTATTAGCACGCTTTTATTAGCTTTACCTGTATGTTTCTATGTAACTTTTTATTCGCTCCAATGCGCCTGCTGCCTTATTAACATGGTTTTATAATTAGCTTCACCTTATTTGTAATCCCGTAAGGGTCATATCGAGACCCTCCGGGATCATTTCTGGATGGTTTTCGGGATCGGTCCGGGATTACGCCGGGGTAATTTCGGGACTTTTTCGGGACTATTTCGAGATCATTTTGGGACCCTTCCGGGATCATTTCTGTATAGTTTTCGGGATCCGTCCGGGATCCCGTCGGGGTTATTTTGGGACATTTTCGGGACTATTCCGGAATCATTTCGGGACTATTTCGCGATCATTTGGGGACCCTTCCGGCATCATTTCTGGATGGTTTACGGGATCCGTCCGGGATCCTGTCGGGGTCATTTTGGGACTTTTGCGGGATCATTTGGGGTCTCTTCCGGCATCATTTCTGGATGGTTTACGGGATCCGTCCGGGATCCTGTCGGGGTCATTTTGGGACTTTTGCGGGATCATTTGGGGTCTCTTCCGGCATCATTTCTGGATGGTTTACGGGATCCGTCCGGGATCCCGTCGGCGTCATTTTGGGACTTTTGCGGGATCATTTGGGGTCTCTTCCGGCATCATTTCTGGATGGTTTACGGGATCCGTCCGGGATCCTGTCGGGGTCATTTTGGGACTTTTGCGGGATCATTTGGGGTCTCTTCCGGCATCATTTCTGGATGGTTTACGGGCTCCGTCCGGGACCCTGTCGGGGTCATTTTTGGACTTTAGCGGGATCATTTGGGGTCTCCTCCGGCATCATTTCTGGATGGTTTACGGGATCCGTCCGGGATCCTGTCGAGGTAACTTTGGGACTTTTTCGGGATCATTTGGGGTCTCTTCCAGCATCATTTCTGGATGGTTTTCGGGATCCGTCCGGGATCCTGTCGGGGTCATTTTGAGACTTTTGCGGGATCATTTGGGGTTTCCTCCGCATCATTTCTGGATGGTTTACGGGATCCGTCCATGATCCTGTCGGGGTCATTTTGGGACTTTTTCGGGATCATTTGGGGTCTCTTCCGGCATCATTTCTGGATGGTTTACGGGATCCATCCGGGATCCTGTCGGGGTCATTTTGGGACTTTTGTGGGATCATTTGGGGTCTCTTCCGGCATCATTTCTGGATGGTTTACGGGATCCGTCCGGGATCCTGTCGGGGTCATTTTGGGACTTTTGCGGGATCACTTGGGGTCTCTTCCGGCATCATTTCTGGATGGTTTACGGGATCCGTCCGGGATCCTGTCGGGGTCATTTTGGGACTTTTGCGGGATCATTTGGGGTCTCTTCCGGCATCATTTCTGGATGGTTTACGGGATCCGTCCGGGATACTGTCGGGGTCATTTTGGGACTTTTGCGGGATCATTTGGGGCCTCTTCCGGCATCATTTCTGGATGGTTTACGGGATCCGTCCGGGATCCCGTCGGCGTCATTTTGGGACTTTTGCGGGATCATTTGGGGTCTCTTCCGGCATCATTTCTGGATGGTTTACGGATCCGTTCTTGATCCTGTCGGGGTAATTTTGGGACTTTTGCGGGATCATTTGGGGTCTCTTCCGGCATCATTTCTGGATGGTTTACGGGATCCGTCCGGGATCCTGTCGGGGTCATTTTGGGACTTTTGCGGGATCATTTGGGGTCTCTTCCAGCATCATTTCTGGATGGTTTTCGGGATCCGTCCGGGATCCTGTGGGGGTCATTTTGAGACTTTTGCGGGATCATTTGGGGTCTCCTCCGGCATCCTTTCTGGATGGTTTACGGGATCCGTTCGGGATCCCGTCGGCGTCATTTTGGGACTTTTGCGGGATCATTTGGGGTCTCTTCCGGTATCATTTCTGGATGGTTTACGGGATCCGCCCGGGATCCTGTCGGGGTCATTTTGGGACTTTTGCGGGATCATTTGGGGTCTCTTCCGGCATCATTTCTGGATGGTTTTCGGGATCTGTCCGGGATCCTGTCGGGGTCATTTTGAGACTTTTGCGGGATCATTTGGGGTCTCTTCCGGCATCATTTCTGTATGGTTTTCGGGATCCGTCCGGGATCCTGTCGGGGTCATTTTGGGCCTTTTGCGGGATCATTTGGGTTCTCTTCCGGCATCATTTCTGGATGGTTTACGGGATCCGTCCGGGATCCCGTCAGGGTTGCTACTTCGGGATTATTTTGGGACCCTTCCGGCATCATTTCTGGATAGTTTTCGAGATTTGTCCAGGATCCCGTCGGCATCATTTCGTGACTATTTGGTGTCATTTAGGGACACTTCCGGGATCATTTTAGGTCTCTTCGAAACCGGTAATTCAGCAACATATGGCCGTGGATTTACGGCAAATTATTCGTAATTAAAATTCGGTATGTTTTATCTTTAATATATCACAGCTTTTTCGTTCTATTTTTAAATGAATCCTGTAACGAACTATTACAACTATAATTAAAATTTTTGTAATATTTTAACCAACTAAATACCCGAAAAAGCAACACTGCTTTCATTTAAAAACTTCTTTTTGGTTTTAGCTAATTGTAGTTTCACTCCTTTGTTCTATGAGTAGTAATTCTTTCACCCCTGTCATATCAATTAATTTAACTTAGAAACAAAATGTATTTTTTTTAATTCGAAAAAAGTGTATTGTACTATTCATGTAAGCGTGCCCATCAGCTCAGTTAGTTCTTTTTTTTTACTGTATTAAAAAATAAAATACATTGACAGAAAAAATTTTTAAACAGACAACTTGATAAGCAGGCTAACGTGAATAGCACATATATTTTATTTTCTCCTTGCGGACGGGGCCGCGGGTAAAGGCTAGTATATTATAAATGGGAAAGTTTGGATGTTTAGATGTTTGGATGTTTGTCCAGACGTTTGTGTTTGTGACTCAATCACGCAAGAACGGCTGGACCGATTTAGATGAAATTTTGCACACATATAGCCAATAGTCTAGAAGGATCTAGTAGCTATATATTTTTGAAAAGGGCGTGGTCCCCGCCCCCTAGGAACAGTTATAATTTAATTATTATATTTTTTCGTCTTTGCGACTGAATCACGCCAGAATGGCTACACGGATTTTGATGAAATTTGGGACACAGACAATAGTCTACTAGCGAATTTTTTTTCGAACATGGAAAGGGGGTGGGGTTCCCACGACCCCTTCGAACAATTACTTTTTAATTATTTTTACACATTTTAACTTTACATATACCGGCCTTCACCAATATTACAGACTCAATGGGTCAAATAAATCGAGGGCTTACAAAATGAGCAGTGACACCCTCCGCCCCCTCTCCCCCTTCTCTCCTCCTCTGGTGTAAAATCTATAAATTGTTATAACTCAATATACATTTTCTCCTAAATCAATAGTTTTTGGTATCTGGTACATACAGACCGAGATCTAAACAATTTTGGAAAAACGATCAGTGGTCCTCTTCTTCTCCTCCCGCCATCCGCCCTCCTTCAATGGTTTTTATTAGCACGCTTTTATTAGCTTTACCTGTATGTTTCTATGTAACTTTTCATTCGCTCCAATGCACCTGCTGCCTTATTACCATGGTTTTATAATTAGCTTCACCTTATTTGTAATCCCGTAAGGGTCATATGGAGACCCTTCCGGGATCATTTCTGGATGGTTTTCGGGATCGGTCCGGGATCCCGCCGGGGTAATTTCGGGACTTTTTCGGGACTATTTCGGGATCATTTTGGGACACTTCCGGGATCATTTCTGTATAGTTTTCGGGATCCGTCCGGGATCCCGTCGGGGTTATTTTGGGACATTTTCGGGACTATTCCGGAATCATTTTGGGATTATTTCGCGATCATTTCTGGAAGGTTTTCGGGATCCGTCCAGGATCCCGTCGGGGTACTTTCGGGATCATTTGCGTACCTTCGAGAGATAAATTCTTGATGGTTGCCGGGATCATTACGGGACTTTTTCGGGGTTATTTTGGGACCCTTTCGGCATCATTTCTGGATGGTTTTCGGGATCCGTCCGTGATCTCGTCGGGGTAATTTGGGGACTTTTTCGGGATCATTTGGGGGCTCTTCCGGCATCATTTCTAGATGGTTTTCGGGATCCGCCCGGGATCTCGCCGGGTTATTTGGGGACTTTTTCGGGATCATTTGGGGGCTCTTCCGGCATCATTTCTGAATGGTTTTCGGGATCCATCCGGGATCTCATCGGGGTCATTTCGGGACTTTTTCGCGACTAATACGGGATCATTTGGGAACCCTTTCGGCATCATTTCTGGATGGTTTTCGGGATCCGTCCCGGATCTCGTCGAGGTCATTTGGGGACTTTTTCGGGATCATTTGGGGGCTCTTCCGGCATCATTCTGGATGGTTTTCGGGATCCGTCCGGGATCTCGTCGGGGTCATTTGGGGTCTTTTTCGGGATCATTTGGGGGCTCTTCCGGCATCATTTCTGAATGGTTTTCGGGATCCATCCGGGATCTCATCGGGGTCATTTCGGGACTTTTGCGCGACTAATAGGGGATTATTTGGGAACCCTTTCGGCATCATTTCTGAATAGTTGTCGGGATCCGTTGGATCCCGTCACGGTCATTTCGGGGCTATTAGGGGATCATTTGAGGACCTTTACGGCATCATTTCTGGATAGTTTTCGGAATCCTTTTGGGATCCCGTCAGGGTCATTTCGGGACTTTTTCGGGATCATTTAAGGATGGCTTTCAGGATTCGTCCGGGAACTCGTCAAGGTAATTTCTGGACTTTTCCGAGACTATTTCGGGATCGTTTTGGGACCTTCCCAAGATTATTTCTGGATGGATTTCGGGATCTGTCCGGGATGCCGTCAGGGTCATTTTGGGACTATTAGGTGATCATTTGAGGACCTTTTCGGCAACACTTCTGGATGGTTTTCGCTATCCGTTCAGGATCCCGTCCAAATAATTGCGGAACTTTTTCGGGATCATTTGGAGTCACTTCCGGCATCATTTCTGGATGGTTTTTGGGATTCGTCCGGCATCCCGTCGGGGTCATTTCGGGACTTTTTCTCGACTAATACGGGATATTTTGCGGGCCCTTTCGGTATCATTTCTGGATAGTTGTCGGAATCCGTTCGGGATCCCGTCAGGGTCTTTTCGGAACTATTAGGAGATCATTTGAGGACCTTTCCGGCATCATTTCTGGATAGTTTTCGGGATCCTTTCGGGGTCCCATCAGGGTCATTTCGGGTCTTTTTCGGCAACATTTCAGATTAGTCTTCAGGATTCGTCCGGGATCCCGTCAGGGTAATTTCTGGACTTTTCCGAGACTATTTCGGGATTATTTTGGGACATCCCCAAGATCATTTCTGGATGGATTTCGGGATCAGTCCGGGATGCCGTCAGGGTCATTTTGGGACTATTAGGTGATCATTTGAGAACCTTTCCGGCATCACTTCTGGATGGTTTTCGGTATACGTTGAGGATCCCGTCGGAATCATTGCGAGACTTTTTCGGAATCATTTTGGATCCCTTCCGGCATCATTTCTGGATGGTTTTCGGGATTTGTCCGGCATCCCGTCGGGGTTATTTCGAAACCTTTTCGGGGCTAATACGGGATCATTTGGGGATCCTCTAGGGGTCGTTTCGTGACTTTTTCTGTTTTATTTCGGGATCATTTGGGGACCCTTCCGGCATAATTTCTTGATGGTTTGCCGGATCCATCAGGGTCATTTCGGGACCATTTTGGGATCATTTGGGGACCCTTCCGAGATCATTTCTGGATCCGTCCGGGATGCCATAGGAGCCATTTCGGGATTTTTTTGTTACTTTTCCGGGATAGTTTTTGAACCCTTCCGGGATCATTTTTGGACCTGTGCGGGATCCCATCTGGGTCATTTCCGGACTATTTCGGGATCATTTTGGGACACTTCCGGAATCATTTCTGTATGGTTTTCGCGATCCGTCGTGGATCCCCTCGGAGCCATTTCGGAACTTTTTCTGGAGTATGTCGGGATAATTTAGGGACCCTTCCTGGATATTTTCTGGATGCTTTTTGAGATCCGCCCGGGAACCCGTCAGGGTCATTTCGGAACCTTTTCGGGATCATTTTGGAACACCTTCAGGGATAATTTCTGTGTGGTTCTCTGGATACGTCTAGAATCGTGTCGTTGTCATTTCGGCTTTTTTTGGGACTATTCCGGGAACTTTTGGAGACCCTTTCGGGGCATTTCTGGATGGTTTCGGGATCCGTCCGCGATAGCGTGGGGGTCATTTCATAGCTTTTCTGGATAATTTCGGGAGCATTTGGGATCCTATCAGGTTATCAGCTCATTTAGTCCTTTTTTTTACTAAATTACAAAAATAAAATGCATTAGACAGAAAACAAAATTTTAAACAGATAACTTGATAAGTAGGCTAATGCGAATAGCCCATATATTTAAATTTCTCCTTGCGGACGGGGCCGCGGGTAAAGGCTAGTATATATTATAAATGGCAAAGTTTGGATGTGAAGATGTTTGGATGTTTGGATGTTTGGATGTTTGTCCAGACGTTTGTCTTTGTGACTCAATAACGCAAGAACGGCTGGACCGATTTGTATGAAATTTTGCACACATATAGCCAATAGTCTAGAAGGATCTACTAGCTGTATATTTTTCAAAAGGGGCGTGGTCCCCGCCCCTAGGAACAGTTATAATTTAATTATTATATTTTTTCGTCTTTGCGATTGAATCACGCCAGAATGGCTACACGGATTTTGATGAAATTTGGGACACAGACAATAGTCTACTAGGGAAATTTTTTTCCAACATGGAAAGAGGGGTGGGGGTCCCACGACCCCTTCGAGCAATTACTGTTTAATAATTTTATACATTATAACTTTACGCATACTGGCCTTCACCAATATCACAGACTCAAGGGGTCAAATAAGTCGAGGGCTTACAAAGTAAGCAGTGACACCCTCCGCCCCCTTCCGCCCCCTTTATCTCCCCCTCTGGTGTAAAATCCATAAATTGTTATAACTCAATCTAAATTTTCTCCTAAATCAATAGTTTTTGGTAACTGGTACATACAGAACGAGACCTAGACAATTTTAGAGGAACGATCAGTGGTCCTCTCCTCTACTCCCGCCATCCGCCCTCCATCAATTGTTTTTATTAGCACGCTTTTATTAGCTTGACCTGTATGTTTCTATCTAACTTTTTATTCTCTCCAATGCGCCTGCTGCCTTATTAACATGGTTTTATAATTAGCTTCACCTTATTTGTAATCCCGTAAGGGTCATATGGAGACCCTTTCGGGATCATTTCTGGATGGTTTTCGGGATCGGTCCGGGATCCCGCCGGGGTAATTTCGGGACTTTTTCGGGACTATTTCGGGATCATTTTGGGACACTTCCGGGATCATTTCTGTATAGTTTTCGGGATCCGTCCGGGATCCCGTCGGGGTTATTTTGGGACATTTTCGGGACTATTCCGGAATCATTTCGGGATTATTTCGCGATCATTTGGGGACCCTTCCGGCATCTTTTCTGGAAGGTTTTCGGGATCCGTCGTGGATCCCCTCGGAGCCATTTCGGAACTTTTTCTGGAGTATGTCGGGATAATTTAGGGACCCTTCCTGGATATTTTCTGGATGGTTTTTGAGATCCGCCCGGGAACCCGTCAGGGTCATTTCGGAACCTTTTCGGGATCATATTGGAACACCTTCAGGGATCATTTCTGTGTGGTTCTCTGGATACGTCTAGAATCGTGTCGTTGTCATTTCGGCTTTTTTTGGGACTATTCCGGGAACTTTTGGAGACCCTTTCGGGGCATTTCTGGATGGTTTCGGGATCCGTCCGCGATAGCGTGGGGGTCATTTCGTAGCTTTTTCTGGATAATTTCGGGAGCATTTGGGATCCTATCAGGTTATCAGCTCATTTAGTCCTTTTTTTTACTAAATTACAAAAATAAAATGCATTAGACAGAAAACAAAATTTTATACAGATAACTTGATAAGTAGGCTAATGCGAATAGCCCATATATATAAATTTCTCCTTGCGGACGGGGCCGCGGGTAAAGGCTAGTATATTATAAATGGGAAAGTTTGGATGTTTAGATGTTTGGATGTTTGGATGTTTGTCCAGACGTTTGTCTTTGTGACTCAATCACGCAAGAACGGCTGGACCGATTTGGATGAAATTTTGCACACATATAGCCAATAGTCTAGAAGGATCTACTAGCTATATATTTTTGAAAAGGGGCGTGATCCCCGCCCCCTATGAACAGTTATAATTTAATTATTATATTTTTTCGTCTTTGCGACTGAATCACGCCAGAATGGCTACACGGATTTTGATGAAATTTGGGCGGAATTTTTTTCGAACATGGAAAGAAGGGTGGAGGTCCCACGACCTCTTCGAGCAATTACTTTTTAATAATTTTTACACATTATAACTTTACGTATGCTGGCCTTCACCAATATCACAGACTCAAGGGGTCAAATAAGTCGAGGGCTTACAAAGTAAGCAGTGACACCCTCCCCCCTTCCGCCCCCCTTTATCAACCTCTCTGGTGTAAAATCTATAAATTGTTATAACTCAATATAAATTTTCTCCTAAATCAATAGTTTTTGGTATCTGGCACATACAGATCGAGATCTAGACAATTTTGGAGGAACGATCAGTGGTCCTCTCCTTTTACTCCCGCCATCCGCCCTCCTTCAATTGTTTTTATTAGCACGCTTTTATTAGCTTTACATGTATGTTTCTATGTAACTTTTCATTCGCTCCAATGCGCCTGCTGCCTTATTAACATGGTTTTATAATTAGCTTCACCTCATATGGAGACCCTTCCGGGATCATTTCTGGATGGTTTTCGGGATCGGTCCGGTATCCCGCCGGCGTAATTTTGGGACTTTTTCGGGACTATTTCGGGATCATTTTGGGACCCTTCCGGGATCATTTCTGTATAGTTTTCGGGACTTCCGGCATCATTTCTGAATGGTTTTCGGGATCCGTCCGGGATCCCGTCGGGGTACTTTCGGTATCATTTACGTACCTTCGAGAGATAAATTCTTGATGGTTGCCGGGATCATTACGGAACTTTTTCGGGGTTATTTTGGGTCCCTTTAGGCATAATTTCTGGATGGTCTTCGGGATTCGTCCGGCATCCCGTCGGGGTCATTTCGGGACTTTTTCGCGACTAATACGGGATCATTTGGGGACCCTTTCGGCATCATTTCTGGATGGTTTTCGGGATCCGTCTGGGATCTCGTCGGGGTAATTTGGGGACTTTTTCGGGATCATTTGGGGGCTCTTCCGGCATCATTTCTGGATGGTTTTCGGGATCCGTCCGGGATCTCGTCGAGGTCATTTGGGGACTTTTTCGAGATAATTTGGGGGCTCTTCCGGCATCATTTCTGGATGGTTTTCGGGGTCCGCCCGGGATCCCGTCGGGGTCATTTCGCGGCTTTTTCGTGACTAATACGAGATCATTTGGGGGCTCTGCCGGCATCATTTCTGGATGGTTTTCGGGATCCGTCCGGGATCTCGTCGGGGTCATTTGGGGACTTTTTCGGGATCATTTGGGGGCTCTTCCGGTATCATTTCTGGATGGTTTTCGGGATCCGCCCGGGATCCCGTCGGGGTCATTTCGGAACTTTTTCGCGACTAATACGGGATAGTTTGGGAACCCTTTCGGCATCATTTCTGGATGGTTTTCGGGATCCGTCCGGGATCCCATCAGGGTAATATCGGGACTATTAGGGGATTATTTGCGGACCTTTCTGGTATGATTTCTGGATAATTTTCGGGATCCGTCCGGGATGCCGACGAGGTCATTTCGGGACTATTTCGGGATCATTTGGGATACCTACCGGCATCATTTCTGGATGGTTTTTGGGATTCGTCCGGGATCCCGTCGAGGTCATTTCGGGAATTTTACTCGACTAATACGGGATCATTTGCGGACCCTTTCGGCATCATTTCTGGATAGTTGTCGGGATCCGTTCGGGATCCCGTCACGGTCATTTCGGGACTATTAGGGGATCATTTGAGGACTTTTCCGGCATCATTTCTGGATAGTTTTCGGAATCCTTTCGGGATCCCGTCAGGGTCATTTCGGGACCTTTTCGGGATCATTTAAGGATGGCTTTCAGGATTCGTCCGGGAACCCGTCAGGGTAATTTCTGAACTTTTCCGAGACTATTTCGGGATCATTTTGGGACCTTCCCAAGATCATTTCTGGATGGATTTCGGGATCTGTCCGGGATGCCGTCAGTGTCATTTTGGGACTATTAGATGATCATTTGAGGACCTTTCCGGTATCACTTCTGGATGGTTTTCGGTGTCCGATCAAGATCCCCTCGGAATAAGTGTGGGACTTTTTCGGGATCATTTGGGATCCCTTCCGGCATCATTTCTGTATGGTTTTTAGGATTCGTCCGGCATCCCATAGGGGTCATTTCGGGACTTTTTCTCGACTAATACGGTATCATTTGCGGAACCATTCGGCACCATTCCTGGATAGTTTTCGGGATCCCGTCAGGGTCATTTCAGGACTTTTTGGGATCATTTAAGGATGGCTTTTAGGATTCGTCGGGGATCCCGTCAGGGTAATTTCTGGACTTTTCCGAGACTATTTCGGAATCAATTTGGGACCTTCCCAAGATCATTTCTGGATGGATTTCGAGATTTGTCCGGGATGCCGTCAGGGTCATTTTGGGACTATTAGGTCATCATTTGAGGACCTTGCCGGCATCACTTCTGGATGGTTTTCGGTATCCGTTCTGGATCCCGTCGGAATAATTGCGGGACTTTTTCGGGATCATTTTGGAACACCTTCAGGGATCATTTCTATGTGGTTCTCTGGATACGTCTAGAATCGTGTCGTTGTCATTTCGGGTTTTTTTGGGACTATTCCGGGAACTTTTGGAGACCCTTTCGGGGCATTTCTGGATGGTTTTCGGGATCTGTCCGCGATAGCGTGGGGGTCATTTCGTAGCTTTTTCTGGATAATTTCGGGATCATTTGGGATCCTATCAGGATATCAGCTCATTTAGTTCTTTTTTTTACTCAATTACAAAAATAAAATGCATTAGACAGAAAACAAAATTTTAAACAGATAACTTGATAAGCAGGCTAACGCGAATAGCCCATATATTTAAATTTCTCCTTGCGGACGGGGCCGCGGGTAAAGGCTAGTAATAAAATAAATAAATACAAAATTTTAAGTTAAACGGTTTTATTCAAAGCAATACTTACATTAAGTAGTAATAATACTAAAAGATAGAAAATAATTATCCTAGGTACTAGTCATCGCACTCCTCATCAATCTAGGGCGTTGATCAGACAATTAAATAAAAGCGGACCTACCTATTTATTTTCTAGCTTTTAGTATTATTATTACTTAATGTAAGTATTGTTTTCAGAAAACCGTTTAACTTAAACATTTTTTTGTATTATTTCGCTAGCTTAATATGAAAATGTGCTAAGTCACTTTTTTTGAAAAACTGTATTTTAATGCAGCTTTAAAACTGAATTCAAAATACATCTATCACAAAAAAAACATTTTTTAATTTTTCATTTTTACGTGCTGTTTGCAATGATGTGTAAATGTATTAAGTCTTCAGGTGTTCAAAAAAAATGTGCTAAGTCAACCAGTCAATAATATCAATCTGAATTACTAGTCATTACTTTGTGCGCGCATCTTATTTACATGTTTAATTCATTCAGTCTAAAAGTACATGCTTTGTTGTTTTTGTTGTTGCATTAACGATAAAGACACTCCCCGAAGGCTTTGATGGTCCTTTGCCGGATATAGATCCGGTACGTTCCGGTAACAAAGCACTATTAAGGTACTAGTCTGACCATCTCGGGAACGATTTATATGACTACATTAAACCTTCTAGACCATCCCGTCCTCCCCACCCCCTAGTTCCATGAGGAACTTGGGGTCGCCAGAGGCTCGGCTGTCAATGAAACAGGATTCGCCACGGGTAGGTGAGGTTGACAATTGGGTTGGAGAAGCTATATATTGCGCTGGGAACCCCTTGAGGGGGTTGCCTACACAACTCCTTGAAATTGGATTCACCCAATTGAGACATGCCTTTGGCGTTTGATAAATGCTTTGCGCTGACCATAATCTACTTCAATTCTTAGATGTCGATAACTACATGCTTTGTTACAGACTAGTTAAAAAGAGAAAACAATTCAAGCTTAAACTTATATAAGCTGTTATTATAATTAATAATACTACTGAATCGATTTGCTAGATGTATAGTCCTAGTTATAGGTTCATTCATAGCATAATTCGTTTTATGCGTTATTTCGATAAATAATCTATTATGCTGAAGATCACGCAGTGGAATATATGGAATGAAGAAATTAGATAACACAGAGCAATTCGTGCTCAAGTTTATTACATTATAGGCAAGCATGAGTGAGATAAAAGTTCTTCTGTCATGCAAAGCCTGAAGACCAGGCAATTTGCGCCTGCTTGTATATGATGGGAGGCCGTCTGGCCAGTGAAGCATACCTAAAGCAATTTTTGTAAAAATTTTTTTAACTCTCTCAATTTTATAGGAGTTTGATTCATAGAAAGGATTCCATATTATTGAGCAATATTCCAGACAACTTCTGACCTAGGATATATAAAGTGCCGTCAACGTCATAGGGTCCTTAACGTGACTGGTGTTACGTCTACTGAACCCAACCATTGCAACAAATTTTGAAACAACGAAGTCAATGGTACTAGAAAAAGAGAGTTTGGAGATAAAAATTAAACCCAAGTCCTTACTCTTCTGACAACGATTAAGAGATTTAGTATTTAATTTGTAGATAAAGTATGTGGCAGTTGTTTTTTTGGAATAAGACACAAGACAGCATTTGTTTGAATTTAAATATAAATTATTGTCTGCGCACCATCTGGCAAAAGAGTCCAGATCAGAACCGTTAGAAATAGTTTGACAAATAAATAGTATTTTTTGTGAAATATATACATAGTTTTAGTGTTTTATTTCAATCATTAAATGTGAGGAGTAATGGGAAAACATATTGAGTAAAAAGTGCTAAGTCAGGAGAAAAAATTTGTTTTGAGTGCGGAAATTGTGCTAAGTCATAAAATAGCTGCTGGGTTGGCATACATGATTATTATTAACTTCTTCAAAGCTTCTACACTAAAAAGCATTGCAATTAAGGTATCTTCATTCACAGTTTTGAAAAAAGAAGTTTAATTTAAATATTATTCACTTTTTTCGTCTCCTGTAAAATTCGTAAAAGTTGACTTAGCACATTTTCACATTAAGCCAACGATTTTTTTTATCCTTTGGCGAGGGTCAATCAATCAATCAATCAATAGTTTTTGGTATCTGGCACATACAGATCGAGATCTAGACAATTTTGGAGGAACGATCAGTGGTCCTCTCCTTTTACTCCCGCCATCCGCCCTCCTTCAATTGTTTTTATTAGCACGCTTTTATTAGCTTTACCTGTATGTTTCTATGTAACTTTTCATTCGCTCCAATGCGCCTGCTGCCTTATTAACATGGTTTTATAATTAGCTTCACCTCATATGGAGACCCTTCCGGGATCATTTCTGGATGGTTTTCGGGATCGGTCCGGTATCCCGCCGGCGTAATTTTGGGACTTTTTCGGGACTATTTCGGGATCACTTTGGGACCCTTCCGGGATCATTTCTGTATAGTTTTCGGGACTTCCGGCATCATTTCTGAATGGTTTTCGGGATCCGTCCGGGATCCCGTCGGGGTACTTTCGGTATCATTTACGTACCTTCGAGAGATAAATTCTTGATGGTTGCCGGGATCATTACGGAACTTTCTCGGGGTTATTTTGGGTCCCTTTAGGCATAATTTCTGGATGGTCTTCGGGATTCGTCCGGCATCCCGTCGGGGTCATTTCGGGACTTTTTCGCGACTAATACGGGATCATTTGGGGACCCTTTCGGCATCATTTCTGGATGGTTTTCGGGATCCGTCTGGGATCTCGTCGGGGTAATTTGGGGACTTTTTCGGGATCATTTGGGGGCTCTTCCGGCATCATTTCTGGATGGTTTTCGGGATCCGTCCGGGATCTCGTCGAGGTCATTTGGGGACTTTTTCGAGATAATTTGGGGGCTCTTCCGGCATCATTTCTGGATGGTTTTCGGGGTCCGCCCGGGATCCCGTCGGGGTCATTTCGCGTCTTTTTCGTGACTAATACGGGATCATTTGGGGGCTCTGCCGGCATCATTTCTGGATGGTTTTCGGGATCCGTCCGGGATCTCGTCGGGGTCATTTGGGGACTTTTTCGGGATCATTTGGGGGCTCTTCCGGTATCATTTCTGGATGGTTTTCGGGATCCGCCCGGGATCCCGTCGGGGTCATTTCGGAACTTTTTCGCGACTAATATGGGATAATTTGGGAACCCTTTCGGCATCATTTCTGGATGGTTTTCGGGATCCGTCCGGGATCCCATCAGGGTAATATCGGGACTATTAGGGGATCATTTGGGGACCTTTCTGGTATGATTTCTGGATAATTTTCGGGATCCGTCCGGGATGCCGACGAGGTCATTTCGGGACTATTTCGGGATCATTTGGGATACCTACCGGCATCATTTCTGGATGGTTTTTGGGATTCGTCCGGGATCCCGTCGAGGTCATTTCGGGACTTTTACTCGACTAATACGGGATCATTTGCGGACCCTTTCGGCATCATTTCTGGATAATTGTCGGGATCCGTTCGGGATCCCGTCACGGTCATTTCGGGACTATTAGGGGATCATTTGAGGACTTTTCCGGCATCATTTCTGGATAGTTTTCGGAATCCTTTCGGGATCCCGTCAGGGTCATTTCGGGACCTTTTCGGGATCATTTAAGGATGGCTTTCAGGATTCGTCCGGGAACCCTTCAGGGTAATTTCTGAACTTTTCCGAGACTATTTCGGGATCATTTTGGGACCTTCCCAAGATCATTTCTGGATGGATTTCGGGATCTGTCCGGGATGCCGTCAGTGTCATTTTGGGACTATTAGATGATCATTTGAGGACCTTTCCGGTATCACTTCTGGATGGTTTTCGGTATCCGATCAAGATCCCCTCGGAATAAGTGTGGGACTTTTTCGGGATCATTTGGGATCCCTTCCGGCATCATTTCTGTATGGTTTTTAGGATTCGTCCAGCATCCCGCCGGGGTCATTTCGGGACTTTTACTCGACTAATACGGGATAATTTGCGGGCCCTTTCTGTATCATTTCTGGATAGTTGTCGGGATCCGTTCGGGATCCCGTCAGGCTCTTTTCGGAACTATTAGGAGATCATTTGAGGACCTTCCGGGCATCATTTCTGGATAGTTTTCGGGATCCTTTCGGGGTCCCATCAGGGTCATTTCGGGACTTTTTCGGCAACATTTAAGATTGGTTTTCAGGTTTCGTCCGGGAACCCGTCAGGGTAATTTCTGGACTTTTCCGAGACTATTTCGGGATCATTTTGGGACCCTCCTAAGATCATTTCTGGATGGATTTCGGGATCTGTCCAGGATGCCGTCAGGGTCATTTTGGGACTATTAGGTGATCATTTGAGGACCTTTCCGGCATCACTTCTGCATGGTTTTCGGTATCCGTTCAGGATCCCGTCGGAATAATTGCGGGACTTTTTCGGGATCATTTGGGGTCCCTTCCGGCTTCATTTCTGGACGGTTTTTGGGATTCGTCCGGCATCCCGTCGTGGTCATTTCGGGACTTTTTCTCGACTAATACGGGATCATTTGCGGGCCCTTTCGGCATCATTTCTAGATAGTTGTCGATATCCATTCGGGATCCCGTCAGGGTCTTTTCGGAACTATTAGGAGATCATTTGAGGACCTTTCCGACATCATTTCTGGATAGTTTTCGGAATCCTTTCGGGGTCCCGTCAGGGTCATTTCGGGACTTTTTCGGGATCATTTAAGGATGGCTTTCAGGATTCGTCCGGGAACCCGTCAGGGTAATTTCTGGACTTTTCCGAGACTATTTCGGGATCATTTTGAGACCTTACCCAAGATCATTTCTGGATGGATTTCGGGATCAGTCCGGGATGCCGTCTGTGTTATTTTGGGACTATGAGGTGATCATTTGAGGACCTTTCCGGCATCACTTCTGGATGGTTTTCGGTATCCGTTCAGGATCCCGTCGGATTCATTGCGTGACTTTTTCGGGATCATTTGGGGTCCCTCCCAAGATCATTTCTGGATAGATTTCTGGATCTGTCCGGGATCCCGTCAGGGTCATTTAGGGATGCGTTCGAGATCCCGTCAGGGTCCTTTCGGGACTTCTTCGGGACTATATCGGGATCATTTCTGGATGGTTTACGGGATCCGTCCAGGATCCCTTAAGGGTAATTTCGGGACTATTAGGTGATCATTTGAGGACCTTTCCGGCATCACTTCTCGATGATTTTAGGTATCCGTTCGGGATCCCGTTGGAATCATTGCGGGACTTTTTCGGAATTATTTGGGATCCCTTCCTACATCATTTCTGGATGTTTTTCGGGATTTGTCCGGGATCACGTCGGGGTTATTTCGGGACCTTTTCGGGCTAATACGGGATCATTTGGGGATCCTCTAGGGGTCGTTTCGTGACTTTTTCTGTTTTATTTCGGGATCATTTGTGGACCCTTCCGGCATAATTTCTTGATGGCTTGCCGGATCCATCAGGGTCATTTCGTGACCATTTTGGGATCATTTGGGGACCCTTCCGAGATCATTTCTGGATCCGTCCGGGATGCCGTAGGAGCCATTTCGGGATTTTTTGTTACTTTTCCGGGATAGTTTTTGAACTTCCGGGATCATTTCTGTATGGTTTTCGCGATCCGTCGTGGATCCGCTCGGAGCCATTTCGGAACTTTTTCTGGAGTATGTCGAGGTCATTTGGGGACTTTTTCGGGACCATTTCTGGATGGTTTTCGGGATCCGTCCGAGATCCCGTCGGGGTCATTTCGGGACTTTTTCTCGACTAATACTGGATCATTTGGGGACCCTTTCGACATCATTTCTGGATAGCTTTCGGGATCCGTCCGGGATCCGGACGGGGTCATTTCGGGACTATTTCATGATCATTTGGGGTACCTGCCGGCATCATTTCTGGATAGTTTTCGGTATCCGTCCGGGATCTCGTCGGAGTCATTTGGGGACCTTTTCGGGATCATTTGGGGGCTCTCCCGGCATCATTTCTGGATGGTTTTTGGGATCCCGTCGGGGTCATTTCGGGACTTTTTCGCGAATAATACGGGATCATTTGGGAACCCTTTCGGCCTCATTTCTGGATGGTTTTCGGGATCCGGTCGGGATCCCATCAGGGTAATTTCGGGACTATTAGGGGATCATTTGGGGACCTTTCCGGCATCATTTCTGGATAATTTTCGGGATCCATCCGGGATGCCGACGAGGTCATTTCGGGACTATTTCGGGATTATTTGGGATACCTATCGGCATCATTTCTGGATAGTTTGTGGGATTCGTCCGGGATCCCATAGGGGTCATTTCGGGACTTTTTCTCGACTAATACGGTATCATTTGCGGAACCATTCGGCACCATTCCTGGATAGTTTTCGGGATCCCGTCAGGGTCATTTCGGGACTTTTTGGGATCATTTAAGGATGGCTTTTAGGATTCGTCCGGGATCCCGTCAGGGTAATTTCTGGACTTTTCCGAGACTATTTCGGAATCAATTTGGGACCTTCCCAAGATCATTTCTGGATGGATTTCGAGATTTGTCCGGGATGCCGTCAGGGTCATTTTGGGACTATTAGGTCATCATTTGAGGACCTTGCCGGCATCACTTCTGGATGGTTTTCGGTATCCGTTCAGGATCCCGTCGGAATAATTGCGGGACTTTTTCGGGATCATTTTGGAACACCTTCAGGGATCATTTCTATGTGGTTCTCTGGATACGTCTAGAATCGTGTCGTTGTCATTTCGGGTTTTTTTGGGACTATTCCGGGAACTTTTGGAGACCCTTTCGGGGCATTTCTGGATGGTTTTCGGGATCTGTCCGCGATAGCGTGGGGGTCATTTCGTAGCTTTTTCTGGATAATTTCGGGATCATTTGGGATCCTATCAGGATATCAGCTCATTTAGTTCTTTTTTTTACTCAATTACAAAAATAAAATGCATTAGACAGAAAACAAAATTTTAAACAGATAACTTGATAAGCAGGCTAACGCGAATAGCCCATATATTTAAATTTCTCCTTGCGGACGGGGCCGCGGGTAAAGGCTAGTAATAAAATAAATAAATACAAAATTTTAAGTTAAACGGTTTTATTCAAAGCAATACTTACATTAAGTAGTAATAATACTAAAAGATAGAAAATAATTATCCTAGGTACTAGTCATCGCACTCCTCATCAATCTAGGGCGTTGATCAGACAATTAAATAAAAGCGGACCTACCTATTTATTTTGTAGCTTTTAGTATTATTATTACTTAATGTAAGTATTGTTTTCAGAAAACCGTTTAACTTAAACATTTTTTTGTATTATTTCGCTAGCTTAATATGAAAATGTGCTAAGTCACTTTTTTTGAAAAACTGTATTTTAATGCAGCTTTAAAACTGAATTCAAAATACATCTATCACAAAAAAAAAACATTTTTTAATTTTTCATTTTTACGTGCTGTTTGCAATGATGTGTAAATGTATTAAGTCTTCAGGTGTTCAAAAAAAATGTGCTAAGTCAACCAGTCAATAATATCAATCTGAATTACTAGTCATTACTTTGTGCGCGCATCTTATTTACATGTTTAATTCATTCAGTCTAAAAGTACATGCTTTGTTGTTGTTGTTGTTGCATTAACGATAAAGACACTCCCCGAAGGCTTTGATGGTCCTTTGCCGGATATAGATCCGGTACGTTCCGGTAACAAAGCACTATTAAGGTACTAGTCTGACCATCTCGGGAACGATTTATATGACTACATTAAACCTTCTAGACCATCCCTTCCTCCCCACCCCCTAGTTCCATGAGGAACTTGGGGTCGCCAGAGGCTCGGCTGTCAATGAAACAGGATTCGCCACGGGTAGGTGAGGTTGACAATTGGGTTGGAGAAGCTATATATTGCGCTGGGAACCCCTTGAGGGGGTTGCCTACACAACTCCTTGAAATTGGATTCACCCAATTGAGACATGCCTTTGGTGTTTGATAAATGCTTTGCGCTGACCATAATCTACTTCAATTCTTAGATGTCGATAACTACATGCTTTGTTACAGACTAGTTAAAAAGAGAAAACAATTCAAGCTTAAACTTATATAAGCTGTTATTATAATTAATAATACTACTGAATCGATTTGCTAGATGTATAGTCCTAGTTATAGGTTCATTCATAGCATAATTCGTTTTATGCGTTATTTCGATAAATAATCTATTATGCTGAAGATCACGCAGTGGAATATATGGAATGAAGAAATTAGATAACACAGAGCAATTCGTGCTCAAGTTTATTACATTATAGGCAAGCATGAGTGAGATAAAAGTTCTTCTGTCATGCAAAGCCTGAAGACCAGGCAATTTGCGCCTGCTTGTATATGATGGGAGGCCGTCTGGCCAGTGAAGCATACCTAAAGCAATTTTTGTAAAAATTTTTTTAACTCTCTCAATTTTATAGGAGTTTGATTCATAGAAAGGATTCCATATTATTGAGCAATATTCCAGACAACTTCTGACCTAGGATATATAAAGTGCCGTCAACGTCATAGGGTCCTTAACGTGACTGGTGTTACGTCTACTGAACCCAACCATTGCAACAAATTTTGAAACAACGAAGTCTATGGTACTAGAAAAAGAGAGTTTGGAGATAAAAATTAAACCCAAGTCCTTACTCTTCTGACAACGATTAAGAGATTTAGTATTTAATTTGTAGATAAAGTATGTGGCAGTTGTTTTTTTGGAATAAGACACAAGACAGCATTTGTTTGAATTTAAATATAAATTATTGTCTGCGCACCATCTGGCAAAAGAGTCCAGATCAGAACCGTTAGAAATAGTTTGACAAATAAATAGTATTTTTTGTGAAATATATACATAGTTTTAGTGTTTTATTTCAATCATTAAAGGTGAGGAGTAATGGGAAAACATATTGAGTAAAAAGTGCTAAGTCAGGAGAAAAAATTTGTTTTGAGTGCGGAAATTGTGCTAAGTCATAAAATAGCTGCTGGGTTGGCATACATGATTATTATTAACTTCTTCAAAGCTTCTACACTAAAAAGCATTGCAATTAAGGTATCTTCATTCACAGTTTTGAAAAAAGAAGTTTAATTTAAATATTATTCACTTTTTTCGTCTCCTGTAAAATTCGTAAAAGTTGAGTTAGCACATTTTCACATTAAGCCAACGATTTTTTTTATCCTTTGGCGAGGGTGCATTTTTTTAGACATTTAGATATCGTTTTACTCACCTAAGAAGTATTCATATGGTACGCCAATTCGATTTAACGTCTCTATCACTAACGGTGATGTGTGATTTGCATCATCTACAACTATCCAAAGTAAATTCGGTACATGTTTCAAAGTATAGCCAAGACGTGTTAATTCCGCCAATTGTTCAGCGCGTTTATACGTCGGTGTTATAATATACAATGGGGGTGGTGGTGGTGGTGGTGCCTATTAAATGAAAAAAAAGAAATGCAAAAATGTTTTATTATTTACACCTTTTATGTCTTTGTTCGACTGCAGCTTAAAGTGTAAATATGTGTAAGCACTTACAAGTGCATATGTAAGTATGTAAGCACAAGTATATATGGAAATATACGTACATACATATGTACATAAGTAGATATTACCCATTGCCAATAGGGCTGGTGGGTTAGTGGGTTGCATAGTTAGTATTTTATAGTGAAATTTAGCGGACATTTTTGATTGAAAATTATGCAAATTAGACGAGCGATTGAGTAGGTGGTGGAAAGGCATAAATAATCAAGAAAGAAAGAAAACTGAGAATTGTGGTATAAGAAAGCAGCAATAAAACTACAATTGTGAGTTTAATTGGTTGTAAAAAAATGAAATAAAAATTTAAAATATTGATTTTTTGCAGAGTTCGCTTAGATCTAAAACCATTTAATATTTTTTCTTTTATTCACTTTTCCAATAAATGTGAATTTCATGAGTGGTAAAGGAACACTTACTGGAAAGAGTGCATTGAAGATAGGACCTGGAAAAGTGAACAAAATATGAATTCATAAACTGCAATAGTGGCATGGTAAGCGTGGTAGGTTAAGGGCACTTGCATTTGACAACACATTGTACATGGAATCGAATTGTAGTACCCGAAAATGGTCTGACAAAGAAGCGGTAGTTCCCGAAATACGTAACCCACGCAGCGCTGTATTTGAATAAAAGTTGTAGCTTTGTTTAAATTTTTCAATTAAAATTTCACCTTACATTAAAGGCCTGGGAACCACCCTGCAATAATACAATAATTGTATGTGACTCGCTACACCAGATCAGAGGTAGCCATTTGTTTGCCAGGGTGTCGACCTATGAGCTTTATACTATGAGTTTCACATGTTCTATGACTGTCACACGTTCACAATCTTACTTTTAGCTGTGTTCAACTCCATCACCTAAAATTTTTCTCTGGCTCTCGTGTTTGCTTTTTCATGTTCAAATACACTATTTCGCTACCCGTTTCCTTACAATCTGTGTTTTTTATTCCCTCTCCTCTTCTCCGTTCCCTCTCTTGCTCGCTCTTGTCTCATTCCTATTTTTCTTTACAGTGGATTTTATATAAGTTTTTTAAAAAGTTTCTTTAATCTACTCTTTCTCCCTCCATTCCGAGAACAAGCACCATTAAGGTATTAACGCCACCATATAGGGAAGTATATGACATGACCACGTTGAACCTTCTATCGTTCGAATCGCTGAGCTCTTCTATAAATAACTCCAATGTTCAGTATTTCAAATTGGTCTTTATTAGGCTACTTTGGAAGTAGTGCTTCACAATCACAATTACACTTCATTAATAGCGTTTTTAAATCAAACTGATCCATTATTTCTCAGCTTGCGCTGCTTTTATAATCTCTGTTGCCACGTTTGCATATTTCTCCTAAGGTCTAGACTTTTCAGGAACGTGCCTTCTGTTACAGTTGTAACTCATACTTGGTTATTTAGCTATACTTATGCGTGTGTATGTGAGTAGCAACTTCTGCTCTTAGCTAATGATAACGTGATGTGTGATTGTTTCTCCTCCACGATTGTTTCTCTTCGCTCTTACCTGCTCACTACATATGTGAATGCGAAATAATCTCTTCGCTCCGAGCTGCTGGTTATGTGTGTGGAATATTCTTCTTTGCGTTTTATATAAGTGTGACTGCTTGCTTTAATGAGTACATGTACATAAGTGTGGCTGCTTGCTTTTTTGTTGTTGTGATTATTTACTAGCATCAAAGTGATGCTAATATTCGCCACAGTATGATTCATTAATATTTTCATATGTGTTACAAAATTCCCTGCGGGTCGGTGAGGTTGACAATTGCGTTGCGGAAGTTTTGAATCTGTGAAACCTTGTATTGAGTCCAATTATATAGCTCGGTGTCTATCGGTGAATCTATTCGCAAGTGATGAATTTGCAGAAAGTAAATGTTGGTTACATCGATTACCGATGACCACAAGATGAACTTTTCGGAGCCGCCAGTAACCGCAGATGATGACTTTACCGAACCACGCTAATTGTTGGTGAATGTAATACAATTTAGCCCACATGTAAACATCCGTTTCACTTCCTTTATATTAAGTCGCTTACATGTTTCAGTATACAACTGGGAAATCTTACATTTTCATTGAGCTAGAAACTTGAAAGAACTGACCACTTAGGTCAGGGTACTAATGGCGACGCAACAAAAGGAGAAACAATTTTCGCTAGATGGAGCGCGTGTCGCTTTAATCGACAATTGATTGAGCTGCAGACCTAACAACTCACCGGGAAAATTTCCGAAAGGTGGCCCACGGGGATAGATATTTAGAATCTTTGTACCAAACTCCATCCATCTTCTTCTACTTATCATCCTAAACACAACCACTACTTATGTATTATCGCTAATTAAAGTCATCGGAGTCCGTCGTGGTGTGGTGGTAGGTTATCCATCTAGAATTTTCAATTTTAAGAAAGTTTTTCTAAGCGTGGCCGCCCCTCGGTAGTGGTTTGACAAACACTTCGGATGCATTTGTGCCATGATAAGCTTCTCAGTAAAAATTAGTCTGCTTTTCAGCTGCCGTTCGATGTCGGTGTTATACATGTAGATCCCGTCCCGCCTACCTGTAGCACAAATTGAAAAGTAGCACGAAGCTAATTGGAAGGGAACTACGGCCTGAATAACTTTGTTGGTTAATCACGCCAAGTATTTATTTATATATATTTTTTTAAATCATTTAAATTTTTTGTTCGCATTTGGCATATATAATTTATCCATAAGCAGAGCAATACCAGATGAAAAATCAATGAAAAAATATATTTTTATTGCTGATAAATAGTTTGTTGTTTGTTCAATGAAGTATTAGCCAGGGCTACATTAATTCCTTTCGTTTTTTGCATAGATCTCAAATATTTTGGAGTTGCAGGAGACATGCTTATCGTAAACAGGTCTAAAATCTAAACCCGGAGGGGTCAAAAGAATATTTCCAGAAACAGTCGGGTTAGTAACAGAGCGCAACATTATATGAGCGTACCGGATTCATATCCAATAAGGAATTGTCCTTATATATAGCACACCCGTAAGTTTTCAACTAGTGTTACAGCGTTTATTTGGGAACTTCGTTTATTTGGGAACCAGCACTAACACGAAGAATCATACTTGCCAATAAATGCTACTTTGGACTATGTAGGCTATTGAAAAGTAAAGTCCTCTCTCGGCAAACGTAAATCATTTTCATTTATTGTACCCGTCCTGATATATGGTGCAGAAGCATGGACCATGACAATATCAGATTAAGCGGCTCTGGGAGCACTCGAGAGAAAAGTTCTTCGAAAGATTTATGGACCTCACCGCATTGGCGATGGCAAGTACCGAAGAAGATTTAACGATGAGCTGTACGAGCTTTGCGCAGACATCAACATAGTCCAGCGAATTAAAACGCAGCGGCTACGCTGGCTTAGCCATTTTATGCGAATGGAAGATGCCGCTCCGGCTAAGAAGGTTTTTTATCGGAACCCGCCTATGGTAATAAAAGAAGAGATAAACTTACGTATATGGTGACTGCAGCATAAGTCAGTAAATCAAAAAATTTAATAAAGATGTTTTTAATTTTTATTTTCTGTTCGGAGGTCACAATAGGTGCTGCAATCTCTTGCTGACATTTGCGAGCAATGGCAACCGAAAGTATGGACGGTGAAGTAGGACTCCCAGTACCTGAGTCAAAGAAAATACTGACTCACCGGATTGAGATATTAGCGCTCTATATGTTCTATTATTAAGAAAACTTTCCTAAATTGGGCCTGGTTGGCATGTCAAGTTGTCGGGATTAAGCAACTTTTGTATATTTTGTAGCCCGGTTAACATTTTGATCTGCCTGCATGGTGACTTGATAGTTTCAAATAAAAACAAGTAAGGACGGGACTGTATTCGTCTGTGCCGAAGACCTCAAGAATGGAGCTGAACAATAGTGTATTGAAATTTCGAAAATTTATAAATTCTGAACGATCAGTTATATGTAAACGACGGAACTTTATGATGTTCTAAGACAATAATTTATGCTTTATATGTAAACATCCTGTGCAATTTCAAGCTTCTGGCTGTTAAAATGAGGAAGGAATTACGTGAATCCTCTTATCTAAACAATCGGATGCGAGCATCTGGAAAAATGTGAAGCTTCTAGCGGTCAAAATGCGGTTATGAGACCGATCTTGACAATTTTTTCAGGCAACAAAAAATTCTTTGTATGAAATCATCCTGTGAAATTTGAATATGAGGAATAAATAAAAAAAAACGTCTTTTTAGAAAACTCGGTTGTATGCGGGATACCTGCTATAGTGGTTCGATCTGGTCCGTTGCGACAAGTGATCAATCAGACAGTCAAATATACCAGTTTACTAAATTTCATCAAGATATCTTAAATATTTAGGAACTTCTTTGCGGTCAAACAAACAGACAGACAGACAGGCATGGCTAAATCAACTCAGATCCTAATTATGATCATTTCGGTGTACCTATTGGTGCGCCTATCTCTTCTCCTTTAAGGACATACAATTTTGATTGATGACAAACTTAGTACATCATTTCATTTTCAAGAAAGGCGTAATAAACAAACTCCCTGAAGAAGACAAGGGAACGTCGAAACACGTAATAGAGAAAAAGAAAATTTAACTTTGCCGTTTTTGGTCTGTCTGTTGATTTTCAAATAAAAAACAATACGACTCCCTGAAGGGGGAAGGAGCGTCCAAATGCATAATAGAGAGTAAGAAAATTAAATTTTTTTCATTTTCATTATCCAACTCTGCAAAACAAAAAAAAAGATCTTTTAAATAACCGATGTTTTTCTGAAACGCCCTAATAAACATGAATTCGATTTCCGATATTATTTGCTTTGAAACGAATTATAATGAATACTATAATTATTTTCTTATTTGTTTTATGTTAATTCAATAAACGTTTAAAGAGTACAATGCACATGCAAAAAGCTTGTATAAATTTCAAAAGTGCATACATACAAACAAACATTTAACTATATGAGCGCTTGTAAAATGCAAACGCGAATTGGCAATTTTCAAATTAGGCGCATGCAAATTAGTAATGATATGCACATACATACATACATGTATGCAAAATATATATATTTCAAAAAATATATATATCAAATTTGAGCCTTACTAGCAGCAACGTAAATATGTATGCATACAATCAAAATTTGTGCACAGCAATTTGCAACTCGCGTGCAAAAGAATGCAATTGTTGTTTTAGTAGTTATATATATATTTATATGAATATTAACTCGTATGCATTTATTTATTTATCTATTTCAGTATTTGCTTTATATGTTAAGGTTTAGCAAATTATGGCAGTGACATTCGTCAGCAATTTTTTGATTAAATAAAGCAAAGTATAACAATTTACATTTTCGTAGAAATTGCATAGACTTTTACTGAATATATTATACTTGACCTGAAATCCTATAAATATTTAATGCAAATATTAACTGTTTGAGCTTGAAAAGTGTGCATACGAAGATCATCATAAGAAATTTGTTGTACTCATGAAGATATTACTCGCACGCTGTACCACATTGACGATTATCTTTATTATCCTTGATTATGGGGTGGCTCCTTCCTCTTTATTATTCTTCTTCTTCTTCTTGGCGTCCGTTTTCCTCTCACTTCCAGCACCTTTTTTCTGTCCAATCCCCTCACTCTATATCCTTGGTCCTTTCCAACACATTTCCGTCTTAAAATCCGTATCCCTAAATTTTTCTTATTCCATCTTTACCTTCTCCACTTTCCTTCTCAGATATTTTAATTTCCACTTTCTAATTATCTCTTCACTCATTCTTCTTTCTGTACCCAATATAATTTTCCTCTTCTTTTCGACTATCCCAATATCGCTTCTCAATATCGCTTCTCCTCACTGTTTCATGCTTCTGTTGCAGCCCTCTTGCACCATTTAACTTTCTTTTTAATGTTCTTTTCCCTCTTTGTATCCCACTTACCCCTCATAAAAAGGGTTACTATACGTACTGCATACTACACAGATATATCCTATTTGGTTCTTGGCCAGGAAAAGGCGTTACATGGACCGGTTTTTTATAATTGTATTTACCCTATCGGCATACCATATTTTCTTAATCCTGTAAAAATACACACCAAAGGTCCTACATTAAAGGCCCAGGAGAAGCGTTTTTTTTAATTTTTTATTTAAACACTACGAGTATATTTCGCCATGAAAAGCTCCCCAGCAAAAATTTAACTGTTCAGCAGATGCCGCTCTGCGTGGCAAAAACATTTAAATCCCGTCCTGACAGTTTGTGGCTGAAATAAAAACGCAGCGAAGAAGCGTCTGGCGTGCCTTGTTGTTGTATAGGTCAGCGTCACGCTCTATTCTGGACGCAAGGGAGCAAGCTTAGTGATTCGTCAAACAAGGAAGAAGCCGCAAAATAAGCGTCACGTAGTTTACCGATCGCCTCTTATAAGAAATAAGCTAACCCAGTAGACTTTGTCCTGCTGGAAATCGGTTTGCCTACTTTGGAAAAGGAACCATTCTTTCCATCGCTATGATTCTCTTTCTCATCCAATTTTATTAAGTTTGGCATACCGCTTGTTTTTCCTTATCCTACGCCTACTCGCACGCCCACTTGCACGCCCATTCAAAAAATCCAAACGGACTCCCACTTCACTAATTCTCTTACTCCAACTACCACTCTGTTGTTGTTGTCGTTGTAGCGATAAGGATACTCCCCGAAGGTCTTGGGGAGTGTTATCGATGCTGATAGTCCTTTGCCGGATGTAGATCCGGTACGTTCCGGTACCAAGCCCGACCATCTCGGGAATTGTTATGACCACATCCGGCCATCCTGCCCTCCCACTCCCTAGATCCATGAGGAGCTCGGGGACGACAGAGCCTCGGCTGTTAATGAAACAGGATTTACCACGGATAGGTGAGGTTGACAATTGGGCTTGGAGACGCTATGTAATGCGCTGGCAACCTGAAAGGGTTGCGCTACACAACTCCTTGAATTTATTTGGTATTTTAGTCGTCTCTTAAGACAGGCATACCTACCGCGGGTATATTCTAACCCCCTTATCCGCTGGGGCGCCAACTACAACTCTCACTCCTATTAATGTCTACAGCGGCTCGAAACTCCCAAACTCACTCCTACTCCTCTACTGCTACTCCTACTTTCATTCCCATTTCCACTCCCACTTCAAATTAGATCAAACTACACACAAAACAAATTCAAAATCGGTTCAGTAGTTTAGGAGTCCATTGGCCTCAAAGGTGTGACACGTGTTTTTTATATATTAAGATATAGTAAATATATTCAAATACCATTAGCTTTTTCACTTCCCGAAAAAAACGTATTGTAATCTGCAATGTAGGCAAAGCGCTAACCATATATTAAGTTTTAGGTAAATCGAACCATGATCGAATAGATCGGTCCCTGCTACACTTCCCGAAAAAAAGTAATGTGGCGAATATTAGCATCAGTATACTGTTAGTAAGTAATCACAACAACAAAAACAGCAAGAAGCCACTTTAAGGCAAGCAACACTTACGTACATAGAAGGCGACGAAGAATATCTCACATACAAATATGTAGGCATCAGCTAAGACAATAAGTAGTTAGCCACACATACACGCATATGGCTAGAAGGAAAGCATAAACTACAAATATACCTATATATCTGGGTAACCAAGCATGAGGTGCAGCTATCCTAGAACACATGATCGTGAAACAACTAGACCTTAGGAGAATTGGCGAACGAGATAACCGAGAATATAAAAGCAATGCAAGCTGAGGAATCAGTAGTCAGTTAGATTTAAACACGTTATTAGTTGTGAAGTGAAGTATAATTGTACTATACTCAGAGTAGTTTAAATAAAGACCATTATGCAATACCGAATATTGGAGTTATTGGAGTATTCCACAGTTCAGCTATTCGAACGTTAGCAGAAGGTGTGTAATTACCAGAAATCCCCAAATTCGTTACACTATTTTAAATACTAATCTTTGCAAAGGGTTGCCCATACACCAAATTTTACGTAAATCGAACGATGATTAGAATTTGTTCCAATAAATCGGTCCCTGGTCCCCTTTCCCGAAAAAAGTTACGTAAAGGGGTACCTATATAACGAATTCCAGGCAAATTGTACCATGAATAGAATTTGTTCGAATAGATCGGTCTCTGGCCCACTTCCCGAAAAAAAAAACCTACCGCAAATAGTAATGTGGGCAAAAGTCTACCTATGTACCAACTTTCAGGCCAATCCAACCATGAATAGAATTTGTTCGAATAAATCGGTCGCTGGTTCACTTCCCCGAAAGGAACTTCGCAGAAACACTATCGGGTTGCTCTGAAGCCCTTTTGCAAACTTGAATAAAATCGCCGGAGTAGTTTCGGAGTTCATAAGCTGCATACAAACATAGGTACGTCCTTCTTTATCTTTATATATAAAAATCACGTGTCATATTGTTTGTCCGCGATGGACTCCTAAACTACTGAACCGATTTTGATTTTGTTTTGCGCCCCGTGTGTAGTTTGATCTAACTTGAAATATAGGATAGGTTATATCTCAATTTATAGTCACAATATTATTTTATTGCAAATTTTTTTACATGTCTATACGTAATAATAAAATGTTACGTATTCGCGCCGGCACTCATATTTTCAGGTGGTGCGGATATACTTCCGTGTAATTGGTTGGTGGTTAATTAAACAACGTGCTTATCAATAAACAATGTTATAGCGAACGATATCAAGTATAGCACATCACCAGGCCTGGCGAAGGGGGGAACGGGGGTATTACCCCCCCGACCCGGGGTTTCTTTGGGGGCCCGCGATTTAGCAGTACTAAGACATTTTTGTTTAATTCAGGAGAGTATTTAGTTGTTCCATGTGCAATTTTTAAGCCGAATTTCAAAAGCAATGAATATCTGCATTTCGTTTTAATATTATAGTGAAGTGTGAAAAATAAAAATCTATATATGGGGTATTCCATCCCATTTCGACCAATTTTGAACCCGACCCCTTTAGAATTGGCTGAAAGTTTTTCTTCTTTTTCTAGCTTACGAAAGACGTTTTTCAGAATTTTTTCAAATTATTTCATCCAACTCAAAAAAAGTTATGAATTTTTAAAAAAACACGGTTTTTGTTTCCAAAATGCTATAATTTTTCAAAAATTTACCGTTTGGGATGTGTTTTTTTTTTTTTTTTAATTTGTTTTTAAATGTACTTTTCGGAAAAAATACAAAAAAATTTTTATAGTTTTTTTTTGTATTTTTTCAGTTTTTCGAGATTTTTCGAATTTCGCCATTTTTTTGTTTTCTCGTAAAAAACTTCAATCAATTCTTCAATCATCCCCACTAATCCAGGAGTGGGCCGATTATTTTTTTTTTTTTATTTATTTAATTGAAAAAAAACTTAAAAAAATTTTTTGTATTTTTTCCGATAAGTACATTTAAAAACAATTTAAAAAAAAAAGATCCCAAACGGTCAGCTTTTGAAAAAGTTATAGCATTTTGAAAACAAAAACGGTGTCCAACTCAAAATAAGTTATGAATTTAAAAAACAAAAACCTTGTTTTTTTCAAAATGCTATAACTTTTTCAAAAATTGACCGTTTGGGATCTTTTTTTTAAATTTGTTTTTAAATGTACTTTTCGGAAAAACGACAAAAAAATTTTTAAAGTTTTTTTTTTCAATTAAATAAAAAATAAAAATAATCGGCCCACTCCGGGATTAGTGGGGATGATTGCAGAATTGAATGCAGTTTTTTATGAGAAAAAAAAAATGGCGAAATTCGAAAAATCTCCAAAAACTGAAAAATTACAAAAAAAAACTTTAAAATTTTTTTTGTATTTTTTCCGAAAAGTACATTTAAAAACAAATTTAAAAAAAAAGATCCCAAACGGTCAATTTTTGAAATAGTTATAGCATTTTGAAAACAAAAACGGTGTTTTTTTTTAATTTCATAACTTTTTTTGAGTTGGATGGAAAAATTCTGAAAAACGTCTTTCGAAAGCTAGAAAAAGAAGAAAAACTTTCAGCCAGTTCTAAAGGGGTCGGGTTCAAAATTGGTCGAAATGGGATGGAATACCCCATATATAAAAGGAAAGGCTAAAATGTGTGTTAGTTGGTCGCCGGTGTTTGAAGAGATGCGTCGGTCGATTTTGTTCAAACCAGGGTACTCCTAGAATGTCTTTATAGAATATGGATAACAAATGAAAGCTGTTGATGAGTGCTTTAGTACAGAGTAATATATTACACCGCTTGGTGACTAGGGTCTCAAGATATAGGCCAAATGGTGGACCCGTATATCCCTATAATGTGTGGGTAATATGGATATGAAATGAAAGCTGTTGCTGAGAGCTCTAAAGTAATTTTCATTGTGATATTCGATTTAGTGGCATCAACCTGGAAAAACTGATAAATATGCATGCAAACCCGAAATAGGGACCTGAATTAATAATACCCACATATTTATTTACATACGTCCTTTTCGATTTGCCTGAAATTAGGTATATAAATTTGCCTATATTAGTATTTACGATCCTTTTTTCCGGGAAGTAGACCAGAGACGGACCGGGACTGGGATTAGGACTAGGACTGGAACTGAGACTCCAAATGGGACTGGGACTGGGACTGGAACAAAATACATACCACCCTCTGGGGCAGGCAATAAGGGATGAAGAAGAATGAAAGAACGTGAGAGAAAAGAAAAGGGAGAAGGAGACCGAGAAAGAAATAGAATGAGACGAATATGGAGATAGATGAAGCGAAAAAGACGGAGGGAGGAATGAATAAAAGGATCAGGAAAAGTGAAGAAGGGTGGGGGGAGGGCAGAGTTAGACGGAAAAAGTGTATTAAAATGTATGCAGATAGGAAAAATTTAGGGCATAACAACGTCTGCCGGGTCTGCTAGTATAAATTTAAAAATTAAGTTTCAATATTTGGGTTACACTTATAAATTTTGTATTCAAATTTGCATGGATTTGGATATAGAAATGTAGAAACAGTAGAGAATATTTCACAAACGCTTGACAATAAAATGGAAAACCCAATACGATTTTGATGTTTTCTAGACAGAGAGAATACCCCTAATTTAATTTTAAAAGTGGATGTAAATTTTTCATGAAAATGGAATGAAATGTTAATGCAGAAAGTTTATTAAAATTCTGTTCAATAACTGCAAGGCATGCAAAAATGTTAGATAAGAAATATACATATTTTTGCTAATTAAAAATATTTTAGGTAAAAGAGCAAATATTGTTTTAGCAGTGAACATTTTTCAAAGAAGTAGTAAAAAAAACTTATTAATAAATTTACTAAAAGGAAGCGGAGCATGCAAATAATAAAAAAAAAATACAAAGAGGCCGCTATAGGGAAAACTACTAAAGAATCAAAGCCACAAATAAACAAGTAAAGGTGTCTAATTTCGGGTGTAACCGAACATTTTATAATCAGTGTGAGCTTCAATTGTACATTTCATTTCAGATAAATTATTTTTTTCCCGTTTAAAAAAAAGGTCTCCCCATTTCCTCTTACAATAAAACTTGATAAGTGAAATATCATGATTCAAAACTATTTTTTGCCAAGACATGGCTCAATCAAATTTTTTTTCGATACTGATGATTTTGATATATAGAACTCTATATCTCTATCGATTTCTTTATATCTGTACAACCAACCGTTATCCAATCCAAGTTAATATACTCTGTGTGCAAAGCACGCTGAGTATAAAAACAACCTAAAGGTGAAAAAAAATATCTGAACTGTGCAAATAAGCATGCAATTAGTCTATACCCTGCAAAAATCGTTGAATCATGTGGTCCACTGGAGTACTTACATTTAAACTCCACAGTAATGCAGCAATGGACCAACTCATGTTTCTACACGAACATATTGTAAGCCGATCATTGCTCGTTTTTAACGATTGTAATCACTACACGATGTTTATTGGACTGTGGGTACTCCATGGATTACTCTGTTGTAATGCGGAGCTGGAGTATATGGTCCAGTCCTAGGACATCGCAATGTTAATTGGACCATATTTTTTGTATGAATTGTGGTTTATTTTGGAGCAGTCGCTTGGTCCATAGCGAGTACTCCATACATGCATGCATGGAGTACCCACGATTTTTGCAGGGTATGTACTACATAAAAAACTATTTTTCTGTAAACACCAAAGTGGTTACAACAACAACAAAAAATACTTAGCAAAATAAGGCATGCAAAAAACGATTTGGTATTTACGGGTAATGGATTTGTGCCTTTGATAACATCGCCAACGTTTGGACATAACGCAGGGCTTGAATTCTGCAATGTTTGAGGTGTTGTGGCATTCGTTATTAGCATTGTTGTTGTATCATTCAAAACCACAACTGTTTGAGTAGCGTTGGCGCTTTGTTTCGTTATATCAAACATTTTATCATTTTGTGTACTAAAATGTTCACGAGCATGACGTGCTGATGCCTTCGCTTTCAGAGAGTTCGTTGTGGTTAGGGATGAGCCAGATAATGTTAATATGTTTGCGGTGGTGGGGGATAATGAAAAAGATGATGAATTTGATATAGTACTACTATGATTACTACTATTCGATAGATGATGCATTGTAACTTGTAATGGCGATAATAATTCTGATGCGTTTGATGTTGTTGTTGCTGTTGATTTTCGTTCGGTTGTATTTGATGATTGCCAATCGCTGATTGATTGTTGTGTTTCCTCTATTTCCAGTTGTATGAATTGTTGTTGTTGTTGTTGTTGTGTTTGTTGTTCCTGCGGTTGTCGTGCACTAAACAACGACATTGGTGACCATAAAAGTGAGTTATATTTTCGCGCCAGTGCTGTTATATCCGCATCTGCTGAAATGCTAGCTTTTTTCTGTAAAAATGTAAAAAAAGAAAATTTTAATGGTATGCTAGGAATGTGGAAATGTGATGATGAAAACAGGAGGGCAATAGAGGGGGCAGTATATTATGACTTCATTTAAAAATTTATTCAGTGAGCGCCAAAGGAAAGTATACCCCAAAATTTATAAAAGTTTGCTATTTAAACACATAATTACTACGTTGGAGGTAAATTACTGCGAAAACTCAAAAAATTATTGTATTACGATGCACCTCATAATACCGAAAGGACATAAACCCGATAAACTACCGAAATCCCGTTAAAACACAATACATACAGGCAAAATTACAAACATAACATTATCAGACGGTCGGAACTAAAAGCGGGATTTATATTAAGAGTGATTCGATAAATAATTCTGGAATTATCGTTAAATGATCCATAACCGTACAGAAATAAGTTCGAAATAGTTTTGAAATAACCCAGAATTTTTTTGAAATTATACCTACAATAAGCCTGAAGTGATCCTGAAATTGTTCCAAATCGGTCCCGATATAGTGCCAAAATGATTATGAAAATACCACTGAAGTGATTCTATAACAGGCCTAAAATTTCCCGAATAAGTCTGGAAAGATTTCCGAAAATAATCCAGAAGTGTTCCCAAATTGCATCGAAATCATTTCGAAATTATTCTTAAAATAATTTCGAAGTTTTCCTGAAGGCATTCCAAAATGTTCACGAAACCGTCGGAAGCAGTCCCAAATGGTCCAAGAATATACTATACAATGTTCCATCTCTTAATTTGATCGAAGCCCGCCAACCCGTGATGTTTGGACAGAGGTGGAGCCTAGCTCCATATTCGTTCATATGCATGCGTTCTTTTTTTTAGAAGACGCAACATTTCTCATCCGACCATTTGTGTTTGCGGGCTCGATGGAATACAACAGTGTTTCCAGCGGAGTTATGTTCTGCATGAAAACTGTGCGGTCAAAATCTAGTAGGTGTGAGAGTCGAGTGGAGTAAGCATAAGCTCTCTGCTTCGTGGGCGGGCTGTCGACTGCAAAATTTTCTTGTGCCACTGAGGCATGTGCGCAGCTACCACAAACTAAAGGTACGCGCTAGTATGAGTTGCTACGCCTCTCTTTGACCACTAAATGTTCAATTTGGCTTGGACGGGTTTTAGATTCGCTATCAAAAAGTCCCAAATTTGCTATATATAAAAAAGGTTTTCGGTGAGTTATTTATTATAAAAAAATCACAAAGAGGTTCTCAGATATATGCTCAAAAAGGCGTTGAACCTCTATGCCATTGTCCGGCGATACGCGTTCCTAAAGTCAAATACTCTAAACACGCAGTAAAGGAAAGCAAACTAACCAGGAAGATGGTCGTCACTCTAGCTCCACTTTAAGATGGAAACTGTAACACGTTAAACTCTTACCTAACCAGAATCAACGCGAACTTACATGGTATATATCCTGTTTGCAACGTATCCGCACATGACATAAACAATCTTCTCAATTGCAATGTGAAACCAACGCCTTCAACACCCTTCTCACCCTGGTATAACCCTGTTGAAACTGCAAGTTTCATCGGACTCCCGTTAGAGGATATTCATGCGAATTTGTGATGGGTCGCACGGCTTGGGGTCAAAATTCTGCTTTTTTGGAAATTCTGCATTCATAACTCCGGACGTCGAAACACCGGAAATCAATATTATGGAAGTCAATATTCTGGAAAAAGCCGATCCAACACCGGATGCGCCATGCACAGTAATTCTGTGTAGAACACCTTTCTGCATAGGCGGCCTTCGGCCGCGCTTATAACAAATAACCCTGGGCTACACCATGCCAAGTCCGGGTGTGTGGTATAACCGTGGCTACCGCCACGGTGATGTCCTTCTGCGTAGGCGGCCTTTAAAAAAATAACCCTTAGCCGATCCAACGCCGGCTACGCCATGCCATGATTCCGGAATTTTGACTTCCAGAATTTTGTCGACCCAGAATTTTGATTCCGTAATTTTGACTTCAGAATTTTAATTTTAGAATTTTGACCGTTTCCCGGGTCGCACTTATTGGATGGAGCAAAGCACTGCTACAACAACAAAAATATTAAATCGATGACAGATCTGTAACCCGTCGATAAAAAACCGATAAAGGTACCGATAACTCGACGGTAATAAACCGACAGTGAATTAATAACTTATCGATTTTCATTGTTATCGATAAGACGTCAATGAAGCTCTTGCCAAGGAGCCCGATATTACTACAACCCCTCAGTGAGCTCTATTTAATTGAAAAACATCAGTTTTCTAGACATCCACCTGTACGTTTACACACCAAGTTTTATGAGTACTCGTTACTTAAGTAAATTAAAATATAATTATACGCTTTAATCTCTTCAATCAACTCACCTTAAGAAACTCGACTTGCGGCATTGGTTGTCGCGACACATGATACTGATACAATACCATATAAATGCAGGTGGTCGCCACGAATATGGTCAGGTACATTTTTATAGGTTGTCCTGTCGCCATTTTTTGCTGTTATTTTTGCAGGAATACTTAATTAACTAGAGATGTGTGAGCTTATGCAATAATCGAATGCAACCAGTGGGAATGCGATTGAAGATTTTGATTTGTTTTATTGTTTGAGACGTTTTTTTGTTTCGTGTTTGGTTGGTTTACATATAATATCTAGGTATCTAAAACAAAATTTTTTTAAAGCATTTTATTTATGAAATATTTTATTATTCTAAGTACTTCTCAAAACTTAGGTAAATTGTTAAAGTTTTTGAATTTTTGTGATTGTTTTTTTAATTTTTATGTTAAAAATCGTGATTCCAGTAGTAGTCAAATTAATAAGCATTTTTATTAATATTTTTTTTTGTGTGCTTTATTATCAAGTTTATTTTACCATAAGTTATGTTTATGAGTTGCTTAGAAAAAAATTTATTTCTATTTTTTTTTATTTGCTTTTTTTGTTTATTTAGTAGTTTACAACTTTTTATTGTTATTTACAATTTTTCATGTTATTTATTTGTTTAATGAAAGTTTAAAACGATATTCTATTTGATTTTTGAATGGTATACTTTTACATTTTTACTATAGTACCGATACAGTTGTAGAAATGTTTAAAAAGTTCTATAAGTCAAATAAGATTTTTCTTGCAATTTTAAGTCTAATTCTTTCACAAAGTTGTTGTTGATAATATTACATCTTTCAAGTCGCCATAATTACTATGCTCCTTTTCCATTGCGTTTCCTTAAACCTGCAAATAAACAAAAAATTACTTTTTATTATTCTTAAATTTCTATATTTCTTCTACGTTTTTACTTTCGATAATTTGTGAAACAACTTCCCTGAATTTTGTATTTGAGGCTATGCAAACATAACTCCCTTGGCGGAACTATACAAGGTGGCAACACGGTGACAGTTGATTTCTTCTTTTTATACTCAGTTGAGCAGAGCTCACAGAGTATATTAAGTTTGATTGGATAACGGTTGGTTGTACATATATAAAGGAACCGAGATAGATATAGACTTCCATATATCAAAATATTCAGGATCGAAAAAAAATTTGATTGAGCCATGTCCGTCCGTCCGTCCGTCCGTCCGCCCGTTAACAGGATAACTTGAGTAAATTTTGAGGTATCTTGATGAAATTTGGTATGTAGGTTCCTGAGCACTCATCTCAGATCGCTATTTAAAATGAACGATATCGGACTATAACCACGCCCACTTTTTCGATATCGAAAATTTCGAAAAACCGAAAAAGTGCGATAACTCATTACAAAAGACAGATAAAGCGACGAAACTTGGTAGATGGGTTGATGTTATGACGCAAAATAGAAAATTAGTAAGATTTTGGACAATGGGCGTGGCCCCGCCCACTTTTACAAGAAGGTAATTTAAAAGTTTTGCAAGCTGTAATTTGGCAGTCGTTGAAGATATCATGATGAAATTTGGCAGGAACGTTACTACTATTACTCTATATGTGCTAAATAAAAATTAGCAAAATTGGATTAAGAACACGCGCACTTTTTAAAAAAAAATTTTTTTTAATTCAAATTTTAACAAAAAATTTAATATCTTTACTGTATATAAGTAAATTAAGTCAAAATTCAACCCCAGTAATGATATGATGCAACAAAATACAAAAATAAAAGAAAATTTCAAAATGGGCGTGGCTCCGCCCATTTTCATTTAGTTTGTCTAGAATACTTTTATTGCCATAAGTCGAACAAAAATTTACCAATCCTTCTCAAATTTGGTAGGAGCATAGATTCTATGACGGTAACTGTTCTCTGTGAAAATGGGCGAAATCGGTGGAAGCCACGCCCAGTTTTTATACACAGTCCACCGTCTGTCCTTCCGCTCGGCCATTAACACAATAACTTGAGCAAAATCCGATATATCTTTACTAAACTTAGCCCACGTACTTACCTGAGCTCACTTTTTCTTGGTATAAAAAATGGGCGAAATCTGACCATAACCACGCCCACTTTATCGATATCGAAAATTACGAAAAATGAAAAAAATGCCATAATTCTATACCAAATACGAAAAAAGGGATGAAACATGGTAACTGGATTGGTTTGTTGACGCAAAATATAACTTTGGAAAAATCTTTGTAAAATGGGTGTGACACCTACCATATTAAGTAGAAGAAAATGAAAAAGTTCTACAAGGCGAAATCAACAGCCCTTGGAATCTTGGAAGGAATACTGTTAGTGGTATTGCATATATAAATAAATTAGCAGTACCCGACATATGATTTTCTGGATCACCTGGTCCACATTTTGGTGGATATCACGAGAACGCCTTCACATATACATCTAAGGGCCACTCGCTTTTAAAACCCTCATTAATACCTTTAATTTGATATCCATATCGTACAAAAACATACCAGAGTCACCCCTGTCCCACCCTAATGGCGATATCTCGAAAAGGCGTCCACCTATAGAACTAATGCCCCCTCTCTCTTAAAATGCTCAGTAACACCTTTCGTTTGATACCCATATCGTACAAACATTCTAGAGTAACCCCTGGCCCACCCTAATGGCGATATCTCGAAAAGGCGTCCACCTATAGACCTAGTGTCCACTCCCTCTTAAAATGCTCAGTAACACCTTTCGTTTGATACCCATATCGTACAAACATTCTAGAGTCACCCCTGGCCCACCCTAATGGCAATATCTCGAAAAGGCGTCCACCTATAGACCTAATGCCCACTCCCTCTTAAAATGCTCAGTAACAGCTTTCGTTTGATACCCATATCGTACAAACATTCTAGAGTCACACCTGGCCCACCCTAATGGCGATATTTCGAAAAGGCGTCCACCTATAGAACTAAGGATTACTCCCTTTTAAAATACTCATTACCACCTTTCATTTGATACCCATATCGTACAAACACATTCTAGAGTCACCCTGGCCCACCCTAATGGCGATATCTCGAAAAGGCGTCCACCTATAGACCTAATGTCCACTCCCTCTTAAAATGCTCAGTAACACCTTTCGTTTGATACCCATATCGTACAAACATTCTAGAGTCACCCCTGGCCCACCCTAATGGCGATATCTCGAAAAGGCGTCCGTCCACCTATAGACCTAATGTACACTCCCTCTTAAAATGCTCAGTAACACCTTTCGTTTGATACCCATATCATACAAACATTCTAGAGTCACCCCTGTCCCACCCTAATGGCGATATCTCGAAAAGGCGTCCACCTATAGACCTAATGCCCACTCCCTCTTAAAATGCTCAGTAACACCTTTCGTTTGATACCCATATCGTACAAACATTCTAGAGTCACACCTGGCCCACCCTAATGGCGATATCTCGAAAAGCCGTCCACCTATAGAACTAAGGATTACTCCCTTTTAAAATACTCATTACCACCTTTCATTTGATACCCATATCTTACAAACACATTCTAGAGTCACCCTGGCCCACCCTAATGGCGATATCTCGAAAAGGTGTCCACCTATAGACCTAATGCCCACTCCCTCTTAAAATGCTCAGTAACACCTTTCGTTTGATACCCATACCGTACAAACATTCTAGAGTCACCCTTGGTCCAGCTTTATGGCGATATCTCGAAAAGGCGTCCACCTATAGAACTAAGGATTACTCCCTTTAAAATACTCATTACCACCTTTCATTTGATACCCATATCGTACAAACACATTCTAGAGTCACCCTGGCCCACCCTAATGGCGATATCTCGAAAAGGCGTCCACCTATAGACCTAATGCCCACTCCCTCTTAAAATGCTCAGTAACACCTTTCGTTTGATACCCATATCGTACAAACATTCTAGAGTCACCCTTGGCCCACCTTTATGGCGATATCTCGAAAAGGCGTCCACCTATAGAACTAAGGATTACTCCCTTTTAAAATACTCCTTACCACCTTTCATTTGATACCCATATCGTACAAACACATTCTAGAGTCACCCCTGGCCCACCCTAATGGCGATATCTCGAAAAGGCGTCCACCTCTAGACCTAATGCCCACTCCCTCTTAAAATGCTCAGTAACACCTTTCGTTTGATACCCATATCGTACAAACATTCTAGAGTCACCCCTGGCCCACCCTAATGGCGATATCTCGAAAGGGCGTCCACCTATAGACCTAATGCCCACTCCCTCTTAAAATGCTCAGTAACACCTTTCGTTTGATGCACATATCGTACAAACACATTCTAGAGTCACCCCTGGCCCACCCTAATGGCGATATCTCGAAAAGGCGCCCACCTATAGACCTAATGCCCACTCCCTCTTAAAATGCTCAGTAACACCTTTCGTTTGATACCCATACCGTACAAACATTCTAGAGTCACCCCTGGCCCACCCTAATGGCGATATCTCGAAAAGGCGTCCACCTATAGACCTAATGCCCACTCCCTCTTAAAATGCTCAGTAGCACCTTTCATTTGATTCCCATATCGTACAAACACATTCTAGAATCACCCCTGGTCCACCTTAATGGGGACATCTCGAAAAGGCGTCCACCGATAGACCTAATGCCCACTCCCTCTTAAAATGCTCAGTAACACCTTTCGTTTGATACCCATATCGTACAAACATTCTAGAGTCACCCTTGGTCCACCTTTATGGCGATATCTCGAAAAGGCGTCCACCTATAGAACTAAGGATTACTCCCTTTTAAAATACTCCTTACCACCTTTCATTTGATACCCATATCGTACAAACACATTCTAGAGTCACCCCTGGCCCACCCTAATGGCGATATCTCGAAAAGGCGTCCACCTCTAGACCTAATGCCCACTCCCTCTTAAAATGCTCAGTAACACCTTTCGTTTGATACCCATATCGTACAAACATTCTAGAGTCACCCCTGGCCCACCCTAATGGCGATATCTCGAAAGGGCGTCCACCTATAGACCTAATGCCCACTCCCTCTTAAAATGCTCAGTAACACCTTTCGTTTGATGCACATATCGTACAAACACATTCTAGAGTCACCCCTGGCCCACCCTAATGGCGATATCTCGAAAAGGCGCCCACCTATAGACCTAATGCCCACTCCCTCTTAAAATGCTCAGTAACACCTTTCGTTTGATACCCATACCGTACAAACATTCTAGAGTCACCCCTGTCCCACCCTAATGGCGATATCTCGAAAAGGCGCCCACCTATAGACCTAATGCCCACTCCCTCTTAAAATGCTCAGTAACACCTTTCGTTTGATACCCATACCGTACAAACATTCTAGAGTCACCCCTGGCCCACCCTAATGGCGATATCTCGAAAAGGCGTCCACCTCTAGACCTAATGCCCACTCCCTCTTAAAATGCTCAGTAACACCTTTCGTTTGATACCCATATCGTACAAACATTCTAGAGTCACCCCTGGCCCACCCTAATGGCGATATCTCGAAAGGGCGTCCACCTATAGACCTAATGCCCACTCCCTCTTAAAATGCTCAGTAACACCTTTCGTTTGATGCACATATCGTACAAACACATTCTAGAGTCACCCCTGGCCCACCCTAATGGCGATATCTCGAAAAGGCGCCCACCTATAGACCTAATGCCCACTCCCTCTTAAAATGCTCAGTAACACCTTTCGTTTGATACCCATACCGTACAAACATTCTAGAGTCACCCCTGGCCCACCCTAATGGCGATATCTCGAAAAGGCGTCCACCTATAGACCTAATGCCCACTCCCTCTTAAAATGCTCAGTAGCACCTTTCATTTGATTCCCATATCGTACAAACACATTCTAGAATCACCCCTGGTCCACCTTAATGGGGACATCTCGAAAAGGCGTCCACCTATAGACCTAATGCCCACTCCCTCTTAAAATGCTCAGTAACACCTTTCATTTGATACCCATATCGTACAAACAAATTCTAGAGTCAGCCCTGGTCTACCTTTATGGCGATATCCCTAAATGGCGTTCATCCATAGAACTATGGCCTATTCTCTCTTAAAATACTCTTTAATACCTTTCATTTGATACACATGTTATACAACCACATTCCAGAGTTACCCCAGATTGATTTTCCTTATTTTGTCTCCATAGCTCTCAACTGAGTATGTTATGTTCGGTTACACCCGAACTTAGCCTTCCTTACTTGTTTAATTTGATTTCATACATCAACTTCCGGCGCAGTACGGTTTTATCATTAGTTTATCGATTTACAAAAACAAAACACATGGATCTTTTATTTATATTTGTAGGTAAGTCACCGTGCTGCTACCTTGTATGGTTCCGCACCGCAAACTCCAAAACGTTTTTGTAAAAATAATAGCAGTTGAAATTTTTGACACATTTCGTCAAGCAAATTCTAATGTTTTTAATTTGCAATAATTTGGAAAAAGCTTACATAAATTGTATCATTGAATCTATGTAAACCTATGCCGAAAACGTTTCCGAAAAATTTGGAAAATTCCATAAAATTTTATGGAAATTTGGATTTTTTTAATTTGGAGTTTTCTGAATTTTTTTGAGTATGCAGTTTGTAGCCCAATAAAATTTAGTCTAACAAAATACAATTTGAAGATCTCAATCATGGTTCAACTATATTTTTGGCTCCTTTGTACAGCAACAACATACCTTTTTTCAGATTGTCAAAATCTGCGTGTTGGTGTTAGGTGAATGGAATGGAATCCAAACATAAAACTTGGCAATTTTTGTGTGTTGTAAGAAAATGTTGTCAATGTGTTGGTTTAATTTTGAGTTTGCAATCTCCTTTTGACAATCACAACTCCAGTGAAATGAAAAAAAAATAAAATCAGCTGGTGAGGTGAACCAAACATACAGTTGAGCCATGATTTCAATAAATTTCTTTTAATATTTCAAAATTTTTTTTCGAAAGCTGTTTTTCTTCCATACGAAGGACGCACATACATACATATATAACACTACTTTATTTTGTCTTGGATTGAAAACTAGAACAACTGACAAAACCTTATCGGCACTTCAGAATATAAAAACAATTTCTACCACGAGAAAGCGAGACCACTATTCCCTCAAAATTAGTGAATTTGACACGTTTTTAACAATAACAAGTAAGGAAGGCTAAGTTCGGGTGTAACCGAACATAACATACTCAGTTGAGAGCTATGGAGACAAAATAAGGAAAATCAATCTGGGGTAACTCTGGAATGTGGTTGTATAACATGTGTATCAAATGAAAGGTATTAAAGAGTATTTTAAGAGAGAATAGGCCATAGTTCTATGGATGAACGCCGTTTAGGGATATCGCCATAAAGGTAGACCAGGGCTGACTCTAGAATTTGTTTGTACGACATGGGTATCAAATGAAAGGTGTTACTGAGCATTTTAAGAGGCAGTGGGCCTTAGGTCTATCGGTGGACGCCTTTTCGAGATGTCCCCATTAAGGTGGACCAGGGGTGATTCTAGAATGTGTTTGTACGATATGGGAATCAAATGAAAGGTGTTACTGAGCATTTTAAGAGGGAGTGGGCATTAGGTCTATAGGTGGACGCCTTTTCGAGATATCGCCATTAGGGTGGGCCAGGGGTGACTCTAGAATGTTTGTACGGTATGGGTATCAAACGAAAGGTGTTACTGAGCATTTTAAGAGGGAGTGGGCATTAGGTCTATAGGTGGGCGCCTTTTCGAGATATCGCCATTAGGGTGGGCCAGGGTTGACTCTAGAATGTGTTTGTACGATATGTGCATCAAACGAAAGGTGTTACTGAGCATTTTAAGAGGGAGTGGGCATTAGGTCTATAGGTGGACGCCCTTTCGAGATATCGCCATTAGGGTGGGCCAGGGGTGACTCTAGAATGTTTGTACGATATGGGTATCAAACGAAAGGTGTTACTGAGCATTTTAAGAGGGAGTGGGCATTAGGTCTATAGGTGGACGCCTTTTCGAGATATCGCCATTAGGGTGGGCCAGGGGTGACTCTAGAATGTGTTTGTACGATATGGGTATCAAATGAAAGGTGGTAAGGAGTATTTTAAAAGGGAGTAATTCTTATTTCTATAGGTGGACGCCTTTTCGAGATATCGCCATAAAGGTGGACCAAGGGTGACTCTAGAATGTTTGTACGATATGGGTATCAAACGAAAGGTGTTACTGAGCATTTTAAGAGGGAGTGGGCATTAGGTCTATAGGTGGACGCCTTTTCGAGATATCGCCATTAGGGTGGGCCAGGGTGACTCTAGAATGTGTTTGTACGATATGGGTATCAAATGAAAGGTGGTAATGAGTATTTTAAAAGGGAGTAATCCTTAGTTCTATAGGTGGACGGCTTTTCGAGATATCGCCATTAGGGTGGGCCAGGTGTGACTCTAGAATGTTTGTACGATATGGGTATCAAACGAAAGGTGTTACTGAGCATTTTAAGAGGGAGTGTACATTAGGTCTATAGGTGGACGCCTTTTCGAGATATCGCCATTAGGGTGGGCCAGGGGTGACTCTAGAATGTTTGTACGATATGGGTATCAAACGAAAGGTGTTACTGAGCATTTTAAGAGGGAGTGGACATTAGGTCTATAGGTGGACGCCTTTTCGAGATATCGCCATTAGGGTGGGCCAGGGTGACTCTAGAATGTTTGTACGGTATGGGTATCAAACGAAAGGTGTTACTGAGCATTTTAAGAGGGAGTGGGCATTAGGTCTATAGGTGGACACCTTTTCGAGATATCGCCATTAGGGTGGGCCAGGGTGACTCTAGAATGTGTTTGTAAGATATGGGTATCAAATGAAAGGTGGTAATGAGTATTTTAAAAGGGAGTAATCCTTAGTTCTATAGGTGGACGGCTTTTCGAGATATCGCCATTAGGGTGGGCCAGGGGTGACTCTAGAATGTTTGTACGATATGGGTATCAAACGAAAGGTGTTACTGAGCATTTTAAGAGGGAGTGGACATTAGGTCTATAGGTGGACGCCTTTTCGAGATATCGCCATTAGGGTGGGCCAGGGTGACTCTAGAATGTTTGTACGGTATGGGTATCAAACGAAAGGTGTTACTGAGCATTTTAAGAGGGAGTGTACATTAGGTCTATAGGTGGACGCCTTTTCGAGATATCGCCATAAAGCTGGACCAAGGGTGACTCTAGAATGTTTGTACGGTATGGGTATCAAACGAAAGGTGTTACTGAGCATTTTAAGAGGGAGTGGGCATTAGGTCTATAGGTGGACACCTTTTCGAGATATCGCCATTAGGGTGGGCCAGGGTGACTCTAGAATGTGTTTGTAAGATATGGGTATCAAATGAAAGGTGGTAATGAGTATTTTAAAAGGAAGTAATCCTTAGTTCTATAGGTGGACGGCTTTTCGAGATATCGCCATTAGGGTGGGCCAGGTGTGACTCTAGAATGTTTGTACGATATGGGTATCAAACGAAAGGTGTTACTGAGCATTTTAAGAGGGAGTGGGCATTAGGTCTATAGGTGGACGCATTTTCGAGATATCGCCATTAGGGTGGGACAGGGGTGACTCTAGAATGTTTGTATGATATGGGTATCAAACGAAAGGTGTTACTGAGCATTTTAAGAGGGAGTGTACATTAGGTCTATAGGTGGACGCCTTTTCGAGATATCGCCATTAGGGTGGGCCAGGGGTGACTCTAGAATGTTTGTACGATATGGGTATCAAACGAAAGGTGTTACTGAGCATTTTAAGAGGGAGTGGACATTAGGTCTATAGGTGGACGCCTTTTCGAGATATCGCCATTAGGGTGGGCCAGGGTGACTCTAGAATGTGTTTGTACGATATGGGTATCAAATGAAAGGTGGTAATGAGTATTTTAAAAGGGAGTAATCCTTAGTTCTATAGGTGGACGCCTTTTCGAAATATCGCCATTAGGGTGGGCCAGGTGTGACTCTAGAATGTTTGTACGATATGGGTATCAAACGAAAGCTGTTACTGAGCATTTTAAGAGGGAGTGGGCATTAGGTCTATAGGTGGACGCCTTTTCGAGATATTGCCATTAGGGTGGGCCAGGGGTGACTCTAGAATGTTTGTACGATATGGGTATCAAACGAAAGGTGTTACTGAGCATTTTAAGAGGGAGTGGACACTAGGTCTATAGGTGGACGCCTTTTCGAGATATCGCCATTAGGGTGGGCCAGGGGTTACTCTAGAATGTTTGTACGATATGGGTATCAAACGAAAGGTGTTACTGAGCATTTTAAGAGAGAGGGGGCATTAGTTCTATAGGTGGACGCCTTTTCGAGATATCGCCATTAGGGTGGGACAGGGGTGACTCTGGTATGTTTTTGTACGATATGGATATCAAATTAAAGGTATTAATGAGGGTTTTAAAAGCGAGTGGCCCTTAGATGTATATGTGAAGGCGTTCTCGTGATATCCACCAAAATGTGGACCAGGTGATCCAGAAAATCATATGTCGGGTACTGCTAATTTATTTATATATGCAATACCACTAACAGTATTCCTGCCAAGATTCCAAGGGATGTTGATTTCGCCTTGTAGAACTTTTTCATTTTCTTCTACTTAATATGGTAGGTGTCACACCCATTTTACAAAGATTTTTCCAAAGTTATATTTTGCGTCAACAAACCAATCCAGTTACCATGTTTCATCCCTTTTTTCGTATTTGGTATAGAATTATTGCATTTTTTTCATTTTTCGTAATTTTCGATATCGATAAAGTGGGCGTGGTTATGGTCAGATTTCGCCCATTTTTTATACCAAGAAAAAGTGAGCTCAGGTAAGTACGTGGGCTAAGTTTAGTAAAGATATATCGGATTTTGCTCAAGTTATTGTGTTAATGGCCGAGCGGAAGGACAGACGGTGGACTGTGTATAAAAACTGGGCGTGGCTTCCACCGATTTCGCCCATTTTCACAGAGAACAGTTACCGTCATAGAATCTATGCTCCTACCAAATTTGAGAAGGATTGGTAAATTTTTGTTCGACTTATGGCAATAAAAGTATTCTAGACAAACTAAATGAAAATGGGCGGAGCCATGCCCATTTTGAAATTTTCTTTTATTTTTGTATTTTGTTGCATCATATCATTACTGGAGTTGAATTTTGACTTAATTTACTTATATACAGTAAAGATATTAAATTTTTTGTTAAAATTTGAATTTAAAAAAATTTTTTTTTAAAAAGTGGGCGTGTTCTTAATCCAATTTTGCTAATTTTTATTTAGCACATATAGAGTAATAGTAGTAACGTTCCTGCCAAATTTCATCATGATATCTTCAACGACTGCCAAATTACAGCTTGCAAAACTTTTAAATTACCTTCTTGTAAAAGTGGGCGGGGCCACGCCCATTGTCCAAAATCTTACTAATTTTCTATTTTGCGTTATAACATCAACCCATCTACCAAGTTTCGTCGCTTTATCTGTCTTTTGTAATGAGTTATCGCACTTTTTCGGTTTTTCGAAATTTTCGATATCGAAAAAGTGGGCGTGGTTATAGTCCGATATCGTTCATTTTAAATAGCGATCTGAGATGAGTGCTCAGGAACCTACATACCAAATTTCATCAAGATACCTCAAAATTTACTCAAGTTATCGTGTTAACGGACGGACGGACGGACGGACGGACGGACATGGCTCAATCAAATTTTTTTTCGATCCTGAATATTTTGATATATGGAAGTCTATATCTATCTCGATTCCTTTATATATGTACAACCAACCGTTATCCAATCAAACTTAATATACTCTGTGAGCTCTGCTCAACTGAGTATAAAAACAATGCAAATAACATGGGAAAATTAATTCGGTCTCTGATGGTTCACTTTTTTCACAAGAAAGTTGTATAGCTTGGAAGGTTCAATATGATCATATTAAATCATTCCCGATATGGCCGGGCTTCTACCTTAATGGTGCTTCTTACTGGAACATACCGGATCTAGATCCGACAAAGAACCATCAACACCGACAACATTTATCAAAACCTCCGGGGAGAGTCTTTATTGCTACAAGAACAATAACTACAACTTTACAGATGTGCATGTGGCCAGAAAGACAATGACCGGAAATTTTTAGCACATTCATGAGTGAAGCACATGTTGCGCACCACTGCTTCAAGGTCATAAGCCCATTTAAATGATAACAAGTAAGGACGGGACTGTCTTCGGCTGTGCCGAAGACTTCATATCTTTCATGAATGGGGCTGAACAATAATCTTATGCCGTTCGTAATCTCCGAATAATCGGATGTATAAGATAAGAAATATATAATGAACAGATCTATATACCTAAACGATTTTTAAGATAAATATAAAATAAAAAATAGGTAGGTACTTTGTGTGAGGAGACGACAAAAAGTCTGCATGTAAAAACTATGATTACGAATCACGTATTTCAACAATATTTGACGTAAACGTAACTATTTGATGACATTTGATGAATTTTGAAGCTTCTAGCCGTAAAAAAGGGGCAAAAATTACAGTTTATATGGGGTATATAATATATATAAAACCGATCTCTATGATTTTTTCAGACAACAATATATGCTATATACGTAAGCATTCGTTGAAATTTGAAGCCTCTAGCTCTTAAAATAGGGCAGTAATTACGAAAAGTTTCTTATCTGAAAAATCGGTTGTGGGGGATATATACTATATATACGACCGATCTCATCAATTTTTTCAGGCAATATTATGTGCAATATACGAAAGTATATGGTGAAGTTTGAAGCTTCAATCTGTTAAATTGAGTAAGATATTACAAAAATCCTCTTTTTCTGAAAAATCGGTTGTATGGAAGATATATGCTATAGGGGTCCGATCCGGCCGGTTCCGACAAATGTCTAATCGGACACCCAAATACACCCGCTCATCAAATTTTATCAAGATATCTCAAAAATTGAGGGACTAGTTTGCATACAAACAGACAGACGGACAGATGGACAGACGGACATGGCTAAATCAACTCAGCTCTTCAACCTGATTATTTCGGTATACTTAATGGTGGGTCTATCTATTTTCCTTTAAGGACTTTCAATTTTGGGTTTCGTGACGAAATTAATATACCATTTCATTTTCATGAAAGGTATAAAAATGTGCTGCAATACTACACTATATGACACGCGGGTACGGGAATAACACTTGGAAATGTATCTTCATAAAAACCTTGCGCCGCACAATACAAATTAAAATTTCTAATCGCACTTAGAACTGGCCTAAGTGGGGATAAAAAAGGGAAGTGATTCATTCTCTATCTCTCTCTAAGACAAAACGTTTGCTACTATTTACAAAGTGAAAGTGAAAAACATTCTACAACAAAATGGTTATGTCGCCACCGCCGCCCCCCCCCCCCCCCTCCCTGCAAAGGCTACCAATTTTCAAGTATATTGCCTACTGACAGCTACGCTCTATCTAAAATTTCTTAGAACGCTTTTCTCATAATCGCATATCTCATCTTTAACCTTGCTGAATTTATGCCGAGGTAGGGCAGTTCTTCCAAAGTTTGTTTTCGAAACAAAGCCGAGATGTGATGATATTCTCCACAGCAGTCAAGATACACCATAGAAGTTTGCAGATGAAAGTGAAAGCTGCACTTTCCTGTATGTGAAAAGCTTAGTCAATAATTACAGGACGAGAAGACGACGAGTTCCGTATCTGCGCTTCAAAGGGATATTAGAGCCACAATAGAGGCGAGTGGTTAGTTTCAAAGCAGTGCTCGTGAGCTGTGCGAGTATTTCGAGAATCTCATGAGAAGTGGAGACTCGCGAGAAAATTTTTGTACAACTCTCATTGCGTATTCAAAAGGGCAATCACGTTTGATTTCTGGAGACCCTGAAATATTTCAATAAGCAAGCGCAAGAGATAGGGAGACAGCACCGCCACCCTGAGCAGCAGCAATTGTTATACATTGACTTTTTCTGCCTGACTCACGAGGACTCTTTGCGTTAGTATGAATGAATTGACTATGAAATGAATCCAACCAACTAACATATTAAGTACACCGTCCTTAAGAGCCGAGCTGCAAAAACTGTTCCAAGCATATCAACAAAAAAAATCACATGGCTATCATTTTCTTTGTGTGACCTCACTAATTCGTCCAACCAGATTGTCCAAATCTGTCTTCAATGATGGTTTTACCTGGTAAGCATATTGGTACGCACGTAGGAAGTTTACTACTGGAAATGCCGCTTTTCGAAAGCAAAGCTCAACCAGTCTCTGTAGACCCCTTTAATGAGCTAGACTTCCCACTTAAAGTGGAAAGATCACTTCAGTACTCTTCAAAAGAAGCACTTTTCGCAGAGCGCATTGCATGTAAGCCTTGAACCCCTGCTTAGGTACAGCGCTCCAAAGTCTTTTGCATGAAGTGTTTGCATACAAATTCATCTTCGAAATAACGTTGAAAGGCAATTGCAAAAGCAATTAGGTATGCCGTTAAAATGGGTCAGGGCCAATATAAATTAAGATGAATACAGCATGGCAATTATTTATAATCCATTTAGCAGTGGTTGCTGATATCTGCTACTGGGCCAACATATATATATATTAATTAAGCGTAAATATTGTATATCCCTAGCCAAAAGAGTTTGTAAGTAAGCCAACATTTAACTTCGCCACTTGCAGTGAATTCATAATAAATGTTAATTTGCGTGCAGCACTGGCGTTCGTTGTTGCCAAGAGGAATATACAACAACAAAGTTCTATTACGCGCACAATTCTATTTTAATAGAATATCTAAATATTTGCGACACTCATACGCCCTGTTGACCCAGTTTAAACGAAATTTTCACTCTCAACTTAATTACAAATGCCATACGAGTTTAATTGCACTTTAACTTTCACTTCTTTACACAATTTCATTTACAACAACTATAACTATATATTTATATATCTAAACACACATACATATGTACATGCTATATATTTTATTGCTTATTTGTTTAGTGTCATGTCGCCATAATTTTATGATTTCGCATCACCTAACTGCGCTGGCTAATGCGGCATTTGCGTTATTTGTTTTAAAATTCTATTAAAATTTATGTGTATCACTAACACACTCATAAAGAACCAACTGTAGTTTCTGCACGTGCATTTATTGTCTAACAGTGCTGCCACTGAACGTCATAACACGCGCAGCAAACGTCAACACAAATTTAGTACTGCAGCAGAGAGGCCCGGCCAACATTGTGGTAAATCGACCCGCAACCGTTTAAAACAATATGCAAAATTTTTTTTTTAATTCCATCCACATTACATAGTAGCTTTAAAAAAAAAAACCACTGATTGTTCACATGTATTAGTTGCGAATGTTAAGTGAAAATAGTACTAAAAAAAGCTATACCACACCATTTAGTGCATTACTTTCTCTTGCAAAACACATACACTGGCAAGTCTCGCACCTTATATATAGTATAAACGCTCCCTTGTAGGAAAAATTTAAGCAGGAACTTAAAAGTAAATAAAATAAAACTTAAAGAAGTAAGGAGGGGACTGTCTTCGGCTGAGCCGAAGACTTCATACCTTTCATAAATGGGGCTGAACAAGAATCTTATCCGTTCGTAATCTCTAAATAATCGAGTGTATAAGATAAGAATTATATAGTGCACAGATGTACATACCTAAACGATTTTTAAGATAAATATAAAATAAAAAAATGGCAAAAAACCCCCTTATCTGAACAATTGGTTGTATGGGATATATATTATATATAGCTCCGATCGAAATGATTTTTACAAGAAATCTTCTATAATATATTAGAATATATATCACCAAGTTTCACGTTTTAATATCGGAAATTAACGGAGAAATTGCCAAAAATCTTTCTATCTGAACGATCGGTTGTATGGGATATATATTATATATAGCTCCGATCGAAATGATTTTTACAAGAAATCTTCTATAATATATTAGAATATATATCACCAAGTTTCACGTTTTAATATCGGAAATTAACGGAGAAATTGCCAAAAATCTTTCTATCTGAACGGTCGGTTGTATGGGATATATACTATATATAGCTCCGATCAAAGGATTTTTTCAGAAAATCTTCTACGATATATTGAAATATATATCGCCGAGTTTCACGTTTATACTTTCTAAATTGCGGCAGGAATGACCAAAATCGTCTTATCTGAACGATCGGTTGTTGTGGTCCGATCCTACCGAATCCGACAAATGTCTAATATAATACAAAAATACATTCTTGTGCCAAATTTCATTGAGATATCTCAAAATGTGAGGGATTAGTTTGCGTTCAAACAGATAGACGGACGGACAGACGGACATGGCTATATCAACTCAGTTCGTCGCCCTGATCAATTCGGTATACTTAATGGTGAGTCTATCTTCTATATTTCTCAACGTTACAAACATCGGACCAAAGTTAATATACCATTTCAAGTTCATGAAAGGTATACAAATACTCATTAGTACTAAAAATGTGCTCCCCAAATTTTGATTTATTTTGTTCAATGTCAATTATGGCCTATAGAATATACTCAATACAGTTTTGTATCTTGAAAGTAAACTGTGCATAAAAAATATTTTAGTACTAAATTTTGAAACTTTAGATGCACTCAAACTGTTTAGAAATAAATTTCTAGTACGAAATTATTTATAATCAAATACTTAAAATAATATCAAAATATCATTACGAAAAATCTGGAAAGAAACTAAGTTTTGTTTATTTCAGCTCAAGTTAACAACTTTTGCTACAATTTTGTACTAAACTGGTTTATTGAAAGCACTGGTACAGATTGAAACACTATCCACAAAACTTACAAATTTAGTAAATAGTTAAAAGAAATGATTAAGGAAATTCATTAGTTTTTTTTTGTACTAAAAAAATATCTATTGTTACTTGTTGAACATAATAATAATAATAATACATTTTTAAAACTAAATTGCTAATATAAATAGTTAAGAACTGAATTTATACATTTTTACAGTTACACTAGTACATTTAGTAAATTTGTTCAGTACTAAAAATTTAACATCAAAATTGAAGAGCTAAGTTTTAGTACGAAGTTCTCATAACTCATGTTTGATTCAAGATATGTAAATATTTCACCATTTTTTAACACAGCTTTATTTCTAAATCTTTAGTGCCAAAGCTTTTGTGTGTCGTATCTGGTATCAACATTTTAGTTAAACAATTATTTCAGATTGCCAATCACTTTCGATTGAACGAAGTTTCTAAACTGTTATACACTTTTAGTACCAAAATTATTTTACAAAAACCAAGTTTTTAGTACTATTTCAAAACTTGCAAAAGATATTTTCATTTATTGCACATACTTATTTTAATTTTTTAAGCTCATTCAAAGCAACCTTTAATATCTTAAAAACGTAAAAAAAAACATAAAAAAAATGGTTACCGAAGTGTAACCGAAATATATTGACAAAAAAGACGAAACGTTTGTGTTTTAATTTGGACCTTGAGCCAGCAAAAAACATATATAGTAAAAAAATTACTTTAATACTAAAACCTCACAGATGATTTGAGAAAATTTAATATCAAATATTAAAAATTTCTAACAAAATCCATAATAAGGAAATGCATTTCAGAAAATTTCGTTACAATGTAGTTTAAAAACTGTTTATTATACAAATTTATTACTAAAATTATAAATTAAATTTTTAGTACTATTTCAAAACTTGCAAAACATGTTTTCATTTATTGTACATACTTATTATCACTTTTTAATACCATTCAAAGCCACTTTAAGTATCCTAAAAACATAAAAAATTATTTTAGTACTAAACCCTCATAGATGATTTGAGAAAATTTGAAATTTTTAACAAAATCCAAAATAAGGAAATGTATTTCAGAAAATTTCGATTTAATGTAGTTTCCTTTTTGGTACTAAAATTATAATTTCAAAATCAAGTTTTAGTACTATTTCAAAGCTTTTCAAAATAGTTTTCATTAATTACACATACTTATTGCCTGTTTTAAGGACATTCAAAGCCACTTTTAATTTCTTAAAAACGTAAAAATTACATAAGCACTAAATCCTCATAGATGTATTTGAAAAAAATTAAAATACAATACAGGAAATATCTAACAAAATCCAAAATAATGAAAATGGAAATGGATTTCAAAAAAATGGATTTCAAAACTGTTATACAAATTTAGTTCTAAAATTATAAATTCGAATCCCAGCTTTTAGCACTGCTTCAAAACTTGCAAAGATGTTTTCATTCATTGCACATACTAATTTTCGGTTTTTAGTCTCATTTATAGCCACTTTAATAGCTTTAAATCGTAAGAAATTATTTTAGTACTAAACTATTTTGTGATAACTTGAAATGAAAAAAACTTTCAAAATGAAAATGTAACTCAGAAAATTCGTACTAAAGATTTGTACTAAAATTTTAAATTCGAAAAACCCCTACCAAGTTTTTAATATTTGTTGATTAAATTTCAGCCAAAACCACTTAGGCTGTCAAAAACGGCCAAAAAACATTTTACTACTTAACCCTTTTAACTGTAATTCTTGAAAAAAGCGAATTAACCCAGAAAAACTCAAAAGAAACTAATAAAAGAGCAAATGTTTTCAGAAATTTCCTTATGAAATTCAGAAAAATTCCCAATAACTGCTTTTACAATTTTGTACTAAAATTTTGTACTGAAATTTTGTATTAAAAGTTTCAAATTCTCTTAAAATAAATATTTAGAGAAATTTAATCTTTATATTCTTATTTGAACTTCAGAGCAACTCGTAAACTAAAATATTTTATAACAACAACTTTCCAGGCGTATGAATGAAAAGCGCAAACAAAATACCGAAAAGTTAAAATAACATAATATGGAAAAAGTAAAAAAAAAAATCAGAAAATGTACCTTGATTATTGCAACATTTTACTATTTAAACCACAAAGCCAAAAAATTTCTTTAAAAAAGTTTAAACAGTATTTTGGTATTATACGTTTTTAGAACTATTGGAGCTGTAAAAGTAATACGAAATTCATGAAAGCTCATAAAGAACAACTCAGGAAATTTAACTTTAACTACTTTTAAAATTCAGTAATTAGTAACGATTTCACTACTATTTTAAATTTTTAAAGAGATATTTTGAAAAACTGAATTTTTATATTCTTATTTCGAATCACAAGATAGCTACAACACTCCAACCGCAGCTTTAAAGCTTAAATATTTTATAACTACCACAGAGCAAAATAATTTTCTTCAAAAAGTTTAAAATGTATTTTAGTACTATGCGTGTATTTCTGAAATAGATTTGGCTCTTTTTAAAAAACCTGTGCTATTCACTTCTGTTTTTTTTTTATTATTTTCTGAAATAAGTTTCCCCAGTTCTGAAATAAATTTGCATTTTTGTAAATTTTATTTGTCTAAATGCCTCAAATGCAGTTGGAAAAGCTGTGGTTCCATTTAGTTGGATAACGAACTTTAATATTTAACCATTGACTTAATACTTAATATGTTCTTCTTCCTACATGGTAAGTTAATCCTTTAAAAATTGACCTAAGAGTATATAAAAATTCAATTCAACTATTACAGCAGAATTTCGCACCCACATTACAACAAATCAAGCGCTGTCATACATCCCACGTATTAGATACATACGTTTGTACATTAGCATATATTATCACATACATTCATACAAATATATGTATGTGTGTGTGCTGTAAGGCGCCTGTATGTACGTTTCTCTTTCCTTTTTTTATCCATTATTATAATAATATTTTTATACAAGCAGGCGCCAGTAAAACGACCCTCCTTATGATACGTGAATAGTTTGAATTTATTCCTCTTTAGTACTTTTCTAATAAAAATGAATGTACGTGACAGAAATTGTTCTTTCCGAAAGGGTAAAGAGCTCTACAAAGAAATTCGTTTTCTTTTGAAGTATGTAGTTTTATAACTTTATTGAATACATTTTTTCTATAAGAAGCATATTTGCTATGCAAAATGAGAAAATTCATGCTGGCTAGCAGGCTGCATATAAATTTGTTACTCATACGTCATGGTGTACCGGCTGAGCAGCAATGAAAATGTGTGTTGGTTTCGGCTCCGAGTTAATTCTTTAGAGTTCGGACTTAAACATTATAATGAATTTATTATTGTAAAAAAATTTAATGAGCTGATAGGCCTATCAGCTCATTAAATTTTTTTACAATAATAAGTACTTACAAGGCTATCAAAAATCAGCAATATATTATAATGAATTGAAAGAATACAAGTAAAAAAGTCTAATTACATATCCAGCTGTGCATTTAAAATCCCCCTGTGGGTTAGGGGTTAGAATATGCCCACGGTAGGTATACCGGTCGTAAAAGGCGACCATAATACCATGGCTAACCAATCCATGAGTAAGGTGATTTTACTCGAAAGGGAGCAGGGTGGACGCGGGTATCACCCTGTGGAACCCTACGCATGGTCCTTATAAAAACTGCTACCGCGCGAGCAGGAAAAGCCAGTTGTGACCTGATGCACTGCATCTTACGATGCATGTATTCAGGTCTCATCTCCTGTCCTGGGATGGCCCCCTTGTGGGAGCATCGCGGGGGCTGTGGTTTCAAGAGTTTACTTTATGACACGCTCGGAGTAGACTTGTGTTCCTTTGGGGCGTGCAAACCCATGAGAATTCGGTCTCTTACTTGTCACAGCATACCCAATTTCATTGAGAAACTGACCCTGTGGGGCAGATGAAAGAGTTGGTCACATCCCATAATTGTGGCAACCGGAGTGTAAACTGTTGAAAGATGGTGAAACGTATGTCTATCGTCAGCCGAAAACAATCGATAATTTTACGAGCGGGCCGGTGCTCATCTCCTCTTTTGAGACGTTTGAAGCTGCTTTAGACTGCGTTGCGAATAGGAGGCGTTCGCAGAATGGATGGCTACATCCAAAAAAATTTGGCAGATTTGATGCTGTCAAATCACTGAAGTGTGGTCGACTTCTATGCGAAGATGTTTCTAGGTCAGGTACTCGGTACTTACTGGTCTGTGAGCGGAAAAGGTTGGACACATCCCTTTAATTGTGGTAGGGGTGTAATCGGAGTGAAAAATGGAGCATAATTGTTGCGTAATTGAGCGAAAATTGGAGTGAAGTAATAGTAGCAAAAATGGAAGCCGAAATGAAGCACAATATGGCGCGCAATGTTTATCAACGTAGTGTTGTCTTAAGCGATGTCGACAGACATTGCTGAGGCGGGCACTCGGTACTCACAGGTCTGTGTGTGGAAAAGGTTGGTCACATCCCTTGATTTTAGTTGTGATGGAGTATAAGACGGAGCATAATTGGTGCAAGCTCACTCTGTTTGTCAACGTAGTGCGGCCTTTGAGCAATATCTAATCAAAACCAGCTCCGTCGTCAATAATGTATTTTACATTGTTGTAACACTCCAGGACAGGAAAGGTTGGTCACATTCCTAAATTGCGACAAAACACAATATCTCAATCTGCTTAACTTGTTAATCAGATGTCGAGATATCAAATCAATGAACGAGGGACACTGAGACAAGCACGGAACTCGCGGTGGAGTTGCCGTGCAACCGGGTGCCATTAACCCGAAATGGAAGGGGATGGTGGATAGTCCTCCCCGGCCAAACCAAGGCTGGTCGACTTGAACACCCAGCTCACCGATCGGTACCAACTTGTTGGGCCGAAGATCAACGGACATTGATCTGTGTTTGACACCGTGAGGTAGGTCTACGTAGACAGGTACTCACGTTAAACACTTATCGACTGTGCATTTAAAACGCTGTTGGTGGTAGAATATCAGTCAAATGTAGTTAAATGATATAGAGTTATTGCACACTTTGTTAAGGTTAGACCTTTAGGAAAAGTGGGAATGGGCTTGAACTGATTTTGATTATCTTCACCCAGTCTATATAATTTGGCAAGGATAGTGTCTCTGCCAAATGTTCTTATTCTAAATGAGTACGTTGTGTGGGGTCTCTTTGAGATTCTTATTAGAATTCATTTACAACATTTTAACTTCTGCTTACTTCTAAGTTTTGAATTGAAATTCTCAAGCGTTTAATTAGATACCGTTTAAATATTATTTTAAAATTTATATGTTATTTATATCGTACATTATATCTTTAAACTAAGTAAATAAATAAATAAATAAAAAATAAAAAAAATAAAATAAATATGGGTGATGCCACGTCCATATTACAAAAAATTTTGGAATTCATGTTTTTCGTTATAAAACCAATCCATCTACCAAATTTCATTGGCTTGGCGGTATTCGTTTTTTAATTATCTCATTTCTTCCATTTTTCAAAATTTTCGTTTTTAGTTTTTGGGACAAAAAATTATGCGACCAATTTTAAGCAACAAAAATTTAAGCGAAATAAAGTTTGTTGACGAATTTAAACTAAATTTTGTCACGAATGCGACTTTGTAGCTGAGTTTTAAAGTGAACTTCGTGGGGAATTTAAGGCCAAACTCTTAACCAAATTTAAAGATAAAACCTTGAATGATCTTGAGTTTGCTGTTGACTTCAGCCGGCAAATTTTAGGCGAATTTTTCGGCGAATTAAATTTTTTATTCGAGAAGTCGGTGCAGAATTTTAAGGTATTTATACGACGCGCAGGTGTATTGAATGTCGAAAATGTAAAAAAATTGAGTTTCTTAGCGAGTTCGGGTAACGAGCGGATTCATTGGTGAATTTCGGCGCCGATTTTCGGCATTATTTTACCAAAGCTGGAAATCGTTGGCGAACTATATTATTAGCAATTATTTCGAAAAATATCGAAACTGTATCGAAATAATTTCGAAAAACTTCCACAATATCCCGTAAATGATTTCGAGATAATGTCGAAATTATTTTGAAAGCAATTCCTAAGCCGTCATGTAAACAATTGAGAAATTATCCTAAATAGCTCCGAATTAATTTTGAAAACAGTCCCAATATGAATTTGAAACGGTACCAAACTCAGTCTATAAATAATGCATATAACTTCAAAATATGCGAATATAACTTCAAAATAATTACAAAAGCAATAGTTCAGTTATATTCCCGAAAACATTCCTGAAATGAACTTGAAAAAGTTTCAAAAGCAGTTCTGAAAACCGACCTGAAACCATTCTGAAATAGTCCAGAAGATGTCCTGTAAACAACATCGAAATTAACCCGAAACGGTCTCAAATTTATCTCAAAGGTGTTGAAATTTTCTCAAAGTTATACTAAAATGTTCCGAACACAGTCCATAAATGATGCTGAAGACCACTTTTAAATGGTTCAAAACTAAAACGAAATAGTCCCGTATTAATTCCGCAAACAAGTCTTAAACTCTACTGAAGCAGTTCAGGATTAATCTTGAAACTAATTTTGATATGATATCGAATAAGTCCCGAAACAAGTTTCGACAAGGTTTTAGATTTATCTCGAAATGATTCCCTTTTCATGCCGAAAACCATCCAGAATCTATACTGAAAACACTATCGAAATGGTCCAAAAATAAAATTCTAAATAAATCCCCAGAGCAGTTTCGAAAAGGTTTTGGAATTATCTCGAAATAGCGTTCTAATTCTGAAACCATCCAGAAGATTCGACATACAAAACAGGATTAAAATTATTCAGAAAAAGTTCTGTAATAAAACTTGGTAGGTGGGTTTACCTTATGACGCCGAATAGAAAATTAGTAAAATTTTGGACAATGGGCGTGGCACCGCCCACTTTTATAAGCAGGTAATTTAAAAGTTTTAGAGTATATAAGTAAATTATGTCAACATTCAACTCCAGTAATGATATAAATAAAAAAAAAAATAAATGTAAGGCGCGATAACCTCCGAAGAGATCTAAGGCCGAGCTTCTCTTCCAATTTGCGTCGTGCTCCTCTTGATTTTCCCTACAAATTGGCCGGACGGGACCTACATGTTTTATGCCGACTCCGAACGGCATCTGCAAGGCAGATGAGTTTTCACTGAGAGCTTTTCATGGCAGAAATATACCCGGAGCGCTTGCCAAACACTGCCGAGGGGCGACCCCGCTTAGAATAATTTTCTTCTAATTGAAAAATCATATTCCTAAAATTTTGATGTTGCTTTGCCCGGGGTGCGAACCCAGGGCATACGGTGTGATAGGCGAGCACGCTACCATCACACCACGGTGGCCGCCAGTAATGATATGGTGCAACAAAATGCAAAAATAAAAGTAAATTTTAAAATGGGCGTGGCTCCGCCCTTTTTTATTTAATTTGTCTAGAATACTTTTAATGCCATAAGATGAACAAAAATTTACCACTCCTTGTGAAATTTAGTAAGGGCATAGCTTCTATGACGGTAACTGTTTTCTGTAAAAATGGGCTAAATTGGGCCCAGTTTTTATACACGGTCTGTCCTTCCGCTCGGCCGTTAACATCATAACTTGAGCAATCATCAAAATATCTTAACTAAACTTAGTTCACGTACTTATCTGAACTCACTTTATCTTGGTATTAAAAATGGGCAAAATCCGACTATGACCACGCCCACTTTTTCGATATCGAAAATTTTGAAGAAAGATAGCAAAGGCAAGTTGTTCCACTTTTTACTATTACCATTTGTATGTATCCATGAAAAAGACAATTTTGTCTACAAAGCTCTCAACTGAGTATGTAATGTTCGATTATACCCGAACTTGATCTTCCTTACTTGTTTTTTTTTTTAACAGGACATAAATTACTTTGACACTTTGGCATATCCGATTATTTTTTTCTGAAGTGGTTATGAAATTTGCCCGAATTGGTTTCGATTCAGTTATGAAAATACTAATGAAGTTAAAATATATATCTACTAGCGTGCCCTGGCCAGCTTCGCTATGCGATACATTCAATGATTTGCTGAAAGAGAATAAAATTAATACGAAACAAAGCAAATCCTTTGATACAATTTCATTCGAACTTTATTGTAACACTTTTTCGTAGACAAAGTTTTTGGTTTTTCCATCTTTCGCGTAAATGAAGAATGACGATGGTTTGCCTACTCGCGAGCATCCATAATTCCAATGGATTAGCTGGGGAGCAAAAATAATGTTCGTATTTGATGTGGACTGGCTATAACAACTGAAACGGCAAGCGTATCTTCCCAATGCTTATCATCCTCCAACAAATTTAATTGTTGACTTGCTTCACGATATGTAGCGCACAACTCACCATTAATTGTTCTTAAAGCTTGGAATGATGTTGGGCCACGCACATTAATTAACAACAATCGCAAGTAAAAACACTCAGCATTATTTGGATGAACTGCATAAATGCATCCTAATGCATCTGTTGAGAACATATTAGGATGACTTTGAACTGGTTTTCGCCTTTGTTTTCCTGGATTTATCCCATGTTAAATATTGTGGCACTTCTGAATATAGAAAACTTCTTGCAAAATAGTCCGATTGACATAAATGAAAAAAGGCACTCAAAGTTGTAGACGGTGCACTTGTTGCTCTAAGCGCTGCATTTTCACGAGTAAAATAAACGCGTTGGCCATTTTCAAGGCGCGTTTGTGTATGTGTGCTGAAGCATCTCTCATAAACAGTGCACAAACCTCGGTGTTTATGTTTACTCTCTTTCGAAAAAAATTTGCAACTTAGCAGCACGACACAAATCGAAAAAACGTATATTTATTCAAAAAATGTTGTACACATGAAATTATCTGGAGACGCCCGTCACCCAGAGAAAATTTACCACTCATCAGCACAGCTTCCTTTTGATACCCATAATGTAAAAACACATCCTAAGGTTATTCTGATCCACGTTTTGGGCAATATCTCGAGACCCTAGTCACCCAGATGTATGGAAATTGCCCTCTGCTAAAGAATGCATCAACAGCTTTCATTTGATATCCATATTATACAAACACGTCGTAGGGTTATCCGGGTCCACGTTTTCACCTATATCTCAAGACCCTAGAAATATTTTTAAATATTTTTTTTCTTAAAAACCTTCCCCTATTTGATCCCCATAATATGAAAAAAGAACGAATAAAATTGGCCTCGTATCGGCCCCAAAACATGGACACGAACGAACATCATTTCATTTTTATATATATAGATTATGTTACTTAATTTAGATATGTATATCAGTTTCATACTTTCCATGCCATACTTAAGTGCCTACATACAAACATATTTTCTAATTATGAATACTGTACGAGTATGTATGCCAATTTGTAACACTGCACCATATTCAATTTACTTTCACAAACTTTCACGATTTCTCTACATCCATACGTTCCTTAACTACTGCATGTCTTGCGACAAAAGTTTAATTTTTACCCTCAAAAATCCCGCTTAATGTCACCATAAATCTAAATCAAACAATCACTTGGCGTTGTCGTCCATGTGGCGCGCCTAGCAAGTACGCTTTTGTTTTTGCATGTGTGTGCAAATTTGTATGTGTGTATGCCACTTGCGCTATTACTTCGCATTATACCCAACGCGTCGAAATTCAAGCAAAACGTTATACCATTAATAAATCACACATTGTTTATGCAATGTGTTTGTGTTTGTGTTTGTTTTTGTTTTATTTGTACATTTGCGGATTTTTCACTTGTGTCCGTTGTGTGATTAATTTTGTATTTGCTACCAACCGCGGAGCACATATGCGTCAGTCAGGGAGTGTAGTTGTGTGTAATAAGGGGGCAAATGCGTTAAAACAAACTTCTGGTAACACCACGGACTCAATCAGTCTATGTGGGGTCTTCATGGACCTGCCAGTTCAGCCTAACCTAAGGGGGCAACTGCACTTAAATACCCTACTGCCTGTCGTGCGGTATTGCACACACTTGCAACATGAACACACACACACTGGCATGTATATAAGTGTATGTCATGGCAGGTTCCTTTCTTTGGCTTCAGCTTCCTTAGTTTTTGTTATACTTTGTGCTTAATGTGCATTCTTTGATTTTTATTTGTTTGTTGTTGTTTTTCTTCTGCCGCTTCCTAATGAACTTTTAATGTCGCGTCATAATGTCACTGAAGGTATTGGCGTATGCCTTACAAATACATATTCCCATACAGCACAGTTGTTGCTGTTGCAGGATATGCTAATGTTGTTCGGTTGGTAGTGACTCGTGGCGGAATGTTTTAGTATTTTGTGCTGAAGTTGTGAAAGAGCGCTGCATTTTAGGGTCACCTGTTATTCTTTTGTGTTTGCTGGAATTTCAAAACTATTTTGCTATACTTTGCGTTCTTCATTTGCTCTGTCAAGTGGTGTTGTTGATTTCCTAGAGTTCATTTGTGTCAAAGTTTAAGTGCTGATAATGTCGCTTGTAATTATATGATTTGAACTTTTTACAACGTTGATAGGTACTCTAAAGGAAAAAGACATATATCCTTTATTTATTCGAGTCGGTTATATAAAAGTCCTTTCTGTTGTAGCATGTTTAATGCTAAGTCATACATGCATTCCTCTATATGAAGGTCTGTCTCGTAATCTATTTTATTTTTCCACGTTTTTATTGTATTTTTATGACTGTCTTAAACCCTTCATTCAGAGAGATGTCTTTGCCCTCTTGTGCACCACTTTCGCTCAAAGTACGATTCTGAAGATGGCTTCTGGGGAAATATCAATCAAATAGAGAGGAGACATCAATCAATCTTTCTGATTTCAGGTCATATTTGAAATATTAAAACTTCATTCACAGGAAGAAGTGCTATTGTGTTGTATGCATTAAGGCGAAGGGAAGGGAAATTTAGGAGCCATTAGTGGTGGAAACATAATTACCATGAAGAGGTACCCCTGAAACTTATGACAGGCCGCACAGCTAATGCTTGGTTTAACGAGCATAGCTGTAGGGGTACTCCTTCGAATATTGTAGGATTTTTGAAAGGATGAGGTTGACGTACCATGAAACATCGGTGTGAGCCATTCTTTAAGGAGAATGAAGTTTCTTGGAAACCAATTTTTTCACGAGCTCCATAGAATTCTAAAATATTATGTCTGCGAACTTCTTCTATATCTAAACTATACGGGATTCAAAGAATTTTAAATATTCATAGGCTTGCAACATATTTCATTAGTAAAAAACGAGTTTGATATCAAAATATTATGTTTAGGTGAGACGCACCACATCAATGCACAACCAAGCCACCATTTCAATCCCACAAAATCGAAGTAGAGTGAGCATTATGGCGGTTAGTAGCTCTTAATACTAGAGGGGCTGAGATTGTTTAGTAGTGAGACATCGCGAAACATATAATTAAAATCGCAGTTTCTGGAAAGAGTCAACGTGGATCAACATAGTAAATCTAAGTACGACACAGCCTGTAAAGAATTCATGTCGTTATAGGTTAGGTTGAACTGGCCCGCCAATAAGACCTCACATAGACTGAATGTGTGCGTAGTGTTACCAAAATTGTTTGACGACCAAACGGAAGAACCCCAATCAGGTAACAGGACCTATGTTATAGAATTACTTCATCCTCTTAGCAAATACAAGAAGTTTTCTAGGACCTAGCTTAGTTGCTGTCTCGAGATCTGGCAACTCTGCCGCCTCTAATAGCTGGTACATTGACCTGGCGAGCACAAGACATGAACACAGAACGTACTCAACCGTTTCTTCCTGCTGCTTACACAGCCTACATTTGCTGTTACCGACGTGGCCTAACTTATAAGCATGTGACGCCAGTAGGCAGTGTCTTGTTAATATTAAGGCGAATGTTAGCATTTCTAACATCACTATGCTGTTAGTAAATAAACACAATGACAGTAAGTCATTTACTTATTTACTATAGGGTTATCTATTTTAGTTATATATACTTTGTTTTTATAAATTATTTTTAAATCATTTTATTTTGTATAATATTTCAAAATGAAAATATTGGAAGTATCAAAAAATCATCTTTTAAAAAAATAAAGTTAAATATTTTCTAAATTCAAAATTAAAAAATAAATATTGAAGTATTTGGTTAACCACCAAACATACGTAGAAGGCAACGAAGAATGTTCCACACACATAACAGTTTGATTTTAACACGCTTTAGTGACGTACGCAATAGTTGTAATTGTAAAGTACTACACTCAAAGTAGTCTAAATAAAGAACGTTTTGTTATACTAAATACTTGGGTAATTTATTCGACAGTTCATAGTTTCGAACGTTTGGCAGAAACTGTATAATAATCAGTATTTTTCCAAACTCGTTACAATATATACATCGTGAGCCTTAAATATTCTCTCTCCAGTGATATGAGCCACTTTGTGAGTCTAATATCGTAGCACCTCAATTTGGCATGAAAATTTGAACTGTTATGAGTATATTACTATACTTTACTTAAATTCGTCTAATCTTATGTGACACATTGATTTATTTGCCTTTGAGAGTCCATAAATAATTCTATCGTACCTCATAAATTCAGAGCTGCATTCGATATCTCATTTTGGGAAACATAAGTACCTACCTCAATGTCTTTAAACAATTTTTATCATTATGAGCATGTATCACTGGAGTACATTTACAAAAACTTTGTTTCATTTTAGCACAAGGTAAATGATCTCAACCACACTAGCAACCTCATACTCAAACACGAGTACACAAACACATCACACATACATATTTGCACATTAGATGCACTGGAGTCCTATAAGTCAGACTCTAATATGTTTAACAATGCATTTATATATGTTGGAGCTTGTGGGTGTGTATGTACATACATATGTGTGTGTTAACAATGCACTTGTACACGCCTCGTTGAACCAAATGCCCTTGACAAGTTTCAGGCGCATAAAACTAAAACACAATACTAACTTTTTTATAATCAAAGAACTTTCTGTGTAACAGAAGCCAGTCAATGGAGTGAAAAAATTGAAGAATTGTAAAAAACTGTGCAAACACCGGAGCGAGTGGCAGCGGTGGAGGAAAGGGTGGCATTAAGTGGATAATGGCTGCACTGCAAAGACAAGGCACAGTTAAATGGTTGGTCTGCGGTTATAATTTTACTTAAATACTGTAATTTTTAGCTTTATACCATGTCGATAGTTTACATATTTAAAAGCACTACAAAGTTGTTGAGATTGTAAGGTAAAAGATTAAGGAAATATTATGCATCATATCGATTAAACGAATACTGGCACGACACAAAATCCAAGGGAAATAAGGCAAAATTAAATATTATATTCCCTTTATTAGGGGGAAGGGTCTTGGCAACACAGTGCTCGAAGATCAGTCCCAAGTGGGTCAGGTGGTTAGAATATACCCGCTGTAGGTATGCCTGCCGTAAGAGGCGACTAAAATGCCAAATAGATTCAAGGGGTTGGCAGCGCAATATATAGCTTCTCCAGCCCAATTGTCAACCTCACCTATCCATGGCGAATTCTTTTTCATTAACATCCGAGGCTCTAGCGACCCCGAACCCCTCTTAGACCCAGGAGGGGGAGGGCGGAATGGCCTAGAAGGTCGCATGTAGTCATAACAAATCGTTGCCGAGATGGTGGGGAGTGTCCGTATCGCTACAACGACAACATCAGTCCTCTGGGACTCTGGGGTTGTGTTCCGCAATTTATAGCACCTCCGACCCTATTGATAACTTCTCCAACTTGTGGCGAATCTTGGTAATTTAGCAGGAGAGGCTCTGCTGGCGACCCCAAGTTCCTCACAGAATGAGGGTGTTGGATGATACAGAAGGTTGAAAGTGTAAAAATCAATTCGTTACACCTATAGTCAGGCCAATACCTTAAGGCTATTATTTTTCGTAAAGTACTGGAGCAATATCTGGCAAAGGACAATCAACATCGATAAAATCCGCCAAAACTTGGAGGAGTGTTCGCCAACAGAAGAAGAAGAAGACATTGTTCAGAACAAGAGGAGTAGCAGTGTTGATATTTGGACAAAACTTTTAACCGAAAAACTGCTTTCGCAGATTCCTGTAAAGAATGTTTCTTATTAGCTAAGGTTAGGTTGGATGGAGCCTACTAGATTCGTCGGTAGGATAAGTTCAATTGGCCACCATGAAGGTTCGCAATGATAACAAAGAACCATATAAGTTCCAATAAGACTGGATATTTTCCCCGGAGATCTAAGTAAGCAGGGACCGGAATAGTTTTGCATTGTTCTTGGAGAATGCCTAATATAGCGCAGAGCTTTGTTTCTATTTACAAATTCTAGCTCCGTAATGCACCCAAAGAAGTGCCTGTGGCGATATCGGTACCGGGTCTTGGACAAGGCGGGACAATGGCATAATGCTCCACGCTTTCATCTCTTTCTTCCATGCAGCTGTTGCAGAAGTCATTTGTTTGCAGGACCATATGGGTTCCTGTTATAATACCTACTAATGGGTTTATAGAGAGGCGAATCATGAGGTATGACCGATTGCTATCTCTTTTCGTTCAGCTTGCGCCAGCTTTTTCGCAAAGCCCTACATATTGGTTCCCTGGATCATCTCGGAGCTTGCTTTGATTCTGCTTAGTTAGAAAGTTCCCTTGGAAAGAGTTGTTTAACTCAAATTTGGAATTGCATTGTAACGTGTGCCATGATCCATAGAAACAAAGAGGTGTTATATAGGCCTCTAACCCCATCAAGGTGATGGTGTGTCCACTCACGTCATCAATTGGAACCAAGGTAAGCAATTAATTGGTGCATTATACGGTAGCGCCGACGATGGCAGGAACTTACGTTAGATCAATAGTTAGCCAGAAAGCAGGCTTCCGCTGTGAGGGACTTCATACTAAGAGATAGCGTCAGTGTCGTGTTTGCCCTCGAGCGGAACACTGTTAGCTAGCGGACCCTTAGTTTCTAGTAATTTCCTCTATATTTTGCTTCTAACCCAATTTCCTGTCCAAAAAAATTCCTAGTACCTAATCTTATTAGAAAGCATCAGCGGAACTACACCAATCAAGGGAGTCCAAAAAGCGGGAATCTTATTAATCCTTGTAAAAAGAACCAGTTCCGTTTTGACAGTGTTTACATGGCTCAGCCTATCTAGTCATCGTGTTCAGATAGCACTGGAAAATTACCAGTATTCCCAGCTCATCCGAGCAGGCAAGCACTCGGCAGCCACTGGCTTCTATTTCTAGATGCTCTTTTATTACCATACTCAAGAGTAGAGCAGACAGAACACATCGTATGGCATGCATCTTAATAGCCATCATTCAGTGAGTTTCTAGCTCCATATCATCCTCAATTCTCATGGGAATGCTCTGAATCATTGAGAGACTTGACAAAACAGAGGTCGTGATATTTTTGTGCACATGAGTTGTAATAGGCAGATGTCCCCGCTGTGTTTTCATGTGACATCTATTTTTGAAAAAGTAGGTTTATTATAGGCAGCGTTGCCAAACTAAAGAAAAGAAATTAACAAATTATATGGCTCACAAATTGAACCAGACTTCTATCTGGATTTATCTGGCTCAAAACGATGTTACATACAAAATTATTTATCTGGTCCAGGATCTTTGGGACGAGATAATGACTAATACCTTCTTCTCGGTCGTGATCCTACGACACGCCTTTTGTGGCAGTTTTGTCCCACAGATATATGTTAATGAAATAAGCCAGAGCCTCCTCGGCCCTTAAGCCAACCAGGGTTCTTTCGATGACCACATACGGAATATAAGCTATGTCTAAAAACTCTTGGTCTATTTTTGACTAGGTATGGGCTTTTTTCAAGAAAATTGCAAACACAGTGACCCTCCACTCACTCAAGTTTACGAGTTTGATATAAAATTACTCCTGCATTTGCTCCATTTTGTTGAAGTTTCAGTTTATACAGTCAGCTTCGAAATAACATCTTCTTTAAAGCGACCGACATTTTTAAACATTTGTCAAATTTTCTACTTAAATAAAACTTTGTATTCATGATATCCACACCAGCTAAGAACACACACGCTTGTTAAATATTTGACTCTCCAATATATCTAAGCAAACTTGCATAAAGTCATGCACACCATTGTGCACATACGTAAATATCTACATATGGACGTTTTTTCAGACAATCTACTTCACTAGAATAAGTACGCATTCTAAATCTAAAAACTTGTAATCTCAACTCAAAAGCCTTGCAAGCTATCAGTTACAATGGGGGATGGCCTAGCTAGTGGTAAGTAAATATCATATCAGTTAGTAAACACTTCTGTATAGTGATGGCGTAATATTCTTCGGCGGGAGGGATGCATCTAGGGATACTCTTATACTCCTGCTAGCCAGCTGCGTGGAAGGGATGGCATCATAACACATGGATCACGGCTAAGTATTATCCCTTATTATTACATAGGCACTTTCACGCAGCTCTGGCGTGGGAGTAGAATTCTAGTCCGTTGATGTGAAAATGATGAGAACTTCTATTCATTTCAGACGCACCTCTACCCACTCCGCAATTCGTCTACCTAGCAGGATAGCCACTCGCCTGTATAAGTCCTCTGTAATAAGCCCCTGGCTGCATTCTTGGGCATAGACGGAGCTTTCAATAATGTCCGGCTGGAAGCAATAGAAGGATCCTTTCATGTACTCGGTATAGAGGGCCCTATCGTAAACTGGATGGGGAAGGCTCTGCGGTCCAGAATGATAAGCGCTAAACTGGCGGCTAGTGGGGTCACGGCATACCCGTGGAAAGGGACCCCTCAGGGCGGGGTCTTGTCGCCACTGCTCTGGCTTTGCAATATAGACTGGTATCTGGTCTGTGTCCCAATGTGATTAGTGGGATCATGCAAGGATCATTGAGGAAGCTGAGCAGTTGGGCGGAGACCACCGGACTAAGCGCTAACCCCTCAAAGACAGAACTAGTGCTGTCCACCACTAGGACGAAAATCCCAATTTTTAACCTTCCACTCCTGATGGCCAGGAGTTGTGTCTTTCTGATAGGGCCAAATACCTAGGAGTCTTTTTAACAACAAAACTTAACTGTAGGCTAAACAGAGAGCATAGAGTCAAGCGAGCCTACGGGGCTATGTATGCCTGCAAAGGAATGCTAGGTAAAAAGTGGGGTCTGAGGCCAGACCTCATGGCAGGGATGTATAAGGCAGTTATTCGACCAATTCTGACATACGGGGCACTCGTATGGTGGAAAGCGGTAGAGGTGAAATACATAATTAACATGCTAGGGAAAGTTCAACGATCTGCCTGCGGAGCAATCAACGAGGCAATTAGGTCGTGCCCCTCGGAAGCTTTAAACGTGATATGCAGTGTTCCACCGGTAGATCTCTTTATCAAGGAAACTGCATCTCAAGGGGCCCTAAGGCTTCGGGAGTTGGGCCTTTGGAGGGAATGTACATATGTACATGGCCGTATCCTGCTCAATATTAACGACTCCCGCACCTTGTCAAAAACGGACTACATATGTCCAAGGAAAGTCTTCGACACAAACTACACAATTCTCCTCCCCACAAGGAAATATTGGAAAGATGGGGAATCACTCAGAGTTTCGACATCTCGGTTTTCACGGATGGTTCTAAAATGGCTTGCGGAGTGGGAGCGGGAGTATTTGCGACTGTCCCGCCCACGTGCTTATGTATGCGACTTCCCGACTCGGTAAGAGTGTTTCAAGCTGAGATTATCGCTATCCAAGAAGCGTGTAAAGCGTTAATGGATATCAATGTTAACGGCAACAGGGTGGCCATTTTCAACGATAGCCAGGCGGCTCTTGGGGCCGTCGGGTCAGAGACGATATCATCAAACCTTGATGGGCAGTGTAGGGAGAGCGCCATGATTTTGGCGAGCCGGCAGATCGTTACCCTGATATGGGTGCTGGGGCATCGAAACATACAGGGTTACAAGATGGCGGATGAGCTGTCACGGCGTGGAGCGGCTCTTGATGTCTCAGGAGCGAAGGAGGTCTTTGCACCCCTATGACTCATCAAGGGTCACATTTCCCAGCACTGGTTGAGTGAAGCCAACAATATGTGGAGTCGGCTGCGGACCTGTAGAGTTTCCAAGAGCATGTGGCCATTATATAACGAAAAACGATCGGAAGCTGTCCTTAAGATGAACAAAAGGGTTATATCCAGAGTAGTTTCGGTGCTCACGTGGCATTGGACAATTGGAGTACATGCGGCACGGATGATACTGGAACACAATACCATCTGTCGCAGCTGCAAGCGTCCGGAGGCGGAAGAAACGGTTGAGTATCTGCTGTGCGAATGCCCAGCACACCGTCGAAGCAGAATAAAGTTTCTTGGAAAGCCCTTTTTCGAAAGCCTCCCAGAACTCAAGGATGTTAGGCCGGGAGAGCTTCTCAAATTTATAAACTCCACGGGATGGATATACGGGGTCGGGTTTTCCCTGAGGCGCGTGAAAATATTTATTTCATTGGTTAACTCACGAGTTTGTGGTATCAAAACGGCGCATGGGCGCTAATTGGAGTCAATTGGGACTCGCCACCTCAACCAACTAGCCAACCAAGCCAGCTGAACTACGAACTTTGCCTTTGTGGTGCAATTAACTTCTACTGGTATTTAGCTAAGAGGTCGTGATATTACTAGTACAGGCTACCTTTTACTTTGCGACGGCGACGGGGCAAAAATCTTTAAGGTTTTATTGGCCATCGCGTCCATTTAAGTAAATAAGAATTTGTCGCACTTCAATTCAAGGGCCTTTCACCCCAGCTCATGTTCTGAGATAGGCCCTTTTTCTGTGCTGCTGATCTCCATAGTGCATGTCGCTGCCGCTTAGGCTCGGTCTGCTTAGCCCCAGCTGATGCTACTTCGCCTTATATTTAATTATCTTTAATTCGGCGTGAAACAATGGTAATGATGATCTCCAGCTCTTTGCTCTGCTGCTCAAGTACACTATCAACCAGCTGTTACTGAATCGTTTCCAAGCGATATTATACCAAAACTGCCACTGCGTATTGCAGTCGACTGTTACCCAAATTTCCTATTTTAATACTGTCCACCAACCACAACGAGGCTCGGAAGCTATCAGTTTTTATGCTGTTCTTGCTTACAGCCGCAGTTTGTTTATGATAGACGTCATTTATAACTAAGCCCGACACGAAATACTTCACCCACAGCATACTAATAAGCCAGATCACTTCATTATCATCCTCTTCGACAGGCACATCTCACCAGAGCGGAGTCATAACTTACAACGAAAGCGAGACAAGAAACGGTGTCCAAACATACTTGTTTGCAAATCTTGACTGAAAGTGAAGTGGACAAAACCGAATAAGTTTTTTTTTCAGTCAATTTGAAATTCTCGAAATGTGTAAAGGAGATACATGCATAAACTATTATACAAGACGAGATAAAATATCACAAATATTGAGAGAGAGCGCTCTTTTTGCCAAGGCAGTCTTTAGACTCGTAAACAAGGTTATAGTCAAGTGCATCAGTTTTGAAACCAATAAATTAACTCGTACTAGTCTTACTTAAGGCCAAGCGAACCTGCAATCCTAACAGAAATTGGAAATGGAGACGTAATATCGATATCTCTTCGATAACAAATTGATAGAAATTTTGAATTTTATCGGTATATGGTTCTTAACAAACCGATGAGTCGTAGAAAACAAATGAATAACATGTCGATAAGTAGTCCGATAGTAAATCGATAACTTTTCGATAACAAATTGATAACTTTTTGATAACAAATCGATATATCTTCGACAAGTTGATAGAAAATTTAAATTTTGTTGATTTATGTTTCATAATTAACCGATGGAAAATCGATAATACATATATCTCAGCTGGGTTGGTCCCCATACAAAAAAAGTTGCTAATGTCCGCCCCTAAATTTAAAGATTATGTTGAGAGGGTTTCGGACAATTTTTTTTAAATTTTTTTTTTTTTTTTTTTTGATTCTTCGAAATGCAGCCGAAAAGGTTTTTTCGTTGTACCTTGTTTATTTGACGTCCGCTTTTTAAAATTGATATGTCATTATTTTGGCCTTGAGAAGCTTCACATTTCCGTTTAACGTTCGTTTAAACTATGAAGTCGTGGGTGGGTACAACTTTGTCAGCTGACCTAATCATGTGACGACTTCATAGCTAAAAAGGTCATTAAACATAAATGTGAAGCTTCTCAAGGCCAAAATAATGAAATATCAATTTTAAAAATCGGACGTGAAATAACCAAGTTACAACGAAAAAACCTTTTCGGCTGTATTTCGAAGGATCATAAAAAATTAAAATTTTCCGAATCCCTCTCAACATAATCTTTAAATTTAGGGGCGCATATTAGCAACTTTTCGACCCAGTCTGATATATCTATAACATGATGATAACGAATTGGTAACACTACCTAAAATTGATAACCTTTCGTTGGCAAATTGATAAGTGTCTGATAACAGATCGATGTATTTTCGATAGCAAGTTGATAGAAAATCGATAACTTTTTCGACCCAGTCTGATATATCTATAACATGATGATAACAAATTGGTAACACTACCTAAAATTGATAACCTTTCGTTGGCAAATTGATAAGTGTCTGATAACAGATCGATGTATTTTAGATAGTAAGTTGATAGAAAATCGATAACTTTTCTATAATAAACCGACAGCTCGTCCAAAAAAAATTGGTAACACTCCGATAAAAAGTTGTTAACATATCGATAGCTTATCTATAACGAAGCGATAACCTTTCGATAACAAATCCCCTGTCCCATCTTCTTTACGCTTACCGCTTCTTTTGCTTTGTCGTTTCACTTTCATCTCTATATATCATCGATTTCTTTTTCTGCTTTTGTTAACTTCCATTACTTAATAAGCTGTCCGATTTCGCTCATAACAATTCCATCACGTGCATTGTTCGCACATTACAGTGCGATGCACAGCGGTCGGTTCCATATGCCAAAAATAAATATATGAAAGTGAAAAGTTTGTCACCAAATGTGTCGTTGGTATCTCTTATTAGAATAGCCTTTTAAAGGGTATATTTGTTTTTGTTGTATTCGAACTGTACTCTTTAAGAATAGCTTCAAAAGTGAGGTTATGGTATTAGTTGGTTTTTGCAGTGTGAGCAAGTTAAAAATAAAGTGCAAGTTTAAACTATTTAAAAATACATAAGGGATCATTGTATTAAAATAAATAAAATTAAATATTGAAGTCAAAGGTATTTGCTACATTTTGAAATAATTTTTCTTTAGTTTGTTGTATTTTTTTTTTTTTTTTTGTTTTTTTGTTATTTAAAATTTCACCAGTGCCTTTATTAGTGTTTATTTGCACAAATATTTCAATTTCAGCTAAAGTTTTAGTTGTGTTCCTCACCGATCCTCACGTTGGCACTTATATCTTATTATCATTCAAAGTTTTAAGATTCTAAGGTGTTCATATCAGCTGCCACTTTCTGCCACTAATTATGTTTTACGACAGCGTCACGCTGATAATTTATTGTCGTATCTTATATGTGCTCACATGTAACATACGACATTATTTTATCCAGCCGACGATATGCAAGTGTAAACTTTTGTATGTGTTTGTTGTTTTGTTATTGTTATGTATGCAAAATCGTTTAATAACTTTAATTTCTTTATTTAATCCTATTAACCATTGTATTTGCGATAGACACATCTTACCACTTTTCCACCCCCCATCTACTTGTATATATGCGGTGAAAATGAGTGGCTGTGAGTTGGTATGAAGTAGGGATATACGCCGCCGATTTTTGTCGTTTTTCGCACGCCGCCGCTGAATGTCAAAAATATCGTCGCGGCGGCGGCGGCGTCCGGCGCGTTACTATATTTTCTACTCGTTTAAGACTAAACAGTCCATTATTTGTTCAGCCATTTATTGTTCATGTCGAAAATTGGTCGGATATGGTCGAAAGTGGTATCAAGGGATGCGCATCAATGCCAGTTATAGGAAACTAATTGCGAAATTTAACTCTTTCTAAATGTTCAAAAGTTATTTAAAACAAGTAAGGAAGGCTAAGTTCGGGTATAACCGAACATTACATACTCAGTTGAGAGCTGTGGAGACAAAGTAAGGGAAAATCACCAAGTTGTAAAAAGAACCTAGGGTAACCCTGGAATGTGTTTGTATGACATGTGTATCAAATGGAAGGTATTAAAGAGTAGTTTAAGAGGGAGTGGGCCATAGTTCTATAGGTGGACGCCATTTAGGGATATCGACATAAAGGTGGACCAGGCCCGACTCTAGAATTTGTTTGTACGATATGGGTATCAAATGAAATGTGTTAATGATAATTTTAAAAGGGAGTGGGCCTAAGTTCTATAGGTGGACGCCTTTTCGAGATATCGCCATAAAGGTGGACCAGGGGTGACTCTAGAATTTATTTTGTACGATATGGGTATCAAATGAAAGGTATTAATGAGTATTTTAAAAGGACGTGGGCCTAAGTTCTATAGATGGACGCCTTTTCGAGATATCGCCATAAAGGTGGACCAGGGGTGACTCTAGAATTTATTTTGTACGATATGGGTATCAAATGAAAGGTATTAATGAGTATTTTAAAAAGGCGTGGGCCTAAGTTCTCTAGATGGACGCCGTTTCGAGATATCGCCATAAAGACGGATCAGGGGTGACTCTAGAATTTGTTTGTACGATATGAGTATCAAATGAAAGGTGTTAATGAGTATTTTAAGAGGGCTTGGGCCTTAGTTCTATATGTGGACGCCTTTTCGGAATATCGTTATAAAAGTGGACCAGGGTTGACTTTAGAATGCGTTTGTACAATATGGGTATCAAACGAAAGGTGTTAATAAGTGTTTTAAAACGGAGTGGGCCTTAGTTCTATAGGTGGACGCCTTTTCGGAATATCGTTATAAAAGTGGACCAGGGGTGACTCTAGAATGCGTTTGTACAATATGGGTATCAAATGAAAGGTGTTAATGTGTATTTTAAAAGGGCGTGGGCCTTAGTTCTATAGGTGGACGCATTTTCGAGATATCGCCATAAAGGTGGACCAGGGGTGACTCTAGATATTGTTTGTACTATATGGGTATCAAATGAAAGGTGTTAATGAGTATTTTGAAAGGGAGTGGACCTTAGTTCTATAGGTGGACGCCTTTTCGGAATATCGTTATAAAAGTGGACCAGGGGTGACTCTAGAATGCGTTTGTACGATATGGGTGTCAAATTAAAGGTATTAATGAGGGTTTTAAAAGGGAGTGGCCCTTAGTTCTATAGGTGGACGCCTTTTCGATATATCGCCATAAAGGGGGACCAGGGGTGACTCTATAATGTGTTTATACAATATGGATGTCAAATTAAAGGTATTAATAAGAATTTTAAAAGGGAGTGGTTGTAGTTGTATATGTGAAGGCGTTTTCGAGATATCGACCAAAATGTGGACCAGGCTGATCCAGAACATCATCTGTCGGGTACCGCTAATTTATTTATATATGTAATACCCCGAACAGTGTTCCTTCCAAGATTCCAAGGGCTTTTGATTTCGCCCTGCAAAA